>NC_090928.1:135303226-135943192 GCF_040938575.1 Ambystoma mexicanum
GCACTGCGGGGGGTGGGGGTAATAGGGGACATGGGTGGGGGCCTGGTGGAGGCTGCCCCTGACTGCTGGGGGGTAGGGGGTGGTGTGAGACATGGGTGGGGGCCTGGTGGAGGCTGCCCCTGACTGCTGGGGGGTAGGGGTGGTGGGAGACATGAGTGGGGGCCTGGTGGAGGCTGCCCCTGGTGGCTGGGGTGTGTGGGTGGTGGGAGACATGAGTGGGGGCCTGGTGGAGGCTGCCCCTGGTGGCTGGGGGTTGGGGGGTGGTGGGAGACATGAGTGGGGGCTTGGTGGAGGCTCCCCCTGGTGGCTGGGGGGTGGGGGTGGTGGGAGACATGAGTGGGGGCCTGGTGGAGGGTGCCTCTGGTGGCTGGGGAGTGGGGGGTAATAGGGGACATGAGTGGGGGCCTGGTGGAGGCTGCCCCTGGTGGCTGGGGGGTGGGGGTGGTGGGAGACATGAGTGGGGGCCTGGTGGAGGCTGCACCTGACTGCTGGGGGGTGGGGGTGGTGGGAGACATGAGTGGGGGCCTGGTGGAGGGTGCCCCTGCACTGCGGGGGGGTGGGGGTAATAGGGGACATGGGTGGGGGCCTGGTGGAGGCTGCCCCTGACTGCTGTGGGGTAGGGGGTGGTGGGAGACATGGGTGGGGGCCTCGTGGAGGCTGCCCCTGCACTGCGGGGGGGTGGGGGAAATAGGGGACATGAGTGGGGGCCTGGTGGAGGCTGCCCCTGGTGGCTGGGGGGTGGGGGTGGTGGGAGACATGAGTGGGGGCCTGGTGGAGGCTGCCCCTGGTGGCTGGGGGGTGGGGGTGGTGGGAGACATGAGTGGGGGCCTGGTGGAAGGTGCCCCTGACTGCTGGGGGGTAGGGGGTGGTGGGAGACATGGGTGGGGGCCTGGTGGAGGCTGCCCCTGACTGCTGGGGGGTAGGGGGTGGTGGGAGACATGGGTGGGGGCCTCGTGGAGGCTGCCCCTGCACTGCGGGGGGGTGGGGGAAATAGGGGACATGAGTGGGGGCCTGGTGGAGGCTGCCCCTGGTGGCTGGGGGGTGGGGGTGGTGGGAGACATGAGTGGGGGCCCGGTGGAGGCTGCCCCTGGTGGCTGGGGGGTGGGGGGTGGTGGGAGACATGAGTGGGGGCCTTGTGGAAGGTGCCCCTGGTGGCTGGGGGCTGGGGGGTAATAGGGGACATGAGTGGGGGCCTGGTGGAGGCTGCCCCTGCTGGCTGGGGGGTGGGGGTGGTGGGAGACATGAGTGGGGGCCTGGTGGAGGCTGCCCCTGCACTGCGGGTGGGGGTGGGGGTAATAGGGGACATGGGTGGGGGCCTGGTGGAGGCTTCCCCTGACTGCTGGGGGGTAGGGGGTGGTGGGAGACATGGGTGGGGGCCTGGTGGAGGCTGCCCCTGACTGCTGGGGGGTAGGGGGTGGTGGGAGACATGGGTGGGGGCCTGGTGGAGGCTGCCCCTGGTGGCTGGGGGTGGGCTGCCCCTGGTGGCTGGGGGTGGGGGTGGTGGGAGACAAGAGTGGGGGCCTGGTGGAGGCTGCCCCTGGTGGCTGGGGGGTGGGGGTGGTGGGAGACAGTGGGGGCTTGGTGGAGGCTGCCCCTGGTGGCTGGGGTGTGGGGGTGGTGGAGACATGAGTGGGGGCCTGGTGGAGGCTGCCCCTGACTGCTGGGGGGGTAGGGGGTGGTGGGAGACATGGGTCGGGGCCTGGTGGAGGTGTCCCTGGTGGCTGGGGGGTGGGGGGTAATAGGGGACATGAGTTGGGGCCTGGTGGAGGTTGCCCCTGGTGGCTGGGGGGTGCGGGTGGTGGCAGACATGAGTGGGGGCCTGGTGGAGGGTGCCCCTGGTGGCTGGGGGGTGGGGGGTAATAGGGGACATGAGTGGGGGCCTGGTGGAGGCTGCCCCTGGTGGCTGGGGGTGGGGGGTGGTGGGAGACATGAGTGGGGGCCTGGTGGAGGGTGCCCCTGGTGGCTGGGGGGTGGGGGTTATAGGGGACATGAGTGGGGGCCTGGTGGAGGCTGACCCTGGTGGCTGGGGGGTGGGGGTGGTGGGAGACATGAGTGGGGTCCTGGTGGAGGCTGCCCCTGACTGCTGGGGGGTGGGGGTGGTGGGAAACATGAGTGGGGGCCTGGTGGAGGGTGCCCCTGCACTGCGGGGGGTGGGGGTAATGGGGGACATGGGTGGGGGCCTGGTGGAGGCTGCCCCTGACTGCTGGGGGGTAGGGGGTGGTGTGAGACATGGGTGGGGGCCTGTTGGAGGCTGCCCCTGACTGCTGGGGGGTAGGGGTGGTGGGAGACATGGGTGGGGGCCTGGTGGAGGCTGCCCCTGCACTGCTGGGGGGGTGGTAATAGGGGACATGAGTGGGGGCCTGGTGGAGGCTGCCCCTGGTGGCTGGGGTGTGTGGGTGGTGGGAGACATGAGCGGGGGCCTGGTGGAGGCTGCCCCTGGTGGCCTGGGGGTGGGGGGTGGTGGGAGACATGAGTGGGGGCCTGGTGGAGGCTGCCCCTGGTGGCTGGGGGTGGGGGTGGTGGGAGACATGTGTGGGGGCCTGGTGGAGGCTGCCCCTGACTGCTGGGGGGTAGCGGTGGTGGGAGACATGGGTGGGGGCCTGGTGGAGGGTGCCCCTGGTGGCTGGGGGGTGGGGGGGTAGTAAATAGGGGACATGGGGGGCCTGGTGGAGGCTGCCCCTGGTGGCTGTGGGGTGGGGGTGGTGGGAGACATGAGTGGGGGCCCGGTGGAGGGTGCCCCTGGTGGCTGGGGGGTGGGGGGTGGTGGGAGACATGAGTGGAGGCCTGGTGGAGGCTGCCCCTGACTGCTGGGGGGTTGGGGTGGTGGGGAGACCTGAGTGCGGGCCTGGTGGAGGGTGCCCCTGCACTGCAGGGGGTGGGGGTAATAGGGGACATGGGTGGGGGCCTGGTGGAGGCTGCCCCTGGCTGCTGGGGGGTAGGGGGTGGTGGGAGACATGGGTGGGGGCCTGGTGGAGGCTGCCCCTGACTGATGGGGGGTTCGGGATGGTGGGAGACATGGGTGGGGGCCTGGTGGAGGCTGCCCCTGCACTGCGGGGAGGTGGGGGTAATAGGGGACATGAGTTGGGGCCTGGTGGAGGCTGCCCCTGGTGGCTGGGGGGTGGGGGTGGTGGGAGACATGAGCGGGGGCCTGGTGGAGGCTGCCCCTGGTGGCTGGGGGGTGGGGGGTGGTGGGAGACATGAGTGGGGGCCTGGTGGAGGCTGCCCCTGGTGGCTGGGGGGTGGGACTGGTGGGAGACATGGGTGGGGGCCTGGTGGAGGCTGCCCCTGACTGCTGGGGGGTAGGGGGTGGTGGGAGACATGGGTGGGGGCCTGGTGGTGGCTGCCCCTGCACTGCGGGGGGGTGGGGGTAATAGGGGACATGAGTGGGGGCCTGGTGGAGGCTGCCCCTGGTGGCTGGGGGTGGGGGTGGTGCGAGACATGAGTGGGGGCCTGGTGGAGGCTGCCCCTGGTGGCTGGGGGGTGGGGGGTGGTGGGAGACAGTGGGGGCCTGGTGGAGGCTGCCCCTGGTGGCTGGGGGGTGGGGGTGGTGGAGACATGAGTGGGGGCCTGGTGGAGGCTGCCCCTGACTGCTGGGGGGTAGGGGGTGGTGGGAGACATGGGTGGGGGCCTGGTGGAGGGTGTCCCTGGTGGCTGGGGGGTGGGGGGGGTAATAGGGGACATGAGTGGGGGCCTGGTGGAGGCTGCCCCTGGTGGCTGGGGGGTGGGGGTGGTGGGAGACATGAGTGGGGGCCTGGTGGAGGGTGCCCTGGTGGCTGGGGGGTGGGGGGTAATAGGGGACATGAGTGGGGGCCTGGTGGAGGCTGCCCCTGGTGGCTGGGGGGTGGGGGGTGGTGGGAGACATGATTGGGGGCCTGGTGGAGGGTGCCCCTGGTGGCTGGGGGTGGGGGGTAATAGGGGACATGAGTGGGGGCCTGGTGGAGGCTGCCCCTGGTGGCTGGGGGGTGGGGGTGGTGGGAGACATGGGTGGGGGCCTGGTGGAGGCTGCCCCTGACTGATGGGGGGTTCGGGATGGTGGGAGACATGGGTGGGGGCCTGGTGGAGGTTGCCCCTGCACTGCGGGGAGGTGGGGGTAATAGGGGACATGAGTTGGGGCCTGGTGGAGGCTGCCCCTGGTGGCTGGGGGGTGGGGGTGGTGGGAGACATGAGCGGGGGCCTGGTGGAGGCTGCCCCTGGTGGCTGGGGGGTGGGGGGTGGTGGGAGACATGAGTGGGGGCCTGGTGGAGGCTGCCCCTGGTGGCTGGGGGGTGGGACTGGTGGGAGACATGGGTGGGGGCCTGGTGGAGGCTGCCCCTGACTGCTGGGGGGTAGGGGGTGGTGGGAGACATGGGTGGGGGCCTGGTGGTGGCTGCCCCTGCACTGCGGGGGGGTGGGGGTAATAGGGGACATGAGTGGGGGCCTGGTGGAGGCTGCCCCTGGTGGCTGGGGGGTGGGGGTGGTGCGAGACATGAGTGGGGGCCTGGTGGAGGCTGCCCCTGGTGGCTGGGGGGTGGGGGGTGGTGGGAGACAGTGGGGGCCTGGTGGAGGCTGCCCCTGGTGGCTGGGGGGTGGGGGTGGTGGAGACATGAGTGGGGCCTGGTGGAGGCTGCCCCTGACTGCTGGGGGGTAGGGGGTGGTGGGAGACATGGGTGGGGGCCTGGTGGAGGGTGTCCCTGGTGGCTGGGAGGTGGGGGGGGTAATAGGGGACATGAGTGGGGGCCTGGTGGAGGCTGCCCCTGGTGGCTGGGGGGTGGGGGTGGTGGGAGACATGAGTGGGGGCCTGGTGGAGGGTGCCCTGGTGGCTGGGGGGTGGGGGGTAATAGGGGACATGAGTGGGGGCCTGGTGGAGGCTGCCCCTGGTGGCTGGGGGGTGGGGGGTGGTGGGAGACATGATTGGGGGCCTGGTGGAGGGTGCCCCTGGTGGCTGGGGGTGGGGGGTAATAGGGGACATGAGTGGGGGCCTGGTGGAGGCTGCCCCTGGTGGCTGGGGGGTGGGGGTGGTGGGAGACATGAGTGGGGTCCTGGTGGAGGCTGCCCCTGACTGCTGCGGGGTGGGTGTGGTGGGAGACATGAGTGGGGGCCTGGTGGAGGGTGCCCCTGCACTGCGGGGGGTGGGGGTAATGGGGGACATGAGTGGGGGCCTGGTGGAGGCTGCCCCTGGTGGCTGGGGGTGGGGGTGGTGGGAGACATGAGTGGGGTCCTGGTGGAGGCTGCCCCTGACTGCTGGGGGGTGGGGGTGGTGGGAGACATGAGTTGGGGCTTGGTGGAGGGTGCCCCTGCACTGCGGGGGGGGGGGTGGGGGTAATAGGGGACATGGGTGTGGGCCTGGTGGAGGCTGCCCCTGACTGCTGGGGGTAGGGGGTGGTGTGAGACATGGGTGGGGGCCTGGTGGAGGCTGCCCCTGACTGCTGGGGGGTAGGGGTGGTGGGAGACATGGGTGGGGGCCTGGTGGAGGCTGCCCCTGCACTGCGGGGGGGGGTAATAGGGGACATGAGTGGGGGCCTGGTGGAGGCTGCCCTGGTGGCTGGGGTGTGGGGTGGTGCGAGACATGAGTGGGGGCCTGGCGGAGGCTGCCCCTGACTGCTGGGGGTAGGGGGTGGTGGGAGACATGAGTGGGGGCCTTGTAGAGGCTGCCCCTGGTGGCTGGGGGGGGGTGGTGGGAGACATAAGTGGGGGCCTGGTGGAGGCTGCCTCTGACTGCTGGGGGGTAGAGGGTGGTGGGAGACATGGGTGGGGGCCTGGTGGAGGGTGCCCATGGTGTCTGGGGGGGTGGGGGTAATAGGGGACATGAGTGGGGGCCTGGTGGAGGCTGCCCCTGGTGGCTGGGGGTGGTGGGTGGTGGGAGACATGAGTGGGGGCCTAGTGGAGGGTGCCCCTGGTGGCTGGGGGGTGGGGGGTGGTGGGAGACATGAGTGGGGGCCTGGTGGAGGCTGCCCCTGACTGCTGGGGGGTGGGGGTGGTGGGAGACATGAGTGCGGGCCTGGTGGAGGGTGCCCCTGCACTGCGGGGGGGTGGGGGTAATAGGGACATGGGTGGGAGCCTGGTGGAGGCTGCCCCTTGTGGCTGGGGGGTGGGGGTGGTGGGAGACATGAGTGGGGGCCTGGTGGAGGCTGCCCCTGACTGCCGGGGGGTAGGGGGTGGTGTGAGACATGGGTGGGGCCTGGTGGAGGGTGCCCCTGGTGGCTGGGGGGTGGGGGGTAATAGGGGCATGAGTGGGGGCCTGGTGGAGGCTGCCCATGGTGGCTGGGGGGTGGGGGTAATAGGGGACATGGGAGGGGGCCTGGTGGAGGCTGCCCCCTGACTACTGGGGGGTAGGTGGTGGTGGGAGACATGGGTGGGGGGCTGATGGAGGCTGCCCCTGACTGCTGGGGGGTAGGGGGTGGTGGGAGACATGGGTGGGGGCCTGGTGGAGGCTGCCCCTGCACTGCGGGGGGGTGGGGGTAATAGGGGACATGAGTGGGGGCCTGGTGGAGGCTGCCCCTGGTGGCTGGGGGGTGGGGGTGGTGGGAGACATGAGTGGGGGCCCGGTGGAGGCTGCCCCTGGTGGCTGGGGGGTGGGGGGTGGTGTGAGACATGAGTGGGGGCCTGGTGGAGGGTGCCCCTGGTGGCTGGGGGTGGGGGGTAATAGGGGACATGAGTGGGGGCCTGGTGGAGGCTGCCCCTGGTGGCTGGGGGGTGGGGTGGTGGGAGACATGAGTGGGGGCCTGGTGGAGGCTGCCCCTGACTGCTGGGGGGTGGGGGTGGTGGGAGACATGAGTGGGGGCCTGGTGGAGGGTGCCCCTGCACTGGGGGGGGTGGGGGTAATAGGGGGCATGAGTGGGGGCCTGGTGGAGGCTGCCCCTGGTGGCTGGGGGGTGGGGGTGGTGGGAGACATGAGTGGGGGCCTGGTGGAGGCTGCCCCTGGTGGCTGGGGGGTGGGGGGTGGTGGGAGACATGAGTGGGGGCCTGGTGGAGGCTGCCCGTGACTGCTGGGGGTGGGGGTGGTGGGAGACCTGAGTGCGGGCCTGGTGGAGGGTGCCCCTGCCACTGCGGGGGGGTGGGGGTAATAGGGGACATGGGTGGGGGCCTGGTAGAGGCTGCCCCTGGTGGCTGGGGTGTGGGGGTGGTGGGCGACATGAGTGGGGGCCTGGTGGAGGGTGCCCCTGTAATGCGGGTGGGGTGGGGGTAATAGGGGACATGGGTGGGGGCCTGGTGGAGGCTGCCCCCTGACTGCTGGGGGTAGGGGGTGGTGGGAGACATGAGTGGGGGCCTGGTGGAGGCTGCCCCTGACTGCTGGGGGGTAGGGGGTGGTGGGAGACATGGGTGGGGGGCCTGGTGGAGGCTGCCCCTGCACTGCGGGGGGTGGGGGTAATAGGGGACATAGAGTGGGGGCCTGGTGGAGGCTGCCCCTGGTGGCTGGGTGGTGGGGGTGGTGCGAGACATGAGTGGGGGCCTGGTGGAGGCGGCCCTGGTGGCTGGGGGGTGGGGGGTGGTGGGAGACAGTGGGGGCCTGGTGGAGGCTGCCCCTGGTGGCTGGGGGGTGGGGGTGGTGGAGACATGAGTGGGGGCCTGGTGGAGGCTGCCCCTGACAGCTGGGGGGTAGGGGGTGGTGGGAGACATGGGTGGGGGCCTGGTGGAGGGTGTCCCTGGTGGCTGGGGTGGGGGGTAATAGGGGACATGAGTGGAGGCTTGGTGGAGGCTGCCCCTGGTGGCTGGGGGTGGGGGGTGGTGGGAGACATGAGTGGCGGCCTGGTGGAGGGTGCCCCTGGTGGCTGGGGGGTGGGGAGTAATAGGGGACATGAGTGGGGGCCTGGTGGAGGCTGCCCCTGGTGGCTGGGGCGTGGGGGATGGTGGGAGACATGAGTGGGGGCCTGGTGGAGGGTGCCCCTGGTGGCTGGGGGGTGGGGGTAATAGGGGACATGAGTGGGGGCCTGGTGGAGGCTGCCCCTGGTGGCTGGGGGTGGGGGCGGTGGGAGACATGAGTGGGGTCCTGGTGGAGGCTGCCCCTGACTGCTGGGGGGTGGGGGTGGTGGGGAGACATGAGTGGGGGCCTGGTGGAGGGTGCCCCTGCACTGCGGGTGGGTGGGGGTAATAGGGGACATGGGTGGGGGCCTGGTGGAGGCTGCCCCTGACTGCTGGGGGGGTAGGGGGTGGTGTGAGACATGGGTGGGGGCCTGGTGGAGGCTGCCCCTGACTGCTGGGGGGTAGGGGTGGTGGGAGACATGGGTGGGCGCCTGGTGGAGGCTGCCCCTGCACTGCGGGGGGTGGGGGTAATAGGGGACATGGGTGGGGGGCCTGGTGGAGGCTGCCCCTGACTGCTGGGGGGTAGGGGTGGTGTGAGACATGGGTGGGGGCCTGGTGGAGGCTGCCCCTGCACTGCGGGGGGTGGGGGTAATAGGGGACATGGGTGGGGGCCTGGTGGAGGCTGCCCCTGACTGCTGGGGGGTAGGGGGTGGTGTGAGACATGAGTGGGGGCCTGGTGGAGGCTGCCCCTGGTGGCGGGGGTGTGTGGGTGGTGGGAGACATGAGTGGGGGCCTGGTGAAGGCTGCCCCTGGTGGCTGGGGGGTGGGGGGTGGTGGGAGACATGAGTGGGGGCCTGGTGGAGGCTGCCCCTGGTGGCTGGGGGTTGGGGCAGTGGGAGAAATGAGTGGGGGCCTGGTGGAGGCTGCCCCTGACTGCTGGGGGGTAGGGGGTGGTGGGAGACATGGGTGGGGGCCTGGTGGAGGGTGCCCCTGGTGGCTGGGGGTGGGGGGGTAATAGGGGACATGAGTGGGGGGCCTGGTGGAGGCTGCCCCTGGTGGCTGGGGGGTGGGGTGGTGGGAGACATGAGTGGGGGCCTGGTGGAAGGTGCCCCTGGTGGCTGGGGGGTGGGGGGTAATAGGGGACATGAGTGGGGGCCTGGTGGAGGCTGCCCCTGGTGGCTGGGCGGTGGGGGGTGGTGGGAGACATGAGTGGGGCCTGGTGGAGGGTGCCCCTGGTGGCTGGGGGTGGGGGTAATAGGGGACATGAGTGGGGGCCTGGTGGAGGCTGCCCCTGGTGGCTGGGGGGTGGGGGTGGTGGGAGACATGAGTGGGGGCCTGGTGGAGGGTGCCCCTGCACTGCGGGTGGGTGGGGGTAATAGGGGACATGGGTGGGGGCCTGGTGGAGGCTGCCCCTGACTGCTGGGGGGTAGGGGGTGGTGTGAGACATGGGTGGGGGCCTGGTGGAGGCTGCCCCTGACTGCTGGGGGGTAGGGGTGGTGCGAGACATGGGTGGGGGCCTGGTGGAGGCTGCCCCTGCACTGCGGGGGGTGGGGGTAATAGGGGACATGGGTGGGGGCCTGGTGGAGGCTGCCCCTGACTGCTGGGGGGTAGGGGGTGGTGTGAGACATGGGTGGGGGCCTGGTGGAGGCTGCCCCTGACTGCTGGGGGGTAGGGGTGGTGGGAGACATGAGTGGGGGCCTGGTGGAGGCTGCCCCTGGTGGCTGGGGTGTGTGGGTGGTGGGAGACATTGAGTGGGGGCCTGGTGGAGGCTGCCCCTGGTGGCTGGGGTTGGGGGGGTGGTGGGAGACATGAGTGGGGGCTTGGTGGAGGCTCCCCCTGGTGGCTGGGGGGTGGGGGTGGTGGGAGACATGAGTGGGGGCCTGGTGGAGGGTGCCTCTGGTGGCTGGGGAGTGGGGGTAATAGGGGACATGAGTGGGGGCCTGGTGGAGGCTGCCCCTGGTGGCTGGGGGGTGGGGGTGGTGGGAGACATGAGTGGGGCCTGGTGGAGGCTGCACCTGACTGCTGGGGGGTGGGGGTGGTGGGAGACATGAGTGGGGGCTGGTGGAGGGTGCCCCTGCACTGCGGGGGGGTGGGGGTAATAGGGGACATGGGTGGGGGCCTGGTGGAGGCTGCCCCTGACTGCTGTGGGGTAGGGGGTGGTGGGAGACATGGGTGGGGGCCTCGTGGAGGCTGCCCCTGCACTGCGGGGGGGTGGGGGAAATAGGGGACATGAGTGGGGGCCTGGTGGAGGCTGCCCCTGGTGGCTGGGGGGTGGGGGGTGGTGGGAGACATGAGTGGGGGCCCGGTGGAGGCTGCCCCTGGTGGCTGGGGGGTGGGGGTGGGTGGGAGACATGAGTGGGGGCCTGGTGGAGGGTGCCCCTGACTGCTGGGGGGTGGGGGTGGTGGGAGACATGAGTGGGGGCCTTGTGGAAGGTGCCCCTGGTGGCTGGGGGCTGGGGGGTAATAGGGGACATGAGTGGGGGCCTGGTGGAGGCTGCCCCTGCTGGCTGGGGGGTGGGGGTGGTGGGAGACATGAGTGGGGGCCTGGTGGAGGCTGCCCCTGCACTGCGGGTGGGGGTGGGGGTAATAGGGGACATGGGTGGGGGCCTGGTGGAGGCTTCCCCTGACTGCTGGGGGGTAGGGGGTGGTGGGAGACATGGGTGGGGCCTGGTGGAGGCTGCCCTGACTGCTGGGGGGTAGGGGGTGGGAGACATGGGTGGGGGCCTGGTGGAGGCTGCCCCTGGTGGCTGGGGGTGGGGGTGGTGGGAGACAAGAGTGGGGGCCTGGTGGAGGCTGCCCCTGGTGGCTGGGGGGTGGGGGGTGGTGGGAGACAGTGGGGGCTTGGTGGAGGCTGCCCCTGGTGGCTGGGGTGTGGGGGTGGTGGAGACATGAGTGGGGGCCTGGTGGAGGCTGCCCCTGACTGCTGGGGGGGTAGGGGGTGGTGGGAGACATGGGTCGGGGCCTGGTGGAGGGTGTCCCTGGTGGCTGGGGGGTGGGGGGTAATAGGGGACATGAGTTGGGGCCTGGTGGAGGTTGCCCCTGGTGGCTGGGGGGTGCGGGTGGTGGCAGACATGAGTGGGGGCCTGGTGGAGGGTGCCCCTGGTGGCTGGGGGGTGGGGGGTAATAGGGGACATGAGTGGGGGCCTGGTGGAGGCTGCCCCTGGTGGCTGGGGGGTGGGGGGTGGTGGGAGACATGAGTGGGGGCCTGGTGGAGGGTGCCCCTGGTGGCTGGGGGGTGGGGGGTTATAGGGGACATGAGTGGGGGCCTGGTGGAGGCTGACCCTGGTGGCTGGGGGGTGGGGGTGGTGGGAGACATGAGTGGGGTCCTGGTGGAGGCTGCCCCTGACTGCTGGGGGGTGGGGGTGGTGGGAAACATGAGTGGGGGCCTGGTGGAGGGTGCCCCTGCACTGCGGGGGGTGGGGGTAATGGGGGACATGGGTGGGGGCCTGGTGGAGGCTGCCCCTGACTGCTGGGGGGTAGGGGGTGGTGTGAGACATGGGTGGGGGCCTGGTGGAGGCTGCCCCTGACTGCTGGGGGGTAGGGGTGGTGGGAGACATGGGTGGGGGCCTGGTGGAGGCTGCCCCTGCACTGCTGGGGGGGTGGTAATAGGGGACATGAGTGGGGGCCTGGTGGAGGCTGCCCCTGGTGGCTGGGGTGTGTGGGTGGTGGGAGACATGAGCGGGGGCCTGGTGGAGGCTGCCCCTGGTGGCCTGGGGGTGGGGGGTGGTGGGAGACATGAGTGGGGGCCTGGTGGAGGCTGCCCCTGGTGGCTGGGGGGTGGGGGTGGTGGGAGACATGTGTGGGGGCCTGGTGGAGGCTGCCCCTGACTGCTGGGGGGTAGCGGTGGTGGGAGACATGGGTGGGGGCCTGGTGGAGGGTGCCCCTGGTGGCTGGGGGGTGGGGGGTAATAGGGGACATGAGTGGGGGCCTGGTGGAGGCTGCCCCTGGTGGCTGGGGGGTGGGGGTGGTGGGAGACATGAGTGGGGGCCCGGTGGAGGGTGCCCCTGGTGGCTGGGGGGTGGTGGGAGACATGAGTGGAGGCCTGGTGGAGGCTGCCCCTGACTGCTGGGGGGTTGGGGTGGTGGGAGACCTGAGTGCGGGCCTGGTGGAGGGTGCCCCTGCACTGCAGGGGGTGGGGGTAATAGGGGACATGGGTGGGGGCCTGGTGGAGGCTGCCCCTGGCTGCTGGGGGGTAGGGGGTGGTGGGAGACATGGGTGGGGGCCTGGTGGAGGCTGCCCCTGACTGATGGGGGGTTCGGGATGGTGGGAGACATGGGTGGGGGCCTGGTGGAGGCTGCCCCTGCACTGCGGGGAGGTGGGGGTAATAGGGGACATGAGTTGGGGCCTGGTGGAGGCTGCCCCTGGTGGCTGGGGGGTGGGGGTGGTGGGAGACATGAGCGGGGGCCTGGTGGAGGCTGCCCCGGGTGGCTGGGGGGTGGGGGGTGGTGGGAGACATGAGTGGGGGCCTGGTGGAGGCTGCCCCTGGTGGCTGGGGGGTGGGACTGGTGGGAGACATGGGTGGGGGCCTGGTGGAGGCTGCCCCTGACTGCTGGGGGGTAGGGGGTGGTGGGAGACATGGGTGGGGGCCTGGTGGTGGCTGCCCCTGCACTGCGGGGGGGTGGGGGTAATAGGGGACATGAGTGGGGGCCTGGTGGAGGCTGCCCCTGGTGGCTGGGGGGTGGGGGTGGTGCGAGACATGAGTGGGGGCCTGGTGGAGGCTGCCCCTGGTGGCTGGGGGGTGGGGGGTGGTGGGAGACAGTGGGGGCCTGGTGGAGGCTGCCCCTGGTGGCTGGGGGGTGGGGGTGGTGGAGACATGAGTGGGGGCCTGGTGGAGGCTGCCCCTGACTGCTGGGGGGTAGGGGGTGGTGGGAGACATGGGTGGGGGCCTGGTGGAGGGTGTCCCTGGTGGCTGGGGGGTGGGGGGGGTAATAGGGGACATGAGTGGGGGCCTGGTGGAGGCTGCCCCTGGTGGCTGGGGGGTGGGGGTGGTGGGAGACATGAGTGGGGGCCTGGTGGAGGGTGCCCTGGTGGCTGGGGGGTGGGGGGTAATAGGGGACATGAGTGGGGGCCTGGTGGAGGCTGCCCCTGGTGGCTGGGGGGTGGGGGGTGGTGGGAGACATGATTGGGGGCCTGGTGGAGGGTGCCCCTGGTGGCTGGGGGTGGGGGGTAATAGGGGACATGAGTGGGGGCCTGGTGGAGGCTGCCCCTGGTGGCTGGGGGGTGGGGGTGGTGGGAGACATGGGTGGGGGCCTGGTGGAGGCTGCCCCTGACTGATGGGGGGTTCGGGATGGTGGGAGACATGGGTGGGGGCCTGGTGGAGGCTGCCCCTGCACTGCGGGGAGGTGGGGGTAATAGGGGACATGAGTTGGGGCCTGGTGGAGGCTGCCCCTGGTGGCTGGGGGGTGGGGGTGGTGGGAGACATGAGCGGGGGCCTGGTGGAGGCTGCCCCTGGTGGCTGGGGGGTGGGGGGTGGTGGGAGACATGAGTGGGGGCCTGGTGGAGGCTGCCCCTGGTGGCTGGGGGGTGGGACTGGTGGGAGACATGGGTGGGGGCCTGGTGGAGGCTGCCCCTGACTGCTGGGGGGTAGGGGGTGGTGGGAGACATGGGTGGGGGCCTGGTGGTGGCTGCCCCTGCACTGCGGGGGGGTGGGGGTAATAGGGGACATGAGTGGGGGCCTGGTGGAGGCTGCCCCTGGTGGCTGGGGGGTGGGGGTGGTGCGAGACATGAGTGGGGGCCTGGTGGAGGCTGCCCCTGGTGGCTGGGGGGTGGGGGGTGGTGGGAGACAGTGGGGGCCTGGTGGAGGCTGCCCCTGGTGGCTGGGGGGTGGGGGTGGTGGAGACATGAGTGGGGGCCTGGTGGAGGCTGCCCCTGACTGCTGGGGGGTAGGGGGTGGTGGGAGACATGGGTGGGGGCCTGGTGGAGGGTGTCCCTGGTGGCTGGGGGGTGGGGGGGGGGTAATAGGGGACATGAGTGGGGGCCTGGTGGAGGCTGCCCCTGGTGGCTGGGGGGTGGGGGTGGTGGGAGACATGAGTGGGGGCCTGGTGGAGGGTGCCCTGGTGGCTGGGGGGTGGGGGGTAATAGGGGACATGAGTGGGGGCCTGGTGGAGGCTGCCCCTGGTGGCTGGGGGGTGGGGGGTGGTGGGAGACATGATTGGGGGCCTGGTGGAGGGTGCCCCTGGTGGCTGGGGGTGGGGGGTAATAGGGGACATGAGTGGGGGCCTGGTGGAGGCTGCCCCTGGTGGCTGGGGGGTGGGGGTGGTGGGAGACATGAGTGGGGTCCTGGTGGAGGCTGCCCCTGACTGCTGCGGGGTGGGTGTGGTGGGAGACATGAGTGGGGGCCTGGTGGAGGGTTCCCCTGCACTGCGGGGGGTGGGGGTAATGGGGGACATGGGTGGGGGCCTGGTGGAGGCTGCCCCTGACTGCTGGGGGGTAGGGGGTGGTGTGAGACATGGGTGGGGGCCTGGTGGAGGCTGCCCCTGACTGCTGGGGGGTAGGGGTGGTGGGAGACATGGGTGGGGGCCTGGTGGAGGCTGCCCCTGCACTGCAGGGGGGGAGGGTAATAGGGGACATGAGTGGGGGCCTGGTGGAGGCTGCCCCTGGTGGCTGGGGTGTGTGGGTGGTGGGAGACATGAGTGGGGGCCTGGTGGAGGCTGCCCCTGGTGGCTGGGGGGTGGGGGGTGGTGGGAGACATGAGTGGGGGCCTGGTGGAGGCTGCCCCTGGTGGCTGGGGGGTGGGGGTGGTGGGAGACATGAGTGGGGGCCTGGTGGAGGCTGCCCCTGACTGCTGGGGGGTAGGGGTGGTGGGAGACATGGGTGGGGGCCTGGTGGAGGGTGCCCCTGGTGGCTGGGGGGTGGGGGGTAATAGGGGACATGAGTGGGGGCCTGGTGGAGGGTGCCCCTGGTGGCTGGGGGGTGGGGGTAATAGGGACATGAGTGGGGGCCTGGTGGAGGCTGCCCCTGGTGGCTGGGGGGTGGGGGTGGTGGGAGACATGAGTGGGGGCCCGGTGGAGGGTGCCCCTGGTGGCGGGGGGTGGTGGGGAGACATGAGTGAGGCCTGGTGGAGGCTGCCCCTGACTGCTGGGGGGTTGGGGTGGTGGGAGACCTGAGTGCGGGC
Source organism: Ambystoma mexicanum (assembly GCF_040938575.1). Lineage (NCBI taxonomy): Eukaryota > Metazoa > Chordata > Amphibia > Caudata > Ambystomatidae > Ambystoma > Ambystoma mexicanum. Next base: position 135,318,060 of record NC_090928.1, read on the forward strand.
CTGGTGGAGGGTGCCCCTGCACTGCAGGGGGTGGGGGTAATAGGGGACATGGGTGGGGGCCTGGTGGAGGCTGCCCCTGGCTGCTGGGGGGTAGGGGGTGGTGGGAGACATGGGTGGGGGCCTGGTGGAGGCTGCCCCTGACTGATGGGGGGTTCGGGATGGTGGGAGACATGGGTGGGGGCCTGGTGGAGGCTGCCCCTGCACTGCGGGGAGGTGGGGGTAATAGGGGACATGAGTTGGGGCCTGGTGGAGGCTGCCCCTGGTGGCTGGGGGGTGGGGGGTGGTGGGAGACATGAGCGGGGGCCTGGTGGAGGCTGCCCCGGGTGGCTGGGGGGTGGGGGGTGGTGGGAGACATGAGTGGGGGGCCTGGTGGAGGCTGCCCCTGGTGGCTGGGGGGTGGGACTGGTGGGAGACATGGGTGGGGGCCTGGTGGAGGCTGCCCCTGACTGCTGGGGGGTAGGGGGTGGTGGGAGACATGGGTGGGGGCCTGGTGGTGGCTGCCCCTGCACTGCGGGGGGGTGGGGGTAATAGGGGACATGAGTGGGGGCCTGGTGGAGGCTGCCCCTGGTGGCTGGGGGGTGGGGGTGGTGCGAGACATGAGTGGGGGCCTGGTGGAGGCTGCCCCTGGTGGCTGGGGGGTGGGGGGTGGTGGGAGACAGTGGGGGCCTGGTGGAGGCTGCCCCTGGTGGCTGGGGGGTGGGGGTGGTGGAGACATGAGTGGGGGCCTGGTGGAGGCTGCCCCTGACTGCTGGGGGGTAGGGGGTGGTGGGAGACATGGGTGGGGGCCTGGTGGAGGGTGTCCCTGGTGGCTGGGGGGTGGGGGGGGTAATAGGGGACATGAGTGGGGGGCCTGGTGGAGGCTGCCCCTGGTGGCTGGGGGGTGGGGGTGGTGGGAGACATGAGTGGGGGCCTGGTGGAGGGTGCCCTGGTGGCTGGGGGGTGGGGGGTAATAGGGGACATGAGTGGGGGCCTGGTGGAGGCTGCCCCTGGTGGCTGGGGGGTGGGGGGTGGTGGGAGACATGATTGGGGGCCTGGTGGAGGGTGCCCCTGGTGGCTGGGGGGTGGGGGGTAATAGGGGACATGAGTGGGGGCCTGGTGGAGGCTGCCCCTGGTGGCTGGGGGGTGGGGGTGGTGGGAGACATGGGTGGGGGCCTGGTGGAGGCTGCCCCTGACTGATGGGGGGTTCGGGATGGTGGGAGACATGGGTGGGGCCTGGTGGAGGCTGCCCCTGCACTGCGGGGAGGTGGGGGTAATAGGGGACATGAGTTGGGGCCTGGTGGAGGCTGCCCCTGGTGGCTGGGGGGTGGGGGTGGTGGGAGACATGAGCGGGGGCCTGGTGGAGGCTGCCCCTGGTGGCTGGGGGGTGGGGGGTGGTGGGAGACATGAGTGGGGGCCTGGTGGAGGCTGCCCCTGGTGGCTGGGGGGTGGGACTGGTGGGAGACATGGGTGGGGGCCTGGTGGAGGCTGCCCCTGACTGCTGGGGGGTAGGGGGTGGTGGGAGACATGGGTGGGGGCCTGGTGGTGGCTGCCCCTGCACTGCGGGGGGGTGGGGGTAATAGGGGACATGAGTGGGGGCCTGGTGGAGGCTGCCCCTGGTGGCTGGGGGGTGGGGGTGGTGCGAGACATGAGTGGGGGCCTGGTGGAGGCTGCCCCTGGTGGCTGGGGGGTGGGGGGTGGTGGGAGACAGTGGGGGCCTGGTGGAGGCTGCCCCTGGTGGCTGGGGGGTGGGGGTGGTGGAGACATGAGTGGGGGCCTGGTGGAGGCTGCCCCTGACTGCTGGGGGGTAGGGGGTGGTGGGAGACATGGGTGGGGGCCTGGTGGAGGGTGTCCCTGGTGGCTGGGGGGTGGGGGGGGGGTAATAGGGGACATGAGTGGGGGCCTGGTGGAGGCTGCCCCTGGTGGCTGGGGGGTGGGGGTGGTGGGAGACATGAGTGGGGGCCTGGTGGAGGGTGCCCTGGTGGCTGGGGGGTGGGGGGTAATAGGGGACATGAGTGGGGGCCTGGTGGAGGCTGCCCCTGGTGGCTGGGGGGTGGGGGTGGTGGGAGACATGATTGGGGGCCTGGTGGAGGGTGCCCCTGGTGGCTGGGGGTGGGGGGTAATAGGGGACATGAGTGGGGGCCTGGTGGAGGCTGCCCCTGGTGGCTGGGGGGTGGGGGTGGTGGGAGACATGAGTGGGGTCCTGGTGGAGGCTGCCCCTGACTGCTGCGGGGTGGGTGTGGTGGGAGACATGAGTGGGGGCCTGGTGGAGGGTTCCCCTGCACTGCGGGGGGTGGGGGTAATGGGGGACATGGGTGGGGGCCTGGTGGAGGCTGCCCCTGACTGCTGGGGGGTAGGGGGTGGTGTGAGACATGGGTGGGGGCCTGGTGGAGGCTGCCCCTGACTGCTGGGGGGTAGGGGTGGTGGGAGACATGGGTGGGGGCCTGGTGGAGGCTGCCCCTGCACTGCAGGGGGGGAGGGTAATAGGGGACATGAGTGGGGGCCTGGTGGAGGCTGCCCCTGGTGGCTGGGGTGTGTGGGTGGTGGGAGACATGAGTGGGGGCCTGGTGGAGGCTGCCCCTGGTGGCTGGGGGGTGGGGGGTGGTGGGAGACATGAGTGGGGGCCTGGTGGAGGCTGCCCCTGGTGGCTGGGGGGTGGGGGTGGTGGGAGACATGAGTGGGGGCCTGGTGGAGGCTGCCCCTGACTGCTGGGGGGTAGGGGTGGTGGGAGACATGGGTGGGGGCCTGGTGGAGGGTGCCCCTGGTGGCTGGGGGGTGGGGGGTAATAGGGGACATGAGTGGGGGCCTGGTGGAGGCTGCCCCTGGTGGCTGGGGGGTGGGGGTGGTCGGAGACATGAGTGGGGGCCCGGTGGAGGGTGCCCCTGGTGGCTGGGGGGTGGGGGGTGGTGGGAGACATGAGTGGGGGCCTGGTGGAGGCTGCCCCTGACTACTGGGGGATGGGGGTGGTGTTAGACCTGAGTGCGGGCCTGGTGGAGGGTGCCCCTGCACTGCGGGGGGGTGGGGGTAATAGGGGTAATGGGTGGGGGCCTGGTGGAGGCTGCCCCTGGTGGCTGGGGGGTGGGGGTGGTGGGAGACATGAGTGGGGGCCTGGTGGAGGCTGCCCCTGGCTGCTGGGGGGTAGGGGGTGGTGGGAGACATGGGTGGGGGCCTGGTGGAGGCTGCCCCTGACTGCTGGGGGTACGGGATGGTGGGAGACATGGGTGGGGGCCTGGTGGAGGCTGCCCCTGCACTGCGGGGGGGGTGGGGGTAATAGGGGACATGGGTGTGGGCCTGGTGGAGGCTGCCCCTGACTGTTGGGGGGTAGGGGGTGGTGTGAGACATGGGTGGGGGCCTGGTGGAGGCTGCCCCTGACTGCTGGGGGGTAGGGGTGGTGGGAGACATGGGTGGGGGCCTGGTGGAGGCTGCCCCTGCACTGCGGGGGGGGTAATAGGGGACATGAGTGGGGGCCTGGTGGAGGCTGCCCCTGGTGGCTGGGGTGTGGGGTGGTGCGAGACATGAGTGGGGGCCTGGCGGAGGCTGCCCCTGACTGCTGGGGGTAGGGGGTGGTGGGAGACATGAGTGGGGGCCTTGTAGAGGCTGCCCCTGGTGGCTGGGGGTGGGGGTGGTGGGAGACATAAGTGGGGGCCTGGTGGAGGCTGCCCCTGACTGCTGGGGGGTAGGGGGTGGTGGGAGACATGGGTGGGGGCCTGGTGGAGGGTGCCCATGGTGTCTGGGGGGTGGGGGGTAATAGGGGACATGAGTGGGGGCCTGGTGGAGGCTGCCCCTGGTGGCTGGGGGGTGGGGGTGGTGGGAGACATGAGTGGGGGCCTGGTGGAGGGTGCCCCTGGTGGCTGGGGGGTGGGGGGTGGTGGGAGACATGAGTGGGGGCCTGGTGGAGGCTGCCCCTGACTGCTGGGGGGTGGGGGTGGTGGGAGACATGAGTGCGGGCCTGGTGGAGGGTGCCCCTGCACTGCGGGGGGGTGGGGGTAATAGGGGACATGGGTGGGAGCCTGGTGGAGGCTGCCCCTTGTGGCTGGGGGGTGGGGGTGGTGGGAGACATGAGTGGGGGCCTGGTGGAGGCTGCCCCTGACTGCCGGGGGGTAGGGGGTGGTGTGAGACATGGGTGGGGACCTGGTGGAGGGTGCCCCTGGTGGCTGGGGGGTGGGGATAATAGGGGACATGAGTGGGGGCCTGGTGGAGGCTGCCCATGGTGGCTGGGGGGTGGGGGTAATAGGGGACATGGGAGGGGGCCAGGTGGAGGCTGCCCCCTGACTACTGGGGGGTAGGTGGTGGTGGGAGACATGGGTGGGGGGCTGATGGAGGCTGCCCCTGACTGCTGGGGGGTAGGGGGTGGTGGGAGACATGGGTGGGGGCCTGGTGGAGGCTGCCCCTGCACTGCGGGGGGTGGGGGTAATAGGGGACATGAGTGGGGGCCTGGTGGAGGCTGCCCCTGGTGGCTGGAGGGTGGGGGTGGTGGGAGACATGAGTGGGGGCACGGTGGAGGCTGCCCCTGGTGGCTGGGGGGTGGGGGGTGGTGTGAGACATGAGTGGGGGCCTGGTGGAGGGTGCCCCTGGTGGCTGGGGGGTGGGGGGTAATAGGGGACATGAGTGGGGGCCTGGTGGAGGCTGCCCCTGGTGGCTGGGGGGTGGGGTGGTGGGAGACATGAGTGGGGGCCTGGTGGAGGCTGCCCCTGACTGCTGGGGGGTGGGGGTGGTGGGAGACATGAGTGGGGGCCTGGTGGAGGGTGCCCCTGCACTGCGGGGGGGTGGGGGTAATAGGGGACATGGGTGGGGGCCTGGTGGAGGCTGCCCCTGACTGCTGGGGGGTAGGGGTGGTGGGAGACATGGGTGGGGGCCTGGTGGAGGCTGCCCCTGACTGCTGGGGGGTAGGGGGTGGAGGGAGACATGGGTGGGGGCCTGGTGGAGGCTGCCCCTGCTCTGTGGGGGGGGTGGGGGTAATAGGGGGCATGAGTGGGGGCCTGGTGGACGCTGCCCCTGGTGGCTGGGGGGTGGGGGTGGTGGGAGACATGAGTGGGGGCCTGGTGGAGGCTGCCCCTGGTGGCTGGGGGGTGGGGGGTGGTGGGAGACATGAGTGGGGGCCTGGTGGAGGCTGCCCGTGACTGCTGGGGGGTGGGGGTGGTGGGAGACCTGAGTGCGGGCCTGGTGGAGGGTGCCCCTGCACTGCGGGGGGGGTGGGGGTAATAGGGGACATGGGTGGGGGCCTGGTGGAGGCTGCCCCTGGTGGCTGGGGTGTGGGGGTGGTGGGAGACAAGAGTGGGGGCCTGGTGGAGGGTGCCCCTGCACTGCGGGTGGGGTGGGGGTAATAGGGGACATGGGTGGGGGCCTGGTGGAGGCTGCCCCTGACTGCTGGGGGGTAGGGGGTGGTGGGAGACATGAGTGGGGGCCTGGTGGAGGCTGCCCCTGACTGCTGGGGGGTAGGGGGTGGTGGGAGACATGGGTGGGGGCCTGGTGGAGGCTGCCCCTGCACTGCAGGGGGTGGGGGTAAGAGGGGACATGAGTGGGGGCCTGGTGGAGGCTGCCCCTGGTGGCTGGGTGGTGGGGGTGGTGCGAGACATGAGTGGGGGCCTGGTGGAGGCGGCCCCTGGTGGCTGGGGGGTGGGGGGTGGTGGGAGACAGTGGGGGCCTGGTGGAGGCTGCCCCTGGTGGCTGGGGGGTGGGGGTGGTGGAGACATGAGTGGGGGCCTGGTGGAGGCTGCCCCTGACAGCTGGGGGGTAGGGGGTGGTGGGAGACATGGGTGGGGGCCTGGTGGAGGGTGTCCCTGGTGGCTGGGGGGTGGGGGGGTAATAGGGGACATGAGTGGAGGCCTGGTGGAGGCTGCCCCTGGTGGCTGGGGGGTGGGGGTGGTGGGAGACATGAGTGGCGGCCTGGTGGAGGGTGCCCCTGGTGGCTGGGGGGGTGGGGGGTAATAGGGGACATGAGTGGGGGCCTGGTGGAGGCTGCCCCTGGTGGCTGGGGCGTGGGGGGTGGTGGGAGACATGAGTGGGGGCCTGGTGGAGGGTGCCCCTGGTGGCTGGGGGGTGGGGGTAATAGGGGACATGAGTGGGGGCCTGGTGGAGGCTGCCCCTGGTGGCTGGGGGGTGGGGGTGGTGGGAGACATGAGTGGGGTCCTGGTGGAGGCTGCCCCTGACTGCTGGGGGGTGGGGGTGGTGGGAGACATGAGTGGGGGCCTGGTGGAGGGTGCCCCTGCACTGCGGGTGGGTGGGGGTAATAGGGGACATGGGTGGGGGCCTGGTGGAGGCTGCCCCTGACTGCTGGGGGGGTAGGGGGTGGTGTGAGACATGGGTGGGGGCCTGGTGGAGGCTGCCCCTGCACTGCGGGGGGTGGGGGTAATAGGGGACATGGGTGGGGGCCTGGTGGAGGCTGCCCCTGACTGCTGGGGGGTAGGGGGTGGTGTGAGACATGGGTGGGGGCCTGGTGGAGGCTGCCCCTGCACTGCGGGGGGTGGGGGTAATAGGGGACATGGGTGGGGGCCTGGTGGAGGCTGCCCCTGACTGCTGGGGGGTAGGGGGTGGTGTGAGACATGAGTGGGGGCCTGGTGGAGGCTGCCCCTGGTGGCGGGGGTGTGTGGGTGGTGGGAGACATGAGTGGGGGCCTGGTGAAGGCTGCCCCTGGTGGCTGGGGGGTGGGGGGTGGTGGGAGACATGAGTGGGGGCCTGGTGGAGGCTGCCCCTGGTGGCTGGGGGTTGGGGGCGGTGGGAGAAATGAGTGGGGGCCTGGTGGAGGCTGCCCCTGACTGCTGGGGGGTAGGGGGTGGTCGGAGACATGGGTGGGGGCCTGGTGGAGGGTGCCCCTGGTGGCTGGGGGGTGGGGGGGTAATAGGGGACATGAGTGGGGGCCTGGTGGAGGCTGCCCCTGGTGGCTGGGGGGTGGGGGTGGTGGGAGGCATGAGTGGGGGCCTGGTGGAAGGTGCCCCTGGTGGCTGGGGGGTGGGGGGTAATAGGGGACATGAGTGGGGGCCTGGTGGAGGCTGCCCCTGGTGTCTGGGGGGTGGGGGGTGGTGGGAGACATGAGTGGGGGCCTGGTGGAGGGTGCCCCTGGTGGCTGGGGGGTGGGGGGTAATAGGGGACATGAGTGGGGGCCTGGTGGAGGCTGCCCCTGGTGGCTGGGGTGTGGGGGTGGTGGGAGACATGAGTGGGGTCCTGGTGGAGGCTGCCCCTGACTGCTGGGGGTGGGGGTGGTGGGAGACATGAGTGGGGGCCTGGTGGAGGGTGCCCCTGCACTGCGGGTGGGTGGGGGTAATAGGGGACATGGGTGGGGGCCTGGTGGAGGCTGCCCCTGACTGCTGGGGGGTAGGGAGTGGTGTGAGACGTGGGTGGGGGCCTGGTGGAGGCTGCCCCTGACTGCTGGGGGGTAGGGGTGGTGCGAGACATGGGTGGGGGCCTGGTGGAGGCTGCCCCTGCACTGCGGGGGGTGGGGGTAATAGGGGACATGGGTGGGGGCCTGGTGGAGGCTGCCCCTGACTGCTGGGGGGTAGGGTGTGGTGTGAGACATGGGTGGGGGCCTGGTGGAGGCTGCCCCTGACTGCTGGGGGGTAGGGGTGGTGGGAGACATGAGTGGGGGCCTGGTGGAGGCTGCCCCTGGTGGCTGGGGTGTGTGGGTGGTGGGAGACATGAGTGGGGGCCTGGTGGAGGCTGCCCCTGGTGGCTGGGGGGTGGGGGGTGGTGGGAGACATGAGTGGGGGCTTGGTGGAGGCTGCCCCTGGTGGCTGGGGGGTGGGGGTGGTGGGAGACATGAGTGGGGGCCTGGTGGAGGGTGCCTCTGGTGGCTGGGGAGTGGGGGGTAATAGGGGACATGAGTGGGGGCCTGGTGGAGGCTGCCCCTGGTGGCTGGGTGGTGGGGGTGGTGGGAGACATGAGTGGGGGCCTGGTGGAGGCTGCCCCTGACTGCTGGGGGGTGGGGTGGTGGGAGACATGAGTGGGGGCCTGGTGGAGGGTGCCCCTGCACTGCGGGGGGGTGGGGGTAATAGGGGACATGGGTGGGGGCCTGGTGGAGGCAGCCCCTGACTACTAGGGGGTAGGGGGTGGTGGGAGACATGGGTGGGGGCCTGGTGGAGGCTGCCCCTGACTGCTGGGGGGTAGGGGGTGGTGGGAGACATGGGTGGGGGCCTCGTGGAGGCTGCCCCTGCACTGCGGGGGGGTGGGGGAAATAGGGGACATGAGTGGGGGCCTGGTGGAGGCTGCCCCTGGTGGCTGGGGGGTGGGGGTGGTGGGAGACATGAGTGGGGGCCCGGTGGAGGCTGCCCCTGGTGGCTGGGGGGTGGGGGGTGGTGGGAGACATGAGTGGGGGCCTGGTGGAAGGTGCCCCTGGTGGCTGGGGGCTGGGGGTAATAGGGGACATGAGTGGGGCCTGGTGGAGGCTGCCCCTGCTGGCTGGGGGGTGGGGGTGGGTGGAGACATGAGTGGGGGCCTGGTGGAGGCTGCCCCTGCACTGCGGGTGGGGGTGGGGGTAATAGGGGACATGGGTGGGGGCCTGGTGGAGGCTTCCCCTGACTGCTGGGGGGTAGGGGGTGGTGGGAGACATGGGTGGGGGCCTGGTGGAGGCTGCCCCTGACTGCTGGGGGTAGGGGGTGGTGGGAGAAATGGGTGGGGCCTGGTGGAGGCTGCCCCTGGTGGCTGGGGGTGGGGGTGGTGGGAGACAAGAGTGGGGCCTGGTGGAGGCTGCCCCTGGTGGCTGGGGGGTGGGGGGTGGTGGGAGACAGTGGGGGCTTGGTGGAGGCTGCCCCTGGTGGCTGGGGTGTGGGGTGGTGGAGACATGAGTGGGGGCCTGGTGGAGGCTGCCCCTGACTGCTGGGGGGGTAGGGGGGTGGTGGGAGACATGGGTCGGGGCCTGGTGGAGGGTGTCCCTGGTGGCTGGGGGGTGGGGGGTAATAGGGGACATGAGTGGGGGCCTGGTGGAGGCTGCCCCTGGTGGCTGGGGGGGTGCGGGTGGTGGCAGACATGAGTGGGGGGCCTGGTGGAGGGTGCCCCTGGTGGCTGGGGGGTGGGGGGTAATAGGGGACATGAGTGGGGGCCTGGTGGAGGCTGCCCCTGGTGGCTGGGGTGTGTGGGTGGTGGGAGACATGAGTGGGGGCCTGGTGGAGGCTGCCCCTGGTGGCTGGGGGGTGGGGGGTGGTGGGAGACATGAGTGGGGGCCTGGTGGAGGCTGCCCCTGGTGGCTGGGGGGTGGGGGTGGTGGGAGACATGAGTGGGGGCCTGGTGGAGGCTGCCCCTGACTGCTGGGGGTAGGGGTGGTGGGAGACATGGGTGGGGGCCTGGTGGAACGGTGCCTCTGGTGGCTGGGGGGTGGGGGTAATAGGGGACATGAGTGGGGGCCTGGTGGAGGCTGCCCCTGGTGGCTGGGGGGTGGGGGTGGTGGGAGACATGAGTGGGGGCCCGGTGGAGGGTGCCCCTGGTGGCTGGGGGGTGGGGGGTGGTGGGAGACATGAGTGGGGGCCTGGTGGAGGCTGCCCCTGACTACTGGGGATGGGGGTGGTGTTAGACCTGAGTGCGGGCCTGGTGGAGGGTGCCCCTGCACTGCGGGGGGTGGGGGTAATAGGGGTAATGGGTGGGGGCCTGGTGGAGGCTGCCCCTGGTGGCTGGGGGTGGGGGTGGTGGGAGACATGAGTGGGGGCCTGGTGGAGGCTGCCCCTGGCTGCTGGAGGGTAGGGGGTGGTGGGAGACATGAGTGGGGGGCCTGGTGGAGGCTGCCCCTGACTGCTGGGGGGTACGGGATGGTGGGAGACATGGGTGGGGGCCTGGTGGAGGCTGCCCCTGCACTGCGGGGAGGTGGGGGTAATAGGGGACATGAGTGGGGGCCTGGTGGAGGCTGCCCCTGGTGGCTGGGGGGTGGGGGTGGTGGGAGACATGAGTGGGGGCCCGGTGGAGGCTGCCCCTGGTGGCTGGGGGGTGGGGGGTGGTGGGAGACATGAGTGGGGGCCTGGTGGAAGGTGCCCCTGCACTGCGGGGGGGTGGGGGAAATAGGGGACATGAGTGGGGGCCTGGTGGAGGCTGCCCCTGGTGGCTGGGGGTGGGGGTGGTGGGAGACATGAGTGGGGGCCCGGTGGAGGCTGCCCCTGGTGGCTGGGGGGTGGGGGGTGGTGGGAGACATGAGTGGGGGCCTGGTGGAAGGTGCCCCTGGTGGCTGGGGGCTGGGGGGTAATAGGGGACATGAGTGGGGGCCTGGTGGAGGCTGCCCCTGCTGGCTGGGGGGTGGGGGTGGTGGGAGACATGAGTGGGGGCCTGGTGGAGGCTGCCCCTGCACTGCGGGTGGGGTGGGGGTAATAGGGGACATGGGTGGGGGCCTGGTGGAGGCTTCCCCTGACTGCTGGGGGGTAGGGGGTGGTGGGAGACATGGGTGGGGGCCTGGTGGAGGCTGCCCCTGACTGCTGGGGGGTAGGGGGTGGTGGGAGACATGGGTGGGGGCCTGGTGGAGGCTGCCCTGGTGGCTGGGGGTGGGGGTGGTGGGAGACAAGAGTGGGGGCCTGGTGGAGGCTGCCCCTGGTGGCTGGGGGGTGGGGGGTGGTGGGAGACAGTGGGGGCTTGGTGGAGGCTGCCCCTGGTGGCTGGGGTGTGGGGGTGGTGGAGACATGAGTGGGGGCCTGGTGGAGGCTGCCCCTGACTGCTGGGGGGGTAGGGGGTGGTGGGAGACATGGGGTCGGGGCCTGGTGGAGGGTGTCCCTGGTGGCTGGGGGGTGGGGGGTAATAGGGGACATGAGTGGGGGCCTGGTGGAGGCTGCCCCTGGTGGCTGGGGGGTGCGGGTGGTGGCAGACATGAGTGGGGGCCTGGTGGAGGGTGCCCCTGGTGGCTGGGGGGTGGGGGGTAATAGGGGACATGAGTGGGGGCATGGTGGAGGCTGCCCCTGGTGGCCGGGGGTGGGGGTGGTGGGAGACATGAGTGGGGCCTGGTGGAGGGTGCCCCTGGTGGCTGGGGGGTGGGGGGTAATAGGGGACATGAGTGGGGGCCTGGTGGAGGCTGACCCTGGGGGTTGGGGGTGGGGGTGGTGGGAGACATGAGTGGGGTCCTGGTGGAGGCTGCCCCTGACTGCTGGGGGGTGGGGGTGGTGGGAAACATGAGTGGGGGCCTGGTGGAGGGTACCCCTGCACTGCGGGGGGTGGGGGTAATGGGGGACATGGGTGGGGGCCTGGTGGAGGCTGCCCCTGACTGCTGGGGGGTAGGGGTGGTGTGAGACATGGGTGGGGCCTGGTGGAGGCTGCCCCTGACTGCTGGGGGGTAGGGGTGGTGGGAGACATGGGTGGGGGCCTGGTGGAGGCTGCCCCTGCACTGCTGGGGGGTGGTAATAGGGGACATGAGTGGGGGCCTGGTGGAGGCTGCCCCTGGTGGGTGGGGGTGTGTGGGTGGTGGGAGACATGAGCGGGGGCCTGGTGGAGGCTGCCCCTGGTGGCCTGGGGGTGGGGGGTGGTGGGAGACATGAGTGGGGGCCTGGTGGAGGCTGCCCCTGGTGGCTGGGGGGTGGGGGTGGTGGGAGACATGAGTGGGGGCCTGGTGGAGGCTGCCCCTGACTGCTGGGGGGTAGGGGTGGTGGGAGACATGGGTGGGGGCCTGGTGGAGGGTGCCCCCTGGTGGCTGGGGGGTGGGGGGTAATAGGGGACATGAGTGGGGGCCTGGTGGAGGCTGCCCCTGGTGGCTGGGGGGTGGGGGTGGTGGGAGACATGAGTGGGGGCCCGGTGGAGGTGCCCCTGGTGGGTGGGGGTGGTGGGAGACATGAGTGGGGGCCTGGTGGAGGCTGCCCCTGACTGCTGGGGGGTTGGGGTGGTGGGAGACCTGAGTGCGGGCCTGGTGGAGGGTGCCCCTGCACTGCGGGGGGTGGGGGTAATAGGGGACATGGGTGGGGGCCTGGTGGAGGCTGCCCCTGGTGGCTGGGGGGTGGGGGTGGTGGGAGATATCAGTGGGGGCCTGGTGGAGGCTGCCCCTGGCTGCTGGGGGGTAGGGGGTGGTGGGAGACATGGGTGGGGGCCTGGTGGAGGCTGCCCCTGACTGATGGGGGGTTCGGGATGGTGGGAGACATGGGTGGGGGCCTGGTGGAGGCTGCCCCTGCACTGCGGGGAGGTGGGGGTAATAGGGGACATGAGTTGGGGCCTGGTGGAGGCTGCCCCTGGTGGCTGGGGGGTAGGGGGTGGTGGGAGACATGGGTGGGGGCCTGGTGGAGGCTGCCCCTGCACTGCGGGGGGTGGGGGTAATAGGGGACATGAGTGGGGGCCTGGTGGAGGCTGCCCCTGGTGGCTGGGTGGTGGGGGTGGTGCGAGACATGAGTGGGGGCCTGGTGGAGGCGGCCCCTGGTGGCTGGGGGGTGGGGGGTGGTGGGAGACAGTGGGGGCCTGGTGGAGGCTGCCCCTGGTGGCTGGGGGGTGGGGGTGGTGGAGACATGAGTGGGGGCCTGGTGGAGGCTGCCCCTGACAGCTGGGGGGTAGGGGGTGGTGGGAGACATGGGTGGGGGCCTGGTGGAGGGTGTCCCTGGTGGCTGGGGGGTGGGGGGGTAATAGGGGACATGAGTGGAGGCCTGGTGGAGGCTGCCCCTGGTGGCTGGGGGGTGGGGGTGGTGGGAGACATGAGTGGCGGCCTGGTGGAGGGTGCCCCTGGTGGCTGGGGGGTGGGGGGTAATAGGGGACATGAGTGGGGGCCTGGTGGAGGCTGCCCCTGGTGGCTGGGGTGTGGGGGGAGGTGGGAGACATGAGTGGGGGCCTGGTGGAGGGTGCCCCTGGTGGCTGGGGGGTGGGGGTAATAGGGGACATGAGTGGGGGCCTGGTGGAGGCTGCCCCTGGTGGCTGGGGGGTGGGGGCGGTGGGAGACATGAGTGGGGTCCTGGTGGAGGCTGCCCCTGACTGCTGGGGGGTGGGGGTGGTGGGAGACATGAGTGGGGGCCTGGTGGAGGGTGCCCCTGCACTGCGGGTGGGTGGGGGTAATAGGGGACATGGGTGGGGGCCTGGTGGAGGCTGCCCCTGACTGCTGGGGGGGTAGGGGGTGGTGTGAGACATGGGTGGGGGCCTGGTGGAGGCTGCCCCTGACTGCTGGGGGGTAGGGGTGGTGGGAGACATGGGTGGGCGCCTGGTGGAGGCTGCCCCTGCACTGCGGGGGGTGGGGGTAATAGGGGACATGGGTGGGGGCCTGGTGGAGGCTGCCCCTGACTGCTGGGGGGTAGGGGGTGGTGTGAGACATGGGTGGGGGCCTGGTGGAGGCTGCCCCTGCACTGCGGGGGGTGGGGGTAATAGGGGACATGGGTGGGGGCCTGGTGGAGGCTGCCCCTGACTGCTAGGGTTTAGGGGGTGGTGTGAGACATGAGTGGGGGCCTGGTGGAGGCTGCCCCTGGTGGCGGGGGTGTGTGGGTGGTGGGAGACATGAGTGGGGGCCTGGTGAAGGCTGCCCCTGGTGGCTGGGGGGTGGGGGGTGGTGGGAGACATGAGTGGGGGCCTGGTGGAGGCTGCCCCTGGTGGCTGGGGGTTGGGGGCGGTGGGAGAAATGAGTGGGGGCCTGGTGGAGGCTGCCCTGACTGCTGGGGGGTAGGGGGTGGTGGGAGACATGGGTGGGGGCCTGGTGGAGGGTGCCCCTGGTGGCTGGGGGGTGGGGGGGTAATAGGGGACATGAGTGGGGGCCTGGTGGAGGCTGCCCCTGGTGGCTGGGGGGTGGGGGTGGTGGGAGACATGAGTGGGGGCCTGGTGGAAGGTGCCCCTGGTGGCTGGGGGGTGGGGGGTAATAGGGGACATGAGTGGGGGCCTGGTGGAGGCTGCCCCTGGTGGCTGGGGGGTGGGGGGTGGTGGGAGACATGAGTGGGGGCCTGGTGGAGGGTGCCCCTGGTGGCTGGGGGGTGGGGGGTAATAGGGGACATGAGTGGGGGCCTGGTGGAGGATGCCCCTGGTGGCTGGGGGGTGGGGGTGGTGGGAGACATGAGTGGGGTCCTGGTGGAGGCTGCCCCTGACTGCTGCTGTGACATGAGTGGGGGCCTGGTGGAGGGTGCCCCTGCACTGCGGGTGGGTGGGGGTAATAGGGGACATGGGTGGGGGCCTGGTGGAGGCTGCCCCTGACTGCTGGGGGGTAGGGAGTGGTGTGAGACGTTGGTGGGGGCCTGGTGGAGGCTGCCCCTGACTGCTGGGGGGTAGGGGTGGTGCGAGACATGGGTGGGGGCCTGGTGGAGGCTGCCCCTGCACTGCGGGGGGTGGGGGTAATAGGGGACATGGGTGGGGGCCTGGTGGAGGCTGCCCCTGACTGCTGGGGGGTAGGGGGTGGTGTGAGACATGGGTAGGGGTCTGGTGGAGGCTGCCCCTGACTGCTGGGGGGTAGGGGTGGTGGGAGACATGAGTGGGGGCCTGGTGGAGGCTGCCCCTGGTGGCTGGGGTGTGTGGGTGGTGGGAGACATGAGTGGGGGCCTGGTGGAGGCTGCCCCTGGTGGCTGGGGGGTGGGGGGTGGTGGGAGACATGAGTGGGGGCTTGGTGGAGGCTGCCCCTGGTGGCTGGGGGGTGGGGGTGGTGGGAGACATGAGTGGGGGCCTGGTGGAGGGTGCCTCTGGTGGCTGGGGAGTGGGGGGTAATAGGGGACATGAGTGGGGGCCTGGTGGAGGCTGCCCCTGGTGGCTGAGGGGTGGGGGTGGTGGGAGACATGAGTGGGGGCCTGGTGGAGGCTGCCCCTGACTGCTGCGGGGTGGGGGTGGTGGGAGACATGAGTGGGGGCCTGGTGGAGGGTGCCCCTGCACTGCGGGGGGGTGGGGGTAATAGGGGACATGGGTGGGGGCCTGGTGGAGGCAGCCCCTGACTACTAGGGGGTAGGGGGTGGTGGGAGACATGGGTGGGGGCCTGGTGGAGGCTGCCCCTGACTGCTGGGGGGTAGGGGGTGGTGGGAGACATGGGTGGGGGCCTCGTGGAGGCTGCCCCTGCACTGCGGGGGGGTGGGGGAAATAGGGGACATGAGTGGGGGCCTGGTGGAGGCTGCCCCTGGTGGCTGGGGGGTGGGGGTGGTGGGAGACATGAGTGGGGGCCCGGTGGAGGCTGCCCCTGGTGGCTGGGGGGTGGGGGGTGGTGGGAGACATGAGTGGGGGCCTGGTGGAAGGTGCCCCTGGTGGCTGGGGGGTGGGGGTGGTGGGAGACATGAGTGGGGGCCTGGTGGAGGCTGCCCCTGCACTGCGGGTGGGGGTGGGGGTAATAGGGGACATGGGTGGGGGCCTGGTGGAGGCTTCCCCTGACTGCTGGGGGGTAGGGGGTGGTGGGAGACATGGGTGGGGGCCTGGTGGAGGCTGCCCCTGACTGCTGGGGGGTAGGGGGTGGTGGGAGAAATGGGTGGGGGCCTGGTGGAGGCTGCCCCTGGTGGCTGGGGGTGGGGGTGGTGGGAGACAAGAGTGGGGGCCTGGTGGAGGCTGCCCCTGGTGGCTGGGGGGTGGTGGGAGACAGTGGGGGCTTGGTGGAGGCTGCCCCTGGTGGCTGGGGTGTGGGGGTGGTGGAGACATGAGTGGGGGCCTGGTGGAGGCTGCCCCTGACTGCTGGGGGGGTAGGGGGTGGTGGGAGACATGGGTCGGGGCCTGGTGGAGGGTGTCCCTGGTGGCTGAGGGGTGGGGGGTAATAGGGGACATGAGTGGGGGCCTGGTGGAGGCTGCCCCTGGTGGCTGGGGGGTGCGGGTGGTGGCAGACATGAGTGGGGGCCTGGTGGAGGGTGCCCCTGGTGGCTGGGGGGTGGGGGGTAATAGGGGACATGAGTGGGGGCCTGGTGGAGGCTGCCCCTGGTGGCTGGGGTGTGTGGGTGGTGGGAGACATGAGTGGGGGCCTGGTGGAGGCTGCCCCTGGTGGATGGGGGGTGGGGGGTGGTGGGAGACATAAGTGGGGGCCTGGTGGAGGCTGCCCCTGGTGGCTGGGGGGTGGGGGTGGTGGGAGACATGAGTGGGGGCCTGGTGGAGGCTGCCCCTGACTGCTGGGGGGTAGGGGTGGTGGGAGACATGGGTGGGGGCCTGGTGGAGGGTGCCCCTGGTGGCTGGGGGTGGGGGTAATAGGGGACATGAGTGGGGGCCTGGTGGAGGCTGCCCCTGGTGGCTGGGGGGTGGGGGTGGTGGGAGACATGAGTGGGGGCCCGGTGGAGGGTGCCCCTGGTGGCTGGCGGGTGGGGGGTGGTGGGAGACATGAGTGGGGGCCTGGTGGAGGCTGCCCCTGACTACTGGGGGATGGGGGTGGTGTTAGACCTGAGTGCGGGCCTGGTGGAGGGTGCCCCTGCACTGCGGGGGGGTGGGGGTAATAGGGGTAATGGGTGGGGGCCTGGTGGAGGCTGCCCCTGGTGGCTGGGGGGTGGGGGTGGTGGGAGACATGAGTGGGGGCCTGGTGGAGGCTGCCCCTGGCTGCTGGAGGGTAGGGGGTGGTGGGAGACATGGGTGGGGGCCTGGTGGAGGCTGCCCCTGACTGCTGGGGGGTACGGGATGGTGGGAGACATGGGTGGGGGCCTGGTGGAGGCTGCCCCTGCACTGCGGGGAGGTGGGGGTAATAGGGGACATGAGTGGGGGCCTGGTGGAGGCTGCCCCTGGTGGCTGGGGGGTGGGGGTGGTGGGAGACATGAGTGGGGGCCCGGTGGAGGCTGCCCCTGGTGGCTGGGGGGTGGGGGGTGGTGGGAGACATGAGTGGGGGCCTGGTGGAAGGTGCCCCTGCACTGCGGGGGGGTGGGGGAAATAGGGGACATGAGTGGGGGCCTGGTGGAGGCTGCCCCTGGTGGCTGGGGGGTGGGGGTGGTGGGAGACATGAGTGGGGGCCCGGTGGAGGCTGCCCCTGGTGGCTGGGGGGTGGGGGGTGGTGGGAGACATGAGTGGGGGCCTGGTGGAAGGTGCCCCTGGTGGCTGGGGGCTGGGGGGTAATAGGGGACATGAGTGGGGGCCTGGTGGAGGCTGCCCCTGCTGGCTGGGGGGTGGGGGTGGTGGGAGACATGAGTGGGGGCCTGGTGGAGGCTGCCCCTGCACTGCGGGTGGGGGTGGGGGTAATAGGGGACATGGGTGGGGGCCTGGTGGAGGCTTCCCCTGACTGCTGGGGGGTAGGGGGTGGTGGGAGACATGGGTGGGGGCCTGGTGGAGGCTGCCCCTGACTGCTGGGGGGTAGGGGGTGGTGGGAGACATGGGTGGGGGCCTGGTGGAGGCTGCCCCTGGTGGCTGGGGGTGGGGGTGGTGGGAGACAAGAGTGGGGGCCTGGTGGAGGCTGCCCCTGGTGGCTGGGGAGTGGGGGGTGGTGGGAGACAGTGGGGGCTTGGTGGAGGCTGCCCCTGGTGGCTGGGGTGTGGGGGTGGTGGAGACATGAGTGGGGGCCTGGTGGAGGCTGCCCCTGACTGCTGGGGGGGTAGGGGGTGGTGGGAGACATGGGTCGGGGCCTGGTGGAGGGTGTCCCTGGTGGCTGGGGGGTGGGGGGTAATAGGGGACATGAGTGGGGGCCTGGTGGAGGCTGCCCCTGGTGGCTGGGGGGTGTGGGTGGTGGCAGACATGAGTGGGGGCCTGGTGGAGGGTGCCCCTGGTGGCTGGGGGGTGGGGGGTAATAGGGGACATGAGTGGGGGCCTGGTGGAGGCTGCCCCTGGTGGCTGGGGGGTGGGGGTGGTGGGAGACATGAGTGGGGGCCTGGTGGAGGGTGCCCCTGGTGGCTGGGGGGTGGGGGGTAATAGGGGACATGAGTGGGGGCCTGGTGGAGGCTGACCCTGGTGGCTGGGGGGTGGGGGTGGTGGGAGACATGAGTGGGGTCCTGGTGGAGGCTGCCCCTGACTGCTGGGGGGTGGGGGTGGTGGGAAACATGAGTGGGGGCCTGGTGGAGGGTGCCCCTGCACTGCGGGGGGGGTAATGGGGGACATGGGTGGGGGCCTGGTGGAGGCTGCCCCTGACTGCTGGGGGGTAGGGGGTGGTGTGAGACATGGGTGGGGGCCTGGTGGAGGCTGCCCCTGACTGCTGGGGGGTAGGGGTGGTGGGAGACATGGGTGGGGGCCTGGTGGAGGCTGCCCCTGCACTGCTGGGGGGGTGGTAATAGGGGACATGAGTGGGGGCCTGGTGGAGGCTGCCCCTGGTGGCTGGGGTGTGTGGGTGGTGGGAGACATGAGCGGGGGCCTGGTGGAGGCTGCCCCTGGTGGCCTGGGGGTGGGGGGTGGTGGGAGACATGAGTGGGGGGCCTGGTGGAGGCTGCCCCTGGTGGCTGGGGGGTGGGGGTGGTGGGAGACATGAGTGGGGGCCTGGTGGAGGCTGCCCCTGACTGCTGGGGGGTAGGGGTGGTGGGAGACATGGGTGGGGGCCTGGTGGAGGGTGCCCCTGGTGGCTGGGGGGTGGGGGGTAATAGGGGACATGAGTGGGGGCCTGGTGGAGGCTGCCCCTGGTGGCTGGGGGGTGGGGGTGGTGGGAGACATGAGTGGGGGCCCGGTGGAGGGTGCCCCTGGTGGCTGGGGGGTGGGGGGTGGTGGGAGACATGAGTGGGGGCCTGGTGGAGGCTGCCCCTGACTGCTGGGGGGTTGGGGTGGTGGGAGACCTGAGTGCGGGCCTGGTGGAGGGTGCCCCTGCACTGCGGGGGGTGGGGGTAATAGGGGACATGGGTGGGGGCCTGGTGGAGGCTGCCCCTGGTGGCTGGGGGGTGGGGGTGGTGGGAGATATCAGTGGGGGCCTGGTGGAGGCTGCCCCTGGCTGCTGGGGGGTAGGGGGTGGTGGGAGACATGGGTGGGGGCCTGGTGGAGGCTGCCCCTGACTGATGGGGGGTTCGGGATGGTGGGAGACATGGGTGGGGGCCTGGTGGAGGCTGCCCCTGCACTGCGGGGAGGTGGGGGTAATAGGGGACATGAGTTGGGGCCTGGTGGAGGCTGCCCCTGGTGGCTGGGGGGTGGGGGTGGTGGGAGACATGAGCGGGGGCCTGGTGGAGGCTGCCCCTGGTGGCTGGGGGGTGGGGGGTGGTGGGAGACATGAGTGGGGGCCTGGTGGAGGCTGCCCCTGGTGGCTGGGGGGTGGGACTGGTGGGAGACATGGGTGGGGGCCTGGTGGAGGCTGCCCCTGACTGCTGGGGGGTAGGGGGTGGTGGGAGACATGGGTGGGGGCCTGGTGGTGGCTGCCCCTGCACTGCGGGGGGGTGGGGGTAATAGGGGACATGAGTGGGGGCCTGGTGGAGGCTGCCCCTGGTGGCTGGGGGGTGGGGGTGGTGCGAGACATGAGTGGGGGCCTGGTGGAGGCTGCCCCTGGTGGCTGGGGGGTGGGGGGTGGTGGGAGACAGTGGGGGCCTGGTGGAGGCTGCCCCTGGTGGCTGGGGGGTGGGGGTGGTGGAGACATGAGTGGGGGCCTGGTGGAGGCTGCCCCTGACTGCTGGGGGGTAGGGGGTGGTGGGAGACATGGGTGGGGGCCTGGTGGAGGGTGTCCCTGGTGGCTGGGGGGTGGGGGGGTAATAGGGGACATGAGTGGGGGCCTGGTGGAGGCTGCCCCTGGTGGCTGGGGGGTGGGGGTGGTGGGAGACATGAGTGGGGGCCTGGTGGAGGGTGCCCTGGTGGCTGGGGGGTGGGGGGTAATAGGGGACATGAGTGGGGGCCTGGTGGAGGCTGCCCCTGGTGGCTGGGGGGTGGGGGGTGGTGGGAGACATGATTGGGGGCCTGGTGGAGGGTGCCCCTGGTGGCTGGGGGGTGGGGGGTAATAGGGGACATGAGTGGGGGCCTGGTGGAGGCTGCCCCTGGTGGCTGGGGGGTGGGGGTGGTGGGAGACATGAGTGGGGTCCTGGTGGAGGCTGCCCCTGACTGCTGCGGGGTGGGTGTGGTGGGAGACATGAGTGGGGGCCTGGTGGAGGGTGCCCCTGCACTGCGGGGGGTGGGGGTAATGGGGGACATGGGTGGGGGCCTGGTGGAGGCTGCCCCTGACTGCTGGGGGGTAGGGGGTGGTGTGAGACATGGGTGGGGGCCTGGTGGAGGCTGCCCCTGACTGCTGGGGGGTAGGGGTGGTGGGAGACATGGGTGGGGGCCTGGTGGAGGCTGCCCCTGCACTGCGGGGGGGAGGGTAATAGGGGACATGAGTGGGGGCCTGGTGGAGGCTGCCCCTGGTGGCTGGGGTGTGTGGGTGGTGGGAGACATGAGTGGGGGCCTGGTGGAGGCTGCCCCTGGTGGCTGGGGGGTGGGGGGTGGTGGGAGACATGAGTGGGGGCCTGGTGGAGGCTGCCCCTGGTGGCTGGGGGGTGGGGGTGGTGGGAGACATGAGTGGGGGCCTGGTGGAGGCTGCCCCTGACTGCTGGGGGGTAGGGGTGGTGGGAGACATGGGTGGGGGCCTGGTGGAGGGTGCCCCTGACTGCTGAGGGGTAGGGGGTGGTGTGAGACATGGGTGGGGGCCTGGTGGAGGCTGCCCCTGACTGCTGGGGGGTAGGGGTGGTGGGAGACATGGGTGGGGGCCTGGTGGAGGCTGCCCCTGCACTGCTGGGGGGGGTGGTAATAGGGGACATGAGTGGGGGCCTGGTGGAGGCTGCCCCTGGTGGCTGGGGTGTGTGGGTGGTGGGAGACATGAGCGGGGGCCTGGTGGAGGCTGCCCCTGGTGGCCTGGGGGTGGGGGGTGGTGGGAGACATGAGTGGGGGCCTGGTGGAGGCTGCCCCTGGTGGCTGGGGGGTGGGGGTGGTGGGAGACATGAGTGGGGGCCTGGTGGAGGCTGCCCCTGACTGCTGGGGGGTAGGGGTGGTGGGAGACATGGGTGGGGGCCTGGTGGAGGGTGCCCCTGGTGGCTGGGGGGTGGGGGGTAATAGGGGACATGAGTGGGGGCCTGGTGGAGGCTGCCCCTGGTGGCTGGGGGGTGGGGGTGGTGGGAGACATGAGTGGGGGCCCGGTGGAGGGTGCCCCTGGTGGCTGGGGGGTGGGGGGTGGTGGGAGACATGAGTGGGGGCCTGGTGGAGGCTGCCCCTGACTGCTGGGGGGTTGGGGTGGTGGGAGACCTGAGTGCGGGCCTGGTGGAGGGTGCCCCTGCACTGCGGGGGTGGGGGTAATAGGGGACATGGGTGGGGGCCTGGTGGAGGCTGCCCCTGGTGGCTGAGGGGTGGGGGTGGTGGGAGATATCAGTGGGGGCCTGGTGGAGGCTGCCCCTGGCTGCTGGGGGGTAGGGGGTGGTGGGAGACATGGGTGGGGGCCTGGTGGAGGCTGCCCCTGACTGATGGGGGGTTCGGGATGGTGGGAGACATGGGTGGGGGCCTGGTGGAGGCTGCCCCTGCACTGCGGGGAGGTGGGGGTAATAGGGGACATGAGTTGGGGCCTGGTGGAGGCTGCCCCTGGTGGCTGGGGGGTGGGGGTGGTGGGAGACATGAGCGGGGGCCTGGTGGAGGCTGCCCCTGGTGGTTGGGGCGTGGGGGGTGGTGGGAGACATGAGTGGGGGCCTGGTGGAGGCTGCCCCTGGTGGCTGGGGGGTGGGACTGGTGGGAGACATGGGTGGGGGCCTGGTGGAGGCTGCCCCTGACTGCTGGGGGGTAGGGGGTGGTGGGAGACATGGGTGGGCGCCTGGTGGTGGCTGCCCCTGCACTGCGGGGGGGTGGGGGTAATAGGGGACATGAGTGGGGGCCTGGTGGAGGCTGCCCCTGGTGGCTGGGGGGTGGGGGTGGTGCGAGACATGAGTGGGGGCCTGGTGGAGGCTGCCCCTGGTGGCTGGGGGGTGGGGGGTGGTGGGAGACAGTGGGGGCCTGGTGGAGGCTGCCCCTGGTGGCTGGGGGGTGGGGGTGGTGGAGACATGAGTGGGGGCCTTTTGGAGGCTGCCCCTGACTGCTGGGGGGTAGGGGGTGGTGGGAGACATGGGTGGGGGCCTGGTGGAGGGTGTCCCTGGTGGCTGGGGGGTGGGGGGGTAATAGGGGACATGAGTGGGGGCCTGGTGGAGGCTGCCCCTGGTGGCTGGGGGGTGGGGGTGGTGGGAGACATGAGTGGGGGCCTGGTGGAGGGTGCCCTGGTGGCTGGGGGGTGGGGGGTAATAGGGGACATGAGTGGGGGCCTGGTGGAGGCTGCCCCTGGTGGCTGGGGGGTGGGGGGTGGTGGCAGACATGATTGGGGGCCTGGTGGAGGGTGCCCCTGGTGGCTGGGGGGTGGGGGGTAATAGGGGACATGAGTGGGGGCCTGGTGGAGGCTGCCCCTGGTGGCTGGGGGGTGGGGGTGGTGGGAGACATGAGTGGGGTCCTGGTGGAGGCTGCCCCTGACTGCTGCGGGGTGGGTGTGGTGGGAGACATGAGTGGGGGCCTGGTGGAGGGTGCCCCTGCACTGCGGGGGGTGGGGGTAATGGGGGACATGGGTGGGGGCCTGGTGGAGGCTGCCCCTGACTGCTGGGGGGTAGGGGGTGGTGTGAGACATGGGTGGGGGCCTGGTGGAGGCTGCCCCTGACTGCTGGGGGGTAGGGGTGGTGGGAGACATGGGTGGGGGCCTGGTGGAGGCTGCCCCTGCACTGCGGGGGGGAGGGTAATAGGGGACATGAGTGGGGGCCTGGTTGAGGCTGCCCCTGGTGGCTGGGGTGTGTGGGTGGTGGGAGACATGAGTGGGGGCCTGGTGGAGGCTGCCCCTGGTGGCTGGGGGGTGGGGGGTGGTGGGAGACATGAATGGGGGCCTGGTGGAGGCTGCCCCTGGTGGCTGGGGGGTGGGGGTGGTGGGAGACATGAGTGGGGGCCTGGTGGAGGCTGCCCCTGACTGCTGGGGGGTAGGGGTGGTGGGAGACATGGGTGGGGGCCTGGTGGAGGGTGCCCCTGGTGGCTGGGGGGTGGGGGGTAATAGGGGACATGAGTGGGGGCCTGGTGGAGGCTGCCCCTGGTGGCTGGGGGGTGGGGGTGGTGGGAGACATGAGTGGGGGCCCGGTGGAGGGTGCCCCTGGTGGCTGGGGGGTGGGGGGTGGTGGGAGACATGAGTGGGGGCCTGGTGGAGGCTGCCCCTGACTACTGGGGGATGGGGGTGGTGTTAGACCTGAGTGCGGGCCTGGTGGAGGGTGCCCCTGCACTGCGGGGGGGTGGGGGTAATAGGGGTAATGGGTGGGGGCCTGGTGGAGGCTGCCCCTGGTGGCTGGGGGGTGGGGGTGGTGGGAGACATGAGTGGGGGCCTGGTGGAGGGTGCCCTGGTGGCTGGGGGGTGGGGGGTAATAGGGGACATGAGTGGGGGCCTGGTGGAGGCTGCCCCTGGTGGCTGGGGGGTGGGGGGTGGTGGGAGACATGATTGGGGGCCTGGTGGAGGGTGCCCCTGGTGGCTGGGGGGTGGGGGGTAATAGGGGACATGAGTGGGGGCCTGGTGGAGGCTGCCCCTGGTGGCTGGGGGGTGGGGGTGGTGGGAGACATGAGTGGGGTCCTGGTGGAGGCTGCCCCTGACTGCTGCGGGGTGGGTGTGGTGGGAGACATGAGTGGGGGCCTGGTGGAGGGTGCCCCTGCACTGCGGGGGGTGGGGGTAATGGGGGACATGGGTGGGGGCCTGGTGGAGGCTGCCCCTGACTGCTGGGGGGTAGGGGGTGGTGTGAGACATGGGTGGGGGCCTGGTGGAGGCTGCCCCTGACTGCTGGGGGGTAGGGGTGGTGGGAGACATGGGTGGGGGCCTGGTGGAGGCTGCCCCTGCACTGCGGGGGGGAGGGTAATAGGGGACATGAGTGGGGGCCTGGTGGAGGCTGCCCCTGGTGGCTGGGGTGTGTGGGTGGTGGGAGACATGAGTGGGGGCCTGGTGGAGGCTGCCCCTGGTGGCTGGGGGGTGGGGGGTGGTGGGAGACATGAGTGGGGGCCTGGTGGAGGCTGCCCCTGGTGGCTGGGGGGTGGGGGTGGTGGGAGACATGAGTGGGGGCCTGGTGGAGGCTGCCCCTGACTGCTGGGGGGTAGGGGTGGTGGGAGACATGGGTGGGGGCCTGGTGGAGGGTGCCCCTGGTGGCTGGGGGGTGGGGGGTAATAGGGGACATGAGTGGGGGCCTGGTGGAGGCTGCCCCTGGTGGCTGGGGGGTGGGGGTGGTGGGAGACATGAGTGGGGGCCCGGTGGAGGGTGCCCCTGGTGGCTGGGGGGTGGGGGGTGGTGGGAGACATGAGTGGGGGCCTGGTGGAGGCTGCCCCTGACTACTGGGGGATGGGGGTGGTGTTAGACCTGAGTGCGGGCCTGGTGGAGGGTGCCCCTGCACTGCGGGGGGGTGGGGGTAATAGGGGTAATGGGTGGGGGCCTGGTGGAGGCTGCCCCTGGTGGCTGGGGGGTGGGGGTGGTGGGAGACATGAGTGGGGGCCTGGTGGAGGCTGCCCCTGGCTGCTGGGGGGTAGGGGGTGGTGGGAGACATGGGTGGGGGCCTGGTGGAGGCTACCCCTGACTGCTGGGGGGTACGGGATGGTGGGAGACATGGGTGGGGGCCTGGTGGAGGCTGCCCCTGCACTGCGGGAGGTGGGGGTAATAGGGGACATGAGTGGGGGCCTGGTGGAGGCTGCCCCTGGTGGCTGGGGGGTGGGGGTAGTGGGAGACATGGGTGGGGGCCTGGTGGAGGCTGCCCCTGACTGCTGGGGGGTAGGGGGTGGTAGGAGACATGGGTGGGGGCCTGTTGGAGGCTGCCCCTGGTGGCTGGGGGGTGGGGGTGACATGTGTTGGTGATCAGTGGTGCAAGGTGACATGTGGGTTGGCTGGTGGGCATGGCCATGGTGGTTGAGTTGCCTGTGGGACATGAGCAGCGGTGCAGGGTAGTACCCTGTGGTGTGGGCTGCCTGCAGGGGCCGTGGAGGGTGTAGATGGAACACCTGGGGGGACCCACATGGCCATATCACGTGTAGCATTCCCCCGCAACACCGAAATACATGTACCCAGCCAAATCGCGTGTGAAACTTCCCGCGCACCCCTGGAATCCACGTAACCAGCCAAATCGCGTGTGAAACTTCGCGCGCACCCCTGAAATCCACGTACCCAGCCAAATCGCGTGTTGAACTTCCCGCGCACCCCTGAAATTGACGTACCCGGCCAAATGGCGTGTGGAACTTCCCGCGCACCCCTGAAATCCACGTACCCAGCCAAATCGCGTGTTGAACTTCCCGCACACCCCTGAAATCCACGTACCCAGCCAAATCGCGTGTGGAACTTCCTGCGCACCCCTGAAATCCACGTACCCAGCCAAATCGCGTGTTGAACTTCCCGCGCACCCCTGAAATCCACGTACCCAGCCAAATCGCGTGTGGAACTTCCTGCGCACCCCTGAAATCCACGTACCCAGCCAAATCGCGTGTGGAACTTCCCGCGCACCCCTGAAATCCATGTACCCAGCCAAATCGCGTGTGGAACTTCCCACTCACCCCTGGAATCCACGTACCCAGCCAATTCACGTGTGAAACTTCCCGCGCACCCCGAATACACGTACCCGGCCAAATCGTGTGTGGAACTTCCCGCGCACCCCTGAAATCCACGTACCCAGCCAAATCGCGTGTGGAACTTCCCACGCACCCCTGGAATCCACGTACCCAGCCAATTCGCGTGTGAAACTTCCTGCGCACCCCGAATACACGTACCCGGCCAAATCGTGTGTGAAACTTCCCGCGCACCCCGAAATACACGCACACGTTATTTTTCAGTCAGCGGGTGTCCGTGTTTGTGGGTACCCCTTTGCACGTCATTTGTCCTGGAGGGCCACAGTATAGGACATTCATCATATCTGTATATAGGTGCTATTTGTTGGCGCACCTTTTGGCGCACATTTTTTACAGGCGCAGGGACGCTACCGCCTGCTTTCTTGTGGCGGTCGTGTTTGTGCCTGTGCGCTGGTTTGACCGTGCGCTGTTTTGCCCTATTCGATTCCATGAATACGTGTTGTAGGCGAGCGTGTGGGCGTTCTGCGCACTTGCACCCGGTACTTCCCCCGTGACGCCCACATTTTGGCAAGTTGTTCCCCATTCCGAGTGTTACGCCCCGTGTTCCGCCTACTTTTGTTGCGTGCGCCGCGCTATGTGCGATTTTCGCTGTGGCCTGTGCGATTTTCGCTGTGACCTGGCGCACGCCGTTAGATGGCCTGTGCGCCAACGTGCGCCATGCACTATTTTAGCGCACATCAGATGGTTTTTTCGCGCACGCCCTTCCATGAATCGATGTGCGCTGCTTTTCGTGCGATTTTCGCACTTGCACTGCGATTCGCACGTTTTTGCCCATTTGCGCCGCGCTAATTATTCCATGAATCGGCCTGAGAGTGTGAAGAAGGAAAGATGGAGAAAGGTGGTTGTTGTGGAGCTGAGCGAGGGAGTTGAAGGATTGTAGAGAGGGGCTGCTGGAAGGAGAAAGGGACAGGAAGGACACAGGAGTATTAATAGGAAGGTTGAATAAAGAGGTTGGAAATGATTACCAGAAAGGAAGGAGAGAGAATGGCAAGAGGAGATTGAAAGAAATTTGAAAGAAGGAGGTGGGGAGTTGGTTGGAAAGGAGCACTCAGGGGTGGCTGAAGGATGAATGACAAATGAAGGAAGAAAGCCTTTACGAGAAGATGAAAAGAAGTAGAAAGATAAATGAATTAATGGTGGAGTGGGGTAATTAGATGGAGAAGGAGTGAGGAAAGAAGAGTGATCATCATACATGGTGGTAGTAGGAACAGCAGTGAGAAAAGGGAAAGAAACTCAGAGAAAAGATCGGAAAGAGCCGTGTTGAGAGAGAGAAATAGAATATTAAGGATAGTGCGGATCACCATAATGGGTAAGGGCTAGGGATCGCTGACCCGCCATTGTCCTTGTTCATCATGGAGGAAACATGCCAGCCCAATAGAAATACTGAACACTCCCTCAGCTGCTTTCTGTAGTTGAGGGAGCACTCATAGCTTGGCTTAAACTGTTAAAGGGCAACGTTGTTTCCCTTTGACAGTTTAGTTTCCCAGCACACATGTCCAAAGGACCATACAAACCTAGGGGAGTTTTGGTTCGCCAGCCTTGCATTACCCGGCCAGGGCCACAGATCAGCAAGCTGGGGAACTGCATGTATGAACATGCATTTGGATGCTGCAGCACTTCTCTGCACATTCAGACATATTGGGCACTGAAAACTGAGTGCTCGAGCTACTGCGTGCAAGTACAGGAACCAGGAAGTGCTCTTTGCTTCCTGGTTCCTGCTGTATGCTCTATGTGAGCTGGAGGGTTGTCGTGCAGGCGTCATTGGAGTAGAGTCCGAGCTGGGCTACAGGTAAAATGCATTTTATTGTTTATTATGTAATGTGTGTGTGAATGAGTGAGTAAATGATGCATGGGCGGTTGGGTGCACAAGTGAATGAGCGAGTTTATGATGCATGGGCACGTGTGTGAATGACTAAGCGAATGGGGTGTGTTAATGTAAATGTGTGAATTTGTGTGAGCTTGTGCTTGTGGTAGGCTATGGAGCTGATTTTGGTGGCCGGGGGATACTACTGCAATTCAGTTTATTTGTGCATCTATAAAACCTTAATGTTATGTGCAACCGTTTCTTACTGCGGCATGTATTTCTTTACTGGGCAGCTATTATAAAGCAAGCATGATAAGTGTTATTTTCTGTCCAGAATGGCATTTGGGTGCAGCCAATCTAGCCATTTCTTATGGTGGCATGTCATTTTTACTGAGCATCTATGATAAAGCAAGCCTGATGTGATGAAATGGATGGTGTAATCACTCCTCCTTTGTCAGCAGTAACCTCTTCCCAGGTGGCCAGGGGATGGCAACCGCTACCTGATCCTGGCACTGGGGACGGCAACATGAGTGAGGATCACATGGGGGGAGGTGGCCTTCAAGGGCGTGATGCATCATCGCATGGAACATGGTATCTCCCTTACCCTTTTAGGGATACCCCTTCGGTTACCCATGCCTTATTGGCTTATTGTCATAACTACCTTCCACCATCCAGAGAAACCAATATGGATATCTACCGTTGTGTTGTGCATATGTTTCCTAAATCTTACTACCATTCCTATGAAAATGAAAGTACTGTGACAAGAAAGCTGCCTAGAGCAATGAAGATCACTAACAGTGAGAAGAAAAGAATGCGGTCTAGTTGTGGAGAACCACTGATAGGTGTCGGGACATTTAAAAGGCACATCCAGCAAAGCTGGGGAAGAGACTGCTGCCTAAAGAGTCCTGAAGAGCCAAGACTGCCGAAGAGGAAGGAGAACGGGAGTGGGAGGACGACACAGGGAAAAAGACCCCCTTGTCACGCTGCCCGTGGCAACCTTCCATCGGAGCTCTGGCCTATCTGTGGCTGGAGAGCAGTATCCCTGGACATGAAGCCAGCTGTGGAAGCGGCTATCCCTGAGAAGACAGATGTTGGGGCACAGCCACGCGGGAAGTGAGAGGCAAACAAGACTGTCTCTGAGAAGGGAGATCCTGGTGGAGAAGCGACCTGGAAGCAAGCGGCAAGGAAGCTGCCAACCATTGAAGGAACCCAAACGCACACAAACCAGACAGAGAGAAGCACGCCTCCCCGAATGTCGCACACCGCAGAAACAGGTACGCTGAGTGAGAGATGGGTGCTAGATGTCCGGGAGACTACAGAGAAGAGTGAACAAATAAGAATAATGGGGCGAAGGACCCCAAAGGAGAAAGTGAACCAAAGAACATGGATATTGGGAAAGAGGGAAAATGGTAATGAACGTAAACAAAATTGATGAAAATAAACAGACATTAAATGTGAAGCCTGCCACCAAGCATTATTGTAAATCGAGTTTGCAAATGCATCAAGAGAGATGTATGAGAAAGTCCTGGCAAGAGAGCATACCAGGCGCAGTGTAGTTTGCAAGTGTGTTGAAGAAAGCTCATGAAGCAAAAGCCCTGGCAAGACACTATACCAGGCACAGAGATGTTTGCAAGTGTATTGGATAAAGCCTTCTAGAGAAAAGCCCTATACCAGGCACAGTGAACTTTACAAATATACTAAGTGAAGCACAAGCAAAAAGCCTTTGCAGGAACATATACCAGGCAAATCGAAGTTTGCAATAATTGTTAAATGGGGTATAAGAGAAAAAACATGGCGTGAGAGTATATCACGTGAAGCCGAGATGCTTAACATACAAGTCCCTTTTGTTTTTGTTGTTGTACAGAGACATTTAAGGAAGAATCATACCCTAGAACTGTTGTGTTGGTGAAGGAAAAACCTGGGGAATGGAACACTCCCCTAGAACTTTTGATTGTATCCC
Source organism: Ambystoma mexicanum (assembly GCF_040938575.1). Lineage (NCBI taxonomy): Eukaryota > Metazoa > Chordata > Amphibia > Caudata > Ambystomatidae > Ambystoma > Ambystoma mexicanum. Next base: position 135,347,066 of record NC_090928.1, read on the forward strand.
TTGGAATATTTGTGTTAAAGTTACGCCTTTACTTTTGAACTTGAACAATTTGTGCACTACCACAGGTAAAGACATTACTCTTTTCAACTTAGAGTTATGCTTAGAGTGTGACGGTCAGAGATTTTTGGGGGACAAAGGGCATTTTGATTTGGAAATCTTGACAACGGACAGACCCTTAGTTTTTGTTGAGGTAGAGAAAACACCTCCTAGCATAGGGATAGCAAGGCCTTTTTCCAATTCCTTATTTGTTAAATTAAAGTTTATAGCAAAAACTATGAGCTCTCTACATCCGCTTCTCATTCCTGGCTCTTCAAATATGGTGTCAGAGGTGGGAACAGACTCAGTTAGCAAAAACTGGGGGACCCTCAGATTTGAGAAACTTAGTCACAGAGCCGCTGAGCCATCAGTAGCTACTGAAAATTTAATTGGATTTGACTTATACAGTGGTAGGGGAGAGTTGGTACAACCCGGAGACAGAATGTTAATACCAACTGATCTGGTCTTGATACCCACTCCAGGTATTTACATTAGACGTTCCTCTAAATCAGGTCTAGCCTTGCAGTATGGCCTAGATGTCTTGGCAGGTGTCATAGACCCTGACTATCGAGGTGATATAAAAGTCTTGATTCAGAACAGCGGGAAAGAGGCGTATCAGACAGCAGCAGGAGAAAGACTAGCCCAAAGGTTTCTGGACAGAGTATTGTTCTCCAAGATTGAAGAAGTCAGGGAAACTGATCAAACAGAAATAGGGAAAAATATTTGGGGAAGCGGATGAAAGGCCCTCGATAACATCTGAGGTAGCACCACCAAAAGCCCAGAATGAGGAGAACAAAATCATTCCTGATCTAGCATTTGCCCAAAAAATGATCCCTCATTAGCCAAAGCCTTTTTACATGTGATGTCTGAAGAAGAAGGCAGACTAAAAGGGGGACCGTTCTTTTTTCTGAAGCATTGGCTCTTTTATAGAGTTGATGTTAGCCCTGATGGTATCTCTAGGACCCAAACTGTAATGCCTAAAAGACATAAGAGAATGGTGTTATTGCTCACTCACATTTAACAGTTGGTCATTTGTGATATGTATGCAAGACCCAAGCACAAGTCATACGCCATTTCTATTGGTGCGTAATGAAGGCTTACATAGAGAGCTTTGTGCTTGCTTGTGCTCTGTGTCAAAAGACTAGCTCACACTAAAGCTTTAACCATCAATGATGTGCCCAACTCCCTCATAGGCATGGACATTGTTGCCCCCCCCCCAAACCCTCCAGATTAGGGAATCTTTATATATTGGTAATTATGGATTATGCAACTCGACATCCAGAGGCCTTCTTGTTATGCAATACTACGACCGAACACATTCTAAAACATTTGATCCCATTTATTTTTTGAGAGTTGGGTTCCCCAAGGAGATCCTAATAGATCATGGAACTACCTTCATGAGTCAGTTAATGGACTAGGTGAAGGAAAGGCTACATCCTACATACAAACACTCTCAGGACTTCTGTTTATCACCCACAAACCAATGGATTAATGAAACGTTTCAATAAAACCCTCCAAAATGTTATTAGAAAACTAGTTGAAGCTGACGGCAAAAATTGGGATGTCATGCTAGCCTAGGTCCTTTTTGCTGTCGGAAAATACCAAAATCCTCAATGGGGTTTTCACCATTTCAATTAATATACAGTAGAGAGCCACAAGATGTCCTGGACATGTTAAGGGAAGCCTGGGAGGAAAGGGAGGAAGCCCTTTTGCCACTTTCACAAACAGCCCAATGACTAAGGGAACTGGATGAAGTGTGTGTGGTCAATGTGTGTGAGGGGCCAGTGTGTGCATGTGTGGAGAGAGTGTGTGTGTGGGGGTATATTGTGCTTGCGAATGGGGGCTGTGTGTGTGTGCATTTGTGGAGGGAAGTGTTTGTATGTGGAAGTGTACATGTCATAGCAGTGTACATGCGAGTGCAGTGGAATTTGGGGGCACTGTGCGCATGGTTCAATTTGTACAGATTTATAGGGGACGTGTTTTTGCAGGGGTAGTGTTATTTTGTAAGGACAGTGTGTTTGTGGGGACAGTGTTAGGTTAGTTGGCAATGCATGCATTTGTTATGCTGGCCAAATATGTGAAGGGAAGTCTGCATGGGGCATTGTGTGTATGGAAATGCATATGGTGGGCTAGTGTGGGGGAAGTTTGTGTGGGGGCTATGTTTGTGGGCACAGGTGATGTGATTGGGCAATGTGTGTGTGTGTGGAATGTTAGGGGGCAGTGTGTCTGTGGAAAGTGTGTGGGTGTTTGTGTGTGTGTTTGTGAGGGGAGGGAGTGTGCATGTGCATGGACAGTATGTATGTGGGTACAGTGTGGATAGGGGCAGGTTGGGGTGGGGCAATGGGGCAGTGTGTGGGGAAATGGAGGGGTGTAGGTGGAGTGTGTGTTGTATGGATAGTATATGTGTTAGTGAGCCACGGGTGCATTTGTGTTTGGGCAGTGGGTGTGTGTGGGGGAAGTTGGTGTATGGAAGTGTGCATGGGAAATGTGTGTATGGGGAACGTGTGTTTGGAGGTCAGTGTGTGTGGGGCATCATTGTGTAGTGGGTCAGAGGATTTGTGGGAGAACTGGATGTGGGAGTGGCAGTGTATGTGGGATGAGTTGCAACATGTGTGGGAAGGTGTGTGTGTGGGTGTGGGCAGGTAGTGTGTGCTGCCAGGCATTGTGTCTGGGGATGCTTGTGGTCTTGTGCAGTAGAGATTTGTCCTAGCAGTTTGGGCTGAACTGTCCCCATTTCGGATTGGACCAAGCCTTAATTGCATATGGTCTTTCCCCTTTCTGTAATGACTTGGCAGGTGAACAATGATGGTCTGGAGGGTTGCCCAGAGCAATTATCAGAGGTCCAATATTAATTCGAAATCTTCCAGCCATCACCTCTTTGTTTCTGCTTTGTCACCCTGAGTGCACTGTCTATGCACAGACGTGGGTCCCGTGCCTGCTGAGCCTAGAGACCCAAGCTACCCCTTACTGATGATGCCCAATGAGGCCAAAACATGTCTGGAGATGCTTGTGGTCTTGTGCAGAAGGGATGTGTCCTAGCAGTTTGGGCTGGACTGCCCCTTTGTGGGTGGGACTAAGCTTGATTTGCAAATTGTCTTTGCCCTTTCTGTAATGGCTTAGCAGACGAATAACGATGTTCTGGAGGGTTGCCAGAGCAATTGCCAGAAGTTCAAGATTAATTCTAAACCTTACACCCATTTCCTCTTTGTTTTTGCTTTATCCCCCCAAGTGCGACATGTATGCAGTGATGTGCCTTCCATGCCTGCTGGGCTAGAGACCCAAGCTACTCCTCACTGATGATGCCCAATGATGACGAAACATGTCAGGGAATGCTTGTGGTCTCGTGCAGAAGCAATGTGACCTTGCAGTTTGGGCTGCACTGTCGTTTTGGGGGTGGGACCAAGCGTGATTTGCATGTGATATTTCCCCTTTCTGTAATGTCTTGGCAGGTGAAGAACGATTGTCTGGAGGGTTGCTCGGAGCAATTGCTATAGTTTTAAGATTAATTCTAAACCTTCCAGCCATCATCTCCTTGTTTTTTCCAGGCAAAGTGTGCCTCTGTGCAGAGTGTGTATGTGGTGGTACTTTGCCTGTAGACATTACATGCATTGGGGTGTATTTTAGGAGCATTGTGAGGAGCAGTGTGTGTGAGGGTATATGTGAGCACTGTGTGTGTTTCCATAGGGGGCAGTTTGTGCAGGGGCAGTATGTTCCTGGGGCAGTTTTCTGTGTGTATGTGGGCACTGTATGATGTGGGGCAGTCAGTGTGTGTGGGCCACAGTGTAATCGAGTCAATGCGTGAGGGAATTGTGTAAGAAAGGTAGTATGTAGGCAGTGTGTGGGGCAGTGCATGTGTGGGATGAGTGAGGTGGTAGAAGTGCATGTGTGTGTGGAAGCAGTGTGTGGGGGCAATGTGGGCTTGTGTAAGCAGTCAGTGTTTGCAGGGCATTGTATGTTTGTGTGTGTGTGTGAGGGTAGTGTACACCTGGGGTGCAGTGCATTTGGAGGCATTTCTAGTATGTGTGTGCACTGGGTGTGTGTTGCTATTGTGTATGGAAAGAGTATGCAGGCACTGTGTGAGGGCAGTGTGTGGGGAAATATGTGTGGGATGCCATTGCTTGTATGAGTCAGGGGCAGTGTAGGTGTGTGGTGGGGCAGTGCATTTTTGGGAGCTGTTTGTTCATGGGAAGAGTGTCAGTGTATGTGGGGCATGTCGTGTGTGGGGAGCAGTGTGTGCAGGCACTGTTTGTGGTAGCAAAGTGTGTCAGTTTGTGTGGAGACAGTGTGAAGTGTGTATTTGTGCAGTTTGCATGGGGTCAGTCAGAGTGGGTTGGGTCAGTGTGGGTGGAGCAGTGGATGTGTGTAGGGGGCAGTATGTGTGTGTAGGGGATGTGAGAAACCAAAGAGAGTCTCACCTGCTAGTCCTCTGGGACTTTTCATCCAGGTGGCATTGACTCAGCCATCACCTTTGGATACAGTTACTGGGGTGGAACAGTGTGGGAGGATTACATGGGTGGGGGGTCTTCATGGAGTGGGGGTGAGACAGCCGATGGCAAGGCACAGTATTCCCCCCTTTTTGTTCATCTACCCCATCGTATTTTGTAGGATTTTTTGACATCCTAACCCCCATTCCCTCTTTTACACAAACACTGGGCCGAGGAAGAGGGTGACTGAGAGTAACCAGACTAACTCTCTCACATCGTACTGGACATGTCCCGTTAATCAGGTCAGTCAAAGTCAGGCACTTTACACTAAGTGCATACACCTGATACCAGTTAGCTCTCCTCACACCAATATTATATAACACCTAAAGACACACTCTGAGCTAGGTGGAACACAAGTATGAGCAGAACTTCCAGGACAAAGGCACACCTACTGGAGAAGAGCAATGGACCAAGGGACGAGATCAGTGGGCCAAAAACGCCAAGTGTTCCCTGCTGGATGTCTCTGTCTCCGACAGACTGCGGAAGATACGTGGAGAAGGCCAGATCCCACAAGTTAAGATAGCATTGTATTTCAAGGGTGCCAGCGACCCCCCCTGGTAAATGGCAGAGTTTGGGAGGCGAGGTCAAGCCTGCGGTACTAACATTGACTTGTGAATTGGAAGTAGAAAAACAACAAAGAAGCGCACACAGCCAGTGAGTTGGCAAGAGACCTGGGAGACCAGTGTGTGTCAAAGCGAATGAAGTAGCAACAGTATATCACAAGTGACCTGTGAATGAACTGTGAAGTAAAAGGGAGATATGAGATCAGCGATACTAAGTAACAGAGTGGTCCAGTGAAAGGACGTAGCCCATTCGAACGTCTCTGTGAAAGGTACATTGTTTGAAGCTATAAAGCGAACAAACAGCAAAAGTGAATTAAGCAAGAGTAAACGTGAACTTTGAGTCGAAGTGGTCCTGCAGTGGTCTGTGAAGAGAGCCACAAACATTCGAAAAGGGTCCAAGCCTGACAGTTTGTGTTGAACTGTGACGTGAGAGGTCTTAGCCCGACAGATGGGGACCTATGTGAAATGTGCATTGCAAGGTCTGAGCCCGGCAGAGGGGGACCTTTGTGAAATGGAATACCATTTTGAAAGTCAAGAAAGAGACTTAAAAGTGGAAGGCCAGGCAGGCATCAATCCACAGTTTGGAACTGCTTAGAGTGCTAGAAACCGAGCCAGAGTGTGTCATCCTGCCTACAAGGACAGCTTTACTCTGTGAGATTTAATGTACGGAGGAGAGCTGGTTCAACTACCTCTATTGCTTTGAACATAGATATTTCCATTGCATACATTTCTCCGTTAGGGCTGTTTTGTTTATTGTTTGATGGTCAAGACTACTCCCATCTTAGTTATAAGCCAAAATAGGAGGTTCTCCGACCCCAACATTTTCAATAAAGGTTTTACAAATTGTTTCCATTTTGTCAGTGTCATATTTGTGATACCATGCCTTCCATGCAGGGAGCAGTGTCTGTATGTATATGATAGATATTGAATCAGTTCACATATCCCATACCTCCCTAATCTGCAGATCCCACATGTGCTAAAAGAAAGCCTTATACTCCACAAAACAAGTACATAGAAAGAAAAATACAATAAGAAAGGATCAAACAAACAGGAATTGGTTCTTATTTGAGGGGACTTCACATAGAGGAGTCAATGATTGTCCCCTGTGAGGTCACACTTCACTTAACTGTTTACCCTAATGTCAATCAGCTGTATATCACATGCTTGCTGATGAGCCGGTGAGATATGCAGCCAATTGACAGCATAATAAAATAGTCTGCAATGGGTGTGGTTTCGGCAGAAGGGAGACAGGGTGGGAAGGGAAGTCACACAGCCCTCAGCATGGCTATCGTCTTTGACAGGGACGGCAAATAGCCAAACAACATCTGCAGGATATGTATCCCTCCTCACATGCCATCACCAATATATTTGATATTCCTATGTCAATACAGTGGGCCTCATTACATGGTGGGCGGTAGCCATGGCGCTATTAATGCCATGGCTACCCCCTTACCGCATTCCGGGTCCGTGTTCCCGGAATAGGGACTTACCGGTCATTCCGACCTTGGAGGACCCGGTAGGTCCCCATTCCGGGAACCATTCCCCATTCCCATTTGAGCCCCCGTAGGGCTCAATGGGAATGGGGATGGAGCTAATAACGGGCCCGCTATTAGCTCTGAAGTCCCTTAACGAGTCCCTTCCATAACGCCTGGTAAAACCTAAACGCTAAGGGACCTCGTAGTATGGTGGCGGTAAGGGATTACTGGCACCGGTGCCCTGACCGGTGCCAGCAATCTCATACCGCCTACTGTGTAATGAGGCCCAATGTCTCTATAGGTAGATAGCACCACCTAATAGCTCAATGTAAAAATGACCCTAGTGGTCATTTAATCCTGCAGCTGTGGAATGTTGTGGATCGTTGTGCTGCATTATACTTAGTTTTCGGATGCCCATGGGATAAAACATTTATACACGCAGGACCTGCATACTATAGACAAAAGGTTCTGTGAAGAAGACTCTGCCCGTTATGCATCGAGATGACCCTTTAGACAATGGGCCTCATTACACGGAAGGCGGTGAACCATGGCGCTATTAGCGCCATGGTTCATGCCGGTAAAATACCGGCACCGCCTTGGTGGAAAGGGGAATTACCGCCCCATTCCAAGGTTGGCGGGGCAGTAATTCCCCCTTCCACCATTGCCCTTCCCCATTCCCATTTTTGCCCCATAGGGCTCTATGGGAATGGGGAAGGCGCTAATTACGGTACCGCAAATTGCGGTACCGTAATTAGCTCCACTGGTCCCTTTGCGGGTTGGTTTTTAACGCCTGCAAAACACAGGCGGTACATTCCCCAACCTGCAAAGGGACCTCGTAGTAAGGCGGTAAGGATTTACCGGTAAACCCTTACCACCTACCGTGTAATGAAGCACAATGACTTTTACAGGGTGCTGAAGCTGTTGTTTATTGAACAGGTGTCCACTCTTGCATAAGGGTCTCCTGTTGAAACCCCACCCGCAAATGTAACACATGTCTCATCTTTGAGCATCATGTACATGCCAGTCTCAATATACTGTTTTGCATGCACACCCACTTCTCTTCATTCACATCATGAATCATACGTGACAGCCTAGAACGTCACAGAAAAACATCATTACTGCATTTCACACATGCAAACAATGCATATCAAGAGTGCACTGCCTTTTGCCCCATTTCATTACATTAGATTACATTACATCATTTATATAGCGCCCTCTGGACCATGAGGCAAAAAGGCGCTGACAGTTGGGACAGAAAACACAAAACATCAGGGCAGTTAAGTACATATGGTTTTATTTTTAAACATGGAGCTCGCATCAATAGAGAAGTGAGTGTACAAATGATAGGAGGAAGCTAAGGCTTTATTCAAACAAATACGTTTTTAGGTCTTTCTTGAATACAGATAAGGGGCCTCATTACGACCCGTGCGGTGTTGGAATGAAGGGGGCCGGTACGGGACCGGCCCCCTTCATTCCGACAGGGCTGATTCCAAGCTTCCCATTGCGGGACCCGCATCGCACGCCTGATAAAACCAGGCGTGCTTTCCGGGTCCCACGAGGGGAAGAAGGAGGTAACAACGGGGCACTCATAAATTGCCCGTTGTTACCTCCATCCCATTTCCCCTTGAGCCCTATGGGGGCTGAAATTGGAATGGGGAATGGCTCCTGCAAGGAGGAATGACCAGGTCCTCCAATGTTGGAATAACCTGGTTGTTCCTCATTGCAGGAACCCGGTAAAGGAGCCCAGTTTGGCGGCAGCCATGGAGCTAATAGCTCCATGGCTGCCGCCAAACTCGTAATGAGGCCCAAGGACTTCTGGAGTCTTAGAGAGGTCAGTAACGGATTCCGCAGTTTGGTAGCAACTAGATGAAAGGTTCCCTTGTCTACTTTTGAGGTTCTGCTCCTAGGAATAACCAACAAATTCTGTCCACCGGATCTCAGATCTCTACCATTGACTTTATGAATAATGTATTGCTGCAAGTAGAGAGGCATTAAGCCTTGTCTACATTTAAATATCATAACTAAGACCCTGAACTTAACTCGTACTCCAACAGGGAGCCAATGGAGCGACTTCCTAGCTTCTGAAACGTGATCTCTGCGAGTCAGTCCCAGTACCACTCTTAGCGCTTTATTTTGTATAGTTTGCAGTCTTTTAGCGTCGTGCTTGCTAATGCCCACCAATAGGCTGCCACAATAGTCCACTTGGCACCAATGATGGCTCTGGCGATTGTGGCCGCACTAGCCTGCGTAATCAGAGGTCTAAGATGATGGAGTAATTTGACATAGTACAGAGATGCCGATAGGAGGCTGGTGATATGATGACTCACAGTTAAATATTGATCCAGGGGTGATGTTGTCTTCCCCTAGTCTGAAAGTTCCATATTTACTGTCTAATTTGGAAAGGGCTGCTGGAGTGCCTACAATCATGAGTTCTGTTTAACTCTTATTTAGCGCCAAGTTATTTTTAAGCATCCCCCTCTCAATGAGATCGAAGACTCTATTAAGCTCTCGTTGGTCTTCTGAAGGACACCCTGATATTGGGATGACACATTGGGTGTTGTCCGTATAATTCAAAAAAACAATGCCCTCTGCCTCTAGATTGGAAAAGAAAGGAGTCATATATATATATGATATAGGAAAAGAGACGTACCACACACAGCCACACACTCCTCAATGCAGCACAACTGCACTACTTCCCCAAACACACAACATTACTGTAATGCACATAAACATGTAGTGATATTTTTCCCATTATATTAACAAGTCTCAGAATACAAAGCAAAACCTATGAATGGATAGTTAGCTACATATTGGAATGGTTCATGTCAGGTCATGTTAGCAAGTACTGTAAGTATAGTAATTATGTGCCCTGTAGAAGGACTTGACATGCACACAACACAAACTGCTATCCTCCACCTCCTTAGCCTGGGGCAAGTAAAATGTTTGATTTAGACTACAGTTCGCCACTTCGAAGGCAGCTTACCCAGCATGGCAGATTGCTCTGTTCAATACTTCAATCGGTATTAGCATACTTGATCGCGGCCCAATTGAACTTTTCAAAATTGACCGTTTTTCTAGATTCTTTAGGAATTTCGGTCCATTTTTATTAAATATAGCTGTGATGTGGGGTAAGGGAATAGGTTAAGGATGAGGGGAACTGGGAGGCGGCCTGGGGGTCTCCCTCCGCATTCCCCAGAAAAAAACAAACTAAACAATTAGGTCAATTCGGAAAAGGTCAATTGCTTTTGATCAAATAGACCCAAACCCTTTAATCATGTGATGAGAGAAAAAAGCTAAGATTTGCGCTGATTCACATTTCACTATCATCTTAGTTAAGGATAAAGCCAATGATCTCACAAATGCACCTAAAGGTACAACAACAAAAAAAGTACAGGAATGTCAGTGTTCACAAGCACATAAACTTGTTTTGGGGATTTTGAAAAGGGGCCCGGGATAACTGAACATGACATTTGACTTGCAGTGTGATGAGCGATACTTTAGAAGGAAGAATTGATTGTTAGCATTTTAGTGTGCTAAATGATTTTGATTGTTTGCATTTTAGTGTGCTATATATTTTTGCTTGTGGGCTTTTCCGTGTGAAAAGTGATTTTATTTGGGCCCCTCTTGCTCCGATACCGTTGACTGTTTGTATCTCACATCTGCTAGGCCAACTGTCGTATTCTATCGTGCACTGGCATTTCTGTCCCTCTCGCTCCCCTGTTATCCTCTTAATCCCCCCTCCCTACCTGTCCCCGTGGTGCTCTCCGTCTCTCCTATCTGTTCTAACTGCTTCTCCATCACCTATCCTCTCTCTCAAATTCTGGAAGGAAGACATTTAAGAAGGCTCCCCTAATTTCCAACCCGGGCCTGGCTATTGCAGACACCTATGTCAACACTTCTTTCAGACAGACTCTCACTGACTTTCTCTTTGCCATTCCTTCACCTGACCTATGGACTCCCCATATGGTTTCTGTCCTTTCCCCTTTTTCCTCCTCACCCATTAATGGTGGTACCGGAAGGGAAGTGTGTTGTAATCAGTGATCACAATGGAATGGAATGCACGCGCTTGCAGGAATTTATTGGTATAACTTGGGTGACGTGCGTGTGTTCGGAAGGAGTCAGTTGGTGAGTGCCTGCCAGGTGGGAAAGCCGGTGTCTTATCTCCTATGATCTAACTTCTATGTGGAGACAGTAAAGACACATAAAGGAACTTACCCAAGAGAGATCATCTTTATTACAAAGTGCTCTTGGCTCACTTCGCATCCTCCAGGTGAATTAATAATCTCTATTGTAATGGTACTATCGTGGCCCAGAGCTCTCAGCCCAGCCTCCTCCTTATTGACAGGTGTCTTCCCTCTCTTTTCAACTCCCCCCTCTCCTGCCACCCCATCTTTATTACACTGGCGACGAGGTTCGGGGCTGCTGCGGAGGGGGCAGCACAACTGGAGAAGACACCGCCCTCGGTTCGAAGATCCCACCAAGCGGGCCGCTGTCTGCTATCTCCTGGAGTGTTTGGTGTCGGTTGACTGCAGCGGGGGCCGCCGAAATTGCTGTGCCCTTGGGTCCAGTGCCGAGGATCCAGTGCGACGCGTTTTTGTGGAGACTGAGGAGCGGCTGCTGACTGTAACAGGAGACAACCCAGTAACGTGGTTCCTGTGTCCAGTCCCTTGGGGCCTGCCCTTCAAGTTGTTTCAGGGGCTGCCGAAGTCAAGGTGCTTTTTGGAGGACTCTGGTGTTCTGTAGCGGGGAGAGTGTGGGTGCCCCCAGGTCCGGAGCTGGATGTCCGATTTGTCCAGTGTATTCCAGTGTTTCGTAGCAGGGGTGTCCGGTGCCCCTGGGTCCAGAGCCGGCAAGCTGGTGTGGCTGGAGAGTGCAATGTGCTGGTGACCACAAAGTTTCATCTGCGGCGGCTGCCTGGTGAGTTCTGGCCCCTGCGCATTCTGCTGTGGCAACATTTTAAACGGACCCCTGTTCCAGCGTCCAGTCACGGAGTTGCCAGTAGTGGAACTTTCTGTCATAATATTGGTTGCCCCCTGCAGCCTGTGGGGGCGCTGTGGTGCGCGTCTCTCAGGAGGAGCTGAGCAGTAGTAGTGATCCTCCTGTTTGTTTCCAGGACTTTCGTTTCCTAGCGTTGAGTGTGTTCTCCCTTCCTGGAAGTTTCATGGCTGAGAGGATGAAGAAACACCTGGAAGGTGCAGCCTCGTCGAAGGTGCACAGTTTTGTCGGTGCGTCACTTTCCTCTGGAGTTTCTGTGTTTGTGAATGGTTGCGAAGGAGAGGACATGGAGCGTTCGGGGGTTTTGACTGATCGGGTAGACCCTCGGTTTGGTGTTGATGTGGAGGAGGCTCCGGTTTTCCACCACGTCTCTCGTAAGAGGCGCACAGAGCGGGACAGTGGTGACGAGTTCCCTGTGCCTCCGAAGAAGACATGTGAGCATGGATGTGTTTTGTGCGGATCGGAAGAGTGCGCCGATGGGGCGTGTTGTGACAGATGTTGTTCTTTTCTCGATATCCTGGAAGGTTTTGATCCGGATCTCCATAGTTTTTATGTGAGGACAAAAAATGGTCTCACTTTGACTGAAGATTGAGTTATCCGTGGTGTTGAGGCCAGTGTGTTGTGAGTGAATGGTAGCGTTCGTGGCCTCCGTTCTGTCTTTGTATGGGCCTTTTGGTGCGCATGGTATGAGAGTATGTAGGTTGCATGCTATGGACATGGCTATTGGCTATTGTTTACCTGATAGTTAGGGGTAGTCATGAGCGCCGGGTGGGTTCTTGCTACTCATGTACAGGTTCGGTGATGTAGGTTCTTATTACAGTGTTGAGGTTCTTAATGCCAGTAGCTGGATCGATACACGTTGTGGTTAAAGGTTGCACACACTGTAGAGTTTGATTCAGTGTGTTATGCAGTTGTATTTGTTCTGCTGTATGTATGGGCAATTTTAAGGGTTGCCATTTCCTTTTATTATACCCTATTTATGGCCGGGTGGATCTGTTGGGTGTTGAGTTACTTCATTCTGTGTGTGATGAAGAGTTTCTCCATGGTGGGGGGTTGCTTCTTATGGAGGATATCAATTTAACGTGATGTTCCACTGATGGATGTCCGGGTGGATCCATTGAGTGTCAGCCGTGATGAGGTTCTCCTTGCGTGTAGGGTGCCGGCCGGGCCTTGCATGTTTTATAAGGAGAAGGTGAGTTCTGGCTTTATGCGCAGTATGATTTTGGCATATTTTGTTTATGCTTGCCTTGTTTGGTGACGGCAGGGTAGAGTTGTAAGGTTGTGTCGTTGGTCAGTATGTGCCAGTGTTTTTAGTTTTTTCATCTGCTTGAGGGTATTGCGCGTTGCTGATGGTTACTTACCTGTGGATTGTTTAGTGGATGTTTTTCCTGCCGAGTGATGGGACTGGTGTGTTGTGCTTGTCGTTTTGGGTTTTGGACAGCCGGGAGGGTCCATCCCTTCGGGTGGTGCTCTGGTGTGGCAGGCTGGAGGTCCTGGGGTGGCAGCCTGGGGCAGAAGGTGAGTGGTGCACTGATGGTTGGGAGAGTCAGTTTGGTTTTAGAATGTCAGGTGTGGCAGGCCTGTGCTCCAAGGGGCAGCTCGGGGAGGAGTTAGTGTTAGGGTTGGTGTCCTCATGGGTAGGTCCTTTGCTGGAGTTGTAGGTACTAGGGTGTGCTGAACCGGTGCTTTGTAGTGGAGTTGTCTTGGTGTTTAGGAGGGTATTGGTTCGATGAATGTGCAATGCAAGTTGCATATTGTTTTGGACTGTTTGGTTATCTGGAAAGGGTTATACGTGTCTTGGCACAGAGACTATACGTGTCTTGGCACATGGCCTCTTTTCATTTTGGCGTGGATTTCTGTTTGCAGCAATTGATTTGCGGAGTATGTATTTTCAGAGATTAAGATGTAGTGCACATCATGGTGGCCACATGTTGTGCATTCTGTGGTTGGTTGGCTTTGTCCTCTTGAATTCTTGATTAATCAAAGGGGGGAGAAGTGTTGTAATCAGTGGTCACAATGGAATGGAATGCACGCGCTTGCAGGAATGTATTGGTATAAATTGAGTGACTTGCGTGTGTTCGGAAGGAGTCAGTTGGTGAGTGCCTGCCGGGTGGGAAAGCCGGTGTCTTATCTCCTATGATCTAACTTCTATGTGGAGACAATAAAGACACATAAAGGAACTTACCCAAGAGAGATCATCTTTATTACAAAGTGCTCTTGGCTCACTTCGCATCCTCCAGGTGAATTAATAATCTCTATTGTAATGGTACTATCGTGGCCCAGAGCTCTCAGCCCAGCCTCCTCCTTATTGACAGGTGTCTTCCCTCTCTTTTCAACTCCCCCCTCTCCTGCCACCCCACCTTCTACCATCTCCCCTTTCCCCCCTCCCCCAGTGGTGGCACCCTGCCCCTGTGCCCCCTCCCTCAGAAAACATTTAAAGTGGGCAACCAGCTTCACTTAGCTACCTCAATTCTTGCTCAGCTGTCAACATGCCTTTGACATGCATCTCCTCCATAAAGACCTTGACCTGGACGTCCTTGCTCTCACTGAGACGTGGTTCAAAGCCAGCTCCGTCACTGCTTTTGACACTCTTCTCACCGTGGCCTACACAATGCTGTCCAATACCAAGACCCCCCGGTCTGGTGGTGGAGTGGCTCTGACTTTCCCTGAATGAATCCTGGCCACCATCGTCCCGACTCAATCATAATCATCCTGCAAATGCCTCGTCTGCAGGCTGTCTGTCTCCCCTACCCTCTACCTTACTCTCACCACCATCTACAGGCCGCCCAGACCATCTACAGGCCACCCAGACCCACCCCCTCTTTATCTCGGAAAATGGCAGACCTCTCCTCCTCTGTCATGACCTCCTCCCCCAAACTTCTCTTCTTTGGGGTCAGTAACATCCACCTTTACTCTCCTGATTTAGTCACAGGTAATGGGAGCTGGGCTGGGGTGTCCCGTCTGGTGGGGCTGCCTGCAGGGGGGGGGCAAAAGGTGATGGGGCTGAGGTGGAGGTGTCCCGCCTAGTAGGGGCTGCCTGCAAGGGGGGCCTACAGGAGATGGGGCTGGGGTGGGAGTGTCCCATCTAGAGGGGTCTGTCTGCAGGATGGTGTCACAGGTAATGGGGCTGTGGGTGGGTTGTCCCATCTGGAGGGGGATGCCTGCAGGGTGGTGTCACAGGTAATGGGGGCTGTGGTGGGGGTGTCTCGGTGTCTCATCTGGAGGGGGCTGCCTGCAGGGTGATGTCACAGTACCTCCTCCCCCAAACGTCTCTTCCTTGGGGACTTTAACATCCGCCTTTACTCTCCTGATTTGGTCATGTGTAATGGGGGCTGGGGTGGGGGTGTCCCGTCTGGTGGGTGTGCCTGCAGGGGGGGGGCAACAGGTGATGGGGCTGGGGTGGGGGTGTCCCATCTAGAGGGGGCTGCCTGCAGGATGGTGTCACAGGTAATGGGGCTGTGGGTGGGGGTGTCCCGTATGGAGGGGACTGCATGCAGGGGGATGCGAGGTGTTGGTGCACGCTTTGGCTGGTGTAGGGGCTGGCCTTGCGTGGGAGGGCATGCATTTTCTATTGGGAGCACCCAGGGAGAGCCGGGTGCTTTAGCGCGATTACTCTGGGGTGCGACTGGGGTTAGCGAGGTGTTGGCATGCGATTTGGCTGGTGTAGGGGCTGGCCTTGCGTGGGAGGGCACACGTTTTCTATGGGGTGCGGCCGGGGTTAGCAGGGTGTTTTCACACGATTACACTGGGGTGCGCCCAGGCACTGCAAGGTTTTGGCGTGCAATTTGGCTGGTGTAAGGGCTGGCCTTGCATGGGAGGGCACGCAATTTCTATGAGGTGCACCAGGGGTTAGCAGGATGTTTTTTGCGCGATTACGCTGGGGTGCGGCCGGTGTTTGTGAGTTGTGGTCACACAATTTGGCTGGTGTAGGGGCTGGCTTTGCATGGGAGGGCACGTTTTTTCTATGGGGTGCGTCTGGGGATAGCGGGGTGTTTCCCCGTGATTTAGCTAGGGGGGTTGTATGCTGGGACAGGGATGGCGCAGTGGCTTGTGCCATGTTAGGCATTTCACTAGCTCTTTGGGTGTGCGTGGAAGCATGTTGGAGGCGTTCCTCGCGCTACTTGCTGTTACTTGCGAGATGGCTAGTGATCCCTCTGGGAATCCATGAATAAGCGTGCCACTGTAGAAAGGAGCCAAGTGCCCCCATCTCAATCACCTCATCCATATTGCCTATATTGTGGGAGCTAGAGTATAAGACACGTACAGAGCCATTGAAACTACAGATACCCAGAAGAATCATGGAGGCAAGGTTCCCATTGAGAAAGCCATACCCGCATACGAGACAATTTGATGATCGTTAGAAGGAAATGCTGAAAGAAACATGACAAATAACTGAACGAAAAGAGTGATGACATCATACAGAACAGATCTGACGTGGATAGAAGAGATGCAGAGATGAGAGAATGCAGGCAATTCTATAAGGCATCAAGAAAGTATCGAAGATAAGTGACATTTTGGGATCAAGATGAAGAAGCTTATGCAAAGAAATAGATGAAAATGTTAAGCTGTTTTACACGTGTACAGAGGCAATGAAACACAAGCAGATGAAGTATTTTTGAGGCTAGCTTTAGAGTGAATAGATTGTGGCATGTGCCGATATATATAGGCAAAGGCAAAGTGAGTGGCACTCTTCACAGTCGTTTTGGTCAATAAAGTTCATCCGGATTCCAAAATGTCAATTGGTAGAAAAAAAAAGTCTATATTTGGATCCTTACAACTCAGCAAGCAAAATTTAAAAGTTAAAATTACAGGCCATCAAAATATGGCACTCCCATAGTGCAAAAAAGTGTGTGTTTTCGGGCATTAACACGTTTCGCAGCAAATCTCGCCGCTTGTTCACAACTGCGAGCCCCCAACAACCAGTGAGTTTTAAAACATTAGTGCAGAGCATACGGGAAGCACTGGAGATTATTTTAGCCAAAATAGAAAAAGGACTCCCTTTGCCAATGCACATCTTGTCTAGCAAAAGCATGGTGGCCATCTTATATTGTGACAGAGGTGGTTCTTTTAACTCTTATATGCGGCTTTTATACACAAGACACATGAACAGTACCCCTCGTGCATCGAATATTTTGTATTGTGCTTGAGTATCCTCTGTTTTGGGGGTTCTGTGCATTTTCAAAACACAGTGTCTGACATTTCAAATCTAATGTCATATGGATGCCCGACTTGCAACAGAATTATAAACAGCCACATAGACATTTAAAGATGTTGACAGAGAGTTCTACCAAACAGGTGCACAGTGGACTAACAGGATTATCGGCCACCCAACCCCAATGTGCGATTGACACCTAATGGCTTCATTCATCAGCATGGCATTGACTTTCTCAGAAACCTTTTTATTTCATGAAATGCATATTGCACCAATGGCAATGTTGGTTACTGATACAATGATCCCATCTTTGGATTACAATCGGCAGCACGATTTTTATTGTATGCAGTACATTGGAATCCTATTGTATGTGGGTAGCAAAATGATGCATACTACAATGGCAGTCACTCTGATAGTTTGGCTGTCTTCGGTACTCTAAAATTCGTAAGGTGCATAGTGCAAATGGCAACAGGCGCCAAACCTTCTCTAATTTGGCAGTATGATATGATTCGTAAATAATGCATTGGAATCCTTACGTACCAACATATCGATAGACCACATCGTGCAGTGGCAACAATTATGATGATTCCATAATGTGCATCGTGCGAATAGCGACAAGTGCCAAACCTTTTCTGATTTAGCAGCATGGTATTGTTCATAAAAAGCCTTAGAATCCTTAAGTGCCAATATTTTGGGAAACCACATCATGCAGTAACAATAATTGCGTTCGTGTTCATGTCCCGCATGCTCTAAAATGTGTAAAGTGCATAGTGCAATAGCAGCAGTATTGTTCAGCAATACAATGTATCACGGCTGAAACTTTCAGTTAGCAGCATAATTGGTTTTGTGCAAAATTGCATTAGACTCATAAAGTGCATACATATCCATAAAGTACATAGTGCAATAGCAGCAATTCTTATCAGTTGCATACTTGTTCCATAAAATCATTTCTGAATTTACCCATTGCAAAGTGCATTAAACTACTGCATCCAGTGTATCTCACACGACAGGTACCTAATCATAGAATTCTTTACCAAGTTGCACCTTTACCAGTTTTGTCCACTGCATTCCTTTGGGGTCCTTAAAATCCACCAGTTCCCAAAATCTCTGCACCGCATGTTAAAAATATCAACTATCACACGTGTAAATATAAAACGAAAGAAACAATCACCAAGGAATCAGAAAAAATCGTAAAAATGTTAAAATAGTAGTGTCAAACTTTGACTCCAAATCACAAAACACATTTTGTAATATTGCAAAGTAACATATTATAGCGGAAATTGTAACATTCTGTCTTAATTCATACATTTGTTGACTCAAAATAGGAAAGAAAATCCAGGAGGTACAGACTTCATTGTCCTAAAAAAGTGTACAGTCCTTCGTCTATATTGTGCCCATACGGAAATTTGCTTTCAAAGTCCACAATACACCTAGTCTCTTTTTGTTCTAGAAGTTTTTCTTTGTTACCACCTCTGGGACCTATATCAATTATGTGAATCCCAAGGAAACCAAAGCTCTCCATGTTTTTGTTGTGGCAATCTGCAAAGTGCTTGGCCATAGGGTAATTAGCATCACTGTTGATGATGGCTCGTACGTGCTGTTGAATGCTAATCTTTAATTTTCATTTCGTACTGCCTATTTACCATTTTTGGCAGGAACATGTGAGGACATAAACAACATATTCAGTTTCACATGTGATTTTGTCCAATATCGAAACAGTTTGGCCTGTAATGGGGTGTTTGAAAGAACCACAGTTCTTAGTATACTTGCAGATGCTACATCGAGTGCATTTGAAGAAACCCTTCTTTTGATTTGATAACCAGATTTTTTTGTTGGTGTCTTCTTCTTTGATCATATAACTTTGAACCAGAGAGTCATTTATAGATCGATTCCTTCTAAAAGTTATCTGAGGGCTGGTCTTTAGGTTACTATGAAGATCTTGTTCCACCATGAGGATTTTCCAGTGTTTGTTAAGAATTCGCTTAATCGCAGGTGCCTGAGTATCAAAAGTTAGAATCAGGCGAGTACTGTCTTTTTCAGTCTTCATCAAGTCCTTCCTCTCGGATCCTACTATGAGACTGGATCGTTCTTTCGATCTGGCTTTGAGATACATTCTCTCAATAACTCTCTCGGGATACAGTTGTTTTGAGAAGCCATGAGCCGTAATTTTACTTTCTATGTCGTAGGATTCCAGTGTGGTGTTGTTTCTTCTCAACCTGATAAATTCTCCATACGGAACACTCCAAATTGGTTTTTTGGGTGTCCGCTGTTCGCATGCAGTGGTGTATTTGACCCTGTAGGTTTTCTATGCAGCTCACAAGTTATCTTCTCTTTCACAATTCTCACGTTGACATCGAGGAAAGTGATTAATGTGCGACTGTGCGTTTCCGTGAATTGGAGATTGTTCTTGTTGAGGTTCAAACGGTTGACAAAGTCCACCCAACCCTGCTCCGTCCCTTTCCAGACAATGAAGAGATCATCACTGTATCTCAGCCATAAGATAACATTGTCTGTATATTCATGTTTACTGTCTGTCCAGACATCAAGATCCTCCCATGCGCCCATCGTTAGATTTGCGTATGATGGCGCGAAGTGGTGCCCATAGTGGTTCCCTGCAACTGTTTGAAGTACTCATTATTGAAGAGGAAGACATTGTTTGTAAGGCACAGTTCAATCATCGAGAGTACCATTTGCGTGTGTTCCAAATAGTTTAGGGATCTGGTATGATGATAGTGTTGACACGCCTGTTTCCCGTACTCATTGCCAATAGATGTGTAAAGCGAAACCACATCCATACTGGCCAACAAATATTCCTTTTCCCATGGTATGGCTTCGATACTAGATTGGAAATCCATCGTGTCTCTTAAGTAGGACGGAAGCACAGAGGTAAAAGTAAAGAGGACTTCGTCTATATACTTGGACATATTTTCCAAAGCCGACCCTATCAAACAAACAATGGGCTTCCCTGGTGGTTTTCTCATGTTCTTATGTACCTTGGGGAGAAAATAGATTGTTGGTGTAATGGAGTTAGTGGTCGATAAGAACTTGCGACTCTCTTCGGTTAATAGGCCCTTTTCTTCCCAATCTGCAAGGAACATACTGATCTCGTTTTCCAATTTTTTAATGGGATTGGTTTTAATCCTTACATAGCATTTGTTGTCATTGAGCTGTCTATATGCCTCTCTTATATAGTCCGTTCTATATATATATAGAGTCAATAAAGAATGGATGTTTCCACCACATACAATAGCAGAGCTGAGCAAAACAAATAGGACTGCTTTTCTAGTATGTCGCAGTTACAAAAACAAGTAAAATTACAGGTGAATCTCAGAAAGGCGAGGCTGGATGAGCCAAGAAGCCAAGGACGTATAGGGCTGGGGTGAGCTAGCATTGGATACAAATTGTGTGAAAGAATGATGCTCCTGTTCAGAAGGTGTGGACCAAAAGAAGACGTCAGAGGTCTATTAGAAAATAGTATTTTAATACACTAGAATTGCCTTCAATCCCCTGAATTTCCTGGAGCAAAGAACACTTCCAAGGACAAGTTGAAAGTCCTAATTGACAGCAGAACTCTGAGGTGATGATGGATGGATATCCTAATTGGTGGGAAGCTATGGTTAAAACGAGCTCACCAGCACCTGGCCGCTTAGCCTGCATGCTGCTATACATAGGTGGGAAGGTACTGACGCAGGTTAGAAGCCAACCAATATTAGGGGACCGCATGATCAAGGGTCCTATGGTTATTCAGCAAATAGAACATTGTATATTTAGTGATGATCTTAGTGACCTGTTTGAAGGGAGGACTTAGTTGCCCCACCTGATGTTAAGAAGCCTATAACTTTATTCCATTGCCAAAACGAGTATGGATCATATACTTAGGTGTTTTCTTAGACCCTATCACACTTGCCACTAGGTTTCTGTATTTTGCCACGTAGGATGACGTTAGTAATACGCATGTTAACGTCACCTATGATGATTTTCTGTTATATAAAGCTGCTTTTTTCTAAAATGCATTGAGAGATTTTGCGCTGAGACGTCCGTTGATGTCCGTTTTACTCCATGTTTTAGATAATTGATATTAAAACAGTTATCCTTTTACCAACTACCTGAGTTGTTTCGATTATTGATGTTTCAATAATTTCTGCATCCCCATCCATCTCAAGGGTATTGCTATCACATCTTAAATGGCTGGGAGCTCCAGTTCACTATGCAAGTATTTCCCTGTGCCACAGTTCACGCAAAGTCCTTCTCGGCGCGTGGCCCTTGCACCATTTCTGCTCCCGATTCCATGAATCTGACCCTATGTGTAAGCAAGTGTAGATAATACATTCTGAAAAACCTCTTAGCTCTGTTTAGTGACAGTGCTCACATTATATCTATATATCAAGCAAGTTAATTTCACTAGAACTGTACTGTGCACAATGCTCTGGTATCAGTGTACAAACTAATTGCCTGCATCAGAAATAAACAAGACACTGACATCAGCTGCACATGAAAACTACGATCCTGTATACCAAAAATGTATGAGAACAGTGAGTAGTGCAATGAGATGCAACAAAGGAAGTCTCAACATATACTAACATTAGGACCAGTGTTGTAACGCAATTCAAGCAATTGAAGCACAATGTAGTGCATGGGAAGACTCATTGCTTGGAATACCTATGATAATTGGAAAGCAAGGCAAGACGATGGGCAATTCCATGTGCGTTGCCACACAGTCACGCTGTCAGGTTCCCGTTTTCAATGATTCTTCCCAGTGTGTAGCCACTGACATCAGCTGATGTAACAGGGTTCTTTCCCCCAAGTGGTTGCCTTCTTATTACGCACCTGATCTCAACTTGACTCAAGACCCGACAATTCAATTTCAAGTGAGTGAGTAACCATTTTAGCCGAACAAGAAATAACGTGACGTGTGCACATTACCGAATATGTACATATATATATATATATATATTCAATGAAAAAACTTTGTTAAAGAGACGTTATGGTTACGTTGCGCTACTAAAAACCTATGAAATTCGGTGAAAAAACTTTGTTAAAGGGACGTTATGGTTAAGTTGCGCTGCTAAAAACCTATGAAATTCAGTGAAAACACTTTGTTAAAGGGACGTTATGGTTCCAAGTAAAACCGAAAAACCCTTGAAATTCGCCAGTTATGGTAAGCTAAGCAACCATAACTCGCGCCACCACCGTGCACTGCTAAGACTAACACCCACGACATCAAAGATGACATCACAAATGTCATTGATGACATCACTGATGACATCACATGTGTATGTTAATATGTAAAGGAGATCATTACACCATATAACATTTTTCTGATCTTGTGCATATGTATTGGTGTGTACCCCACAATACTGGTACCTTCAGTCCTGAAAAAATAGACCCAGTACTTGTTGTTTCTGTTATAAAAAAGTTTTTTTTAGTTTTTAATCATTAATTCACAAGTATAAAAACACTTATAAAAGCGTTTGGTATGAGTCAAACCCAACCTCACACAGCATGGTTATAAAAAACAATACAAATCACAAATTACACATCCATATATCCACATACAACAATAAAAAGAATTACAGAAACACACAATAAATGGATTTAACAATTTTCCAAAACCTGAGTGTAATGACTCAGGTACAAACAACTCCCGACATGTTTCAGTTCTTAGTTGCTCAGATGCATGAACTTTCTTCAGGGGAATATTTCAATTTCAAGGTTTCCACTATGCAATCCAAGGTCACAATTATGGGTTCTCACACGCTTCCTAAAGCAGGAAACAAACAAAGGGCGCAGTCACCACCCATATACATCAGTCAGATAAGCTCAGAAACAAATTCCATACATCAATGCAGTTTGTCTAATAAATCACAAAGCACTGATCAAATTAGGACATGATTGCACTCAACCTGTCCCCAATAACAAGCTACATACCTCTTTAATTGGTACCAGTAGCGCCGGTGTAACTACACCAAAATTTGGCCGTTGACTCCAACAAGTCGAGTCTTGGTTATTCAATAGCTCTCTAGTAGCTGTAGGTCAACTTCAATGCTGCAAACCAGTCAAAACATACATTTCATCACAATCAGACCACAAAGAGTTTCTCCCTTCACCAGAAAAACACCAATATGTAACCAAACGGCCCTTTTAGCTGCTCCAAAGTGTACCAACACCACACCGTGATAGTATTCCATGGCCGACATGTGCCCAACACCCACACTCATTTCACCTAGGTATGACAACGCCATAACCTGCACACCCACAGTGGTAAAAACAATACATTGTACCTCCTTTTCCAATGTGTGCCGTGTCATTATATATCCTGTTCCTCTTAGAAATGGATCAAAGTCGCTGTATTAAAGTATCCAAGGCTAAAAACCTGTATAGAAAGCGAAGCAGGATAACCTCTGTAAAAGTAAACATCTCCGTACCGCTATACTCATTTATTTATAAAAGAATCAAACGGCCCGATCCAGACCGCTCATCAAATTTGTACCACGTAGAAACTAAATACCCCTAAAGGCATACCTGTGACACGCGTAGCAAAAAATGCTCCGGAACAGCGGTGTCTGCCGTACCAATGTAAAACACGCTGTAAAACACGCTGTACTTAGATTATCTGATCTTGCGTTCAACCCGGAAGTGTGTAGCGCGACATAGAAAGAGGACTACGGAGGCAGTGCCATAGGGAAGGAACACAAAGAAGGGACTTCTGTACTCGGGACCTACGGCTATTACAATTTACACAAGGTCCCCGAGAGGCAACGCTGGGAGTGTTATACAAATGAAAGAAGGGCAAGAATGCCATACACGTGAAGGTGGGCCACCGCACGGGCCAGCATAACAGGTCCAATAGCCCAAATGTAAATTAAAATAACCTGTCACCTCAAACGAGTACCATCCTCACGCCAAATCCAACAGTTAAATACAAATGAAAAACACATATGAGAAAATTAAATACTGTAGAGTGGCCAGATCACAGAGTCTCTACCAGAATCACACTACCTCCTATACCAAGCAAAGTCAGGACATTCAAAGAATGGCAACCACGATGACGCTGGATTGCATGTGGGACTGCAGAAAACACCCGGACATGTATCCTGCATATAAGTTCAACCATAGCATTACACATTACATCAAATATATGACCCCAATGATTGTCTCATGGATGGTATTACTCGTGTGTATGTTGCCACTCAATTTATTCATTTAGACCCACAACGTGGCTTTGACATTTAAATATCATTTTCTGTTCAAACAATAACAATTTCCTATCTGTTTCACACTTGTTCTTACCCACCACTTTCTTCAAAATTACCCATCTCAAATCCTCATGTGTATGCTTCATTTGTGTAAAATGTTTGACCATGGGGGCTGTAAGAATCTGATTCTTTATACAGCTGCGATGTTCCACCATCCGTGTCCGACACTTTCTATTTGTTTTCCCAATATTTTGCAATCCACATGGGCACGTGATTAGATAAATTACATTTTCCGTGTTACAATTCGTCATGTCATCAAGGGACCACATCATAGTCGGATTCAGTAAGACCTGTTTAGTTTCTTTTGTATAGGCACACATAATGCATTGTCCACATGGGAAATGTCCTTTGACAGGTGGGAGACCCCACAGTGTAGTTTGTCTAGATGCTGTCATCTGTTTCACCGATATATCGTTCCTAATCAACATGTTTCTGATGTTTTGTCTTTTTTTAAAAGCTATTAAAGGAGGATGTATAGACTTGTCATTATAAACCTTTCTCTAGGTTCTGTTAATGATACCTTTGATTTTGTAAGACAGATTCGAGAAGGTATTTACAGACACAATGCGGTTCTCTTTATTTTCCCCCTCCTTCTTTTTCTCTAGTAGAGCTTCACAATTATTATTAAATGCTCTTTTGGAAGATGTTTTCACCAATTTGGCCGGATAACCTTTGTTGCATAATTTTTTGGGCAATACAGCCGCACTACTACAGTAGTCCTGTTGTAAGCTGCTATTCCTTTTTAGTCTTAAAAATTGTCCAAAAGAAGTTTGTTTTGATGTGGTTTGCATGATGACTCGAGAAATGTAACAAAGCATTTTTGTCCGTCTTTTTGTTATATGGTTTCACTTTTAATTTCCCTTCATGATGAAAAATAGTAATGTCTAGGAAATTCATTTCCTGAGTATTTATTTCCTTGGTAAACTTAAAAAAAGGATTTTGCAAGTTTAGCCATTCCACAAACAACTGAGCCTCAGCTTCTGGGCCTTCCCATACTATGAAAATATCATCTATGTATTTTAGCCATTTGACTAGATGTTTTTTGAAAGGATTAGTGTCGGGATAGATGACCAGTTTTTCAAAATATTCTACATAGAGGTTGGCCAAATTTGGAGCCATGGCTGCGCCCATAGCGGTGCCCTCTATTTGTTCATAGAAGTTTCCTTGAAATTGAAAGAAGTTTCTAGTCAGTGCCACTTCAGCACACCACATTATTAAAGCACTACTAACTGGATGCCCATCTTCTCTGTCTCTCAGAATTTCTTCGACTACTTCAAGAGTAGCTCTTTGTGGAATAACCTTGTACAAAGATTGTATATCGAGGCTAATCAATAGAAAATTGTTACAATTGTAGGGCAGATTCTCAATTTTATTGATGGCATCCGAGGTATCCCTCAGGTAACTACTCATTTTCAATACAAAGGGTCTCAAGTAAAAATCCACAAATTTTGACAGAGGTTCTAGTATGGAATTAACCCCTGATACAATAGGTCTACCTGGAGTGTTAATCAGACTTTTGTGTACTTTGGGAAGAATGTAAAACACAGGTACACGTCCTTGCTTTCTGGTGAGGTAGTCGTATTCCTGCTTGCTGATCATCTTAGCCTCATAAGCACTAAATACCTTGGTTT
Organism: Ambystoma mexicanum; assembly: GCF_040938575.1. Taxonomy (NCBI): domain Eukaryota; kingdom Metazoa; phylum Chordata; class Amphibia; order Caudata; family Ambystomatidae; genus Ambystoma; species Ambystoma mexicanum. The sequence goes on from NC_090928.1 coordinate 135,372,658, forward strand.
CTATAATGGCCATCAGGGTGATGGAAGGGTCATTAGGGATGGGGCGATAGCTTCTGATATCATTGAGTAACCGTAAACATTCCCCAACATAATCTGTGCGATTAAGGAGGACAATAGCTCCTCCTTTGTCGGCTTGTCTTACAATGACATCATCTGTTCTAGCCAGTTTAAGAATCAGTGCCCTTTGGATATTACCAAAGTTAGAATGATTGGGTATACCACCTTCTTCCAGTTTGAGGACTTCCTTAAGAACCTGTTTCTCAAAAACCTGGGATTCAGACGTATAACTGTGGGATGGGGCACAGAAAGTAGATTTATTTCTTAAGCCGGTGTGATTAAGATTTTCGTAGGTATTGTCGTTCTGAAAATATTCATTTAAATGAACTTTGCGCATAAAGCTATGGAATTCAGATCTAAACTCGAAAGGATCATGGAATTTCGTGGTCACAAAATTAAGGCCTTTGTTTAGTACTTGTTCTTCATCGCTATTCAAGGTGTAATTAGATAAATTGATTACCACTGATTCCTCGCCCTGCTGCGAGTTTGTATCTGAGTCCCCCAATCTCCTCGGTTGGGTCCCTGTCCTAAAAAAGGACGGCCTTGTCTTTGTTTGTTCTGGTATCGTTGTCCTCAACCTCTGCCAGTCCCCTGTTGGTTACCAGGGTCCATAGAGCCTGTGCTTCCATCATCACTTGAACTATATGAGGTGTTGCGGAAGTGAACCCTCTTTTTGGAGGAGGACTGACTATCTGTGCCATGATAGAAATTCCCAAATTTGTAGCCTTCAGCAATATAGGGGAACATTTGTTCATGAGAAAAATTAAACTGGTCTTTTCTCATTCTCTTGACACGCTCCAAATTTGTGTCATTCTTAAATTGTAATAGTTCTTTAAGATGTTGATCTAATTTATTCTTGAAAGCCTCAAGATCCAAGTCTTTCTTTAGTTCATCCTGTAGTTTTGAAATGTCTATTTCTATCTGTTTGGACACCTCTGTCGCTGTATCAATAATGAGCACTACCCAGTCTCGACCACACTTGTTTGATATGTAACTCCATTCGATTTTAAAATCTGGGTTATCCAAAAATAGCCTGGCTTCATTCCTAACAATCAAACCCTGGGGGAGTGCCTGATTTTTTAAATATTGTAACATAATCACCCCATGCAGTTCAGTACGAATCAAGCGTTTTCGGAGCTGTGCTATTTCATCCCATTGGACGTTATTTTTATTCAACTCACCCTCACTAGTGTCAGTTAATACAGACAAGGAATCCAATAGATTCTTAACATATTCTTCACTATAAGCAAGACATTTATCACCTGAAGTTGCCATAGTATTGATTGCCGTTCTCCCCACATGTGAAATAACAAATTTGGTTTGCACACTAAAAAAGACCATAGAATTTATATAATTGCCTTCGAGACCACAATGAGCCTCATAAAACACCAGTTTATATAAGGCACAACAAGCCCCTTTTCAAACGTTCTCACACGGTCAGGGGATAACCCAAATATATGAATATGTAAAGGAGATCATTACACCATATAACATTTTTCTGATCTTGTGCATATGTATTGGTGTGTACCCCACAATACTGGTACCTTCAGTCCTGAAAAAATAGACCCGGTACTTGTTGTTTCTGTTATAAAAAACTTTTTTGTTAGTTTTTAATCAATAATTCACAAGTATAAAAACACTTATAAAAGTGTTTGGTATGAGTCAAACCCAACCTCACACAGCATGGTTATAAAAAACAATACAAATCACAAATTACACATCCATATATCCACATACAACAATAAAAAGAATTACAGAAACACACAATAAATGGATTTAACAATTTTCCAAAACCTGAGTGTAATGACTCAGGTACAAACAACTCCCGACATGTTTCAGTTCTTAGTTGCTCAGATGCATGAACTTTCTTCAGGGGAATATTTCAATTTCAAGGTTTCCACCATGCAATCCAAGGTCACAATTATGGGTTCTCACACGCTTCCTAAAGCAGGTAACAAACAAAGGGCGCAGTCACCACCCATATACATCAGTCAGATAAGCTCAGAAATAAATTCCATACACCAGTGCAGTTTGTCTAATAAATCACAAAGCACTGATCAATTTAGGACATGATTGAACTCAACCTGTCCCCAATAACAAGCTACATACCTCTTTAATTGGTACCAGTAGCGCCAGTGTAACTACACCAAAATTTGGCCGTTGACTCCAACAAGTCGAGTCTTGGTTATTCAATAGCTCTCTAGTAGCTGTAGGTCAACTTCAATGCTGCAAACCAGTCCAAACATACATTTCATCACAATTAGACCACAAAGAGTTTCTCCCTTCACCAGAAAAACACCAATATGTAACCAAACGGCCCTTTTAGCTGCACCAAAGTGTACCAACACCACACCGTGATAGTATTCCATGGCCGACATGTGCCCAACACCCACACTCATTTCACCTAGGTATGACAACGCCATAACCTGCACACCCACAGTGGTAAAAACAATACATCATACCTCCTTTGGATACTTTAATACAGCGACTTTGATCCATTTCTAAGAGGAACAGGATATATAATGACACGGCACACATTGGAAAAGGAGGTACGATAGGGAGGGGATAGACACACGGGGCATGAGCAGGGGGTGGGCGGGAGAGGATAGACACACGGGGCATGAGCGGGGGGTGGGCGGGAGGGGATAGACACACGGGGCATGAGCGGGAGGGTGAGAAGGATAGAGACACACGTGGCATGAGCGGGGGTGGGTGGGAGGGATAGAGACACACGGGGCATGAGCAGGGGGTGGGGGGGAGGGGAGAGACACACGGGACATGAGCGGGGGGTGGGTGGGAGGGATAGAGAGACACAGGGCATGAGCGGGGGTGGGTGGGAGGGATAGAGACACACGGGGCATGAGCAGGGAGTGGGGGAGGGATAGAGACACACGGGGTATGAGCAGGGGGTGGGGGGGAGGGGAAAGACACACGGGGCATGAGCGGGGGTGGGTGGGAGGGATAGAGACACAAGGGGCATGAGCGGGGGGTGGGAGGGCTAGAGACACACGGGGCATGAGCAGGGAGTGGTGGGAGGGATAGAGACACACGGGGCATGAGCGTGGGGTGGGTGGGAGGGATAGAGACACACGGGGCCTGAGCAGGGGGTGGGTGGGAGGTATAGAGACACACGGGGCATGAGCGGGGGGTGGGTGGGAGGTTTTAGAGACACACAGGGCATGAGCGGGGGGTGGGTGGGAGGGATAGAGACACATGGGGCATGAGCAGGGGGTGGGGGGGAGGGGAGAGACACACGGGGCATGAGCGGGGGGTGGGGGGAGGCTAGAGACACACGGGGCATGAGCGGGGGGTGGGTGGGTGGGAGGGATAGAGACACACGGGGCATGAGCGGGGGGTGGGTGGGAGGGATAGAGACACACGGGGCATGAGCAGGGGGTTGGTGGGAGGGGAGAGACACACGGGGCATGAGCGGGGGTTGGGTGGGAGGGATAGAGACACACGGGGCATGAGCGGGGGGTGGGTGGGATGGATAGAGACACACGGGGCATGAGCTGGGGGTGGGTGGGAGGGATAGGGGCATGAGCGGGGGGTGGGTGGGAGGGATAGGGGCATGAGCGGGGGTAGGTGCGAGGCATAGAGACACACGGGGCATGAGCGGGAGGTGGGCAGGAGGGATAGAGACACACAGAGCATGAGCGGGGGGTGGGTGGGAGGGCTAGAGACACGCGGGGTGGGGGGAGGGAGAGACACACAAGGCATGAGCGGGGGGTGGGCGGGAGGGAGAGAGACACACGGGGCATGAGCGGGGGGTGGGTGGGAGTTATAGAGACACACGGGGCATGAGCGGGGGGTGGGGGGAGTGAGAGACACACGAGGCATGAGCGGGGGGTGGGCAGGAGGGAGAGAGACACATGGGGCATGAGCGGGGGGTGGGTGGGAGGGATAGAGGCATGTGCGGGGAGTGGGTGGGAGGGATAGGTGCATGAGTGGCGGGTGGGTTGGAGGGATAGAGACACACGGGGCATGAGCGGGGGGTGGGTGGGAGGGATAGAGACACACGGGGCATGAGCGGGGGGTGGGTGGGAGGGATAGAGACACACAGGGAATGAGCAGGGGGTGGGTGGGAGGTATAGAGACAAACGGGGCATGAGCGGGGGGTGGGTGGGAGGGATAGAGACACACGGGGCATGAGCGAGGGGTGGGTGAGAGGGCTAGAGACACACTGGGCATGAGCGGGGGGTGGGGGGAGTGAGAGACACACGAGGCATGAGCGGGGGGTGGGCAGTAGGGAGAGAGACACATGGGGCATGACCGGGAGGTGGGTGGGAGGGCTAGAGACACACGGGGCATGAGCGGCAGGTGGGTGGGAGGGCTAGAGACACACGGGGCATGAGCAGGGGGTAGGGGGAGAGGCACACAGCATGAGCAGGGAGTGGGGGGAGGGAGAGACACACACGGGGCATGAGTGGGGGTGGGGGGGAGAGAAACACACAGGGCATGAGCGGGGATGGGTGGGAGGGCTAGAAACACATGGGGCATGAGCAGGGGTGGGTGGGAGGGAAGAGACACACAGAGCTTGAACGGGGGGTGGGTGGGAGGGCTAGAGACACACGGGGCATGAGCAGGGAGTGGGTGGGAGGGCTAGAGACACACGGGGCATGAGCGGGGGTGGGGGGGGACAGAAAGGACACACGGGGCATGAGCCGGGGGTGGGGCAGACACGGGGCATGAGCGGGGGTGGGAGGAACAGGAGACAGACACCCTCCTGCTGACCTGACAAAGCCTCTCATTCGGGAAAGAAAGATGGCGGGCGTCTCTGAAGCCAGACGCACTGCACGCTTTCACTGCATCCAATGAGAGAGCACGTCAAATGTCTGTGGACATCACGCAAGCTGCTGGCCCAATCACCGTCCGGTCCGCGGAGCGAACAGGGAAGTCGGTCCGCGGACCGAACACAGATATCACTAATTCTTTTTGCCCTACTTTTTGGTCATTTTAAAAAAAACTACTGGCCGGATTTTCACCAAATTTGCAAAAGCACGCTTTCGGGACCAAACCGCTGCTCCTGGTCACATTTGTTGAAAATCCGTCCAGCGGTTTGGGCTGTAGGAACGAGCAAAATATTTTTCCCACTGACAGTCATTTTTCGGATCCCCCCTATAACTTTCCCCCCCCCGCACGAATACTCACCAGACTTTGCAAAAATATTCAGAGTGGGCCATATATATATATTTGGGTCACTCTGAATTTTTTTGCAAAGTTTGGTGAGGATTCGTCCAGGGGGGGCAAAGTTATAGGGGGGGTCCCAAAACTTTTTTTTCCCATAAACTGAATAGGAAAAAAATTTTGCTCGCGTCTACAGCCCAAACCGCTAGACGGAATTTCACCAAATTTGGACCAGGAGCAGCGGCTTGGTCCCGAAAGCGTGCTTTTGCAGATTTGGTGAAAATCCGTCCAGTATTTTTTTTTAAAATGACCAAAAAGTAGGTAAAAAAAAATTAGTGATATCTGTGTTCGGTCCGCGGACACACTTCCCTGTTCGCTCCGCGGACAGTGTCCTGATTGGCCAATCGGCTTGCGTGATGTTCGCGGACATGCAACGTGTTCGCTGATTAAACGGCGTGGCGCGTGAAGCGCCTCAGATTTTCGGTAGTGCCCGCCATCTTGGATTCGCAGTCGTCCGCGGACAGCGCGGTGAAACTTTGTTCAAAATTTGTATTTAGTAGAGTGTGTTGGTGTGTAGGAGTGTTTGGGGAGGGTGGGAGTGTATGAGATAGGATGAAAGTTGTGTTTTTTGTGTGTTAGACGTTCTTTTTGTGTTCGATTTGTCTGCGGACATCACAGGTGTTCTGAAATGTTCTAAATAAACTGAATGGGGGGTGTTCTGAGGACTCAATATGTGTCCGTTTTGTTCGCAAGCAAACTGAAACTGTTCTAAGAACACTCGCAGTGTCCTGAAATGTTCGCAAATACACAAAATGGGGTGTTCTGAAGACGTTGTCGAACACTCGCTGTGTCCTGAAATGTTCGCAAATATGAATTGGGGTTGTGGCTGACAAGTTGAATGTGTTCTAAGAACACTCACGGTGTCCTGAAATTTTCGCAAATAAACAAAATGGGGGTGTCTTGAGGACGCTGTCCGTATTGTTCTCTGTCAAGTTGACTGTGTTCTAAGATCACTCGCGGTGTACTGAAATGTTCGCAAATAAACAAGATGGTGGTGTTCTGAAGACGGTTCTAAGAACACTCGCGGTGTCCGGGGAATGTTCGTAGGGGGTGTCCTGAAGACGCTGTCCGTATTGTTCTCTGTCAAGTTGAATGTGTTCTAAGAACACTCGCGGTGTCCTGAAATGTTTGCAAATAAACAAAATGGGGGTGTTCTGAAGATGTTTCTAAGAACACTCCCGGTGTCCTGGAATGTTCGTAGGGGGTGTCCTTAAGGCGTAGTCCGTATTGTTCGCTGGCAAGTTGAATGTGTTCTAAGAACACTCGCAGTGTCCTGAAATGTTCGCAAATAAACAAAATGGGGGTGTCCTGAGGACGCTGTCTGTATTTTTCTCTGGCAAGTTGAATGTGTTCTTAGAACACTCATGGTGTCCTGAAATGTTCGCAAATAAACAAGATGGTGGTGTTCTGAAGACGCTTCTAAGAACACTCGCGGTGTCTGGGGAATGTTCGTAGGGGGTGTCCTGAGGACCCTGTCCGTATTGTTCTGTCAAGTTGAATGTGTTCTAAGAACACTCGCAGTGTCCTGAAATGTTCGCATTAAACAAAATGGGCGTGTTCTGAAGACGTTTCTATGAACACTCCCGGTGTCCTGGAATGTTCGTAGGGGGTGTCCTGAAGGCATAGTCCGTATTGTTCGCTGGCAAGTTGAATGTGTTCTAAGAATACTCGCAGTGTCCTGAAATGTTCGCAAATAAACAAATTGGGGGTGTCCTGAGGACGCTGTCCGTATTGTTCTCTGTCAAGTTGAATGTGTTCTTAGAACACTCATGGTGTCCTGAAATGTTCGCAAATAAACGAAATGGGGGTGTTCTGAGGACACTGTCTGTATTGTTCGTTGTCAAGTTGAATGTGTTCTAAGAACACTCGCGGTGTCCTGAAATGTTCGCAAATAAACAAAATGGGGGTGTTCTGAAGACGTTTCTAAGAACACTCGCAGTGTCCTGGAATGCTCGTAGGGGTTGTCCTGAAGGCGTAGTCCGTATTGTTCGCTGGCAAGTTGAATGTGTTCTAAGAACACTCGCAGTGTCCTGAAATGTTCGCAAATAAACAAAATGGGGGTGTCCTGAGGACAATGTCCGTATTGTTCGTTGTCGAGTTGAAAGTGTTCTAAGAACTATCGCGTTGTTCTGAAATGTTCGTAGGGGGTGTCCTGAAAACGCTGTCCGTATTGTTCGCGGCAAGTTGAAAGTGTTCTAAGAACACTCATAATGTCCGCAGACATTAAAAGTTTCCATAGACCATATTTGAAATGTTTGACTCTATGGATGTGATATGCTGCGGTGGTTGTTGCCAGGGCATAGAGTCTTGGGTGCATGGCCATTTGGCCATGCACCCAAGACTCTATGCCCTGGCAACAACCACCGCAGCATATCACATTCATATTTGCTTATAACTTTGGGTGAAAAACAAATGTATAAGGAACAAAGGTATTAGATACTATGGATGTGATATGCTGCTATGGTTCTCCTTATTATTGTATACTTACTGTTCGGTCTAGTAACGGGAGTCCATGTTTTTCTTGTTCATTTCTGTGATAAAAGAAAATAGCATGTTAGTATTAGTATTTTGTAATGACTTATTACATTGTATAATCAATATACTTTTTTTTTTGGACCCTCATATTTAGTAGATTACAAATCAGAGTACTGTGCAATTTGCTCAGTTTCTGTATTTGTTGCTAAAATCATTGGGTCTGTGGGAGAAAAAAAATCCATGTTGGATTAAAAAAAAAAACTTTTTCTGTTATGCTACAGTTTATTTGTTTGTTTGTTTTCAGTGTTCACTTGTTTCTGGCTAATGCTTTATACTTTGGCTTGTTGTATTTTTTTGGAACAGTAACATATTATTTATTTGTTTTGATATTATAAAGTTTTGGAGCAGTTAGATACCAATTGGAGTATTCTAACTGTCTATTTTTTTATATATTTTAGTGGTATTGATTTATCTATTTGGATATTGTTACATTTTGGGACAGTTAGATACCAATTGGCGTATTCTAACTGTGTATTTTTTGGTCTAATTTAGTGGTATTCATTTATCTGATTAGTTGTTGTAGAATCTTTGAGCAGTTAGATAGCTTTTGGAGTATTCTAACAGTTTGTATGTTTTTAACACAAGTTTACTTAGGGTTTAAATGCAGTTTAGTTATCAAATTTTGGTTTTAAGACCATCAAATAAGCGTTTGTAAGATTTCCTGGTAATCTCTGCTTTAGAGTAATGGTACTATCATTACATTCAAACCATCCACATTTCTTTTTTATATATGCAGTGTAGTGGCCTGAATTGGTTGTGGCTCCTGCGTGGTAGATTATACCTATTGTTGTGAAGGTTTTCTTACCAAGTGATATTAGACCATGTGTGAATCCAGTCAGCTTGCAGTTGTTTTTGGTACCATCTGCATTGTAACGTAGAAGCATTAGTATTATGTATTTACTATGTGTTTGTATTACTAACGTGGAGCGATTATCTGAATTGCAGGTAGAGCATAATCTACCATGGTTTGCATTTTGTACAAGTCGCTGAAATGGAATGGATTCACAATTTGGTATTGACATATATATGAAGCGTTCATTGGGGATTTCTTCTTGTGTCACATTGTTGCAGAGAGTGCATGTATGTTTCCACATGTATGAAATCTGAAAGATTTCATTTATAGGTATGTTTTTGTTTTCCAGTACTTGAAGTAAGTACATTAGAAATTCTTGTGGATCTTTCTGTGAATTTATAGTGAATTTCACCATTCCAGCAAAGTAGTCCAATTGTTGTCTTATTCCAAAAACACTATACGTGTTGTCAGGATTATTTGCTGCATTTCTGTGAAGTACTAACATATGCAAACACAATGGGTCTGTACTGTGTAAGTTAATGTTGTCAACAATTGGTGGAAATTGAAATAGAATATTAATTGCTACATTTGCGTAGCAACTTACACCAACTATATTTGAGAATTTAAATGGTCCAGGTAGTTCTGTATCTAACTGCTTTTTTTGGAGTTTGTCTTCCTTCTTTAAAGAAGTACCTGGTTTACTTTCCCTAATTGATTCTTTTTTGCTTGTGGTACTTGATGAAGTATTAGTTTATTTTACTCTCTTTGGAGGATTTGCAGTGACATCCTGTTGCATTTCTGTTTGATTTATTTTTCTTTTATAACGTTTTACTTTTTGTGGAACAGAATATGTGTTTAGGTGGGGGGTGTATAGTGAGCGAAGTCTATTGTATTCTAAAATGCAAGGAATATCAGCGTTTATTTTACTTGCATCAAAGTTGATTAGAAATAGACCGTCAAGTGTACGTAAGAGTGATAGTGCTACATAGCTCATGCCTTCTTTAAAGACTGTGTTACCAATATCTATCATTGCTTTGTCTAGGGTAAGACCTTGTGATTTATGAATCATGACTGCGTATGCAAGAGTTAGAGAAAATTGTTCTCTGTGTACATGCATATCTTTGAAGAGAAGGAATCTAGCTGTTGAGCCTCCTATCCTTTTTACTTCTGAAAGTTTGTCAAAGAGTATATTGACAAACTGAATTTTGTTGTTGAGTGGGTATGTTTGAAAGCCAACAACTGTACCCAGCGCTCCATTAACTAGTCCTTGGTCAACGTCAAGGTTACGTTCAAGCATTACTCTGCAATTTAAGGATAATTTTAATATCTTTTCTAAGCCTGCTGTGTTTGAGATTGATTTTTCTAAACTATTTAGTCTTGTTGTGGCTTGGTCACACATGGGTAGTGTCATACCATGTACATCTAGTTTGTCTGTGGCGCTAATTTCCATGATTGGTTGCATTTCTTTACCTAGCATGATTTCATTGAATTTGAAACAGCTTGCAAGAGTTGGCATTAAGGCCATACAATTGACATTTTTGTGGGCTAATTGTTCCATAACATCTGTAGCACATGCATTATCGCCATAAAGTGCATTAATGTGCCGGGTTTTCAATATTGCTTCTGCTTCTTTAGAAAGTATACCAACTCTGATACTTTTTAAAATGTTGGCATAAGTGAGATCTGCAGATTTCCGCATGTTTTCTGTTAATTCTCTGCATTGGAAATGTTGCCAAAGGTTGACATTTCCAATGCTGCCAACAGTTTTACGGCAGAGTTTGTATCCTAATGTTTTAAAAATAGGCTCACCTTTTACTGGTGTTAATTGAAGCAGATCTCCAAAAACAATAATGTGTTTTCCTGCAAAGAGCTCTTCATAGTCTCTTTTGAGTACTTCTTGTAATCTGAGGTGAATCAAAGCTAACATCAGGTTGGAGACCATGCTCACTTCATCTATTAGTAGCATTTTCATTTGTTTCAATACTCTGCGTAATTCCATTGCAGCTTCTGCAGAAAGTTTGTAATAGTCTAATTTGTTCTGGTGTTCTACTGGTAATAGTAGTAATCGGTGTAATGTAACACCACCTATGTTGTAGGCAGCTAAACCTGTGGGGGCAGTGACAACAGCTGACAGTTTGTTGTTTGTCAATTGTTGAAGGAACTTACTAATAATTTTGATTAGGAATGTTTTGCCAGAACCAGCTACACCACTGACGTACAGTAGTATAGGTTTATAATTATGGCAGGAACATTCTTTATTTTCATTTTTTACACCATGTGCAATTTGTTTTGTTACTTCTTGAAAAATGCTACTTTGCTCATTTTTTAGTTTTGATTGTAGTATAGTTAAGTCTTCCTTATCTTCATACTGACACATGGTGTTTTCTACTTCTATCATAACTAATTTTGCCTCATTTATTATTAGTGGTTCTCCCAGTGGTTCTTGGCTTCTGTTACAGAAGGTTGACTACTGTCAGGGGTGTCCTTATCTAGTTGGGCTTGGAGTTTTCTTCATGTTGCTGTTCATTGTGCAACATTTTTTTGTACTGTGTAAAGTTTACATCAGTTATAGTGCTTTGATTTGCTTTGAAAGCATCTTCATATGAGTCATATTTATCTAGTAATTGTTCTTCTTTTCTCCATGGTTTGAAGAGTTGTACCAGGGACATGTAATATACTTCTTTAGGTTGAGGAGTCTTTAATGACAATTTGATATGATTAATAAAATTTGGTTTAGTGAGTTTAACTAAGCTGCCTTCACAGTTTGTCACTCTATATTTACCTTTTTTTTCATCAGGTTTCATATTATTTTTGTATGTGTAGTTTTGGGCTATGTGGTATAGACACATGTTTTCCAAAGTATTACTTCTGTTTGGGTAGTATGTGTCCAATAAATTGTTTTTTAAAATGTCTTGGCTGTTGGGATCATGCTTGGCTATTGTTTCTATATCTTCATATGATTTTAGAACTCTTTTTCTAGATTTAGCTGGACCAAGACTTAGCCATACTATATTTTCAGATTTACCAAACAATGCAGTACCAGTTAAACGATCAGCTGCTTCATATGATCCACATTCTCTATGGGTGAGCATTTTTATGCCCAAGCTGTATAATTTCTGAGATACTGTTTTATCTGATGACAGGTCATTCCAGAGGTCTTGGAGCTCTGTCTTTTCTGCTTTAGTTAAGTATGCTGTGACATATCGTGCAACTGTAGTAGAATTGTCTGCAATGTACTGCACATCTATGTTTGCATTCCATAAGTGGGCAATGATTGCATTATAATCATTGATATATTTTTCTTCTTCTTTTCTTTTTATGTAATATGTATTTTTGGGTGACTTACCTTTAACACTATGTCTAACTGAAGACATGAGGTTGTTCATTTGACCTGTATTTGTAACTGGTCTAGGGAAACCAAATCGGCATTTGGTGTAGTATTTCCCTTTGTTTTTGTATTTGCGACAACAATATTTTCCTCATTTGTGTCCTTGAAATTGTAAAATGTGTGCATGAAGATCACTATTTGTGGCTTCTGATGGAATTTCACAAGTGACATATTTTTCAATAAACTGTAAAACAGTGGCATCACTGTCTTGACCAAATTTAGGAGCATCTTTAATCCATAAAAGCATGTGGATATTTAGTGCTCCTCTGGCTTGGTATTCTTTTCTCCAAAAGAAGTGGTGCACTTCTCCAAGGGGAGGAACAGTTTTATTACAAATAAAATGTAGCATAGCAATGAAGCGATGGTGAAAATATCTTGAAACATTAACAAGATACAAAGAACTAAGTTCTCCAGGTGTTAGTATATCTATGTTTGTTTTGTTTTTATTTGATATGCGTAGGAAATCATGTAAATCTTCCCATGCATATTCTGCACAACTTAATGTAACAAACCAAGTGGGTGGGCCAAGGTTTCTGATCATCCAAAGTACATCTGCATGACGTCGAAACCAGTACTCTTCAGTACCATGCATATTTGCTAATAGATTTGTAATATTTGATTGTAAAACCTCATCCTTTTGTTGCACTTTTTCTAATAATTGTGTAGCTGTCATATTTTGAAAGTGTGATCCTGATTTTAATATGTCTGCAACTCCGTAACATAAAGTTGCTAGTTCACTTTCAAAGAGTAGGTGGAATATGTATTGCACATTTTGTCTAAATCTGGGATCTTCAGAATACATCCGTAATGAGCGGTATTCCGAAGCTGATATTTGATTAGGTCTATCATCATACCTTCCTCCTTTGCCAGTAGGAAAGAGTAGAGGAAAAGCACGTGCTTCTATACTTTTTTCCCATATGCTGATTGGCGATCCTTTTGTTTGATGCATTTGGTAAGTTTCCAGTACATCTTCTACAGTGTCATTACAGTGCAAAGGATGAATTGTATAATGGTCTAAAGTATTTGATATTGTAGCAGGATCTAGTAGCTCAAATTGACCAGCTTCTTGTGTTTCTTGAATTATTTCAGTTGTAACTTTCATGTTTTCTTCAATATGAATTTCTTTGTAATATTAATTATTCTCTTTAAGATATTGCAAGGTTTGTCTAACTTTATATAAATCTACCAGCTGTTGCCATATTTTTTGTCTTTTGTAGGTACTCCATTTACTAAGATAATTAAAGATTGCTGCATTGGACGTTGCACTCCTAGAGTATGCACATTTTCTCTTAGATCTAATGGTAAATAAACTACTTTTCCACGATTGCCTTTTTCCAATTCAGAGGGAGGTAATTTTGCTGTTTTTGGTTGAAGGCGTATTATTGCTTGAAATGGGTGTACTGTTTGAATTATGATGCTCTCATATAAATTAAGTTGTTGTAGGGGTTTTGGTACTGGATATAATTCTAAATTATTTGTGATAGCACGTGAAGGAGTTTGGTTGTTGTCAAGTTTTGTAGTGCAGTAACTGCAAAGTATTAAGGGCTCTGTTATTTCATATTTGTTTTCTGCTACAAGGTAGAGAGCTAATCTAAACAATTTAGAATCTTCATTGTCTTCTATTTTGTATGATAGGTCTACAGTTTTTGTGTTACTTTTATAAAAAGTTCTACGGCAACATACACATACATGGTTTGGTACTTCAGCTGATGTACTTTTAAATTTTAGTATTTCTTTTTTGTATGTGTTTAGCAAAAGGTTGCCATATATACAATTGTTGCTTAATTGGTTTAAAGCTATTTCATTCTGTAAATGGCTTTCACTTCCAAAATATTTTTTCTGGATATAGTGAATTTCTTCAAGTAGGTCTTTTGCTGTACCATGTAGAAGGATGTTATTTAACTTTGCTAGTGCTAAAGCAGGACTTTTAGCATAGTACAGTTTATAGACTAGATTTCTTATAGTTGAATGATGTGTTGATATCCTTTTGATATCATGGAAAGTGGTTTTACAAGTAGGTCCTGTAATGCAGGCCAATGAATGTCCTTGTAGTCCTGTGTACTTGCACACTGGACAGGTTTCCATATTTTGCAGTAATTTAATTTTGATTTTGTCTTTGCTTTTTACATATTTATTGAGGAATTGGCGTAAAGATTTGAAACATTGTTTGGGAATGTTACACATTGACGTGCATGGCCATTTGTACACTAGATGTTCTGATTCAGTTGAATGGAGGGGTAATTCTTAGTTTTCAGGGCATATTTTTGTAAGGAGTACTTCTTGTTCCATTATGGTATTATTCACTTTTTCATAACCTCGAGCACTGCTATGTATGGCAATTGTATTTGTTTGCTTTTGTTTGTACGCTTCTTCATTAAAATATGGTTCTGTGCTCGTAGTGTGATTCCATTCACCTCCGCAGATACTTAAGAAGTTCTTTCTGTTGACATTTCGCTTATTGAGAAGTCTTTTTTGTAATTTAGTTATTAGTTTTGTTAGTGGTTTCATTTTGTTTAACAGTAAAATAAATAACTTTCTTTTCAGAAGAATTGCACTGTCCATCAACGCTTCTAAGATTAAAATCCTACGATAGGTTTTAAGCATTGAACCTGAATTCTCTCCTGTTTTTATAAGATTTTGAAGGACTTTGTGATGGTACATTTTGGCTAAAATACTTTTCTTGGTATGCTTACTTTGCACTATATTAAAATTTGAAGAAGTAACTTTTATCTGTAGTGATAGCTGATTTTCTGTTAATTGTTTTTTGGTTTGTTTTACATTTTGATAGAGGAGGCAAAGTTTTTGTACTTGAAACTTCTTGTGTTTCACTAAATGACTGTATTAGCTGTTTTGTTTCAACTTATTTTTACAAATTCTGCTAGAGATGGATGCTTATGTTGGACACTTTTATTTTCATTTGCTCTACTTTTGCGTTGCTTTCTACGGACTTGACTTTTGGTAGGCATTCTTTAGGGTCTGTTGAAAAAAATAAAGAAGATATGGGTTGGGGTGTTCTGGAATGAATGTGTGCTGTGTGCATGAGTGTTTGAGTAAGATGATAAAGATGTATGTAATGGTGTGTGATTGTGCATTGGGAACTACAACTAGTAGGCATAGGTATTCTTGAATTTATGTGTTACTAAACTGGGGTTCAGATGACAAAAAAAAAGTAAGCTAGTGGTGCGGAAAAGTACAAATAGTAATTCTAATGTATACAATTAAAACAGTTGTTTGTTCTATAATATGAAAATTGTAACGGTTCAGTTGGGTAATTTGTGTGTCCAAAAATAGGAATTTGTGGGCCATTCTGGCTGTAAATCGCTGTTTAAGACATGGAGATTTTTGGACAAAATGGTACACAATCTCTATTTTTAGGCACCAAAATAGCTTGTATTAACGTTATAGTATGTTTGATTAATAATACAAATATTATGGTGATATTCTACTTATGTTTTTTCTTAAATTAACAGGTAACCTCTTAGTTCTTCTTTGTTCTTCGAATTCGGCTGCTTCTTTTCAGGAGAATGGTCTTCACTGCAATTGTAAAAGGTTCAAATTAGTAACTTTGTTTGTATATAGCGCTGTTTTTAATTTAGATATTGATTTTTTTAATTGAAATCCTCAGTGCCTTCTTTAAAACCGTTAAACTAATTTATTTACATAAGATACATTGCATCAGTTCAGTACATATCATATGTTCTTAATGAACAAATTGTATTGAATGACTAACTGTAGCAAAAAAAATATCTTTACTATGTCTTGTGAAATTTATAATATACCAGTGAATACCACTATTTCTGTAAGTAAGCTGTTCTAGGTAATAGCTCCTCAATGTCATTTCTAAATTAAAGTAATTAAATAAATAAATAAATACAAACAAAAAAATATGAAATTGTATAAGTATTTTATTAAAGATTTAAACATAGATTGTGCTTGCATGCAATTTTGTTTGAATATATGTAGTCTATATATTTCATTTAAAAAATGTTAGTTTAACATGATTTGAGTGTGTGTGTATAAAGAAAGTAAATAGTATACAGGTTTATAAGTGATAGTTGATTTTAGGAAATTGAAAAAATACAGTAAATTCATTTTACAGATTACACAAGCTAAAAGTCTGTTTGAAAATGTGTTCATCTACTGTACAGAAAATATGCATACCTGAAGTTTGTGTTCATGCATATGGATATGCATGGAGCTGCAAGTAGAAATCTTGGATACTTGTACAGTATTTCTGGTAGATGGTGCTTGCCAATGATATGACACTTGTACTCAGAGAGATTCACAGTACATTTGCAGTGCTGATCTATGATGATGCAGTTAGATCTAGAGGTATTGAATGTGATTGGTGCATGGTCATGTGATTTTTAGCTACATCCAATGAGGGAATGGCAGAGAGAGTGAAGTGATAATGGTAGAAGGGCTGTTCATGTTACGATATGTCCGCGGTATGGCAGTAGTTTGCGGACATCGGGAGTTACATCCGGGGATTTTTGGGTTCAGAAGTCATGCAAATGAGAATAAGCACTGAAAGGGATTGGTCAGGAAAGTTTAGTGGGTGTGTTGTGCCAGGAGAGTGTTTCTCAGATACTCTTTTTGCTGAGAGAACAAAAGATAGCTATGGCTGTGTGTTTCAGAAAACAGATTGTTTGGATTTTGGGAGAATCGTGGATACATTGGTTGAAGGTGCATGTGGAAAGCTGTGGAGTAGCTGTAGATCTTGGATCCCCACATGTGGAAGTACACTGGCTTGGAGTATGTGGAATGAAGTGGTTGGACTTGCTACCTCTCTGTGCTACTTTGGAGACAGAGCAACATCCAGACATAATTGTAATTCATTGTGGAGGGAACAGTTTAGGACATGTGACTGGAATTTTTTTGCAATTTGCTATGAAAGAATGACTTGTTAAGGTTATGGACATGTTTCCTAATTCTCAAGTGATATTTTCACGGATTGCGCAGAGACAAATGTGGCTTCGTTCTTCTTCATTTGGTCCACAAATGGAAAAAGCAAGGCGCATTGTTAATAAGGCTGTTTGTGCCTTTCTAAGAGATTTTGGCATGTCCTCTTTTCACAATGAAAATATTATGTTTCGTAGTACACACATTTTTCGCAGAGATGGAGTCCATCTTACTTATGCTGGCAATCAGATTTTCTGAGAAATGTACAAAATGCATTGCGACCTTTTTTGGAATTACAACAACCATTTTGAAGTAGGTGTTAAGCATTTATAATTTTTGACGTACAAACACCACCCAAAGGCTCTTTTCAGAGCCACCACTTCTTCCCAGAGAAAATTGCAATGTTTGTGATGGGGTAGCAACCCAATTTTTTAAATGTTCGCGAACTGTCCGCGGACTTCTAAAAAAGACAAAGGGCCCTGCTTCATTTATTTTCACTTCTATTTTTTTAACTGTGAAAGGCGGCTATGAAAAGAGCCTTATTTTTTTTTTTATTTTTGATATTTTGTATTTTTTTTTGCTTTTTATACACGACACACTAGGAGAGGAGGGGAAAGGAAGGTAAAGGGGGGGACACCAACCACATGGATAAGAAAGGGCGAGCTGAGAGAGGAAGATGTAGAGTGGGTTTTATTTGGGTAGTGAGCAGATCTTCTCGTGCTCTGAGACGATAGTCTCAAAAGCACTACGAAGTCGCTCCCCCCTGCAGAGTATTGTGTCACAGTACATACATACAACTGTGACCCTCGAAAGGTAAGGGTCATCAGCATTCTGTATGGCCTGTGAGGCAGCTTGAGGAAGACGCTGTCCCACAGAGGTGGTCCTTGTGGTGACAGGATCAGAAACAGAGGATGAAGTAGAGGAAATCAACCTGCTACATTCTTCGCAAGGTACAACCCTGCGAATAGCCCCAGAGTGAAATGACCTCAGGTGTCGCTTCATAGTAGTGTTCCCAAAGCTGTACTTATCGTGCTTCCCGCGACTGAGTATCATTTTGCACTCATTGCAGGTAACACGGTTCACACGAGCCTTAGGAACATTACCATGAATGGTAAATAACCGCCACACCCAAGATTCACACCTATTGCGGGTAGTAGGGTTTTCCTCTACCTCATTCTCATCATCCTCTTCTTCCTCCTCCGCATCCTCACTCCTGTTCCCCTCTTCAGGCCCTTGGGGAGGTGGTGGTGGTGGAGGGGGTGGGGGTGGTGCTGAAGCAGGTGCAGCACCAGGTGGCAGTTCTGCAGCCAGGGATGCCATCTCGATGGTGTAATCAGCAAGTTGCTGGAGAAATATCTGTGCTCTGAAGAATAGCCAGAAACACAATGAGAATAAGCTCTATGGCGTGGTCTTTTATAGGGGTGCTTGTGCGCGGTTCGCGGACATGCGCGCTGTCCGCGGACAGATCGAACACAAAAAAAAGTTTGAAAAGTTTCAAAAGTTATGTAGAAACTCAGGATTACTATGTGGACTTGTGCCATGGTGAGATTTTATTGAAAAATATTATGGATTAATTGAAAATGTACTTTTAATTTGTTCGGGGACCCGAACAGTGTCCGCATTCAGAACACGCGATCAGCGTGGGCGCGGTCATATGATCTGTTCGCGAACAAGTCCGCGAAGGAAGCGCATGTCCGCAGGACACCAAATGCACGGAGATTGGCTAGCGCATACGCGTTGATGTTCTACGGTCACTGTTCAGGTCCTGAACTAATCAAAATTGCGTCACACGTGAAGCGAACATTTCAGGACACTGCGTGTGTCCTTAGAACAGTTTAAATTTGCTAGCGAACAGTAAGGACAGATATAGTGTTCTTCAGGACACGTTCAATTTCGTTTATGTATGAACATTTCAGGACACCAATTGTGTTCTTAGAACATTTTCAACTTGCTAGCAAACAGTACGGACAGATATAGTGTTCTTTAGGACACTTTAATTTATTTTTTTTACGAACATTTCAGGACACCGCGTGTGTTCTTAGAATAGTTTCATCTTGCTAGCGAACAGTACGAACAGGTATAGTGTTCTTCAGGACACCTCCATTTTCGTTTATTTACGAACATTTCAGAACGCCTGCACTGTCCACGGACACCTACATTGTTTTAAAAAAAAAAAAAGAAACTATTTACAACACAATATAAAAATTAAACTTTATTTAACATATATTAATAATTTATGACAGAGAAGGTGAGGCAGAAACAGAAACAAAAACAGGAGAATTAGGGGTTTCATCATGATTGTTATTAGGTGAAGAAGGGATGGAAGTCTCATCAAAACGTTTTGGGTTATGGAGAGGGCTTGGGGATAATTGACTGGGATATGGTGAGGAGGGACAAGTAGATGTGGGGCAATGGTACGAGGTTTTTGGTTTAAAATGATCTTCCACAAAAGTTTTCAAATTATTAAAATTAGTCAACAATAAATCCATTTTTTCTTCTATACTGTGAAAAGTGTTATCCATAACAGGTTTTTCTGAAGTATTTTCTATTTTGGTATGCTCTGTACAAAAAATATATATATAAATATATATATATATATATGTTAAATGTATACAAAATAATAATAATTAAATGGTTTATATTATAAAGTGTTTACCATTAGTTTCACTATCTTGTGACATTTCTTCATGTGGGAAATGTTCCTCTAGCCATTCCAGAGTACTAGACATTTCTGTGAGAGAAAAAAAAAAGATAATATATTTTTTTATCTAATACAGAAAGTTTATAAATATATGAATAAAATTAAGTACACTTACTATTTCAGGTAAGATATGTCCTATGTACTCAGTGGGTCTGCTCTTGTTCTCAGTTCTGTTGTGTTTGTGAGGTAATTATGTTGGAAGACAATTTATTTTCTTGTGGTATATTCCATTTTAGAACATAGTGCATTTAAATGAATGGTTAGTGTGTTGTATACATGGGTTACATTTCTTATGTATTAGTACATATAATGTGTTTGTGTGCTTTTTTTGAATTTGTTAAATGTTCCTATGTTATGATATAACAATCAAACATACCCCCCCAGAGTTTTTTAGGTAGTGGTACTGTTCTTCGAACATGTCCGCGAACATTAAATGAGTTCGTGGACATCAAGTACAGTAGAAGAGATTCAGTCAGTTCCATATGATATGTATATAAAGTGAAAGTCATTATTGTTAAGTTGCACTACTAAAAACCTACGAAATTCAATGAAAAAACTTTGTTAAAGGGACGTTATGGTTAAGTTGCGCTACTAAAAACCTATGAAATTCAGTGAAAAAACTTTGTTAAAGGAACGTTATGGTTAAGTTGTGCTACTAAAAACCTATGAAATTGATGTCCTGGGTGTTAGTCTTAGCAGTGCACATTGGTGGCGCGAGTTATGGTTGCTTAGCTTACCATAACTGGCGAATTTCAAGGGTTTTTCGGTTTTACTTGGAACCATAACGTCCCTTTAACAAAGTTTTTTCACTGAATTTCATCGGTTTTTAGTAGCGCAACTTAACCATAACGTCCCTTTAACAAAGTTTTTTCACTGAATATATATATATATATATATATATATATATATATATATATATATATATTACATGGCCCACAGTAGTGGCCGTGTAGTTATGGTTAAGTTGCTAATCCCACAGGAAGAGCACTTTTTGGGAGGCTTATAACTTCGCTCCCCTTGGACGAACCCTCAAACTCTGCAAAAAAAGTATATGGCCCACTCTTAATTTTTCTGCAAAGTTTGGTGAGGTTTGGACCAGGGGGGGCAAAGTTATAGGGGGGGTCCCAACATTTCTTTTTTTCCCATAGACTGAATGGGGAAAAAACTTTGCTCACGCCTACAGCCCAAACCGCTGGATGGATTTTCACCAGATTTGTGGCAGGAGCAGCAGCTTGGTCCCGAAAGCGTGCTTTTGTAAATTTGGTGAAAATCCATCCAGTAGTTTTTTTTAAAATGACCAAAAAGTAGGTCTAAAAAAATGAGTGATATATATGTCTGCTCTGCGGACACACTTCCCTGTTCGCTCCGCGGACAGGACACCGATTGGTTAATCAGCTTGCGTCATGTGCGTCAGATTTTTGGAAACGCCCACCATCTTGGATTCACGGACATCTGCCGGTGTCCGCGAACATTGCGGTAAAAACATATTAAAAAACACAACATTGCACTTGTCTCTGGGGAGGTGAGGGGTGATGAGGATTGGTTGGGATATGGCTGCAAGAAGCAAAAAAAAATGGTTTTTATTGCCGCGAACGTCCGCAAACAGTTCGGATGTTCGCAGGCAGTCATGTAAAGTTCGCAAACACCTCAGCATTCCAGGGTTGGTGAAATGCAGTTCTTGGATGGTTTATAACTTTGGCGCCACTTATTGGAACTGCATGAAATGTTGCATGTATATTTCTGACCTGATTCTGAGTGGGCTTGCAAAGTTTGGTGGGATTCTGTCATGAGGGGGCAAAATTAGAGGGAATGTCCCAAAATAATGTAAAGGATTATAAATGAGGTGCCATTTGACGAATCTACACTTCATTTGGGAAACTGATAATACATTTAGATCTAAATGTTTATGTGAAGTTTGGTGGGATTTTGTCAAGAGGGGGCAAAATTAGAGGCTGGGTCCCAAAATAATGTAAAGGCTTATAAATGAGGTGCCATTTGACGAATCTACTCTTCATTTGGCAAACTGATAATAGATCTAGATATAAATGTTTTTGCGAAGTTTGGTGGGATTCTGTCAAGAGGGAGCAAAATTAGAGGGGGGTCCCAAAATATTGTAAAGGCTTAAAAATGTGGTGCCATTTGACAAATCTACACAAAGGTTTGCAAAAAGATTATAGATCTAGATATAAATGTTTTCATAAATTCTGAATAGATTTTGTCAAGTGGGGGCTAGGTTATATGACGATTGTATGTGCATACATTTGACACTTTTGAAAAAATAAAACATGGGTGGATTTCCAGCAAACTTGCATAAGGAGCATTGGCAAGGACCTACAAGCATGGTTTTGGAAATGTGCCAGTGTTTTATTTTTTGACAAGTGTCATAATGTAGCTACAAAAAATAGCGGTATACCTTTAGTGACTGAGGGGTAGCCTGTGGCCATGGGCAGTGGCCAGATTGTCTGGATCATGGAATAAGGTCATGATCCGGACAATCTGGCTACTGGCCATGACCACAAGGGACAAAACATAGGATTAAAGTGGCCATGTCCACCTGGGACTGGCTTTGTGGTAAAGTTATTCGAAATTGGGATAGATTTGAAAGGGAAGAAAAATGTGCTCGTGGTAATATGGTCATCTCTTTTTAACAAAGTTTTTTCTTTGAATTTCATAGTTTTTTATTAGTCCAACTTAACCATAATGTCCCTTTAACAAAGTTGTTTCAGTGAATATATATATATATATATATATATTTTTTCATTGAAAATACTTTGTTAAAGGGACATTATGGTTAAATTGCACTAATAAAAATCTATCAAATTCAGTGAAAAAACATTGAAAAAAGGACGTTATGGTCACGTTTTGCTAAGACTCTTAGCAGTGCACAGTGGTGGCGCGAGTTATGGTTGCTTAGCTTACCATAACTGGTGAATTTCTGTTTTTTTTTTTTATTTCACTTGTAACCATAACATCCCCTTAACACAGTTATTCCACTGAAATTGAAAGGTTTTTATTATTGAAACTTAACCATAACGTCCCTTTAACAACGTTTTTTTTACTGTATGTCATGGGTTTTTACCAGGATACCCTTAATTTGCCTACATGTCGCTTACATCATACTGATCCCCCACCCCAACATGGTAGCCACAGAGTCTGCGGACAGCGCGACTGTCTGCAGACTCTAGACAGCATTGGCACTGGCCAAAAGCACAGGGGTTACCTTACATTGTTATATTGTGCAGCAAACAAACAGAAGATGTTTAAAGTGTGATTCATATATATAGCACATTCAAAAATTAAATATGTCTACAAACTCTGTACTTATGAAACCAGAAGTACAATGACATAGGTTGTGCCACGTTATGGAATGCACCAAGCACAAAAGTGACCAGTGTATGCAGTGCAGTCTTCCTTACAGAGTCAGAGGCAACTCTCAGAATCAAGTCCAACCTACTAAGAAGAAACCCATCCAAAAAGTAGTAAGTACACTTTTTTTCTTCCTGTAACATTAGATTTTGTTTTATGTACATGAGTCCTTAGTAATAGAAGTATTGTTTTCTTTAAACAGAAATGGCAATCACCCTGGAGTGCCTAGAGGAAAATGTCCCCTACGATGAAATGAGTGATGGAAATAACTATAATGGTACACAGTAACATTTTTATTGCAGGGAAAGTAAAGTGAATTGTTTCTCATGTCACTAAAACATGGTTTTCTTTTTAACAGTACATAGTGCAAATGAAGAAAGTTGTCCTGAATTACCACCAAATGAGGAAGAAGATGGGCACAGACAGATCCAAAGTGCAAATGTTGCAAATGAACTAATAAGTCTCTCTGCAAAAATAGATCAGCTAAGCACTAATTTTGCACAGTTAATGACAATGGTGGAAAGGCATATTACAGACAATATTAGAGACTACTGCCCTACTTGTAAATGTGCCCCATCCCCCTGTCCCAGCCAATCATCCCCACCAAATCCCTTTAATCAACATCACTATGATGAGACCTCAATCCGTTCCTCCCTTGATGAACAGCCTATGGAAAACCCCAATTCCCCCATACCCCCTATAAATGTTTCGCATTCTGCCACCCTGTCCCTTTCTTAATTGAGTGTTTTTCTGTGTGTTAATAAATGTCTCTGCTTACTAGTGCTGTGTGTGTGTTTTTTTAATCCCTGTTTAGAGTCCGTGGACAGCGCGACTGTCTGGGCTGTCTGTAACCAAAATGGAGGTACCCTCGAACAGCACGTCTGTCCCGACATGTCCGCAAAGTTATGATGCACCTTTATATAGTTCGAGGTCCCTGACCCTCTCCTGATGACACCTGGGCGCATGCGCATCCGATCCCATGTGCCCTCTGAAAACTGCGCCGGTCCGCAGATGTCTGCAAAATCCTGACATACCTTTAATTAGTTTGAGGGTCCCACTAATGTCCTACGGCCACCTGGGTGCATGCGCTTTCAATCTCCAATGTCATCTGAACACCGCACCTGTCCGTAGCTGTCTGTAAAGTTGTGGCATACTTTTAATTAGTTTGGGGATCCCGCCCTGTCCTACGGACACCTGTACGCATGCGCATCTGATCCCATGCGCCCTCCAAACACCGCCACTGTTCGCTGATGTCCATAAAGTTGTGGTGTACTTTTAATTAGTTTCGGGGCCCCACCCCTGTCCCACGGACACCTAGGTACATGCGCACATCGCATCCCGCTCAATAGGTGTCCTGTGGACAGCCGTTCCATCTGCGGATGTCCGGGGACGTCACCATGTGACCGCACCCATGCTGAGCATCTGGCCTATCCATGGCATTGTCTTTACCCCTAGACAGTTTAAAAGTGCGTTTGTGGCCAATCCAGGACGTTTTAAGCTGACACTTCACTCTTGCAGAGGTCCTAGACCATGCCCTGGTTGATTTAGAGGCTTTTTGCAACTTTTTGAGCCCAACATGAGGCACGAAGTGTCTGCGAAGCATGCAACTGTCCGTGGAGCACACCCCTATAAAAGGCCACATCCCAGTGCTGCTCCTCATTGTGTTTTTGGCTGACCAGGACAGAGCACTGCCTACATTGCTGTTTCTGTTGTGCTACCTTTTGTGTCCTGCTTTTCATCTGCTATGGCATCCATGGCTGCTGCTACTGCCTCAGCAGCACTACCACCATGACCTCCCCCACCACCACCACGGTCACCATCTGAAGTGCCTGGAGAGGGGAATAGGCATGGTGGTGCAGAGGGGGATCAAGAAGACGAAGAGGTTGAGGTAGTGGAAGTGCCTACTACCAGCTGCCAGCGTGAGCCTCGGGTGTGGAGGTTCTTTACCACCATTGGGGGGTACCCAAGGCGTGTACGGCCAAGGTTTGATGCACTGAGTGCAATATGGTACTGAGTCACGGAAAGCCTGGGATGTATAGCTACGGTACCACCTCCATGCGCCGACACCTAAGGTTGAACCACAAGGCAGCAGTTTGGAGGGCGATCCCTTTCAAAGGGGAAGAAGGTTGATTTCATGTGTCACATCCTCAACAACTACTTCTGTCACCACAAGAGACACACCTGTGGGGCAGCGGATCCCTGAACAAGCCTCATATGCCATACATGATGCAGTCGACCTTTACCTTTTCAGGGTCACTGAACTCTGTATGTACTGTGACACAGTACTCTGCAGGTGAGAACAGTTTCGGAGTGCTTTTGAGGCTACCATCTGGGAGCACGAGAAACAGTGCCTGCTACCTAAGTGAGGCCCACCCAACATGTTCCTGCCTCCATCTGCATCTTCTTCCCTATGGTTGGTGCGCCTTCCCTACCCTTCATTCGCTTCCCTTCCTTGTGTGCCCTGTCTAAAAATGCCCAAAAAATCATAAAACAACACAAATAAACGTTTCTTTTAAGAGCCGCCTTTCACAGTTCAAAAATAGAAGTACCAAATAAGATGCAGGCCCTGCGCAGCCTGTGAAGTCCGCAGACAATGCTGTAGTCCGTGGACATCTTAAAAAATGTGGGTGGTGGCAGAATCTAAACAATTGCACTCTATTGCAGGAGAAAGCGGTGGCTCTGAAAAGAGATTTTTTGTTGTTTTTTTGGTTTTGGCTTGTTTTTTCAAGGTGTAGAGTAAAGTAGGCAACACCTACTGTGAAATGCTTGCTATTTTTGCAAAAAGGGCTGCATATTTCACAAAAAAAGCTGATTACCAGCATCAGTAAGATGTACTCCATCTCTGCGAAAAATATTGGTGCTGTGAAATTTAATGTTTTCATTGTGGAAAGACGTCATGCCAACACCTCTCAAAAATGAACAAACAGCCTTGTTAACATTGCGCCTCGCTTTCTCCATTTGCGGACCAAATTAACTGGAGCGCAGCCACATCTGTCTCTGGGCAATGCGAGAAAGAATTACTTGTAAGTTTGGAAACATTTCCATCATTTTCCCAAATGTCTCCTTCTTTGCAAACTGAAGTGAAATGGCAGTTACATGGCCTAAACTGGATGATGGCGTGTCACCAAAGTGGCACAAAGTGGGAGCAAGTCCACCCACTTCATGCTGCGCACTCCATACCAGTGAACATCAACATGATCAAATCCAAGATGTGCAGCCACTCCACACTGCTCGGCATACACCTGCAACCAATGGATCCACAAGTACCACAAAATCCACACACACTGCTTCCTGAAAGATACAGCCTTAGCCATAGCCATCTGCACTACTCTCAGACCTTCTGCCACACTCTCTCTTTGCATACCCCACCCAGGAAACCTTTTGACCTCCACAGTCCCATTTCCATGCCTGCCATTCTCAAAAGCCCCAGATGTGGCATGTGCTGTCCGCGGACTACCGCAGTGCCATGGACAATCGTCCAATGCAAGGGGGTGGGTGAGAAATTTAACCCAGGGTAGGCGATTTCCTCTTTAGTGGTGGCTCTGAAAACAGCCTTTTTTAATGTGCTTGTAAACAAGCACCTTTTTACCTTTTTGTTTTGGCTTTTCTCTTCTTTTCTTCCTTACAGGCTTACATGAACATCTTCAAAGCATCCCTTACATTGTAAATCAAAATGGCATTTCCAATGTTGGACAAAGAAATGGCATCTCACACTCATAGAATTAATGTTCTCATTCTCAAAAGAGAACATCCCAGCACTACACAAAAAAAGAAGACATGCCTCTGTTCACAAGATACCTTCCTGCATCTTGCTGAGGACAGAAGACATTGGGGCTGTTCTCTGGTGCATAGTACATGTAATGTACTAATCATGAGGGTCTAAAAGTACATGAATATGTGTGATTGTGTGCAATGCGACATTGTGAAGTACCTTACCTAACATATTATGCTATTTTTTTTTCACAGAGAAAGAAGAAAAGATTTCTCCTGCATGACCATGTACAACAAAGTCAATCTGTGCCTGAAATGGTCCATCAATGAAAAGTACCATTTCCACTTCAATGATATTGTGTCACTGTGTTCGAAAAAGTATACACTGCTTATACAGTATGTATAATGACTCTACACATAATATTGTAATGCTTCTTTCCAATGGCCAAATTCCATTTTCTGTAGACACATTATTACAATGTTGTGGCATGTGGCCAGATTCTTGGGTGCATGGTCGTATTATGCTGTGTTGATTGTGGCCAGTCCCTAGACTCTTGGGTCCATGGCCTACTGCCTATGGCCTTCTGCCATGTACCCAAGAGTCTAAGGACGGGCCATAACCATCACAGCATAATACGGCCATGCACCCAAGAATCTGGTCACTGGTCACAACCAACACATGACAATTTGCCCATAACTTCCCAATTTAAACACCATTTGCAGATATCAGAGTAGACCGCCAACCCTATTTTTCACCAATGGCAATTTCACCATATCATCTAGTATCCACTCCACTACTCTAAGAAGCCCTCTTACAGTCACCAAATAACCCCAAACATGTTTCTCCAACTGCCTACCAAAGACTACCTACTACAATAGTTGTGGGTAAATTCTTGGTTGCATGGCCATAGGATACTACAGTAGTTCTGCCAGTACCTAGATTCTTGGGTGAATAGCCTATTTTTACCCTATGCAAACATCCTCATATCATTTACTTGCCACTGCCCTACCCTAATGAAGCCTGCCTGCAGTCACCAGATAAGCTGCCCGCCCAAGGTCCTGTCAGCGGACAGCCATGCACGCTCTTCTTCCACCTAAACAACAGCCCTGTTTCCCACTGTGCGGTCCGTGGACAGCCGTGGGTACCCACGGATAGAACACGGCGGGCGTTTTAGGAAAAATATGATGCACATCACTTTTTTCACCAGCCAATCAGCGGGTGCGTTGTCACAGCACCCTCCGGACCAATCGGAGTCCTGTCCACGGAGCAAACATGGAAATGGGTATGCGGAATGAACCCAGATATTACACATTTTTTGGGACCTACATTTTGCCTGTTTAAAAGAAAACTACTGTATGGATTTACACCAAATTTACAAAAGCATGCTTTCCAGACCAAGCCGACACTCCTGCCGCAAATTTGGTGAAAATCCGTTCAGCGAGTTGTGTTGTACGTGTGACCAGCATTTATTTTCCATTGTGTTTAAAAAATTCTGAGCGGGCCATATACTTTTTTTTGCAAAAATTTGGTAAGGATTCGTCCAGAGGGAAGTTATAACCTGCCCAAAAAGTGCTCTCCCTATAAATTGAGCAACTTAGCCATAACTACATGGCCACTACCATAGGCCGTGTAATATACATACTAACCACAAAAAAAGAGATCATAAAAATACATGTATTCAGTTCTTTGATAATGCCCAGCAGGTGGCCCACACTATTAGTTATTCAGGGTTTCCAAAGTCATCTTTTCTTTTTTGTTTCAATTTTTGGTGACACACAAGTGTCCTCTAAAGGTTCCCGATCCAAATCAGACAAAAAAGCCTCTACAATATGATGATCAGTAAAATCATGTATTTGTCAATCTGAAACAACCCTGAATCTTGCTGGATACAGTATAGTCTATTTCAGGTTCTTCTTTATTGCCTTGTCATTTCTCATATTAAAAGTCTGTCTTCTCTCTAATACATATCTGGCCAAATCCCCAAAAATCATGATTTTATGATCGCCCAATGAAAGGTGTCCTATCTCATATGCTTTCTTTAACATCAACTCTTTCACTGGAAACGTTAAAATGTTTACCACAAAGTGTCTTGGTTTCTGTCCTAGGGTAGCTTTTGGACCCAGTGACCTATGAGCGCTCTCAATTTCCAGGAGATATTTGGGGTCCACCCTGAGCATATTTGACAGACTACCACATTCAGCATTCTCAGTAAACCCAGCAATCCGGATGTTATTCCTCCTAGAATAATGTTCTCGTTCTGATATCTTCAGGGAAAGTCTCTCGTTATGCAGTTGCAATTTTCTGATTTGATCAGCCATTTTCAATGTTTTTTCATCCATGGAGACCAACTGTACCTCCACTGTGTCCACTTTGGATGATCATACTAGGTATTTCTCTTCAGAATTCTTTGCCTTAATTTTTGCAATGTCTGCTGTCACTTTGGTCAGAAGGTCCAATAGTTTGTCATCACTTTGTTCTTTTCCAGCATTCTCATCTACCTCCTCTCCTTTTTGTCCCTTGGCCACCTGAGATGCCTCAGGAACACTCAAATCACCAATTTCTGAAGTATAAGAGAAAGTCTGTGGTGGGGACAGAGGAGATCAGCCTTCAAGCTGCCATCTCTGAAGCCGACAGTACTAGAATCATCCATTTTTTAACTGCCCTTTTTGTTCAATAGATTTTTAAACTATATCAGTAAGATACATTATCGTTTTTTAGATTGAACCAGGGATTAAACGTGGTCATGCCTAAAAACATTGATCTTTGATGGGCAAATGCAGAGGTGGCCAGTTAATTTTATGAATTGGAGCTGTACCTATATATGCGAGTATTCCCATATAAGACAATACTCATATGTGCACTGTGCATAATGCCAGTAATAATACTATAAAAAAATGTCCAAGCTGGTTCTGTCAATACATGCCAGTATCTGCACATAAGAACAAACTCCTGTGGGCTTTGAAATGCCGAGCCACAATATACGAAAACATGTCTGACACGTAATAACACATATCATCTTTTCTTTATCATAAATGGCCGTTCAAAAATATCATGGCACAGTAAGAAGTGGCTAGCCTGGCTACACCAAAATGCCAATCTACCTACAAAATAACACTTTGCATGCATGATAAATCTTGTTACACAGCTGGACTGGACTACAATGCTGCAGAGGTCTGGTTATTGTTTCTGACTCTGACATGCCATTTCTTACTGGGAATCAATGTTAAGGCAAACCTAATGTTTGTTTTAACATTGATGCCCAGTAGAAAATGTCATGCCACAGTAAGAAAGGGCTAGACTGGCCACCCCAATATGCCATCCTAGCCACGTAGTAGGACTTAGCATGCATGATAAGTGCTGTTACGTGGCTAGACTGGACTGCATTTTGGCAGCCAGTCTGGTTACGTTTTCTGAGTCTGGCATGGTATTTCTTTTTACTGTGAATAAATATTAAAGAAAACATGATGTTTGCTATATCATTGATGCCCAGTAAACAACTAGACTGGCAATAGCGAAATGCCATTGCAGACACTTTATAACACTTATCATGAATTGTAAGTGTTGTTACATGGTTAGGCTGGACTACATTGCCGCAGCCAATATTTTTATGTTTTCTGACTATGGCATGGCATTTTTTACTGGGCATCAATGTTAAAGTATTAGAAGTGTACCCTCTTGGCCCATTTTCCCAAATCAGAGGTCTGATTTGTAAATGTAGGACAGGGTGCCCCCAAATCAGAGGCCTGCTCACTGTGCTGTTGATCGGACCTCTGTACAATTCATTCCACAAATCAAAGGCCCCCTCGCCAGCACAGTGAGCTCAGCTGCTGGTGAGCAGGGTTCTGATTCAAACCAAAATGAAAGGCCTGCTCACAAGCATGGTGAGCGGTGCTCACTTTGCTGCTCTTTGGGCGTCTGAGGATATATTTCCCAAATCAAAGTCATACTCACTAGCACCACAAAATTGCCGATGATTTGGGAAGGCCTGGGGAGAAGGATGCATTTTTCTCACACCCATAATTACACATTCACGCCTTCACCCATACACATTTGCTCTCTCATCCACATCTGCACCCACACAACATGCACTCTTTCATTCACGGATCCACGCATACATTTTCTTTTTCTTACCTGCTGCCCCGATCCCGAATCTGCTCTGCTAGGTGTCACGACGCTCTCCTGCTCCCGCGCAACATGACGAGGCACCAAGAAGCTGAGTGCGCTTCCTCAGGGTCGGACTGGGACAAGAAATTGGCCCGGTCACCCGAAAAAAAGTGGCCCACCCCTCGCCTCATGACCATTGGCCTCTGATGACATCACCGGAAGTGATGTGTTTTGACCCCACCCCAAAGTGACATCCCGGAAAGAGATGAAACACAACCTTTCACCCCTTAACAAAACAGGAAGTGGCATCAAATGGCATTGTCCCTAAGTACACTACGAAAAATATGGTTATGATTTCACTAATGTGATATACATTTCATACAAGAATGGATCACCATATGTATCATTAATATCTGGGCGTATAGATCCATATTGTCAATTTACTGTGTATCCAAGCAGACGTCCAAGGCCAAATGATAATATGTTATTGTATGGCACTTACGCTTAAGCTCTTTTTTATAGAACAAATAAGCGTACAATATCAGCCAACCTGTGTTGATACTCATTTATCGACCTAAGAAGGATGAAAGGCTTTTTGAAAAGAAAAAAAAATGTCCCTTATTTTTTTTCCCAAACCGGCCTAGGTGTGGTCAGAAACTGGATCCCACTCTCCAGGGACGATTTTGGCCCGGCAACAGGCCGAAAGGCTGAGGACCCTGCGCTTCCTAGTTTCTACACACACACACACACACACACACAGGATCCAAAGCGCCCCTGGAGGGCACAGTGACAACCCTGAAGGGGATGCACAGGTGTGCCCCTTCGCACATTCAGAGCTGCAGTACCCCAGCCTCTATCCCCAATGTGCCATTCAAGGCTGGGGATGCCAAACCCCGCTGGCATTGCATGGCCCATTGGGCATGCGCGCTGGTATATGAACTATCAAAAGGAAACCACGTTTTCCTTTGACAGTTCAAAGCAGCCCAGGAAGCACTCCCTCAGCTGCATCAAGCAGTTAAGGGTGCACTTAATGGTGGCTCATCCAAATTGGGTGGGTGGACGCCATTTCGCTTATTATAGACCTGCTGCCAATGGGCAAATAACTCTACTATACAAAAATATTCATCAATATCATATTGCGCCAGCATGAGAAACAGTGGAAAATGTTCATAAAACGTATGTGCCACTTTTTACCTCTAAAACCTAAAGTAATCCCATACAGCTGTATCTAGGGTACCTTACTGTGTTGTACATTATTAGAAAGGGAACCAACTACAGTGTTTATGATTATAGCTCGGCTAGTTCACAAACACTTGTGTATGAGCGACTTTCAGTTATCGGTACAACGTTTGAATGGAATAAGTTTGAAGCGTTTAACTTTGCAGATGTAAGCTTAACGTTCAATCTCTTAGTGTAATGTAATGTTTTAGTGTAGGCAAATGTAATTTCGAATTTTTCGAATGTCCCTTCTTTGTATTGTATGTTATGTTGCCTTTTCCAATTCTCTTTTATTACTTCCCCTCACCCATTTCCCTTGTTCCATGTTCACATGATATATTATTTTACCTGCACATTTACACCTTGGGAGCCCGCTTGTCTTCCCATGGTATGCTGTGTTGTCATTCCCTATTGTGCTGTTGAATAATATTGTTGTCTTTGCTTTTAAATAGTGGTTATCCCCATAACTTGTATACGTCGACCCTCCTATTCCTGCCTGCCTGGATTGTTTCTCCAATTGTTGTTCTTTTATTTGTATTTGTATTTATTGTATTTATATAGCGCCTTTATCCAAGGCGCTTTACAGTTTAACAACAAGGATACATGAAACAGTAGAAGCAACAATATACATGAATCCAACCAAATAACAGTATGCAGAGCAATATGCATATGAGAAGGAGGAGAAGAGGAGGGGGATGGGGAAGGACGGATGAGGGAGAGAGATTTGGGAGTGAAGTAAGTAAATAGTAGGAAGAGAGGTCATAGGAAAGAAGGGGGGAAGATGAAGAAAACTAAGATGGGGTTCCTAGGGGGAGAAAGAGAGAGAGAGAGAAAGGGGAAAAAGGGGATAGGGTGTCAGGGAGGGGAATGAAGAAGGAGTGATTTCAAGGAGGAACGGAATGAAGAATAGGTAGGGATGGAGCGGATAGAAAGAGGCAGGGAGTTACAGTGTAAAGGGTTTTTTCTACCGTTGCAATCTTTTTCGAATTTTGATGTTTACCGCATAGGGTCGGATACCTACTAGGCAGCATATTACACCTGTGAATCAGATGTGGCCCTCTTGCAGCAAACAAAACAGCCATAACTATCAAACGAACAAGTCCGACGTAGAGAATGAAATTAAACACAATAGACCTGATTCCCAGACTCGTTTCCGAATGGTACGCTCCCATAGGAAAATGCTCTGTGAATCAGGCCAGGATTGGAAATCAAGCTTCCTCATCGGGGTGTCAGGGATCTTTAAGAATTTCGCGATTCGAAGATTTCGTTTAATTTTGGTTAAATGTGCTCAGTAATCACAAACAAAAGCGAACTCGCTCAGGTAGAAACATTGCCGTGTGCAAGCAAAGGACACCCGGCCAGGTGGAGAGCATTTAATTAAGAGAAGGCGAACCCAGGCTGCTACATTTAAGAAGCAAGATTTTAAAAGAGAATGACCCGGTGGGTGCTCTCTGCAACACAGGCAAGGGACTAATGAAATGGTACAGAGGTCTAGGGAGGTCAAGGAGGGAAACATGAGACTCCAAGGAGGGCTGTGCCCTGCCACGTGACTCTGAAAGCAATTGCCAGTAAAGCCCATGATTTTAAAAATGCAAGAGAAGATCAGATGGTAACTATGAAATATAGAGGAGGTAAGGAGCTAGCAAGATGACTCACTTAAAACACAAAAAAGTCTCCTCAGAGAGGTCATTTAAAGACAAAGTTAAAGTGGAACATTGTGTTGGCAGACAAAGTTGTGACTCCAGCCCTGTCATATCACTGTTGGCTCGTTAAGGGGAATCAAATGTAGCTAACGTCTAGTGACGCCTGGGAAAGCATGACTTCACCATGTCTAAATTGGCACATACACAGGTCAGTGCCAAAAAGGGAAAATAGGCGTATTCTGGCTCCTGCATGCACGGGTAAGAGTGATACATTAAAGCAATAACAAAAGATATGCAGCATGGGACTCTACCGCTGCCTCCGAACACGGACACAGTGGGCCTGATTCATGGAAAAGTGCGCATTTCCCCCACAATTGCTGCACACTGAAAACGACACTGCCCGAGCCTGCATGCCGGATAAAAATTGTGTGCCCACGTATTCATGGAATTTACTGTGCAAAGTAACCGTATTCGTAAATCGTGGCCGGCACGCCCCCAACACGCCCCCATGCAAAGCATAAACAGCCAGAACAGCTACCTTTGCATGCTCCCATGGTTGCAAATACATGCACCCTTCAAACAGTGTGTGGGGTCCCCCGCAAGCAGGCATGCACAGGGTCTCCTGTAACTGTTGCCAGCACCCCGACAACATGCGTTTGATACTGCATAACTCGGGTTGAACTACAAAAATCTGCATGCAAACAACCGTATACTGTTCCTGCACCCCACTACACTGCGTACGTGCACCCCTAAATTAGATTGGAACCCCTTGTTGCGTACACACACCACTAAATACGACATGCAAACCCATCTCCACCCTGCGATTCCTATGCGCAAGTGTCTTTATGCCTGCCTTCGGGGTGGCGTAGAGATCAAGGGATTTGCGTGGCCATTTACCTGCCGAGAGGCTGCACAAGCCGTTCCATGAATATGTGTCATTTGGTGCAATTGTGGGCGTGCAAGAGACTGCCTGCAGGTCGTCCCGCGTAAGGCCCACTTTTTTGCGTGTTCTTCCCCATGCTCTGTGTTCTGCCCCTTCCCAGTCCTCTGCTCAAGCCACGCTCATGCTGTGCGTGGTGTCTCGCGTAACGACGTGCTCAGGCTGAACGAACTCCATGCAAGTCCTGGTAAAGTCCTGCGCATTTGATTCCATGAATCTACTAACAGGATTTTGAATGCAGTTTGGCAGGCAAGTTCCCTATATCCCGCACAAATAATTCCATGAATCGGGCCAAGCGTGTTTAACAGACACACTGATTAAGATGGAATGAGAATATGAGCAAGCATTCTTCAGCAGAAGAATTCACCGCATATCTTTTGTAATTGCTTTAATGTAGCAATATTTGGGAAAAGACATGGATTATCAGATGCAACGATGGAATAGAAGATTGCCTACCAGCACTAGAAGAATAAGTAGAATTGGAAACTTGTCATGATAGTGAGATACGACCGGACTATAACAGACAGTAGAAAGAAGAATTGGCTGCTGACAACGAGCGCAAGCAAGGAGTTTATTTATTTATTTAGTATTTATATCAGCGTGCCAAATCCTCAGTTATCAGGGCGCTAGTTACATTGGGTGTGAAATGACATACTGAAGATTGCAAGCTTGCTTATACAGATTACAACATACATGTGGGTCATTTAGAGCAAGGTCTGGAAAGCCACGCCTCATGGTGGGGGCGGGGTTAAATCAGGCAAACAGATACATGGGTTTCAAGATGTTGCACATTGTTCATCTCCATGCAAAAAGGGCACTAGAACGTAAGCAGAACTGTTGCATCTTTTTGACTAAAAAGTGATGCTTGTACACCTGCGCTCTTACGGGTGGAATTGGTTTTCCACTCAGGGGCAAACATATTGTAGTCCCCCTGTTGAGTGGAGGTACAATTATGCAGAAAGAACATCTATTTTCAGGTGGCAATTCAACTCAAAACTGTGTGGTGTTTATCACACACAGAATTTAAAATGTGCAGGTTGTGAATACTCGACTACACAAAGTGTATGGTTTGTAAAAGAAGGCGGTATTCCAACTACAGCCCCTTTTCACTGTTACCCCCATGCTCATTACAAGGAGCCCTTTGCATCTTCAGCACTAGGCCCTCTCAGTGGGCAAAACAGAACAGAAAACTAACTCAAATGCACCATTGCATTTCAATCAACATTACATTTACTTTCGATTGGAGATCCAGCACACATTTAAAATAACATATAGCATTCAAACATTTAACTTAACGCTAGACAAATTACGTGTATCTATTTCAGAAAATGTAATATATAACTAGCACATAAATAAATAAAAAAAACATGTATGCTAAGCCTAACTACCTGCCAGGATTGCCTCTGCAGACTCTCGAGCCCTTCATCTACCCAACATTACTCTTGGTCTATTTTATAATACTTCAAAATTGCCTCAGAATCCCTGATGGGTTAAGTCATTTACTACATACCCTTCTGTGTCAACTTTCTCTAAAAGATAGTCCATAAATTATGGACGAACACGCACCTATCTAGCCCTGCCTAAATCCCTCCCCGGTAGCGTCTGTGTGGGGACGCAATATGCCGTGACAAGCATTTGGCGCTTCTAAAACTAGTACACTGGTGATTTACAAAAGCAGCATAGCATCAAAGTAGGCCACTAGGCGTCCTTTAAGTGCCAAGGACGAATATGCTCGTCCTTTTTGCATAGACTTGCATAATAGCCTGGCACTTAACATTCTAAAATTGATGTCAAACCTTGAAAGCATTGCAAATACATCTTAAGACTCGCCTGAGAGGTTTTGGTCTATGGATTCCATCATCCCTCGTAAATTGACAGTCTCAAGAGGACAGTTCAAGTCTCGGGATGATAGCTCAGGGGCAACGCACTCGCCTTGGAAATAAGACATTTGGAGCAACACAGGTTCGATCCCCTGGTCCGCGCTTAGAAACCTCTGGGTATTAAGCGCGTTATAAATAACCAATTACAATTACTACGCTGGCTAGCACTGGTGGTAGTTGCGTTGCAAAACATCTTGAGAGCCAGAGGATGCAGACATGCGCTGTAGCCAGATGCAACATAAATGATTATTCCGGATTCTGA
This sequence comes from Ambystoma mexicanum, assembly GCF_040938575.1. NCBI lineage: Eukaryota > Metazoa > Chordata > Amphibia > Caudata > Ambystomatidae > Ambystoma > Ambystoma mexicanum. The sequence goes on from NC_090928.1 coordinate 135,409,346, forward strand.
CCCATCAAAAATGCCTCACCATCAGATAGATTTAGTGAACATATACATAGTCGGGTAGGCATTCACAGGGCACGGAGCAAGTGAGAACATTTAAATCTCTTTGAGTTAATAAATACCTGCATGAGGTTCCTTTTAATTCATTGAGGCTCGTTCTGAAACTCCAGGTTCCCTTCATTTCTTGTGGCAATTGGCTCAATTTTCTATGCGTCGAAACCTATACTGTCCCTAGAGACAAGTCGGTGTTCACTCCTCTTTTGCAGAAAGCTTCTCTGAACTTTTACCCAGTCTTCAATTTGGAATACTTGACTGAACCTTTGGATCCAGCTGATACATGACAGCTTGAGTCCTATTTTTTGTTAGTCTTACCTTCTGGAAACCCATCAGCGGTGGGGTTTTCAGTCCCGCATGGTGATGGAGCCAGTTTTCAATAAAATGCAATTTAGTTTCCAAATACGAATTATGATATAGTGTCTACACATGCTACCTTTTCAGATCCTACAATTTTCCATTCTAAATATGTTCTTCTATCATTCATAAGGAGTTCAACATTTTCACATAAAAACTCTTGCTGCCCAGCGGGGTTCTAGTCTGACACCAGCCTGTGCCTCAATGCTGACACTGGGTATCAGAGATGCCTCGCAGAAACATCTGCCCTCATGAAGAACCTATAGTAGGAATCCCATATAACATGAGTATACACCTGAGTGAATGAAAACAAGCTGCCTGACCCCGTAAGGTATGATTTGCTTAATGAAATTACTTTTTAAAATATGCCACCAGCAATTCCAGGCTGGGATGACCATTGAGTTCTAATTAGAACCTCCCGAACAGGAAGTCCAATGAATGGCTGACTGTTTCTGTGCTATGCAGACATTTATCTCTGGCTTCGGCAACTACGATAGGCAATGTTCTCGTAAATCGAGAAAATGAGGCAGGCATTAAATATATGGCACGTAAAACCAGAGTGCAGAGGATCACAATTCTTTATCCCTCCAAATTGCCTGACAGATCTGTTGCCCCAAATTGTGGTGTGACTGAAAATAGGCCCTTGCTAGAATGGGGACTGCTTTATCGTTTTATATAGCCCAAAACCGTGCTTAATTTGTATGAAAATAAGTGCCAGGGCCACAATATTTGCCACGCTTGTAACACTGCGGGCGGGCAGTTCTGCACCATTCCTGCCACCACACACAGTAATGCATATGTCTTGGAAGCAAGACTCCATAGGGCAAAAGAGGTTCAAATCCTGTTCCGCTTCGAGACTGGTCTCTGGTATTAAGCACGTTATAAAAGGTTAATTAGTTTTAATTTACCCCACATAGACTTTAGACTAACTGTACTTGGCATAACAACTTAAAAAAAAAAAAAATTGCAGTTTCTCTTGGATCGAATGTAGAATTATTACAGAATGCAAGAATGGAATGTGCAGTGTACGGGTGGCAAATCAAGGTGGAAGCACAGGAGGAATGGTGAGCAGCAGGAGTTAGAATATATTGGTGCGAGATATGCCCGTGCATCCCGGCCTTAATTGTACATGGTACTAAACATGATGCTTTGGCAACAGGAGTAACTATCTCTGCATCACAGTGCTGTGCACACGGAAGAGCTGCACACACACTCTGTTATCTTTATCTGTAAGGCCCCCTCCTGCAAGCTATTCCAATTGGTAAGGGCCTCCACGCCCACGTTGACAGTTGACTCAGTGAGGTCTGGGGACCATTTTCCAGCTGGGCGACAAAGCTATTATCACCTGGGCATCAGGATCCGGGGGCTAATTCAGGGAACGATATGCAGTGGTGTGTTCTCTGAATGCAGCACGTTCGGAGCTTGGATAAGAAGAGGATGGAGTAGCAAGCATCTGGGACATGTCTACCACAAGGAAAGGAAGTGGGCTCAGTGGGAGGGGATCCAGCGGGTACATTCCAGATAGGGCTGCGGGGACAGGGGACAGAGCGGTGAGGGCAGAACCTCTGCGTGTGAGGTGAGGAGACATATGGAATGGGATGCGTAACCTGGCAGGGGGCTTGGGATGCGAGCCAATGCAATCAGTTAAGGCCCGGGATCCAAGCCTTCTGATTTGCTGTGGCACATCTCCTTGATGATAATCATCAGTCTTTACACTTTTGATTCAACCAAGGACATACCACTTGAGAACCAACGTTATGATAACGGGACAATTATCACCCAAAATGAAATGAAGTTAGTCTTAAAAGTCTAGAAAACAAAACAAGGCATGCCTAAGTCAATGACAAGGTCCCAGTAATCATTTTAAACACTGATCTGATCTTTTGACTGAGTCATTGCACAGTCCAGATTTTTACAAAGACAACCTCGGGGTTATTACATGCACATTTCTTTAACTGTTCTCACCAGACACAATTAAAGAAGATACCATTTAACATTGATTGGATCATAACGTTAACCCTTCCCACGGCCTACAATGTATTTACAATGCATTTAAGAACCACCCTCTTTCCTGCTCGGTAATACAATATTTAATCCAATATCCCTCTCTCTTCATTGTATGAAAGCTCTACAAAGTATAACACGTTTTCATTGCGATGGAAAGATCTTGGATCGCCTAAAATCCTTTATTTAATAATGTGCATGCCGCCAACAAAGGCTGTACATATATGCAGCATTAAAACATATAGTGTAAAAGAAGAGAAACTATTTTAATCTTAGAGTATCAGGACTCTCACAATGACAGATGATATGCTCAGCAGTTGCAATGGAAAGAGTCCCACATAATCTACACCATCTGTTACCTCGTAAGATTCCACACTTGGCTCCCACTATTCTTTATTGAACTACCTTTGACATTTTAATATTGTTCACTTTGCACAAATCCCCTTTCGTCTTCAGAAAACAACTCTTTCTTGTATTGAAATAAAAAAAAATACATCTTCTAATAACTCAATTGGCAGACGGTTATGAACATGACATATCATCCTCATAGAACAGTATATCATACTCCAGTAGAGTGTATTCATAGAACAGTATATCATACTCCAGTAGAGTGACATGGCACTCCCCATTGGCCAATGTCCAGGCCATATGTGGTGGTATGGCTTGGAAATTGCTGTATCACCTAGAAATTGGCAAATTAGAGTGAAGCCACATTGCTACGATGGTGCCTTGAATTCAGGCCTCATTAAAATACCGGTACCGGTAAATCCTTACCACCTTACTACGAGGTCCCTTTGCAGGTTGGGGGATTTAACGCCTGCTTTTTGCAGGCATTAAAAACCAACCCGCAAAGGGACCCAGGGAGCTAATTACGGTACCGCAATTTGCGGTACCGTAATTAGCGCCTTCCCCATTCCCATTGAGCCCTATGAGGCAAAAATGGGAATGGGGAAGGGCAATGGTGGAAGGGGGAATTACCACCCCGCCAACCTTGGAATGGGGCGGTAATTCCCCTTTCCGCCAAGGCGGTGCCGGTATTTTACCGGAATGAACCATGACGCTAATAGCGCCATGGTTCTCCGCCATCCGTGTAATGAGGCCCATTTATAACTTCTGGTAAGGACCTTGGTCTAGGCCTATAAAGCTTAAATCATGAAATCATGTACTGCTTATACATATGAAACATCTTCACAGTCACACATTTAGATCATGCTATAATTGTGTACTCCGGGGTAACACCCACTTATCGGGTGTTCATTTAGTCTTGAAAATATAATTGTCAGGTTCATGCCTCCACACCACACAATGAGTGCGACCAATAAGCCAAATACAAAATAAACTGTCATACAATTATGCAATCAATCCATTGATTGTTAAATACTCTGTGAACGACCTCCAACTGTGATATCTTTTGAACCATGTGTCCTCAGAATCATTGAACGTAAACAAATACAATTTTTACTCCAACCTACTTCATTAGCCCTCAATATCCTAGAGGCAAAGTAGGAGAGGAAACTGGTTTAAAAAGTCTTCTTACACAGACTTTACCTGCGTGTTAACCTCATTTTACTTCAAGCAATGGACTACACGCAAGTTAGGTTTCTCTTAAACATACCCTATGAAGTCATGCACTATTGTGTCTCGGTTCTTTCTGGTTTACAAAAGGCACTTGCTTCAGAATAAAAATCTATTTATGTCTGAGATACAGCCATGTAACAATAGGTTCAACGCTATCACAAGAAGTTGCAGAAGACACCAATTGCCACTGGCAAGGAAGTAGTCCACCTGCGATGGGAGAGGCAGTCTGTTGGTCTCTAACACCCTACATTTATCCCTTTGCTCATCTATGCCTTATTTTCACACTTAACTGTCAAGTGTATCACCAGTCCCACCCCAGTGCTAGTCAGCACATCAGTTTGCCAGCATGGCAAATAGCAAACATGTATCCTGTCAGATCTTACTGAATTAGCCTAAATTCCAATGCTGTCTGTCACCATCCAGTTGATCCATTCTACTAAATGATCCCAACATCCATGCTGCCAACTATTGAAAGTCTTGTGCTGATGAAGTGAACACAGTAGTGGACAGCTTGGTTTACATCCAGTATATCAGTGACCTTACCCATGATGCTGGATTTGATCTTAGTCATCTATTTTCATCTAACACCAATATCTCTGACTGTCAACCACCTTATTGGGGTGATCCCTGCTTGATCCATGTGTGTGTGACTGAAATTAAATGATATTTTATGTATATCGCATTCATGCACAAGTGTTTCAGAGCATAACCAGGCACAAAGAGAGGGGAACAAGGGAGAACAAAATAGAAAAAGAGCGATCTTCCTAGGCCCAGTGATGCATGGAAAAGGGAAAAAGGGAAAGAGTATGGAAGGGGGGCGGGGGTGCAGAGCAGAGGAGAGAAAACAGAAATCAATATTAAATAAAATAAATAATAAATAAGGGTGCTAAACCATGGTAGTGCAGCCAGCAAGTGGCGGTTGAAAGTTAGTCATATAAGGTATATCTGATAAGTGCAGAAGAAATGTGGGAGGGGGACTGTATGGGTACAGACACAGAGCCCTAGTGCAGAGGGTGGCCTGGAGGCAGTGCAGGAGGGTGGCAGGGTGAGCAGGTAACTGGGCCAGAATGACAGAGGGTGGCCAGATGCACGATGCCAAGAGAAGAAACAGATCAACAGGGGAGAAGGGCGGAAAAGGCAAAGGCAAAGAGGGAGGTCTTGAGATGCTTCCGGAACCGGAGATGGTTTTTGTCAAATTTGAAGGTGGCTGGGAGGCTGTTCCAAAGGGAGGCACCAGCCGAAGACAGAAATCTACCCCCAGCTCCTTTCTTTGCAAAACAACTAACCCTGAGGGAGTTCGAAGTATTGGAGCGAAGGCTCAAAAGGGGAGGTATTTACAGAGGGATAGTTGAAGGTATTTTGGATCCAGACCCCATGAAGCCGTGTGGACAATGCAGAGGGTTTTAAATGTAATCCTTGCATCCACTGGGAGCCAATGAAGGGATTTCAGGGCTGGACAGATACGATCCCAGGGCTTGAGGCCAAGGACAAGTCTTGCAGTCCTGTTCTAGAATAGTTGTAGAGGGCGGAGAGTGGAGGCAGGTAGATTTAGAAAGAGGCTGTTACAATAATCCAGTCTGGAGAGAAGCAGGGCTTGGGAGACAGTGAGCTTTTGATAAGCTATTGGCTTTGGACTTCAAACGGATCCTCATGACGGGGGTAAGAGTATCAAGAGAAGCAGAAATAGAGGAGTAGAGAAGAGAGAGGGCTGTGTCAGGGTGTGTCAGGGTGTGAGTCAGCCTGGGGTGCAGGAGGGGGGGAGAAGGTTGCAGCGAAGGCCTCGACTGACACACGCTTCATGGGTCGGATATCCGAGAAGGTGGGTGACAATCTAGGAGTGGACTTGGCTTGGGAGGAGGAGATGGAGGCAGTGATCATGCCAGGAGAGAGGAGTGGTAAGGTGGTAGAGAAGGGGAGGCCGGATGAGATCTGTCACGATTGTGCCACTGGTGCACCAATTTGCACCCATCGTGGACTATTTGGGACTCAATTGTTTCCGTAATACTCCCTGAACAACACCTATTCATATTATTGTCTTTACTTTCCATTTACAAGGCTTTGGAACTTTTGTATTTACTATTACAAACTACATGTCCCATAATGCACCTTGTGGCGGTTCCCATTTCCTCGCTATTCCTTTACAGCAGTTCTAGCACTACAATCCCCAAAAGCCTTAGAGAACAGTGCAGCTTTCGCTTTCCCAGCACTAGAGAGGGCAGAGGCCAATTACATTCAGGTGTGCTGCTCCAGGTGCTGCTAATTAGCCTACTTCAGCACAGGGCAGCTCAGTATTTAAGCAGCTGCCTGCAGGAGCACAGGCCTCTTGCATTGAGCTACCAGCCCTTTGTTGCCCTGTTCCTTGGATATTTGCTGTTTCCTGTGGCTTCCAGTTCCTGCTCTTGTTCCAGAGCCCTGTGCTTCTTGCCTTGCTGCCCTGCTTCTCAGCCCTCTCTCCTCTGCCTTTTGCCTGCACCTCTGTGACTTCCATACTACAGGCCTGCTTCCTTGTTTGCCGCCCTCTGTTCCCTGGCTACAGCCCCCTTGCTCCCTTTCTTATTTAAAGCCCTCTGTTTCCTGGCTACTGCCTCCTTGCTCTCTTTCTTGCCTGCAGCCCTCTGTTCATGATTCCTGTCCTTGTCTTCCTTGAGTCTTCATTCCTCCCCTTTGGTTATCCACTTCAGTTATACTGTTGCCTTAATTTCCCTCTGCTAGCTTTCTCTTGTCTTTCCAGCCCTGAGTTACTGTTCTTGATTCCCGTGTACAGTTTCCAGTCACCATTCCCTGCATTTAGATACTAGATTTCTGCCCTTCCTTTCTTCCGGTTCTCTGTTCTGAACCTTGCTCTCTTTGACTTCCTTTTCCCTGGATATTTCTGTTCTTGTCTTCACTTGTGTTTTATGTAAATCCTATGTACAGAGGTTAACTGCTGGATTCCAGCAGGCAATCTCTGCCCCTTCCCTTGTCGCGTTTCAGTGTTGTACTTCGTGCCATTGTTTACAATGTACTGGTTCCTGTTTCAGGAAGCAGTAATTGTTCGGTTCCTGCTGGACCTGTACAGGCTTCAGTCTTGTGAGTACTGTTACCTTGTTTGTGCCTTAGGGTTCAGGTACAGACACCCACTGTTGTTGCTCCCAGCCACGAGCATACAGAGTGGGCCCCTATAATAGCAATCTGTGCAGAAGGCTGGAGTTTCCAAAGGTCTGTGGAACACTCTTTTCCCATTCTGCGTACACCCCAAGAGGGAACCCAGCATGTTTGTATCTTTGTATTCCCTGCCCCTTTTTGTTCACAGCCTCTGTTGCCTATCCTTTCTTGTCTACAGGACTGCTTGTAGTCCAGCTTCTTGTGCCTTTCTCCTGACAAGAACAAGATATCAAGTGTGTGCCCAGCAGGGGGGTCGGGCCGGAGGGAAGGCTACAGAGGGAGAGTGAATTGCAGAGGTCGCAAAAGAGTGCAGATGTGGGACAGGTAGAATCAAGATGGATCTTGAGGTACCCAAGGAGGAGAAGTTAAGTGGTTGAGCCCAAGAGGGAGGAGGAAAGGTCAGCCCACTCAGAGAGAAAGAAGGTGATTTGACCAGGGGGTGGTAGAGAGTAGCAACAGTATGAGAGTGGCTAGACGTTTCTCGCGATCACAGAGACTTGGCTCCACGAAACATCTGGCCCAGCCATCTTCTTAGCCCGCCCCACTTGGATACTCCATTCTCCAATCAGATAGACAACTGTCTAAAGGAGGGGGTGTAGCCTTCTGCACCAAAGATACTCTATCCATTAGGCAATGCCAGCACTCCAGGAATGGATACACAGACCTTCTCTCAGCCATATTAGCATTCTCCCTTAACTGGACCATCAATATTCACCTCACATACAGGCCCACAGGCTCAGCACCAGATTTCCAAGGACACATCCTTCACATGCTAAGCAACAACCTAAAAATGTCCCCGTTCTCCAGCGACCCTAGCACTCTTGCTAATATTTACGCCGACACCCTCACTAGAGCCGACAACACCCTAGCCCAAACTGAAAGCAGAAAGGAGAAAAAATCCATGCACACCATCTTGTGGTTCACGGACGAACTACAGGCCCTACGCACCAGCAAACATACCGCCCTAGCAAACTGGCATGCTAACCCCAATGACTCCACTAAAACAGAATTCAAAAATATATCTAACCAGTATAAACACGCCATATTCCTAGCTAAATCCAACAAGCTTAATTCACGGATCACCAAGGCCAACTCACAATCCCAAAAAATGTTCACCATTTTCAGAGACCTCCTTACACCTTACACCAGCCCTAACGAGATCATTAAAGATAATGCCTGGTGCTCCAGAATCCAGGAAGCTCTACTCAGTAAAATTGAACTTCTCTAAAAAGAAATACAAGCACAATTCAAAGCTCTACCCAAGCCCAACCAACCCTCCCAGCCAAGCACCCCCCATTCCCAGGCAGAGCCACTCTTCACCTTCAGTGATGTCGTAGAAAAGGAAGTCTGCTAACTCCTCCAACACCTTAAGCCATCCACATGCAAAGGAGACATCTGTCCCCCGGCCATCATCAAAGAGTGTGCCGACTCCCTATCTCCTTTACTAACGGCATACATTAATGCGTCCTTTTCTACAAGTATTGCCCCCTCCAGCTTGGGTACGCCCGCTTCTGAAAAAAAAAAAACCTTGATCCCTCATCCCCTAACAATTACTGACCCATTACCACCATCCCATTCCTCCTCAAAATCCTGGATAAAACAGCCCATAACCAGATCCAACACTTCCTGGGAACCAATGCCATCCTTGGTAAAAGGCAATCTGGATTTTGCAAAGGTCATGACACAGAAACAGCCCTCTTGGACCTTAAAATTCAAATAACCTCAATTATGGACAAGGGTAAACTGGCTCTACTCTTACTTCTGGACCTCCTGGCCGCTTTTGATCTCGTGGATCACAAAACCCTCACCACACACCTTACCCAGGCAGCACACTTCTCCAGCAAGGCCTCTTTGTGGGTCACTTCTTTCCTGGAAGAAAGAGCCATGAAGGCCTTCTCTAACCAAGCCAACGCCGAACCATCTATCATCCACTGTGGAGTCCCACAAGGCTCATGCACGGCCCTCACCCTCTACAACATGTTCACCAAACATCTTTTTGATACAATAGACTCCTTCGGCATAGCTTACACAAACTATGCCGATGATACGCAGGTACTCCTACCTCTCTCAGGTTTGTAGGACCAAGACTCTGCAGCCCTTACGAGGATCTACTCCATCATCCAAGCTGGATGACTGCCAATGGACTATGGTTGAACGGGGATAAAATGGAGATCATCATCACGGCCCAAAAGAAACATTAGCTAAACTCAACCAACAATAAACAACTTCTCCATTGACAATTCCACTATCGCTGTCTCCTCTTCAGTCAAAACACTAGGGGTCTACCTAGACTCCACTCTATCCATGACAAGGCAGGTCAGCGCCATTGCCTCTGCCCACAATACTAAACTCATAAACGCAGTTACACCTTTCCTATACAACACAAATTGCCTATCGATAGCAAGAGCCATCATAGGGGCTAAATTAGATCACTGCAATGTCCTCCCAGCAGGAACATCTGCTAAAAATCTAAACCGTCTTCAAAATGTCCAAAACAATGCACTTAGAGCAGCTCTCAGAATCCTCAAAAGAGACCACATCTCGCAGGCTAGGCTAGGCGAGCTGCCCACTGGCTTCCCGTAAGGGAAAGGATCACATTTAAGACTCTCACACAGACGCACAAATGCCTCAGTCTCTCAGCTGCACCATACCTCTCTGAAACCATTGCCGGAGACACTTCATCCCACCCCAAGAGAACTGGCCAGGCCAACTCTGCACTCTGCACCTGGCCACCTTCTGCCCTTCGGGCCCAGGTACCTGCTCCCCCGGCCATCCTCCTGCACTGCCTCCGGGCCACCACTTGCACTGGGGCCTGTGTCTGTACCCATACAGTTCCCCACCCACTCTTCTTCTGCACTTATCAGATACTCCCTATCTGACTAACCTAGCACCTTTGCCTCTTACAGGCTGCACTACCACTGCTAACATTCTATTTAATTATTTATGTACTTACTATTTATTTTGTTTCTCTCCTATGCTCTGCACTTTCCCCCTTTTTCCCTTCCCCATGCTCTTTCCCCCTTTTTCCCTTCCCCATGCACTTGCTCATTCTCAATGTCACTGGGCCTAGTAAGATCGTTGTTTTTGTTTCTCCCCTGTTCCCCTCCCTTTGCCTGGTCGCGCTCTGAAACACCTGTGTAATAGCGCAATATAAATAAAATATCATATCATATCATATAACAAACTACGCATCCCGCACATTTATAGAGCCAAAGCACGGCTATTGGCTTTCCTCACATTGCACCTATACTCTGGAACTCCCTTCCAAACATACTCAGAGCCGAGATCTCCCGCCCTACATTCTGTAAAACAGTGAAGACCTCTCTGTTCAACTAACAATGCTCCTGTTCTAAACTGTAACTAAGTCTGTATTATGCTTCCATATGTAACCTGTATGTATCTGCAACTAAGCGCGCTGTCTGTAATAGCACCACAATGCCTCTGGGCTGTTGCATGCTTTATAAATACTAAATAATAAATAAACAAATGTGTGAGAGAGAGAGAGAGAGAGAGCCTGCAGACTAGGCATTCAAAAGAGGAGTAAGCTTGAGCAGGAATGAGGGAGTCAGGAATTCACTCAGGGAAGATGAGGGCTACACCCCTTCCAGGCCGGTTGGATCTGGGGGCTGAGAGGATATTGTAGCCATCGGGCAGGCGAGTGTCAAAACTCATGACAGATCTGGCCATGAACCATGTCTCGGTGAGACCAAGGGCATCAAGGTCAAGTTCTTCTAGGAGGTGACAGATGGCAGAGGAGTGTTTAACAGCCAAGCGAGAATTGAGAGTGGTGAGATGGAGAAGGTTGCCAGCCTTAAATACCTTCCAGAGAGGGTTACAGATCAGGGGTATGCCTTACAGAGGAGTGGAAAGAGCTTGAGATGGGGCAGAGGAGGAAATGGAGGTGGGCAAGGTAGCCAGGGGAAGAGAGTAGGGGACAGCTGGAGATGAGAGGAAGTTGTTGAGGTGAGGGAACCACCTATCAAAGAGGAGGAGATTAGACTGAGGGCTTGCACCATGACAGTCCCATTTAGATAGATGTTAATGAAGAGTCTGGAGGAGTCAAAGAGATCCATACGGACTTCCCAATGGGTGCCACCATTAATGGGTGAGGAGGAAACATGACAGAGCATAGAGATCATATGAGGCATTCAGAGATCTTTAGAGGAAACAAAAAAGAGGATGTCAGTGAAGGTTTGTCTGGCAGAGGCGCTGGAATAGGTATCAGTGATGGGAGACCTGGGTTGGAAACCAAGATATCTTTTTTTAACTTCTTCTTACCAGACTGAGTGAGAAGGGAAGGATAGTTAATAGAGAAGCAATTAGAGTAGATAGGAGAAACAGATAACACCATGGGCAGGTAGAGAGAGGAGGCAGTAGGAGAAATATACAAGATCAGAGGTGTGTAGCAGTCACTGGGCTAGCAGGTTACAATTGAGGGCCGAAGTAAGATGAAAATAAAAATGCAGAAACACACCCAAATTTGACTTTTCCAAACACACCCAAATTTCACTTTCCTAAACACACCCAAACTTCATTTTCCCAAACACACCAAAATGTCACCCTTCAAACTACACCTCCCTGGCATGGGGGCTGAACTCTGTCTGGTTCAGAAACCTTAAGTGCATCGACCAACATCATCCAAGTTTCCCTAGACATGATACTGTCCCTTGAATGTTCAACCGCTGCAATGAACTGCTGCACACTTGATCGATTGAGTCTCTATAACAATAGCTTTCAAATATATCTACAGATGAAGACCAATTTATTCATTTATTGCTGATTTTTAAGTCAGTTTTTAAGTCACATTCTGTGGCTCAATGACAAGGTGTGTGATCAAAAGAAATGCAAAAGCTCTAGAGAGATGCCTGTCAATTCATGTATGATGACCTGATTCACTTTTTCCTGGATACAATGTAAAACCCATGTGCTGTTATTGCATTGACAAAACAAAAGAGGTGATGGCTGGAAGGTTTCAAATTAATCTCAACCTCTGGCATTGCTCTGGACAATCCACCAGACCATTGTTGTTTGCCTGCCAAGCCATTAAAGAAAGGGGAAACACCATATACAAATAAGGCTTGGTACCACTCCCAAAGGGGCAGTTCAGCCCAAACTGCTAAGTCACATCACACGCATCCCAAGACAGGTTTCAGTCTTGTTGGGCCTCATCAGTGAGGAATAGCTTGCCTCTCTAGGCTCAGCAGGCATGGGACCCACGTCTGGGCATACCCATCTCACTTGGGGTGACAAAAGCAAAGCAAACAAGTTGATGGTTGGAACGGTTCCAATTAATCTCAATCTCTGGTGTGAAATTGCATTTATTCAGGTTAGCCTTATGCTCCTCCATTTTTGGTTCATGCATGCATGCACTCCACTTTGCGATCTCCTATTTTGAGTTGGAAGGAATATGTTCACAGCACAGAAATGCTGAGCCACACAGAAATGTAATTGCAAAGAATGAGCTCATTATTTATACAGCCTTGGGTCTTGAACTGCCGGACCAGCATGATAAGATATACAGGGTGCCTTCTTGCCTGCAGCTGTTAATTGCATGGGTCTCCCAAATGCACCTACTAATAATAAACATAATGTATGACAAGGTTTGTACGAGGAAAGGATTATCCTAAAAGAATGGTAAGACACGCTGCACATTAATCCTCAGTCATGAAAACAAACGTGGTTTTGATAGGAATGTCTCCTTTCAGTGAGAACAGTCTGTTGTCTCGTAAGGTCAGAAAGTTAGAATGTACAAGCATGAAATCACTTATGAATGTATGTTTTCACAGAAAACCCTATACGTGGCAGGGAGCTGTAAACTACCTATGACATAGCAATAGCAGCAGAATTCATGTAAAGTGGGGTACATAAAAGACGTGATTTCTTTTCTGTAAATTGCTCACTTCTACACTACTATTGTTGTGTTGAACCTGGGTCCGCTTGAAGTGAATAAACTCTGTTGTTTATACTTATCTCTGTGTCTGTTGGTCTTATCTTATTTGCAGTACAGTTACCAGATTTTGGTTTTAAAATAGCATTGCTCTTGGCAACCCTCCAGATTATCTTCCTTCGCCTGCCAAGCCATTACAGAAAGGGGAAAGACCATACGCAAATCAGGCTTGGTACCACCCCCAAAAGGCTGTCCAGCCTGAACTGCTTAGTCACATCGCTTCTGCACGCGACCACAAGCATCCCCAAACGTGTTTCAGCCTTGTTGTGCTGTTGTCGCATTGACAGCACACACGTCCCCACTATCTCCATGTAGTATCTCACATTGTTCTCTTGCCCTGCTTTACCTTGTCCAGCAAACTAAACCAGCTTATCCTTGGCTTTCAAGCTTTCCATCCTCAGGATACGCAAGTCATTCAAGACATCTTCTCCAACAGCTGACATTTGCAGCTGGTACAACATGCCCTCTTTAGTGGAGCAAGATCAAATATAACTATCACCCCTCTGTCGGGGGTGGAGGGCATACAGCACCCGGGATGTGAATAGCTTTAATGTTGTTGATTTGTTAACCGTGAGATGGGTGTCATGCATATTGAGTGAGCCAAATCGCCCGTAAAAAAAAGATGAGCACTGTCATAAGTTCCTTTTATATTTCTATGGCAACCTGACGGGTAGGAGTGTAAGATCCGCGAACCACATTAGGTAAGTGGGGTGGGTGATTTGGGGATGACATGAAGAGTGGGCTATGAATATGGCGACAAAATCTTAGGCCCAAGTGCAGCAAGGGCCTCAACGATGGACCTCAGCACTGTTACCACCTGATCCGGCAGGCCAGATCGGCCTGATTGGGTATTATTGTCATTAGCACCCCGGGTTTCCAATCCAGAAACCTACGGTGCTGATAATATAGTATTTTCTTCAAAGAAAATACTGACTTATGATGGCCACCATGGCGTTGGAAGGCGGGGCTCCATGCAGATCTCCTCTTCCATTTCCAGGGTGGCCCAGGGTGGCCCAGGACGGCGGCTGGAGCGGCAGTGGCAGTTGCTGCTGCTAAGAGAATACAGTGAGTGGGGTATTGGGGCGCTGAGAGGAGGAAACCCTGACCGAAAGGTGGAGGAAGATGACATGGTGGGTTACTCAGACTGGACCTGATTGGTTGGCTACCCCGCCCCTAATATGCTATCATCTGCTTTTGTCTTGTATTTGATATAGCACATATCTAGCTCCAATGACGATTGACATACTTTACATGTATGTTTGCAGAGAGCATGTTTTGTAGGAGGAGCATCCAAACCATGAGGTGTTGCACATATAACTCTGGGGTAAGTGAGGTCTTGGGGAGATCTGAGATTTGATTACAGAAACCAGAATGTGACTGTGAAAATGTATTTGAGTCAATTCTTGAAAATAGCCTGCACAGTTCGTTTTATTTTTTACATATTTATGTTATATTACACATTTGCATTCTTTGCTATGAACAAACACTTTTTTAAATTAAAGGAGAAATACATTTTCATGATTTAAAACGGGTAGAAGTACCTTCACTAAAGTTGTTTAGTCATGTTTATTGTTTCAAACATAGTGTGGCTTGAGGCATTTTTTTTACAGTGAAGTCTTCATATTCCCAAAGGATAGCAGCCATTGGAGAGCCTCACGGAGAGCAGCCATTTTGTGGGCGTACATTGAGGGATATCACTTTGCCAACATTACCAAGCACTGCATGTTTATACTATCTGCTAATATAGGTCACAACTCTTCAGACCACAGCAATTAAGTTCAAAAGAAGAAACGTCTGACCTTGATGTATAGTTTTATAACTGGTGCCTTCTTCTCTGGTTGAGAATGTGACCTCAGCCCCACTTGTTGCTGATTTACAGTTTTTAGCATGCTGGGTCAAGGCTCTTTACAGAAACGATATGCTTGGGCAAGCAGAAAGTGTATAATCACGTTTACACAAAAAAGCATACCTAATACATTCTGAGAGCGGAGAAAGAACAGAAGGCAAACAATGGTCCCTGAAATGTTATGCAAAGGTATGTTGTCCTCATAGCTGAGACGTGGGCTCAGTGTATTTCCCTGATCCCTCTGTCTAGAGATGTTATAAGGACTGATTACAGGCAATGTCTTCTATATGCCAGCGGTGGACATAGCACTGGCCAGAGATTGACCATGCTCATCCAGGCAGTGATATACATATGAACTGCTGAGGATAACGGGGACAGAGCTTTTGTAAAATGATGTTAGCTTCAACGCAATGCAAAAGCATGTGGACACCACAACACTACAGCAAATTGGCCAGAATGTGGACACCACAACACTACAGCAACTTGGGCAGAATGTGGACTCCACAAGACTACAGCAAATTGGCCAGAATGTGGACACAACACTACATCAACTTGGTCAGAATGTATTTCTATATGCACCCCCTGCAAGTATTGCTTAGACCAGATTGTGCATGCCCCAAAGATTCTGGGATAATGTCCTGTGTGTGTTGTGTTTGGGGGCGCCGTTGATTTTAGGGGAAAAATCTGCATGGGGTAAAGAACTGCCTTTCAGAGTTCTTTAGAAAGAACATTTGGAATATAGGACTTTTTTTATGAGTCTCATGCGGACTGCCTTGCAATATGCCTATGCCTACCATTATGCACATGCTAAGTCACGTAAAGCGAACCAGAGATTTCTGAGAAATGAAGAAACTAGTATTGGATCATTTAATGTAAATTGTGTCTTCCATGTTTTTACTGTTGGGTATACACCAAGTTCAAAGTTATAATTGCGGACTCTTCCACAGCATGTATGCTTATTTTCTTGGTTTGTGTATTTGCGTGTGTTGCTTGTCTGGGACGGCATATGGGCCCTCATCCTGTTAATGCCCTCGTGCATAAGTGTATCCTGCAAACATTATGAGTGTGTGTCCTGGCACATGCATGCCTTTATGTGTGAATGTAGATTTTGCGGTTATGAAAACTTCATTTTCATCTATGGAAACGTCTGCATAAACTAGAGAAATGTTCGATCAGAAAGAAAATGTGCCATCTTGCTACTTTGTGCAGCTGTTGTTTAATTGACATTGGCAACCGGTGAAGGGTGCTCTGCCAATCAGGTGACTGGAAATACAGGCGAGAACATACAGTGCACAACCCGCATTTTGCACCAATCCAAGGCCCTTCTCCGGTTGTCGTCATCTTGATTGTGAGGAGTGTCCCCATGTCACACACCACCTGTCCGAGACATCCTGCATCTTTCCCCCACCACCTTCCTCCCTCACCACTTACCTGCTGGACTAGAGGTTTGTACTCCGGTCCCGGAAAACCGTAATGGGCCCATGCCCTCACTGAGGACCCTGCTTTGCTCGGGACTATCTAGGCTCGGGGTGGCAGGACCTTACTTACCCTGTATGCCCCCCTAAGTGGAGTGAGTGCAACAGTATTGTGATTGTATGTCATGTCGTTCCTCTGTGTCACGTTGTGAAAATGTATTATGAAAACTCACACATAAAAAATGTTCAATCATTTGTATTCCAAAACATAAATACATACAGCATTGTTCAAAAGTGTACAGATTACTGAGCATGATTTATTTAAGAAATCTCATCATATGACAAGACGTAATGTTAAAACAATATCTAGGTGTACATAGCACTTCATTTGCCATTGCCTCCTTGTCAGCCTATTATTCCAAAGTCCTTAACGCAGCCAGACCCTTCTTATCACGCCAGAGCTGCCTCACCATTGCTAGGGCAATAATTGGATCTAGGCTTGATTATTGTAACGCCCTCCTCGGAGGAACCTCATGCAAAAATCTGGCCAAACTCCAACTGGTCCAAAACAACGCCCTGAGGGCGGCCACAGGAACCTCAGGAAAAGATCACATCTCTGAAGTGAGAAGGCAGGCTCACTGGCTCCCTGTCAAAGAGAGAATTGTCTTCAAAACCCTGGCCCTCACACATAAATGCCTCCATGAACTTGCACTCCCATACTTGGCTCAAAGAATCACCAAGCACACCGCTATTAGACCTCTGAGGAAGGGATACTCCAACATGATTCTCACGCCCAAGACGCGAAAAGTCTGCGCTGGGGGCTCTAGTTTTCCTACATTGACACTCACCCATTGGAATGCACTCCCCACGGACTTGAGAATCATCAACTCCGACCAAGCATTCCTCAAAGCAATCAAAACCAAGCTTTTTGTCTGAATTAATATTGATGATGATCACTATGTATATTGCCCCACTGTATTAATTATCTATGTGTAACTCATATCACCTTGTGTAACTCTGATCAGACTTGTTTGCCATGTAGATTGTACCTCTAACTAAGAGACCTTTGGGTCGCCATTTTACCTATTAATCTAAATCTCCTACAAAATACCTGTAATAGCGCCTCGATGCCTCCTGGCTGAAAGTGCGCTATACAAATGCAAATAAATAAAGAAATAAATATATCCGTCTGGTTACAATAACAGATTACGTTATTATCCATGTCAATTATATTAATTTACCAACTTTGAATGGATAAAACTCTATATTGGCCTTTCTGGGATTAACACATGTTAATGACAAATGTATGCAGGAGGTGCATTAACCCACTGCACTGCCTTGACAGCGATTATTACGAGTCTAATAACGATAGTCCTAAAAAAAGTCATACATGGCATTTCACTAAATGAATACTGAAATGTGTAAAATCTACCTGCTGATATTTCTTACATTCCATGTTTACCAGCAGTTCTCATATGCACTAAAACAAAGCATGACGGAATATGCATGCTAATGAGTACATATGAGCATGGGCAGTATTTGCACACACTTTCTTGATGTACTAATAACACCTAATGCTGACAGGTTTCTTGCCAATATATACAGAAAATTCACTGGCGGAACAACCTGTTACACAGGTTTTTGTCATCCTCCGAACCTTATCAGAAACCTTCCATACAGACAGCTTCTGAGAGTGATGAGAATAGGAAGTGCTGATGAGCAATGCAAAACTCAACTAGACATAATGATACAAAAATGTCAACAACGTGGTAACAAGGACATAAGGGGCCGCATTACATCTGTGGCGGTCCGGGAACAAGGGTGCCAGTAAGCTTACCAGCACCCTTGTTTCCGGGCAGCCACAATATGAATCTGCCTACCGAGGCCGCTGTGCACGGCAGGTCTGACCCTGACAGGTGCAGCATCCCTGGCAGGTAGAGTTGCCATGGAAGCACCAGCACTGTCAGCGACAGTGGTGGGGCTTCTAAGTCCCCATGCGAATGGGGTCTTACAAGATCTGTCGCTGGACTTCCCGCTCCGCCGGGACTTGTAATGTGCCGGTTGCACCTGGAAGCCAGGCGGCACATCCAGTGTTATGGGGTCGGAGGCAACCCGCCGGTCGCACCAGCGGGGTTACCACTGACCTCGTAATGAGGCCCAATGTATCTTCCATCTCCACGGAATCCACTCTGACTAAACACAAGTTAAGGGATAACCCTGTCCGTACATTTGTCTCAACATACTCTCTACAGAGCAATAGAATCGGGAGAATGATCTCTAAACATTGGAATGTAACTACTACCACTGACACCAGCCTGAGGTCTGTGCTTACACACCCACCCTTCTTTACTTTCAAACCTAGTCACCACCTACGCAACCTTCTTCTTGATACCAAAGGGGTCTAAGATGGCCAAGAAAAGAGTACATAA
This sequence comes from Ambystoma mexicanum, assembly GCF_040938575.1. Classification (NCBI taxonomy): domain Eukaryota; kingdom Metazoa; phylum Chordata; class Amphibia; order Caudata; family Ambystomatidae; genus Ambystoma; species Ambystoma mexicanum. Next base: position 135,428,114 of record NC_090928.1, read on the forward strand.
CAAATGTGGTACTTTTCCTTGTTTACATTGTTCTAACTGTAATAATGTCATCAAATATATCAACCTAGAAAAGGAAGAATGAGTAAACCGTAGAAATTCACTACTTGTGATTGCTGCATGTGTAATCTATTCTATCTAATGTCCATGTAGCATCTCCTATGTGGGGCAGACCAAACGCCCAGCCAAGATTCCTTGGAATGAACATCTATCTAACATAGAAACCCCAATGCACCTGTAACCAGATATTTCCAATAGCAAAGACATCAACTGGCACAAATTTGTTTTCAGATTATCGTGTGTGATCCTCCCGAGGACATCCACCGAAAAAATAAATTACAGTGAAGCCTTCTGGATACACTGGTGTGGCGCTTTGGCCCCTGAAAGGAATCAATGAAGAATTCAATCTGACCTGTTTTTTATGAGCCTCATGATTTATTTATGTGTCACTCTCTTTGCACATGACATCGTATTTAGTTGCCGTTTATTTTGAATGCTTATGGTATTCTGCTTGGAAATGTATGCCTTTTTATTTGCATCATTTCAGTATAGTTTTTGCTATTCATTACTAGGCGTCTCATTATAAGGCTTGGGCTCTCGTCATTCCTGGAGCGCCGATTATGAGCTTCCCATCGCGGGACCCAGATCGCACGCCTGGTAAAACCAGGCGTGCTTTCCGGGTCCCGCGAGGGGAAGAGGGAGGAAATAACGGGCCAGATGTAATCTGCCCGTTATTACCTCCCTCCTCATTCCCATTGAGCCCTATGGGGGCTCAAATGGGAATGGGGATGGGTTCCTGCAAGGAGGATTTACCGGGTCCTCCTATGTCAGAGTAACCAGGTAAATCCCCATTGCAGGAACCCGGTAATGGAGCCCGGAACGGAGGCAGCCACAGAGCTAATAGCTCCATGGCTACCTCCATTCTCGTAATGAGGCCCTATGTTTTTCCCTGAGTTTTCCGGTTTGCTCAGGATCTCTCACTTTATTTTGAGACAGTTACTGTGTGATATTCTAGTGAGTTGAAATTTCTTTGATATCCAATAATTTGATATCGTATAGCCCTACTGCCCTCCATCATGCTTTTTTAGTTATGCCAACACTCATGCTTTCCTATGTATGTAGATATCCACCTGTCTTTTTTCTCATCCTTTCAGTCTTAATGTTTTTCTTCTACACCCCCTTGCTCGCTTGACCTTCTCCTTCCCTTCCAGTTGTACTGGCAATATTATCTCTTGTGTTTGATGTACAGACTGAATGTTCTTTGATTCGTTATCTTGTAAATTCTCCTCTAGTACTAGATTGCTTTTCTATTCTTCTCGCTTCAGACTTACATGGCTGCTTATCTTCAGTGATATCAAGTTACACATATTTTTTATTTGTTCACTTGGTGTCTATCTATTTTCGCTCTCTATTCCTCTCCCTTGCATTTTCATTCATATTTGCCTATTGTGTCATGCTCGACATTGTGGCATTCATTTGACACTCGGCACTCAGTTTCCCGGTTTTCTGTGCCTTGCCATGCTCCCGGCTTTCCAGCGATCCTTTGGACTGGCTTTTGTGACCTTCTTGGCCAGTTTTCTTCTATTAGATTTGCTTGTACTCCTCTGCTCTCCTCTAGCTTCACTCATAGCATTTCTCCTACTTCGTTTTTCAGCTTCTGCTTAGCCTCGTGGCAGCCTCCTTCCATAAAGACCCGTACACTTTTGAATTTTGTCTGTTTTTCACTCTTTTTGTTTTTTTTGCCTAGGCACTTGGACCTGTTGTAATTTTTGTTAATGGATTATATGTTAAGAACTTTCCAAATAGATGTCTTGTTTTGAACATATTTGCACAGAGGCTGATTTTGACTATCCCACGAGACAGAAGGGAACATTTCTGTTTGTTAAAGAGAGGTATTTTTTTTACTGTCTTGTTCTATTGGTTGAGAATTTTATGGTATACTCTGACTTTTGTATTTTTGATGTTGTGTCTCTAATTTATTCCCATTTTTGTTCCACCTTTTACCCATTTGTATACTCCTTTTTCTAGATGTTCCCTGGTGAAGGATAGTCATCTATCCGAAATGCATTGGCCATGACATCCACTCTCATCTGCCATATTATTGTACTTTGGCATATGTGTTTTAAATATATTTCTGTGCATTTAAATGACTGAGTTTTCTTATCTTTTGCTTTCAATAAGCACACAGTGTAGTACTTTATTGTGTAAGTCATTAGCAATTCAATGGTGTTCTGTTTTACATTGTTATTCATATGTAAAGATTGGCTATAGGCATGGAATGTAGAATGTACTGGGATGCCAGAAAGCAGGAATGTTAGAATGTATTGGTTGTAGGAATGATGCACAGGAAAGCATCAGTTATGAAGCTGTTTATGATGTGACCGGTGGGTTATTAATCCTATACTTAAATAAAGATATAAATCTACAAAAGTGTGTGAGAAGATATTTCACACAGTAATCTGTGGTGTCTTCTGCACGCCTTTGATGTGAGCACATCGCATTGACGTCAGTCTGCCTCAATCACATGTCATAGTCTATGTTCACCCAACTGTGCCTGTTGGGTTGCTGTAGTACTCCTTATTCATCAACCTTTCCAAATTATCATTATAGAAATGTCTTTTCTAAGTAATAGGGTGGTGCCCACTCCTTCTTTCTGTTCATGTGCCGATTGTTACCATACACATAGAATGCATTTTGGCATTTTAATTTCTCCTTTATCCTACTCTGCTTCTGGGTCATTCCAGAGTGTCAAATAGAATAGATTAATGTATTTAATGTGTTTACTTATATAATTATATACAGGGAAGAACAATGCTGTTTTTATTGCAAAAGAACACACAATAGGGATGATATGAAATTTGGAGGGAAGCAGTGATCTTCTTTAAATGGGGTGAGTTCAAGTGGCATTCTGACCAGATTGTGGCAAGGAGTAAATGGAACAGTCAGTCAGTACAATTAATGGGTGGTCTTACATAGATTAAGGACAATCAACATTAGACATTTTTAAGTGCAGGTAGGCGGTACAGCCAGCTTTGTTGAGGATGTGACAATGATAGATGAAGTGCTAGAGTGGAGGCAGAGAAAGTGAGGCACAAAGGCAGGTTAGAGGCAATGGAAGAATGGTAGATTAAGACGGTAACTTAGAAGCAAGGAGGTAGACCTTCACTTTGGATGTCAGGGCGAAGAGAATTCCATGCAAGTGGAGCAAGAAGAGAGAAAGAGCAGAAGCGAGAGGAAGCACAGGGAGGGCTAGGTGCCACAAGGGTAGTCAAGGAGGCAAAACAGAGATTGCAAGAAGGCTTGTAGAATTGCATAAAGGAGGATAGATATGGTGGTGCTTTACCATGGATAGATTTGTGAATCTGGCCTTGTTTTGCATTGTTAGCCAACCAGCCTGGTAACACTAAGAGGAACTAAGTGTAAAGTGGGGGAGTTCAAAGAGAGTCCTGGTAGCAAAGTAAATGTCAATTGGATAGAAGGTATAGTTTGGGAGACCAAAAAGGATGCTGGCACAGTAGTCCAGCTTAGAGAAGACAAGAGCGGTTAACAAATGTTTCGCTGTGTTGAAAGGAAGCAGGTGCCTTATTTTCCTAATAATTAGGAAGTTGACATGAGCTGCCATTGCATTTATGGAGATGAAAGCAAATAAGGTGTGGGAAGAGACAAAGATGACACAGAGGTGCATAGCAGAAAAGGAGTGGGAGAGAGTGCCAGGTGGGAACAGTATAGGCAGGGGAGAAGCTCAGAGAGTATTTATCAGAGAAGAAGAGCACCTCTGTTTTGGAAGAGTTTAACATCATAGAGTGTGAAGCCATCAATATTTAACGACAGGTAAACAGTTGGACATTTGGAGAGATCAGAGGAGGGTTCAGGAAAAGAGGAGAAGATTTGGGTGTCATCTGTGAAGAGTTGGTACAAGAACCCAAAGGAGGAGATTAGTGCAGTTAGAGGAGTGAGTTGAGAGGTGTTGTTATTCCAGGATACAGAGAATTGGCGCACTTTTAGGTAGGATTCAATCCAGGTAAGGGCTTAATCGCAAATCCCAAGAGGAGCTACACCATCCTGGTGATCAGAGTGATCAACAGTATCAAAGGCAGGACAGGTCAAGGAGAAGTCAGAAAGAGGAAAGGTTGGAGTGCTTAGCAGAGGCACATTTGGAGCAGTTTCAATGGAGTAACAGGAGTGGAAACCTGCTTGTAGCTGGTCTCATTGTTTGTGGATGTCTAGGAAATTGGTAAGATGGTTGAACACAACCTTTTCCAGCACTTTAGAGTTGTGTGGAAGGGGAAACAAAGGCCAGCAGGCTCGGGTATGTCCCTTGCTTATTTATGAGAGGGATAACTGTTGCCGTTTTGAAAATAGAGGGAAAGCGAGCAGAGTCGAAGGACAAGTTGTAGAGTTCAGTAAGGAGAGAGGCCCCTAGAGGGGCAATAGGCTTGCTTAGCTTAGAAGCAAGAAGGTCTGATGAGGCAAAAGAGGGGATAGCCTTCATCAGTAGAGATAGGACATCTTCAGTATTAGTGTGAATAAAGTGGGGGATAGAGGCAGTGGATGGTGATACAGTAGATGGAGTGTGGACTGTATAATGTTTGCAGCAAAGTATTTAGTTAGGTCAGTACCTGTGAGAATGGAGTAATGGAGCTGATAGGCATAAGCTTAGGAGGAGAGAGGAATAGGTTTTGAGTTCACTGTAACCAGCAAGAATGGTTGGAGTGGGAGTCAATGAGGCTGAGGTAGAATTCATCTTTTGCTCTATCAAGAGAGGAATTGCGAGAGTTCAGGTCAGAGAGGTAGAGCTGCAGGTTCTCATGCAAGTGGGTACACCTCCATTTCCTCAGCAACTGATGTATGTCTGTGCAGCGACAGAGTGTGAATAGGGTGACCCATGTTTGAGGATGCTGAGAATTAGGAGTGACAGTAGTGGAAAGTGAGAGGAGAATTAATCATATAGTAAGGATTGGAAGCAGGAGACGGCAGTGATAGTGGAAGAGGTATCAGGTGTGAAGGAAGAGAGTGAGAACTGTATGTCAGAGAGAAAGGGGGGAATGGCTGTAGGTTTACATTTCATTTTAGTAAGAGGTCAGGCAAGTGGTAAGGAGAGGTCAGAGGGTGGAAAGGACACGGTAGAGGAAACAATGGAGTGATCAGATAGAGATGGTGTGACAGTAGTATTAGTGGCTGAGTGATAGGTGGAGATTAATAAGAGATTGAAGGATATACCTCCAGTATGGTGGGTTAGCAGGTTATGGATAGATTAGTGAGCTTGGTCACTAAAAAAATATGGAAGTTCAAAGTTCAGAGAAGGGGTTGGAGAGGGAAGATTAAAGTCACCTCAGATACTCAAGTGACGTTTCGTGGAAAGAGAATCAAGGAGTTGCCCAAGTTCATCTAAGAATTGGCCAGTAGGACCAGGAGGGTGACAGATGGAGATGATGTGAACCGAGTGTGGAGGAGCAATAGCAGGGACGGTGAATTCAAAAGAGGCAGGAGAGGATGTGGCATTGGAGATTTATGAGGCGATGAGGCAGGAAGAGATTAAGTGTCCAATGCCTCCCCCTCTGCAAGTCAGACAAGGAGAGTGAATGAAGGATAGTTTGAAGTCATGTAGGGCTGCCAGGGTGGTGGTGTCAAATGGAGATAGCCAGGTTTCAATAATAGCAAGGATATTTAGGGAAGGAAAGCTGGCACAAAAGTAGTCTGTGATAAAGGAAGTTTTGTTGTATACAGACTGAGCATTCCACAGTGCAATCTTCAGTGGTCCTGGTAATGAAGAGTAGAGAAGGTGAGATTTGGAGGAAGAGAGGTGAAGTGGATAGGTGTTGGAGGAGGTGTGGTTTGCTCATCTGCTTTGTTTGTTGGAAGTAGGAGGTGCAAGAGAGATGGAGTAGTGGGAGTTTCGAGACGTGAGTTTAATGGTAGGTATAGGAAAGTAGCATGATTGGAGAAAGTGTAGGAGGAACAGCAGGAGCTGCAGGAATACATGCATTACAGGTGAGTACTGCAGTATGGCGAGACAGCACAGTAATTAGCAAGCTTGAGCTACTCACAGTGGTAGCAGATCAGAAGGCAAAGGGAAAGGCTCATATTTGAAGAGGGAAAGAGGCTGTTTAATGGCTGGTCTTCACCCTTTACTGTTCAACCCTTAACTTGGATACCCCTAGCGAGTTCAGATAAGACTTCACATGCTCTTATCACCTCATCACCTAGTGACTGGTTTCTGATTTTGTCCCTGGTATTGCTGAGACAAGGGATTTCTTCTTGTTTGGTGTTCTCAAAGGAGCCTCTTGTGACCTTTAGTTGGCGATTGAGCTGAATTAAGATGGCCGCAGGAAGTGATGTCACTGATTGGAATTGAAGCCACAAACAGGAAGTGAAGCCACAGACCCAAAGTGACATCACCCACTATCATCACCTGATCTCCCAGTCAATCAGTGGTTGGTCTCTCTGATGTTGTTCCCCCAGTGTGGCTGGGATTAGGCAATTTTATTCCTGTTTGGCGTTGCCATAGGAAACTTTTGTGACCTTTAGCTGTAGATTGGGCCAAATTAAGATGGCTGCAGGAAGTGATGTCACCATCAGGAAGTGAAGCGTCCAACAGGAAGTGAAACTACAAACCTTCAAGCATGTGAGGCACACAAATGCACCTCACAAGCCTGAAGGTGGTTTGATTTATTTTTATATTTTACCACAGAACAAAGAAGTGGGAGATTGCAACACAATATATGAGTTTATCTAATGTCCACTCAGGAGTATTCCTGTGTGCTCTGTGCATTTTTCACCTGATTTATATGCATGAGATTTGCAGGTATGGATTTTATTTATGTAGTTTGTTTTATAGTCAAGTGATCAATCAGTGTCACTGTCCCAATGTGCCACTAGGACAAGAAGTGGAATATAGACATTTTTACAGTGTCTCTTCTTGGAAACACATATTAGCAATAAGAATGATTAAATTGTTACACAACTACAACCCTTTCTGCAAAGTGTTGAAGATGCTTTGCAAAAGCAACTAGATCTGCTACCATCAGCCCTTTAAATTCGAAATGTAGAATGCGTGAGCGCTTGTAGGGGTGCCGCACAATTCCAGGCACACCCAATGAGGGTCGATGTGTAACTGACTTGCCACGCCTAGCCGTCATCTTTATTGCCTCCGTGACTCGGCACACATCCCCACTGGTATACTGCTCACGTCACCACATCCCTTCTTAACCATAACACAGCAAATCAACATCAGCATTAACTTTTGCACTGTGAAGGATACTGGCATGTGACTGATCATTCCACCACATAGTCTTATAATCTCAATGGTAACCTCCCTGTTCTTACTGGGTATCCACGCTCTCCGTCTAGACTCTTTTGCTGATCAACTCACTCATGTGTCACGGGACTATAGCCCTGTGTAACACCTCCATGCGGACTGATCCACCACAACCAGTGACAGTTTCTTGTGATGCTCTCCATGCCCCTGCTGGCAGTGACCATTGATCCTTTCCTGTGCGGCACTGTCCATGGGGAGACCTCATATGGTAGACACAGTTTATGTATTTATTGTTTGCTTGTAATGCGTTTACACAGCAAGAACTATGCAGACGAGTTGACCTCTTGGCACCATGAGCACTTGGCCAGCAACTCCTCTACCTGTTGCTCCAGGTCCAGGATCCAGACCTTCTCACTCAGATGGGTTTGTTGGTGGTTGGAAGTCCTGTATGGCTGCTACTTTCTGCGGGTCAGGTGAGACCCTCGCCCCTTGGAACATAAACCCAGATAACTGCATTTGGGATTGAAGAAAGTGGCATTTATCTCTATGCAGTGTAAGGCCCTTGTCCCTTAGATGCTGAAATACAGCTGCCATTATGTGTAGGTGTTCTGTTTTGGCCCTCAAGTAAATCAGCACGTCGTCACTAATGTTGATGACCCCTTTTATGCCAGTGAGCACCCCCCTGATGGTATGGTGAAAACTTCAGCAGCAAAAGAGACACCAAAGCTGAGCCTTTTTTGTACCGGAACAGTCCTTTATGGGAGGAGAATGTCATGATGGGCCTCGACTACTCATGCAGTGGCACCTGGTGGTACTCCACCCTCAGGATTATGGTTGAGAATACTGCTGCCCCTTGTAGGTCAGCCAATATATCATTCAGGGTGGATGTTGGCCTCATTCCCACTTGATCACTCTGTTGTGGAGGCGCATGTCCACACATATCCTGACCACTCCTGGATGTGCTGGTTTCAGGATGAGCACCATCGGTGACACCCAGGGCGTGGGCCCTTGCACTCGTTCAATGATGTCTGCCTGATCCATGTGCACCAGCTCATCCTCCACCTTTTTCCTGGATGGTCATACCCACATGTAGCTGCACCTCCTGACCATCTAGGCAACCTATGCCTTACAACAGGTCATCACATTCTCCACATAATCTCTCCACATCTGTGAGATATACCTGGACACAAAGTGCATCAAGCCCAGTATCACCACCATCATGCAACTCAAGAGTGTGTCCTTGACTTCTGTGGTGATATAGAAAGTCACTGCACTTCCTGATCTTTTAGGCAGCCTATGCCTTGGAACAGGTCATCATATTCACCACAAAACCGTCTCCACATCCGTGAGATATACTTGGAATGCAAAGTGCATCAAGCCTAGCATCTCCACTATTGTGCAACTCAGGAGTGTGTCTTTCACTTCTCTAGTGATATATAAAGTCACTGTGTGTGCATTGGTGGCTGTGTGCCACCGTCGCCTGGAATGCCCCCTCCAATGGAATGGGCGTTGTCTCTCCATAGGTGAAGATTCTTATTTTTGGTGGTGTGAGCCTAGGCATTGGGTGCAGCAAGTTGTCATGGGCAACATGATGTCCTCATCTTCCCCACCATTCATGTCAACGTGCCTGTCCCAGAACATCTTGGTGTGTCTCCAGGGTGTGCAGGCGTCAGGTGTATAATGGTATCCTGTAATGCTTTCACCATTAACGTGACACTTGTGCCTAACATTGCAAGTTCTTGGAGGGCCACTGGGTGGCACTGTGAGTTGTTAGCCACGCCGTAATGGCCTGGTGTTCCTGCGATTTGTAATCAACACCTGGGCTCTGGCCTAACGAGCACTCTCCCTGTGGAGAGCCGCGGCCAGGAGCCCCAGCTGGTGGGAGGCGAGAGAGAGATGATGGTTCTCTGCATCCACTTCCAGAACGGTCAATGCATGGCAGCTCTGCCGTGTGTGAGCATGCACAGCAGCGGGCTCTTGGGAAGGTCTTGCAGAGCTCCTTCAACCAGAGGTAGCCTCCCGTTGTAGAGTGGCTTGGTGACGGCAACCAGCAGGCAGACTGGGTGGCGGTCACTACTCGGGTTGCCCCCCACCTCATTGCCAATTGTTGTATGCAGAAGCACTTGTGGGGGTGCAGCACAATAGCAGGCACACACAATGACGGTAGGTGCATATTGGCTGGCCACACTCGTCCATCAGCTTTATTGCCTGCGTGAAGTGGCATACACACTCACTCACTGGTGTCGTGCTCACGTCACCACATTAATGGCTGAGCATGGGTGACGTCTGGCCCCTGCGATTTCCCTATCCCCCACTGGCATTAATACAATGACAACAAGGTTCAGCTATGTGGAAAAGATACTTTTGCACAATATCCACATCATGCTTTGCCTCTTGCTCTGCTGACTCTCGGTGCTTTCCAGAATGTACTAGCCAAGCTTTTTCAGTGCATCTGGTGAGCTGACCATGTGTTGCTGCCTGATCCCCAATTAGCAAGCAATTAATCATCACTGATAAACATAGAAGAATGTGTGTCTTTAGAGATTGCTGCTGCATTTAGCATGGACAGTGTACTATAAGAGGGAGGCAGCTGCAGCCAATATGTTAAACATAAGCAATGTCTACAGTACATCAATTAATGTAATATAGTACGCTTTTGGATCTATATTTTTAACCTGGCAGCATGTGGAGGCTTGAATGCACCTGCCCCACCTATACTCAGCTACGCAGCTGAGATGCAGAGTCCCTAGACTCTGGTTCGGCGAGTGGCTTCCTTTTCACTTTAGAGCATTCAGGAAAAAGCAGACAGCATTAGCAATGCCAATGGTTTTAGCTTTTGTGAGGGCATCGGCTGGGCTTGAAATTTTCCAGGCACTGCTAAATGATAGTACTTAATTATAAAATGGCAACAGTTGGCAAATTGTGTTTGTAATTGGGCATATTATGCCAGTGACTGACAATGCTTATCTAATACCTATCCAAGAACCAAAACGGCAAGGTTTGCCAATACTTGTTTCTCACAGAAATTCAGTGCAGGGACACACATACTGCTTATAAATCAAGTGGCTGAAGGTACACACATGGTTAAGACATTGTTATTGCATCAGTATCTCGTTGGTAGATACTATTTTGTCATTTATTTATTGTGCATTTGTAAGGTGCTTATACTTCAAGTAAATTGTGTTTCAAAGCACCCACAGGGAAACGGGGAGGGAACATGGGAATGAAAGGCAAATATAATAACAATGAAGAAAGAGAGAGGCAGTCCTACTCGGCTTGTGAGCATTCAGAATGTGAACGTGCAGAGAGAGAGAAGGGATGAGGGAGGGTGGTAAGTGCTATGAGTACTACAGGAGGAAGGGCTAGCAGCTGATTAAGTGCCTAGCAGAGATCAATTGGTAAGAGTGGTCCACTGCTGCCAGCACAATAAGTGCAGGCCTGTGAGATAACACAGGCCAGTGGGCACCCTAAGGCAAGTGCTGGCGGTGAGCCGAGGCAGAAGGCTATTGGGGGAGGTCAGGATCCAGACGGACACATAAGGGCCCTCCTCACCAATCTCAGTGACTGTGGGGTTTAGAAATGGAGGGAGAGGGGGAAGGAGGAGGCGAAAAGGAAAATCTTGAGGAGCTCCTGGAATTTGAGGAGATCTGGCTCAAGACGGAGATGAATGGGGAGGCGGTTCCAGAGGAGTCAGCTGGTCGTGGAAAGATGTTGGCCACCAGTTTGCGGTTAAGAGAAGTGATTGACACGCAGAGAGTTGGTGCCGGAAGAGCATAAATATCTGGAGGGAGAGTATTTAGTGAGAGCCAGTTGTAGATAGAAGGCTTTATGGATGATGCAGAGGGATTTTAATTTGATCCTTGCAGCAATCGGGAGCCAGTAGAGAGATTTTAGGGCTGCAATGATGCAGTCCCTGGGCTTCAGGCCAAGGATAAGTCTTGCAGCCCTATTCTGAATATGTTGGAGGGGACGTGGAGAGGAAGAGGGTAGATTAAGGAAGATGCTGTTACAGTTGTCCAGCCTAGAGAGTACTAGAGCTCTAGAGACATTGCACTTATGGGGGAAAGTCAGGAAAGGAAGGATTCCTTTGAGGAGGTGGAGTTGAAAGTGGGCCTTCTTGGCAAGGTCCTGGAAGTGAGGAAGGGAGGAAAGAGAGGAGTCGAAGATGACTCCAAGGTTTCTGGCTACAGATGAAGGAGATGAGGGAGAGCCCAAATAGGGTGGTGTGAGAAACCTGAAGGTGTCTCACCCCCTAGTCATCGGGGATCTGTCATTCAGGTGGCCAGGACATGGTCATCGCTATTGGATCCAGTTGCTGGCGGTGGACCAATGTGGGAGGATCACCTCGATGGTCAGTCTTCGGGGAGTGGAAGTGGGACACTGACAGGTGAGACACGGTATCCCCTTCCTCATAACACATTTTCCCCATCCTACCCCGTAGGATATTTAAAAGCTCTACCCCCTTTTCCTACACAAACACTTTCTCACACTGCAAAAGACAATGGACTAACACCAGATCCCTTTACCTGACATGTCCCAACACTAGGGTCAGTCAGAGTCAGGCAATTGCCAATAACTACGAACACCTGACAGCCCTTTCCCTTCCCCACAGGGATAAAAGGCAGAGCATGGGAGCACACTTTGAGCAAAGCCGAAAGCACGAGAAAGCAGCTATTTCGGGACGGCAGTACAAACGATGGAGAAATGCTTACAAAACCAAAAGGACCACAAGGATGCAATTACCCTTGCCCTTTTCACTACTGACCCACAAAGCCAATGATAAAGCAACAGTAAGATTTGGAATTGAAGCTGGTGACTGGTGTGGCAGATGTCAACGGTACACAGGGGCCTCCCGCACTGAGAGACAGGGCGGGGAAAAGAGCTTGCCGCAGTGGTACCGTCCTTGACTCCAGCGGAAGGAAAGCCAACGAGTTCAGCACAGCCGGTGAATCAGAGGAAACTGATAGTAGACCGGATTGTGTTAAACTCACGGTTGCAGTAGCAACATATACGTAAAGAGAAAAAGATAATAGGCAAAGGTCTTTTGTGAACAACCAAGGTATTATGGTTAGAGTGGTCTGGCGCCGTGTGGGAGCTCATTCGAAAGACTCTAACAAATGCCCACTCCTGAACAAGGAGGATATGTTGAACTGAGAAACCTTCAAGAACCAAGAGGCCCCAGGGGAGGCCAGCTAGAGACACATGGGGAACTAAGTGATCTGCATTGTGATGACAAACGTGAACCCGACTGAGGGATGTCCACAGTGAGTTGTTGGTCTGAGCCCGATTGAAGGAGGCTGACATTGTGAAAGGGATCAGAGCCCGGCTGAGGGGAATCCTCAGGTGAGGCATAATAGTCTGACGTGAAAAAAATAGAAGGAACTTTTGCATGTTGTTTGTGATACATCAGGTTCTCTGAAGCAAGAGACTTTGCATAAAAGAGACTTGGGCACAGAAGGCCCTGATATTGGAAAAGGAACTGTAAACTTGGGCTGCAGAAGCCGAGAAGTGTGCTGTGCTCAAGAGTCCCGCCTTGTCCTGTGCATCCTGACTTATCTTTTTGAGAACACTTTTTCTTTCTTTGTGAACATTATCCCACACTATTTTGTATTTAGAGGTAAGGACTAGCAATAGGTTTTTCTTAGTAGAGGCCCTTTTTATTTGACTAGACTGCACTAGGACTGTATTATTATTATTTGATGGTCGTAGCTTGCTCCCATCATAGATTTAGGTTTAAATTAGGCATTTATCTCACCCATTTTTAAAGTTTAATAAACACCCTTTCCACTCACTTCATCCGCGTAGGCCTGGCACTTCCACCTTTCGGAGGGGGCATACTGTCATGTCCCATGGGCACAGATGGTCCCTGTGGCAGCAGTGGACCATGAGTTTGTGCTTTTGTAATCCCCAGGAAATCCTTCTCTTTTGTGTTCTATTCCTTTACTGATCTAAGCTCTCTCTCTTCTTCAGCGAGTTCTGCCATTTGCTGTGGCAATCTGGCTCCCCGCAATAGCTCTGAGTCTCTCTCTCCTCCTCCATGTTCATCTCAGTTAAGGCATTCTGCCGATGCTATGTGGTTTTCACGGCAACAGGAATTGCTTACCACAGACCCGGAAGTCTGCGAGCTCCCTGTCACCGCTGCTACCGCGGCTCCTCGCCAACGCTCCCTTACTGTGAATTCTGGTAGCGAGAGATTCTACTTCTTTCTGAAACATATATTCTATCTGGTGCACACTGTTCACTTCCTTGGTCTCAGGAATACTTTCCTATTCACGGCAGTACTTACAAGCTCCTCTGGTGTTCGTACGAAACGCCTGCACTTTCCTCCCTTCAATCATTCATCCTATGTCTCTCACGAATGGTAAGCATGATTCATTTAGGTTAAGTCCTCATCCGCAGCTATAGTACTGTTACTAATTAGACGCATTATATTAACAGATCCAGTAGGCAAGAACAGTGCGATCCCACACTACTAGAAACTCTACAGCATATCCAACACAGCAGTCCTCCATCAAAACCAACAGCCGGGAGGTGCCAACCCAGCAAGAATCGACAACAGGGTTTTCTTCCCCAGAGGATTTCCCTGGAAACCCAATTCCCTCCTATTATTCCATTTTCAGGTAGGAATAGGGCGACCACGTGGATTCTCCACACATCCTAATTGCTGATTCTGATCCAGGTGGGTGAATTTCAATTTGGATTCAGTTTATGACAGTCTGTAAAAACCAAGCATTACACTGGTACATGTAAGCTAGTAGTTGGGTTCATTTCAAAACATGTTCAGTTGTGGATATTATCTGGTGCTAAAGTGCCATTTTTTAGTTCAAATGATGCACTCGAGTATAGATAGGAGAGGGTTGACCTGTGAGGCGTGACCCACACCTTGTGGGTGTTTTTTTTGTATCCACTCATTGACTGCCCATGGCCATGCTAATCCTTGTGGCCATTCCCACCCACTAACTGCCTCTGCCCCCAACCATAAACACCCTGCTGAGCTCTCTTTGAGCTAGCTCTATGAAGCAGTAACACCAAACCTTGTGTTTTAAAGGCCTTTGAGTTTTATTACTAAGCAAGCATCTAATAGTTAATGTTTGAATTGCAGCTGTTGATGTGCCACTAGTATAAAAAGAATGTCTTGACCACGTGCGCCATTTGATTAATAAGCGCTGAAGTCTTGTTATCTCATGGCTAGCTACCACCATATTGGCAGTGCTTAGCAAATGCCTTTTCCCATAACTACACAAAAGCCAAACCCGTAGGCTCTGCCAATGTGTTTACTTTGCGGATCAATGCACAAGACATTTACATTTACATTCATCCCAGGCTCTGTACAGCAGGAATTTTACAGAAACGTTATCAATCATCCAATTTTAATCAGAGAAATAATGCACACCTTCACCTGACAGTTGCATTATTTCACGTAATGATCGTAATTCACCCGAATTGAGCTCCCATGTAGTAACAATTGAACACAATCTGTGTTTTTAATCCCGGTAGGATGTCCTTCAGTCCTCAATGATTTCGCAGGAAAGCAAACATAAGGGAACAATACAGAGGCTTGGTTACCTTGGGCAATATCCTAACAAGCAACTTGTTTTACTAGATTTCAGGGTGGGTGGGAACAGAGACGGTGTCAGAATTGAGTGGCAGATGCATTCATTCCATCGGGTATGGCCTGATACAATCATGTGAGGGGCAGAGAAAGACCTGATTGGATGGATGCTCAACAGTCAGGAAGTAGTACGCCAAAGTTACACAAAACCAAACAGCTCACACTACAGGATAATTTTGGTCACATGTGGCCTTGATACACATCAGTCAAAACCAAAAAGGCCCATTTTCGAGACTCAAAAACTTTCAACATTTTCATAAAAAAAACAGAACATAACTTATTCATGGAAATAGCCATGCTAGCTGCCAAACTTCCGTATAGGTGCATTCTGCGGATGCACTTCCTGGGGACAAAGTTGAGTAAGATCAATCGAGCAGCGACACAGAGGGAGGTGTGGGCTTAACATAGACGTTTATCAGGGAGTAGGTAATTTTAGGTAAAAATGCAACTCAACAACGGAATGATCCTTTCTTTACGCTTCAACAAACAACAAGTATTTGGGTTTCCAATTTTCAGCCAGGGGTTCCTCAACTGACAAGTTGTTTGCTCTTCTTTCACGTGACTCCAGTGCTCTTATATTTGCATTTGTATTTTTTTGAAGAACAGAGGTCTCAATTTTGAACAGAAATGACTTAAAACAGACACTTACAGATGGTGAAAGCATTCCCACAAATGGTGCCTGTACAATAGCATAAAGATAAGAACAAGTAGTGAGCCAGTTTATGATGGCGTAAAACGAATGTGGACATATACTAGGGACAACACAAAATAAACTGAAACAAACAGGTGGCTTGCAGCGCTAACATTAACCGATGGTGGCAAGTGCTTCAAACTAAAGATGAGAACTAATTAAATATACAAAATGACATTATTAAGCGCCACTTGAGGCAGTTGTGGGGTTAGGTATGGAGGGTTGGAGAGAGGGCAGAGGGAGCTCCCTCTTTAGCAAGTAATTGAAGTTTAAGCCGAGCGTTGAAACGATGCACAACTGGCTGAGATTATTATAAGCAAAGGGTTCTAGTGGAGCAGGGCAAAACAGGAGCAAGAGCAGAAGTGAGAGGGGGCACAGAGAGGGTATAGGATTGTGAGTGCAAAGGAGGATCAGTGGGAACGAGATGATGAGTACACTAAGATACAATCCGACAGGTACTAAGGAGCAAGACCATTGATAGCTTTGTAGATTAGGAGAAGGAACTTTAAAAGAGAGCGTTTTGTGCATTGTGAGGGAAGCCGGGAATTTGCCATTTTTAATGACCTAACCCTGGCTGCTTGATAATGCTGTGCTGCTAATGCATACTGCCATGTTTAACAAGTGCCTTATTGCCATTGTGAGGTGAGCCCTATGTTCCATTGCGCATGTCTTAAACCCAGAAGGCTTCATAGTCTAATATGTAGCAGTGCTCGCCTCCACAACTCTCGCCTCTGACGTATTTCCATTTTGCCAGTAGTAAGCGTGTTGCAGCCTGCTGCTTTCCTAGGATAAGCAGCTTTGGTATACTGAACTTATCATATATAGAAAGAGGGCTTGCCTACTCGAACCATGTGAGAACTGTAGAGGTAGTTTACCCTGCATGAATTACTGTATCATTAAATGTCTTCCTGAATGTATTGGGCAGACCGTGAGAATGCAGCCTTTGCCTTAGACTTGTATGCTGAGACATTGTCATTCAACTTGACACATTCCTTCTGTAAAATAACTTTTCATGCCTATGCCTTCCTTTCCATTGGAAGGCATCAGTGCTCTGTTGAATAAAAGCCCACACATGGACGAGTTTGAGGTTGATGTGCCGAGTTGTGTACTGCCGTTGGTTTGTTGCTGTCCATTGGCTTTGCTAATGCTAATAAAATCATTCACCAATCCAATGGAATAGTCTGTGGGTTTTTTTCCATGACAAGATTGATGCCGGAAATGTCGGATTCCCCCTGCCCTACAGCCAAGTCCAAGGGTCGGTGGGCATGACTCTCGGCGGACCCCATGGGCCCAGGAGAGACAAATTCATATGAGGGGATAACTGGCAGGCGTGCCCAGAGATTCGGGGCAGTGGGCAGAGCAGACGCAGAAAAAGAGCTGACTGAAAATAATGGGTTAATGTACTCAGATAATTTCATCACTGAATTGCTGTGCTTTCTGTATTATTGTCTGAAACAGGTCAGAGTAAATGTTTGTCGCTGGTTAAAAAGGAAAAATCCTGAAATCTGAAATCTGAAAACTGTTTTGATAATCTGAAGATACAAGAGGAAAGGTACCCTGCCTACAAATGGTGTGATCTGGCAAGGAAAACTGTAAAAGCGGCTAGTGACCACAGTTAAATGTTAAGAGTAAACAGTGCATCCATGCTCTCTACTGATTCAAAATAACATAGGACCGCTGGGTTGGTCAGAGTAGAGTAAGATAAGAACGGTTACATGTGATTTTATCAAATGAAAGAACAAAGAATTAATTTTGAATGAAAAAAAGATCTTAAAAAAACACATTTTGTTTTTTGTTGTTTTGGGGGATTTCCTCCAACCTCCTTTTTTAAAATACCCTTTGCCCACCCCTATTTTAGCAAAAAGGCAGCCAAGCAGAGCTAACCCTTGGCAACTCCTTATTTTGGTTCAAAATTAATATTGGTTGTCTGGCAGATAAGTTTCCCAATTGAGTGTGGCTGCCACACTAATAATAAATGTAGAAAGGTTTAGATGGGAATGGTTCTCAATGCGCCAACCTTTTAAATCAAAAAGAAATTGTAAAGTCTTTCAGGTGAGTCAAATTATGAAAAAACAAGCTGACACAATACTGAGTTATTTAGGAGCTTGTGCTCATTTTTTGTTTTTATTCTTGATATTCTGGTTTTGCTTCACACCTTGATCACTTGAAGTGGTTTGAAAACAAGTATATTGAATTTTTTAGTATATATGCTGTTTTAAAATTTTTACAGTCTCTCATTGGTGTTGCTTCACACCCTTTTTTCTAGTTAACGGATAACAAGTTAGTTCAAAAATAAATAATCTGTATAATTTTCAAGTGAATTCTGTACTCAAATAATTGTTTTATCCAAATTGATAATTCACTCAATTGTTAGTTCTCTCAACACGTGTTTCCCCATTCTTATTTAAATGGTTTATTAGGAGAGAAAAAAACCCATTGTTTATATTGAAATAAGCATTCGTCATTCATTCATTCATGAGTCCCTGTTGGGTAGACTTTCAGTCATTTTTCATGGTTAGTTCCACAAAGCTGTTAAGCTTAATTGTATAAGAGGAAAAGGCGTGATAAGCATGGTGTCCTTTGGCTTGCTGTGACAGACACCTTTTCCCACCCCTTAAACCACTTTTCCCATTCCCAACCACATTTAATTAGTCTTCTATAATTCGTTATTATTTTTCCAATGTTTAGGGTTCGTCAAAAATTGCATTCTTTGTTATCTCTTCGATAACATCACTGCATACCGATAAGAACAGGGACTGAAATGAGAGAACCTTGTATACATGTGAAGAAAATATATGGGATGAGAGCTGTGTGATTGTCCTGTCAAAATCCCATCCACACTATTGAAACCTGATATGTGACCCCCCAACTTTGTATTCACACTCTATGTGTCTTGTGTTCGACCCTTCCCTACCCATGTCTCTGAAAAAGCTGTAAAACGCTCTGTGCTTTGGGTAGCATAATGGAGGGCAACGACTGCAATTGACAGTCGTCTGAATTTAGCTGACACCTGAGGGTGTCCCTGAAATTTCTGTAACAGGGGAGGAACAGAAGCCAGAAATCCCCACTCGGGCCTCTGGATAGACATGGCAGAGTGGTGAGAAATTAGCCGAACCAGCTGTGCCAGCCCCAGGACACAATAGTGTCAGCTGCAGGCAAAGTTAGGTACAGACTTGGCTCTGCAATAAGTCATACCTTGTCATATCCTTTGCGAGAATGGGTTCAGGCCAGTTAAGAGAAGTGCCTCTTCCTCCTATAGGAAGCCCAGCTCACTTTACGTTTACACACTACTTGCTCAAAGCAAGTACGACTCTGGATAGCTGGCACACATATAGGCAGAAAGAGTCACCTAGCCACTTTCCTCAGGAAGGAACATTCAATTTAGACAAAATAATAATCCTGCACAGAACGATAAAGCAAAAAGGTGCCTGTGTGAACAAACAGCAATGGGACAGTCATCTAGACTGGTACACTGAAGCTACCAAGAGACAGTCCGAGGCAAATACCAGAGCCCTGAAAGACACCCAAGAGAAGTTCCAGGAGCAAGTCAAGACCCTAAAGACTGAGTACTCCAACTTGCAAGTTCCAGCCAGAAAATCAGGGTATAATTGCCTATATCCCGTTATCCGACAGGGTCCCCCAGCAAAGGAATCTCCTGAAGACATTCTGGACTCTTTCAATCCCGCCACTTTAAATACCACTGTGACCATTAGGCTTATAGCCCAGGCAACCACCGACCTGCCTCCTGTCTACTCCGATGACCCCTAGTACTAGCCCAATCCCATCTGAGCTAAGAACACAGGTTTCCAGCCTCTTTCAGTCACTGTCATCCACTACACGCACCTTTGATGGATTCCCAGCTTCTCCTGCCATCACCAGTACAGGCGCATATGTACTTTGGGCAGCTTCCTGCAGGAGGGAATACCACAGTCACAGTACATGCACCCTTGAGTGCCACCGACTTCTTTAACATTATTCAGAACTTCCCAAAGATACGGAATACCCGGTGAAGTTCCAGGAAGAACTTCAAGTCACGATATACTGGTACTGCCCCACCTGCCCTGACTTGAAACAATTGCTGCGAACAGCCCTGCCCACCGATACTTTCACTCTGTTAAAGTACACTCTAACTTTCCAGCAAAGAAAAAGAGCTTTGCACGGGTGAGCTAAAAGCATTTAACTGATAGGGTTTTACAGACCATCCTTGAAACGTGTCCCTGGAAAACTGACTGGTCCATAATAAATGCTTGTAAACAGTTCAAGAATATAAATTCTGCAGAATATCTTGAGCATCTGAAACAATGTTTTGAACAGTATTCTGGAATCATTGATGCTGCTGTTGTAACACCACAGGCAGTGGTCGCGCAGTTTGGTATGGGGTTGCAACCCAAGGTATCAGAAGGTATACAATCTGTGCTGATAGGGTGGGATGTGAAGAACTTGGTAGAGGTTTTTCTAGCTGCACAACATTTCCATGAACAGATCGAAAGACAGCAAGAAAGCAGTGGAGGCAAGCTTTTGGTCTTGCAAATAAAGCAATTGCAGCCTTCAATGCAAGGAGGGCAGGGGTGGGGGTTAGGAAGGGGATAGGAGCTCCCCTAGTACAGGATCACGGACATAGCCATGAGGGTTAGAACACAAACACATACAGGGACCAATGTAGCTACTATATAAAATGTGGGCACTGGAGTCGACTGCCCGAACTGACCCCAGTATGATGGTCGAGACGGTTTGATAACTGCACTGATTGGGTTGTTGGTACCCCCGCTTCCACCACCATCAGCACAGAGTGATCGTTAGGATTGCCAAGAGGTTCCCGAACTTGCTGCACCACTTATTCAGCTTAATCCTGCAGCCCATTATATCAATTGTTCCATTGCTGGTCAAAAGGTATCATGCTTGAGTGACACAGGAGCTTTACACTCCAGGCTAAAAGCTTCCGAATTCCCACATATTGTGCACTCTGATGAAATTGTCAATGCTGTTGAAATGGCAAGTACCTCGAAACCTCATTCTGTGTCTTCCCTGCTCATGGTCCCTGTTGAGTGCCTGCTCCCCTGTGAACTTGTTTGGATTAGACTGATATGCAAATTGAGTTTTTCTATTTACTGTTCCCCAATAGTATATTCCCTGACATATCTGCCTATAGTGAAAGTGAGATGTTGGCAGTGCTCCACTAGATTACCCATTCAAGTCCAGTATACTGAGCCGCCACTCCCTTAATGCGTGGTCTGGTCTGCACATGCAAATGAAGCCCGCTACATGCTCAATGCTGAGCCAGTCAAGATCAACCAGAAATCAGCCAAACCCCTGCCATGTTTACTACAGGACCACCTTTCCAGGCAGGCCGAGGAAGGCATCCTGCCAGTAAGAGAGTCCCTTCTGGTATTATCGTACCAACACATAGCCGTTTAATGCCCCAATTATGCCCACCAAGAAGCCTGGAAAGGAGGTTTATTATTTTATTTAGGTTAATGCGGTTGTGTTGCCAGCCTGTCCCGCTATACCCAACCCTGCTACTATCCTGTCCTACATTCCGTACACAGCCACGTATTTCACTGTTGATGATTTGTGTTACACACCTATCCCAGGATCAGATTACAGCGATCTAAAAAGTTCCCAAGCCCTAGACCAGGAAGCAAATTAGAGGTCCCTTTGAATGTGGTCAGGAAGTTGGCCCCAGAGTATGTCACCATAGCTAAACCGCTTCAGACTCTCACACATGATTCAACCCCTGAACTCCTGATATGGCCCCAGGAAGCTCTGGATGCCTTTGTCACCATAAAGCAAGTGCACACAACAGCACCGGATTTAGGTTCTCCGGATTACACCAAGGCATTTGTGATCTACTGCAATGAACGTGATGAGTATACCTTGGGAGTATTGGCACATTTGCACAGTGATAAGCACCAGCCGGTATCGTATCACAGTGCATCCCTAGACCTAGTAGCAGCCTGACTTCAAGCCTGTCTGCGAGACATCACTGCTGCTGCCCTGTTGATAGAAAAGACTGACTCACTGCTGCAAGGCCAGTGGTCACAATTGCAGTTCAACACACTGTGTTGTCCCTGCTGCTCAAAGGGAAAACCCAGCATGTGTCCAACTCTAGACTTACCGGATATGAAAAATTGCTTATGTCAGCTGTCAATGTAACTTTAAACCAATGCCTTGTCTTGAACCCTGCCTCTCTGTTGCCTACCCTGCAGGATGGGGAACCTCATGATTGTCTCACTGTTGTGGGAAAGCTTATGTCTCCCCATGCTGATTTGCCTGACACCCCTTTACAGACCCCCAATCTGATTCTGTAGATGGGTCATG
The DNA here is from genome assembly GCF_040938575.1 of Ambystoma mexicanum. Lineage (NCBI taxonomy): Eukaryota > Metazoa > Chordata > Amphibia > Caudata > Ambystomatidae > Ambystoma > Ambystoma mexicanum. The sequence goes on from NC_090928.1 coordinate 135,449,990, forward strand.
TCTCTGAGTACCAATCACTGGGGAATTGGTCTCAGGGTATTTTGTATGCACCCCCCATGAAGCACTTGAAGCATATCAGCTGGCCACAGCGAGATCTGCCCAGATCGCAGAACTCATGGCCCTCACCCGGGCATGCACTTGGCTCTGGGTAGATCAGCCATGATCTACACCGACTCCTGAGAAACAGGGATATCTGACTTCCACAGACACCCCTATATTGAATGCAAGATATGTGTACGCTCTACTGCATGCTTTATTGATCCTTGCTGCCCTAGCTATTGTCAAATTCAAGGGCACGATTCCTCTCAGTCTTTCACCGCCCAAGAAAATGCCCTAGTGGATTGTGCTGCTCATTCAGTGGCATTTGCAGGGCCCCTGGCTCCTAATGAAACTCTTGTTTGTGTTGCAGTCCCACAATAACCGATTGCTTACCTTACCTGCCTGACTGTGCTTCAGGACCAAGGCCCTGAAGCAGAAAAGGTGACCATGGTTCAGCTTGTGTGTAGGTTGCAAGTTGACTCCAATTGGTGCTCCCCAGATGGTCGCCTGGTGGCTCCTTACCTACTTGGGCCATGAGGCTCATGGCCCTATACATGGAGGTAAATATGCAATCATTTTCACTGTCAACCGAGACTGGGTTGCCCCCGGTCTCACCACTGTTGCTTAACATTACTGTGAAAGGTACACTGCATGTTTGTCTCACATTTTGGGAGAGCAGTGCCCACAAACCTATCTGCACCTCCAGTATAGGACAGCCCCTTCTTAAATGTGCAAAAAGATGTTATGCAGCTCTCCACATGCATGAAGTTCACTTACTGCCTTGTCATTGTTGATGTGTTCTCTGGGTAGGGTAGAATCCTACCCATGAAAGAGAGCAGATGCAGTCACTGTGGTCAAGAAGTTAGTGGTAGAATTCATACCCTAATTTGGTCTATCCTGGGTCATAGACAGTGACCGAGGCACCCACTTTACTGTTCAGATAATTAAGGAAGTGTACAAAGCCCTAGGAATATCCCAGCAGTTTCGTTGTGCTTACCACCCTCAATAGGTGTACCGCTCATGTAGAATGATGCAACAGCGACTTAAAACTCTGCCTGTCCAAAACATGTCACGAAATCGGGCTGCAATGGCCCCGGGCATTAGTCCTAGCCCAATTTGCCATGCATAATAATCCACAATGTAAGCACAAACTGTCTGCTCACAATGTGCTCACAGGCCACCCCATGAGAGCAGGAACTGCTCCACCTGCTGTTCCACAACTCCTGAACTTGCATTTAGAGGATGTCACTGTGCTCAAGTATTGTCGCATGTTGATTAAAACTGTTCACTCTCTCCATACTCAGATCAGAGCTGCCCTTCCCGAACAGCTACTGAACATTGCCATCCACTACAGCCCAGGAACTGGGTCCTGGTAAAATTTCATCAGTGGAAGTCGGCACTCCAGCAGAGGTGGTGTGGCCCTACCAGATCCTACTGACTACCTTCATCTGCTTTGAAGAGCACTGGTCTGATGGTGCAGATCCATGCAGCACAATACTGCAAGGTTTCTGCAACCCCCAAGGGCACCACCTACGCTACACACAGTCTTTCGCAGTCTGGCACCAGCCCCACCATTACCACCTACATATCCACCAGTGGCCCCCTCACTGCTACCCTGCCTCTACCAGTTCCTTCCAGCACTGCAGGCCCTGCAGAGCGATGCCATAAACAGAGATTGCTGCTCTCAATCCCCCAGTACATTCAGGTGCTGGACCACAACGTGCAACTCTGCCACTTGTTTCAGGTGGTGTGGTCACTGCGGGAACTGCTAATCAAGCTCCTTCATCAAGCAGTCAAAGCCCCTGAGGGCACAGCCCTGATTCAGATTCCACTCCTGGTGAACCACCTCCAGTGTCTGACCTCCCTGGATCTCACAATGCAGGCCATGGAAAGTATGCCCTGTGGTCTGGCAGGAGACCACCACTGTGCCTCTGACCCAGGCCCGAGTGGCAACTGGTCAGCCCACATGCCCCTGGATCTGTTCCCCTGACGTTGATGAATCCACTGGATATGGTGGTACACTGGCAAAAGCTGGAATCTCCCACTACTGATATGCCAGTGCCTGCTGGTTTTGGTTTGTGGTGCTGTCACCTCTTGTTCATCCCCTTTGTCCCGATGACTGCCATCAACTTGTGGCTTTGGTGTTACGTATATTTTAAGTCACAACTTTTAGCATCAAGAGCACCAACGCAACCACAAACTGTGAACTTTTGAACTTTGCTCAGTACCACACCCTTCTGAGAACTTTGGAACTTTGTGGGTTGTTTACCTACAGAACTATCACCTAAGGACTTTTGGACTGCACAGCTGCTAGCTGTGGGCATGCCGCACCCCACTGATGTCCTGTGAATGGACCCTTATTCATCGACCCCTACATAAAAGGGGAGGGCGTGGCATTGGTTAGGCTCTCTGGAAGTCCACACTTGAGTGTGAGCTCCATGCGTACATCATTTTGGGTTATGTGACTACTGCTGTTGTTATACTCAGTGCACTGCTTTGTTTCCATCTCACTGTGACTGCTGCTTTTCTAAACCACTGGTCATGAAAACGATGGTCCCACTGCTCATCCCTGGGTTCATAATGAGAACACCCACCTGCACCTTACCTGGCAGTATGCCTGCATCCTTAACATTACCAATTGTTGAGTATGTGCACAGCTACCTCATGACTTATCTTCCAAGTTTCCCATAGCCTCCATTCACTTCCATTGGTGTGATGTTTGCCTAGACCTCAAGCTCGTTACCCGATCTCCTGGCTCCAGACCCTGCAGTGATGCACGCTCCTAATTAGAATTTACAGGTCCTCCCAATATCCCACTCCCAGCCAGGTGCTCAAGAAGCCAGCCGACTTTCATCTCTCCGCTCAGGCTACTGGCCTTGTGTGCTATGTCAACTGGGGTACGCTATTCATGGGGAACAGCAAGTGCCAATACTACCTCTCTACCAACACTAGTGTGATCATAAATAATGTTACTTTTGCTTTTGACCCTGATTTCTCATTCGCCACTTATTCTGGAACCTACTTCATATGTGGGGACAAGGTTTACCCATGGCTGCCCATCAATTGAGGTGGTAGTTGTAACATGGGATATGTCCTGCCTGCTGTGTGCCATACCCACTCCTTCCCCACTCAGCCACGGCTTAAAAAATGTCCCACTTGGGAGGGATTTATCGGTAGGATGGGCTACCTCATACCGGCTGAAGGGATCAAGGTAAACTAAGGTTGCCTGACCTGATTGTCTCGGTTGGTTGAAGATATTGCAAATGCCACTGCAACCTCACTCAAACTGTTGTCCAGGGAAGAGATCTCTATCCGCACTCCCGAACCGCATGGCGCTGGACACCCTCCTAGCCTCACAAGGGGTCATATGTGCAATTGTGAGGAACGAAGACTGCAATTTCATGCCCAGCTATGCCAGCAACATCTCAGACATCATCACTTATCATTTAGGTCCCAGATGCCCGACATCCTGGGATCCCTGGGTACATCCATAGGTCAGATTCTGCTCATAATCGTGGTTCTGATTCCAAGTCTGTCATGTCTAAGAATCCGCTGTGAATCTCTTCACTATCAAGTTTGCTCCCCCTCCTATGAGGTTTCCCAGACCACAACCACGTTTTACTGCCATACAAGTGAAGAAGTCCAATGTTATGACATTCCTGAATGTAATGTCTGTCCCCCGAAGGATGTAATAAATGAGACTGGAGTGAAGGTCTCATAGGAGGTAATTGTGGGGGAAAGCCGGACATTCGAAAATTGTAATGACCTAACCCCCTGCATTATAATGCTGTGCTGCTAACGCATACTGCCATGTTTAACAAGTACCTTATTGCCATTGTGGGGTGAGCCCTATGTTCTATTGTGCATGTCTTAACCCAGACAGCTTCACCGCTTGGCATATAGCAGTGCTCACCTCCCCAAATCTCGCCTCTGATGTATTTTCCATATGGCAGTAGTAAACCTGTTTTAGCGTGCCGCTTTCCTAGGAAAAGCGCTTTAATACATGGAATTCATCATATATATTTCAATTTTATTTTATTTAGCATTGTTTAGGTGCCTATATAACAGAATTGTGTTTCAAATCATATAGTAAGCAGGCTTGCCAATTCGAACAGTGTGAAAACTGTAGAGGTAGCTTACCTTGCATGAATTACTGTATCATTATAGGTCTTCCTGTTTGCATTGTGTGGAACAGGAGAGGGCAGCCTTTGCTCTGGACTTGTATGATGAGCTACTGTCCTTCTACTTGACACATTGTTTGTGTAAGAGAACTTGTCATGCCTATGTCTCCTTCTCCATTAAAAGGCATCAGTGCTCTGTTGAATAAAAGCCCAGGCCTGGAAGAGTGCAGGGTTGTTGCATTGAGGTTCATACTGCCGCTGGTTTGTTGCTGTCCTATGACTTTGCTAATGCTTATAAAATCTTTCCCCAATCCATCCGGTATTTTTCCATGACATCATGGAGAAGCAAACAGGAAGTTGTTGGTAAGAAAAAGCGGAGAGAGTATCTGGGTAGGTTGTGGAGTGTGTGGGTAGCAAGTTAAGTACTTTTTTTAGAGGGAGGAAGGAGTAGAGATGGAGGCCAAGGAGTAGGCTTGAGCAGTAATCCAGATTGCTGAGTTTTAGTAGTTTTTGTAGAGTGATTAGTAAGGAAAGAATGCATTTTCTGAATGTTGAGAAGAGTATTATGAGCATCAGAGTCAGTAATAGTGATGAATTGTTGCATTCATACGTCACTATTGTGATGGCTGAATAATCATACGCTTTCCCTATGTGGCACTCATTCCTGTACAGGGCACACAATTCAGAGCTGGCAGATCTTGCCAGCCCCACCAACCTGACGTCACAGCCCACCGTTCTCTATATTTGCCAAATTTGGTATTCAGCTGTTGTCCTTCTGTTTTTCATATATTATTTGCAAAAGCTATGCTATCTGAACCCATATTACGAAACTGTAGTAACTGCTAGGCCTAACTGCTGCTTTGACGCCATATGTTGTAAGAAACCATTATACAAACTGTCTGGTAAGGCCCACCTAATTTGGGCCAACACTGTATTACATAATCAATATGCCTATAATAACTCATGTGCATTACCAAATCCTCAGAAATGGCCATGCAACTCTCTGAGACTTGCTGTCACACTCTCTTCAAATCTCAGCTGTCATTTTTGCCCAAAATACAAACATTTTCAGTAAACCTTGTTCGGTGTGTGTCTCATTATTTTTCATTGGTACTAATGGAAGACATTTCACCATATTACTGCCATAGAGGACCCCAAGATTGGGAGCCTTGGGTGAGGTAGCAAGAAGGTCGGGCGAGACAGACAAAGGAGAGGGGAGGAGAGGGATGGCATTGCAAGCTGGGGGAAAGTTGGCTAACATTTTTGAAGAGTTCAGCATGAGGCAGCAGAGATCCACCCAGTGCCGAATTGCAATGAGACAGTTTGTAATTTGTTCTGAAAGAGCTGGGGTGAAGGAGAGAAAGGAGAACATATTTGAGTGTCATCAGCAAAAAGCTCATAGTGAAAGCCAAAGGATGAGATATGTTTTCTGAGGGCAGAGGTATAGAGTGTGAATTACAGAGGTGCAAGGACTGAGCCTTGAGGGACGCCAACAGGAAGAGGGTTAGGGGGAAGTCATAGATTTGTGAGTTCCAGGAGATTTTAAAGGCTCAACCTTCCAGGTAGAAAGATTTCCAGGCAGAGCCAATTTGCAAATCCTGTGGTTCTGGAGAGTGAGTATGAGAGAGGAGTGCTCAATATTGTCAAAAGCAGCATAAAGTTCCAAAATGAGAAGTATAGAAGAGGGTTTGGAGTAGTGAGAATTAGAGACAAAGTTGGAGATATCCATGAGTGCAGTCTTGGCAGACTATTCACTACAAAAGTCAAATTTAAGTGGATTTCCAAGGCCATTATCCTCAAGGTACTTAGTGATCAGGTTGAAGACCACCTGATCAAGAACTTTTGCATAATGTGGAAGCAGAGAAGATGGGTGAATGTTTTGAACGTTTGGGTCAGGAGATGGTTTCATCAATAGGGGTAAGACAGTTGGAAATTTGAAATGAGGAGGGAACAGTTCAGCAGCTAGGGGGGTTAAAGAGCTCAGAGAGATAAGGAAAAGTGTTTGAGATTAAGTCTTTAACCATTCTTGCCTTCACTCCTGAGTGAGGAAGCCTTCTTTTACTTGGTTTCCAAGCCATATGTGCAGCCGCCTGATAGTTATGGCAGAAGTCAGGGATGGATGGTATTAACACGCCCAAAAACATCAACCAGGCAGCTGACCAGCTAAACATCTTAACAGGTAGGGTGTGCTTGGCTTCTCCTTTCTCTGACTCAGGGTGTTAACTCTGTTTTGCCATAGAAGTCTCTTTTTCCAAGCACAAATGCAACCGCATTCTTGCCGCCCTGATTAGTCAGCATTCTCCTGTGAAGAAATCAACCCCCCCAATCAGATCTTCTTCCTTGCCATGTAACCCTTTGCTATCGCCAGATATTTCCTCGTCTTTGACTCCAGAGAGTTCAATAGTTTAGTCTGCTTGGGGCAGTCCATGGTATGCAGCTGACATGCTTCCAGAATTTTGAAACGTAATAGTTGGGTGACATCAAGCACCCAAAAACAGAAATGCCATTTTTTTTAAAAAGGCGCATAAGAAAACCCATTTTCTCCCTCCTACACCAGGCAGGTAAGCAACCATTTCAGTATCTTGATGAGATGTTTCATGCAGCTAAAGAATACTAAAATATGGTAAAAGGAACTTAAGAATTTTTATTACCAGTGGACATTTTCGTGGATAGCCTCCATTCTATTGTTGTATAACCACCATTCCAGTACAGAAAGGAAAACACATATGCAAATCTGTCTTGGTTTGAGCCCAAAAGTCTTGTTTTACAAACTAGAGTTGTCCAACTCTCAAGGTAAAAACATGACCTGTAAAAAAAGGCTGTAGGACTCATTAAAAGCTTGGCAGTAAATTGGCAGTAAATCCACCTATTTATCGCCAAAATCATTTACCAATTCCCCAGCTCAATAATGCAGCATTACTACAGGATTGCGAGTGGTGATATGGCAGTCTAAAGTCCCATTTGTGCAGTCCATAGGACTCAATGGGACTTTTTTGTGGATTTACTGTGAGCAGCTATACCGGGGAAGTAAATGTGCCCATTTTTAGAGGTAAAGTGGTGGGATCAGCTTCAGAATTTGTTGAAGATGAATTCTTCACTTTATCCGCAAACTCAGAATTTGTTGGTGCAGTAAAAGAGGCAGTAATCTTGTTACCGCCAAAAAAGCGGCAGTTAGATAATTACTGCCACTTTCTTACTGCAGCGCCAAGCTAATGAGGCCCATTATGCTTGCAAATACTGTATAAATACTATAGAATTCAAACATTTAAGCTTGAGCAGAATGCAAGGTAGTATTGAAATTTAGAAAATGAAAGAGATGTTTCAGATTTAATTTGTCTTTAGTTAGCATGAGTGATTTGCCTTGGGTTCTGTGGACAGACATGACAACACTGTCATCAATTGTTGAAAATCAATGATCCTGAAGGCTGTTGTTCTGATTTGCTTATCGTTGGATGTGCTTTGTACTCTGAAGTAAACTGCACTGGAAATGGATGTGTGTGGCTGGCTGACATACCCCGGAGCCGATGTTGGGGGAGGCGAGAGTTGGCGTGCTGCTGCATACTGGGATCTACTGTGCTCTCTACCCACCTGTTGCCTCAACCTGGTGCGGTGCAGTTCATTGTGGTGCATTGCAGTGCAAATGTCCCAGAAACCGTGCATTCTAGGGTTGATGACTGGATCTTCTACAACCACATTGATGTTTCGCCGATTTCAGGCAACTGTCTCTTGTGTGAAGGTGCTTATAACTGGGAAAGGGGTGGGGTGTCCAAATGTTATGTAGCCAGTAATTTTTGGAGAGTCCAGTTGGTGAAACGGTGTGGAATTGTATAAGCAACAATGGTTCACCAAGCCACAAAGTCACGAACACATTTAGAGCTTTGCTGGAATATGGGGAAAGGGGTGGGGTGTACAAATGTCATGTAGCCAGTAATGTTAGGAAATTCATAACAAGTAAAAATTAAAAATCTGATGCAGGTTGATGAAACAGTGTGGAATTGTATGAGGAACACTGCTTCACCAAGTCACAAACCCAAAAACATATTTTGACTTGTGCTGAAATCCAGGGAAAGGGGTGGGATGTCCACATGTCGTGTAGCCAGGAGGTTCCTAATAGGTAACTATGCAATATTTGGTGCAGATTGGTGAAACGGTGTGGAATTGTATACGGAACAACGCCTCACCAAGCATAAATACAGAACGCACAGAGAATAAAAACTGCATCATCAGCCTGTGCGCAAAACTTTGGTTCCTGCCGCACAGATCCATAAAGATGCAAGGGAAAGGCAGTGAAGTCATTAGCATGTTACAATGCAATTTGGACAATGAACATGATCAGGTGCAGCAATTAAAAGTGAGGTTAAAGCAGAGGGAGCTAGACATGGAATGCAAGACAAATGCAGTGACCTTTCTACTTAATTGGCTCAGTTAGAGGAACAATTTAATGAGCGTGAGCAAGAATTAACCCACTTAAAAGCAATATTAGATGACATAAGACAAGATAAAGAGGTTGCACATTTGGAATTGCTAGCCGTTAGAGAAGATGGCAGGGAGAAAGATAAAGAACTCCATGCCATGGAACAGGAGATATTTAAATTACTGGAAGAAAATGACAATAAAGCCAAAACACACAATCAGTCTCAGACACAAATCAATGAATTGCAAGCAATAATGAAGAGTTTGTAGGAGGGATTTAACCCGCGATTTACAGCCAACAAGAAGTAAACATGAATAATTGAGCAACTAAAGGTCATTGTCCTGACTGAAGAAGGCCCAAGAGATGCCGAAACACATGTCTCATAGAGGGCTAAATTCTTATAAAATCACCAAATAAAACACCAAAGAAACTCTCATACAACTGGCAACAGTTTGATTTTTTACAAAATATTGGTGCAGAGTTTGTGTGAAAAGACTCAATTTGCATATATCATACGGAGTTAGGGAACTTCGTCTCCGTTTAATTTTTCAGGCAACTGCGACACTTGCCCAACTTTGAATAAATAGGGTGCAGAGCTCTGGAAGCTGGTATCCTACCAAATCCTCTCAATTTAGCATACTCAATAATCAATAAAGGTCAGGGATGAACCTGGAACAGCAAATATTTAATCTCAAATAGAAGGACAGGCGACAGGGTACTACGTTCACTGGAGCTGAACTCAATCACAGCTCTGGCCAAGGAAACAATGGACCAACAGCTGTCCCTTTGGCTAGACCCGGTTATAACCCAATGGTGGGGTCTGAATCACCTGCAAATATTCACACACATTCTTGCCCACAAGAGAACAGGAATGAGTGACAAAATGACACATACCAGAATGCACCATGTAGTCCTATAAAAATTATGAAATCCATCAAGACTTCAATTAAACCATCCAGAAGTGAGGTGATTGTTGCATGGAAGACTATTTAGAGAAAGTTCATGATATACTCAAAGCCCTACAGATACCCAGGGAACAATATAGACAGTACTTTCACCTCACCCTAGGTGCAGCATTTGCTAGTATCGTTCGTGGTCTCAATGAACAGTAAAATGTATCATGGGCGGCCTTTGAGAAAGAGGTAAGACATCAGTTCTCACCTTACCAGCCCATACAGGACGCCAAAAAAACAGCCTATACTGTGACGGCAAAGCCAGATATGTCACCTCGCCAATACTTTAAAAATGTAAAAAGAGCATTTTCACGCTTTGATGTGGCCTTAACTCTGTAGAATTTAAGACTGCATACTTTTATGGGCTCCAAAAAGAAATTATCTCCCAGTTAATTTGTGAATTTGACTGGGAAAAACCACTACAATGGATAATAGAACAGGGGACTAAACTGCATGAAGTGATATTTGGTCAGAGAGAGGAGGGGCCTAAGAATAAGGAGACAAAACCAAAGTCTAAAGAACCCACACCAGAGATTTTGGAGGTAACATCTGTAAAGATGCCACTAGAATCAGCCCAAACTCAGGCAAGGAACAACATGACACGTAGTCAAAGGGGCATGCCTCCACAGAGGACATCACCCCAAAACCCTATGTTACAATCCATTGATCCAATCAATTGGAGTTCTTACATTAGTCCTAGATATCTTGGTAGTTCACCCAGAGTGGTATTTAGCCACGATATGCCAGGTCTAAATACCAGACACTAGGGTCCAGAGTAGATTTGACCCTAATACAATGGCATACAGTCAGCAAGGAAGACCAGGATATGTAGATCTTTGAAAATGGAAACCAGCATAGGGAACAATTTTCCCATATGTCATGGCCATAGGGCAAGGGCACCGGCCTCCATCACCCACAAGGGCCACTTGGACCCAGTACTGGCGCCTTTGGCGCCAGGCTCATGCAAATATGTGCTTTGAACACTCTGTGCCTAAGGCAAGTGCATCAGGACCGGGAGTGGCCATAGGACTGCATTGGGAGGCACGTGCTGGAATCCTTGGGCAAGGCAAGGTGGAGACACAAGGCGTGGCTAAACATAGGGGCCGGAGCCAGCCTATATAAGGCCAGCTCAATCTCAGGCCCTCGCTTCGTGTTACTCTGTTTTGCAGCGTGACGCTTACCGCTGGCACTCCAGTTCCAAAGACCTCCACACCTACCTGATTTCAGCCGCTCCATCGCTGAAGGCGCACCTACCTGCTTCCAGCCGCTCCATCGCTGAAGGCGCTTACTTGATTCCTGCCACTCCATCGCTGAAGGCACACCTACCTGATTCCAGCCACCGCTCTATCGCTGAAGGCACTTATCTGACTCCAGCCTCTCCACCGCTGTGCGTGCATCCTACCTGCATTCCGCCACAGTCGGGGCCTCTTCTCTTCCAATTCGGACTGGCAGCGACTTGGGAGCATCTCGCTTCTTCTCCGCATCACTGCGGAATCTTCCTCTGGAGCCATCGAACCATCTCCAAGTCTCCGGACTCTGCTCCATGCCATCGGACCGCTCCTGCAAGGGGAAAAGAACACAAAAGGTTAGAAACCTCACAGTCACTAACTTTGGGCTGCATTTTACCTGAGTCTTGACTACCATCATACCGATCTGTGTACCTGTTGTCCTCGAGAGCCCATCTTCTCAGGGGTCTCCCAAGAGCCGTTCCACGCTCTCGACCTTCATCTTCACGCCTATTTGGGAAGAGCAGCGACATATCAGGAAATCATTACTGCTTATCATTCCTTCAATACTCATCGCTAAAGACCTTATTAGAAAACCAAAGACTTACCTTCAAGTGAATCGGTCACAGCTGGTCTGGATCGCCATGTCGCGGGCAAGTGAAGCAACTAGGCCCTCTCTACTCACCCCTGCTGAAGAAAGCAGGATGGAGAGCCCAACATCTCAAAAGAACAGGTGAGCTTGCATGGGAAGACTCTTGCGCACATTATTCTGGTACGAAAGGGGCGAGGGGATTCAGGATACCGCCACACTCTCCTCATTACCTCTCCTCTCCTCCCAGGTGCAACACCAGTATCCAGAACCCTATCCTTCGAGGCAGCTGGAGAAGTCAACCGACACCAGGGAGCCAAGTCGAGGGAGGGCTCCAACCATGCCCCAACGCGTAATACCATATGAAAGACAAAATATGAATAATGTCCCTCGCCAATATAATCACTCACCACCACTAGTCAACCACGGTCAAAGGATGATCACTCTGCGTTCTCCACCTCCTCTGTCACATGAATTCAGAGGTAACACAAATAGAAATCAATCTCCTGAGAGAGATCAGAACAGGCCTAATCAGGGTGAGTTAATCATTACTGGGCCAGACCACAAAGAGAGGAATTCAGAGACATGGACAGGTTTCAATGCTTAGAGTCAAAATGGTGTCTGAACAGATAGGAAAATGATGTGCAGTCCAAAAGCAACAGCCAAGTGAAGGTGCAGAAGGCCATAGGAGTGATCTTGGGCGTAGCAACAAGAAGTGACTAGCTAATGACTTCTTTCATGATGAGAACAATACAAATTCCTAAAAGTCACCTTTGAATGAAAATACTGAATTTCTTGCTGATTTAAAAATAAGAAAACAAACAAATGAAAGTGAGACTGGGAATTTCAACACACACAAATATGGAGTTGGGTTCAAATTAGAGTTGAACCAGACTATTCAGGTGTGTGAAAATGAAGAGCAAAAGGGGGGAAATGCACAAGAAAAACCCAAAGAACAGAGAAGCAGATTTAAAAAGAATATCCAATATGAAAATTAAACACAAAACTAAGAATTAGGATCAACTGATTATCCTTAATTGATAGTCAAAATACTGTTGATACCCACACAGAGGAATCAATTGCCCAAAAGACAGGTGCAGGCAGTCACCTGAGGAGTATTTTGAACTACAGACATTCCAAGGGACAGAAATGACAGGCTCCATGCAAAACGCAGATAAGTGTCACATGCCAGAAGCTAACGTGCTGTCAACTGACACTTATGAAAAGAACCAGCCAATAGGTTGTTGTAATGTAGAAGTAAGTAGAGAGGACCCAGACAATGCGAAAGGTACACTGAGAAATTGGTGTGTGAACTCTAGTGGTCCCAAGCCAGAGGGGCAGTCAGTGGCTACACTCCAAATTGGTTCTGATCCAAAGAGAAAAAACAAAGACATTACAAATGAAGTGGGCAATAAGGAGGGTAAAACATCATTTCATATGCCCATTTGCCTAGCAAAGAGTAGAAAAGAGCTAAGAAAAGTAAGTACTAAATTAGCAAACATTCACACATTTTATGTGTACTAGAAGAGGTTGAAGATAGGTACTATGCTCCTATCACTGTTGAAGAGAAAAGTTATGCATTTGCAATGATTGACACCGGTGCCCAAGCAACAATAATGTCAAAAGAACTGGTGAAAAGTATCAATCAAAGTGATCCCCATAAAATCACATAAAGGTCAGGCAAAACGAAGGCCCTATACACAATTTCAATAGGGAAGAAATATCTATCGAAGGTGTCACTGAGGTTGACATAAAGGTAGGGAAGCATCGGATCAGACAGGAAGTGTTGATCACATCATAGAGACGAATTGCCTGAAGAGTTAGCGCCCCTCATTGATGGGGTAAATGGATTATTGAGGTCCTTAGCTAAAAAGTTGTTGGGACCTAAGAAAATAATGACCCAAAGCAACAGTGTGAAAGAATGCCACACCGTTGCTAAATCAAAAAGTGCAGTGGCTGTGTGCCTAGCGTCACTGTCAATCTCATGTGTTAGGATGAAATGCGAGGAGAAAAAGAGTAGCAATATTTGGAGATCTATGGACCCAAGAAAAACTGGCAAACAGAAATAGATGAAAACACGTTGCGTTTTTATCTAAATGAAGAAAAACGCAACCAAATGTCACTCCAGAGGTAAATCAGGGAAAACACATTTTAACAATCTCAGTAATACACATTGGAGAAGGGCAGCGATGGATCCCTATCCATGTGAATGGGTATCCTGAAATGATTGAAGCCACTTTGGTGCTTGAACATTAAAGGAGTTTCATTAAAGAAAAGATGCTCTGGCAAATCCTTGACAGGGAGGAGATCACAAAATTCAGAATAAAGAATCAATACATATTTGGCCTAGATGACCCCGGGTTGGGCCAAATAATTGTAGGAAGATGCATGTTAAAGATTACATTTGGCCCTAAGAGTATTCATCACAATGTGTGGATCGTGAGCGGGACACAAAGCAAATTCTATTTGGGAAATGACATCATGCACAGGATTTGTATGGTATTAGACTTTCTAAATCAAAACATTCCGATTCGGACTGCCAGCGACTTGGGAGCATCTCGCTTTTTCTCTGCATCACTGCGGAATCTTCCTCTTGAGACATCGAACCATCTCCAAGTCTCCGGACTCTGCTCCACACCATCGGACCGCTTCTGCAAGGGGAAAAGAACACAACAGGTTAGAAACCTCACAATCACTAACTTTGGGCTGCATTTTACCTGAGTCTTGACTTCCATCATACCGATCTGTGTACCTGTTGTCCTCGAGAGCCCATCTTCTCAGGGGTATCCCAAGAGCCGTTCCACTCTCTCGACCTTCATCTCCACACCTATTTGGGAAGAGCAGCGACATAGCAGGAAATCATTACTGCTTATCATTCCTTTAATACTCATCGCTAAAGACATTATTAGAAAACCAAAGACTTACCTTCAAGTGGATCGGTCACAGCTGGTCTGGATCGCCACGTCGCTGGCCAGTGAAGCAACTAGGCCCTCCCTACGCACCCCTGCTGAAGAAAGCAGGACGGAGAGCCCAACATCTCAAAAGAACAGGTGAGCTTGCATGGGAAGACTCTTGCGCACATTGTTCTGGTACGAAAGGGGCGAGGGGATTCAGGATACCTCCACACTCTCCTCATTACCTGTACTCTCCTCCCAGGTGCAACACCAGTATCCAGAACCCTATGCTTCGAGGCAGCTGGAGGAGTTAACCGACACCGGGGAGCCAAGTCGAGGGAGGGCTCCAACCATGCCCCAACGCCCCCGCAGAGACCAGGTGAGCGTAACACCATATGAAAGACAAAATATGAATAATGTCCCTTGCCAATGTAATCACTCACCACCACTAGTCAATCACGGTCAACGGATGATCACTCTGCGTTCTCCACCTCCTCTGTCACATGAATTAAGAGGTAACACAAATAGAAATCAATCTCCTGAGAGAGATCAGAACAGGCCTAATCAGGGTGAGTTAATCATTACTGGTCCAGACCACAAAGAGAGGAATTCAGAGACATGGACAGGTTTCAATGCTTAGAGTCAAAATGGTGTCTGAACAGATAGGAAAATGATGTGCAGTCTAAAACCAACAGCCAACTGAAGGTGCAGAAGGCCATAGGAGTGATCTTGGGCATAGCAACAAGAAGTGACTAGCTAATGACCTCTTTCAGGATGAGAACAAAACAAATTCCTAAAAGTCACCTTTGAATGAAAATACTGAATTGCTTGCTGATTTAAAAATAAGAAAACAAACAAATGAAAGTGAGACAGGGGATTTCAACACACACAAAAATGGAGTGTGGTTCAAATTAGAGGTGAACCAGACTATTCAGGTGTGTGAAAATGAAGAGCAAAAGGGGGGAAATGCACAAGAAAAACCCAAAGAACAGAGAAGCAGATTTAAAAAGAATATCCAATATGAAAATAAAACACAAAACAAAGAATTAGGATCAACAGATTATCCTTAATTGATAGTCAAAATACTGTTGATACCCACACAGAGGAATCAATTGCCCAAAAGACAGGTGCAGGACAGTCACCTGAGGGTATTTTGAACTACAGATATTCCAAGGGACAGAAATGACAGACTCCATGCAAAATGCAGCTAAGTGTCACATGCCAGAAGCTAACGTGCTGTCGCCTGATACTTATGAAAAGAACCAGCCAATAGGTTGTAATGTAGAAGTAAGTAGAGAGGACCCAGACAATGCGAAAGGTATAATAACAAATTGGTGTGTGAACACTAGTGGTCCCAAGCCAGAGGGGCAGTCAGTAGCTACACTCCAAATGGGTTCTGATCCGAAGAGAAAAGACAAAGACATTCCAAATGAAGTGGGCAATAAGGAGGGTAAAACATCATTTCATATGCCCACTTGCCTAGTAAAGAGTAGAAAAGAGCTAAGAAAAGTAAGTACTGAAATTAGCAAACATTCACACTTTTTATGTGTACTAGAAGAGGTTGAAGATAGGTACTATGCTCCTATCACTGTTGAAGAAAAAAGTTATGCATTTGCAATGATTGACACCGGTGCCCAAGCAACAATAATGTCAAAAAAACTGGTGAAAAGTATCAATCAAAGTGATCCCCACAAAATCACATAAAGGTGAGGCAAAACGAAGGCCCTATACACAATTTCAATAGGGAAGAAATATCTATCGAAGGTGTCACTGAGGTTGACATAAAGATAGGGAAGCATCGGATCAGACAGGAAGTGTTGATCACATCATAGGGACGAATTGCCTGAAGAGTTAGCGCCCCTCATTGATGGGGTAAATGGAGTATTGAGGTCCTTAGCTAAAAAGCTGTTGGGTCCTAAGAAAATAATGACCCAAAGCAACAGTGTGAAAGAATGCCACACCGTTGCTAAATCATAAAGTGCAGTGGCTGTGTGCCTAGCGTCACTGTCAATCTCATGTGTTAGGATGAAATGCGAGGAAAAGAGAGTAGCAATATTTGGAGATTTATGGGCCCCAAGAAAAACTGGCAAACAGAAATAGATGAAAACACATTGCGTTTTTATCTAAATGAAGAAAAATGCAATCAAATGTCACTCCAGAAATAAATCAGTGAATACACATTTCAACAATCTCAGAAATACACATTGGAGAAGGGCAGCCATGGATCCCTACCCATGTGAATGGGTATCCTGAAATGATTCAAGCCACTTTGGTGCTTGAACATGAAAGGAGTTTCATTAAAGAAAAGATGCTCTGGCAAATCCTTGACAGGGAGGAGATCCCAAAATTCAGAATAAAGAATCAACACATATTTGGCCTAGATGACCCCGGGTTGGTTCAAAGAATTGTAGGAAGATGCATGTTAAAGATTACAATTGGCCCTAAGAGTATTCATCACAATGTGTGGATTGTGAGCGGGACACAAAGCAAATTCTATTTGGGAAATTACATCATGCACAGGATTTGTATGGTATTAGACTTTGGTTGGATGGAGCCGCACCTGAATTTGAAGACAAAAGACAAGCTTACCGTTGTGCCCAAATGACGCCATATGCAATTGAGCTTCAGGTGAAAAGGGATGTTACCATTCCTGCATTCCCCAGACAATTTACACTAGCATTAAAATACAGGAAGGGGCAACAGATAAAAGGCACTGATACATTTGTATGCCTAAATGAATACATAAGGCAGCAAGGGTTAGAATGTGAATATACACCACTGATAGAGATTGGGTCTGGACCTATTCAAATCCTGGTGGATAATAAAGGGTGTCAAGACATTCATTTGGAAGAGAATTCAGCATTAGGAATGGCAATACAGAAATCTTACTACACTGCCGATTTCAGTAACCCAGTGATCGGGAACATTCCTGAAAGATATATGACTGCACAGCGTGAATTACCAGAATCATTGGAGTCTAAGCCTAAAGGAATCTTTAAAGTTCAGTCTGTGTACCCTTATGAGCAAAGTGAAATAGGGTGCTGTCATCAAGATGATTGCATCATATTCAAATTAAGTGAATCTAAAAGAGAAAACAGCATATTAAAAAAACAGCATATTGAAATGGAGGTCAGTAT
The DNA here is from genome assembly GCF_040938575.1 of Ambystoma mexicanum. Taxonomy (NCBI): domain Eukaryota; kingdom Metazoa; phylum Chordata; class Amphibia; order Caudata; family Ambystomatidae; genus Ambystoma; species Ambystoma mexicanum. Next base: position 135,467,363 of record NC_090928.1, read on the forward strand.
TCCAAAATATTTGAGCGTGGCGATTCTCCAAAGAGACACTGCCACACTATTGGAGGAAAGTACAGAGATTCCTTTGGAGGACTTCCCAGAGTTTTCTAAAATGGTAGAGGAGCAGATTCAAGCTGCAGATGCTTGCACAAGTGAGGAAGAAAAAGACCAATTGAGAAAAATATTTAGGGAGTTCAAACAGGTTTTTTCCAAAGATGCCTATGACTATGGGCTAAACGATTTACTTTTTGCCACACTACCAGAAGGACATGGTAGGGAGCCATTATGTGTGCAACAATATAGGTTACCGCTAGCATGTTTGGAATCACTAGCTGAAATAATCAAGAATTTTGAATTTAGAGGAATCATTAGGCCTATTTATAGTACATCAAATACTCCTATTTTAGATGTGCTAAAACCCAATGGCCAATGGCGCTTGTGTGCAGATTTACGAGAATTAAACAAAAGGGTACCTGTTTCAAGGTAGCCCCTTCTATTTATTGATCAGGGTCATGCACAAGTTGATGGGTCAAAGGTATTTACCACATTAGACCTTACAGCTGTATACTGGTGTGTGCCACTAGATGAAGATATTCAAAATGTATTTGCATTTTCATTTGACAAATTACAATATGCGTGGTCCCGGACCCCTTTTGGGTATGTTAATAGTGGAAGTGAGTTTGGGATATTCCTGAGCAAGGCACTTCCGGATGCAGCTGAAAGAGGGACAGTAGTGTATGTGGATAATGTGCTAATCAAAAATGAAGATCTAAAATGCCATTTCAATGAGATTAGGCATGTGCTCAGTCGGTTACAGAAGGCTGGGGGCAAATACATCTTTACTGAAAGCACAGTGGTGCAGAAAAAGGGTAAACTTCTCAAGTCATGAAGTGACAGAGCATGGATTAAATCCACAAAAGAAAAAAGTGGAGGCAATTCATAAACTAAAAGATCCCACTAACTTGAAAGGTTTGAAGAGTTTGTTAGGAATTACAAGTTACAACAGGAAATGTATGGAAAATTATGTAGAGATTACATAACCTTTAATGAGATTATTGAAGCAGGACAACCCTGGAAATGGGATAAATAACAAAATGAGGCAATAACCAGGCTAAAAGAGTGTCTAATGAAAGCACCATGTTTGGCATATCCAATGTAGAAATACGATTCACAGATAAATGCATGTCAGTAGTATTATATCAACCACATTTAGTGAATGTGAAAAAGTGCTTCTGATCACTGTCTGTTCATTACATTTCCGCCCCATAATTCAAGGGGAGCGGATGATTGTAGAAACAAATCACCAGCCTCTGCAATTTTGGAAAAATAAGAGAATCAGATCGGGGAATTTGACCCAGTCAATTACCTCCTGGACACTAGCACTTCAGGGATTTCCAGTAGAAGCAAGATATGGAGAAAATAAAAAGAGCCAAGTTGCTCAAGGACTAGCAGAGTTGCATGATAGTGCAGCTGTCTGTACACCTGATGAAACAGAGCTAGAGACAAGTTTGAAAGAATTTGAGCAATCCCCACACAAGGCATTCAACGAAGAAACGTGTAAGGATTTACCAACTGTGTATATAGATGGATGTGCATACCATGTAGAAAATGATACAGAAAATGAGTTTGTAGCAGGATTAGGAAATATATGGTTTAAATGTGACAATATTCCAAGAATAAGCACGAGGAAAGGCCCTAAAAGTGTCAAGTGGCAGAATCGGCTACTATTTATAAGGCAATATATACAGCAGTAGAAAATTGACTCAAAGAACTAGTTCTAGTAACTGATTCTGATTATGAGCGAAATAGTTTTGTGGAGTATTTACCTGGCTGGAAGATAAAATGCATGCTCACCTATAACAAGAAGCCACTTAAACATGGCACAATGATTCAGGCTATAGACAAAATTGTGTGAGAAAATAGCCTGATAATCCATTGGAGGAAAATATGTTGTCATTTGAAAACACCAGCTGAGGATAAGGAAGGAAATGATAAGGCAGATCAATTAGCCAAAATAGGTGTTGTAATAAGGGAGTTATTTCCTATTGAACACCTGCTTGGTGAAATACAGGTAGATACAATAACACGTTTCAAGCCTCCAGAAAGATTTTATACTCCAGATGAAGACCCGATCAAAGCGTAAAAGGAGGATCTTATTTTAGGCCCATTCTACAACCATTTGCTAGATGCAGAACAAAATCTTCTGACTGAAGAGGACTGCAAAGGGAAAGAGGAATTGAGCGTACTATTAAAAAACAAAACGAGAATTAGCATATAGGATGGACTGATGATTAGAGGATCTGTGACAGGCCAAATCCAATGGGTAGTGCTTTTGTCATTTTGGGTATTGATGTTATACCATGCCCACAATGCCATAAATTCAGGACACAGAGGTTCATAGAAAACTTTGTACATTTTCAAAGACTATGCCTATTGGCCACACATGTCCCAAGATGTTGAGCTCTACACTAGAGGGTGTTTAGTGTATGCACAGTTTCAACCTGCGTTACCAGCTCACAGAGCACCATTACTGAAAAGGGGTTTGGCACTTGTAAGGTCTGATTTACAAGTCGACTATGTCAGGCCTGTGAGGAGATCAGCAAGGGGAAACAGGTACATACTGACAGTAGTTTGTCTAATGTCTAAATGGGAGGAGTGCATTACAGCTCCAAACGGCAGTGTGCAAACAGCGGCCACATTACTTGTAAATCATATTTTTTCAGGATTTGGTTTACCTCAAAGAATAGAATCGGACTGTAGAAGTCATTTCACTAGTGCATTAATGACAAAAATATGGCAAATCTTGGTACACATTTCTTACCGGCCTTCCTCTTCAGGGAGAGTGGAACAATGTAACAGATCGATAGTTGATATGTTGAAAAAGTTTGTAGCTGAAGAAGGATCTAGTTGGGATTTGCAGCTTCCATTGGTACTAATGGCTCTCAGGTCAACGCCCTCTAAACCAGCAAATCTCTGCCCCCATGAAATCTTGATAGGAAGAAAAATGGTTTTGCTACAACATTTACTTTACAGAACAAATTAACAGGTGCTTGTAAATGCATCCACAATTCATGAATATTTAGAAGAATTGAGAAAGCACTTGCAATATGCGTTTGCATTTGTGCAGCAAAATTCGGAAAAGGCAGCTGACGGTGCAAAGACATATTATGATAGGAAGGCATCTTTGAGAGAATATGAAATAGGAGACCAGGTATATAAGTTTAATTTCGGAAAGAGTAAACATAAAAACTCTAAATTCCTTGAAGCATGACAAGGGCCCTATAGAATTATAGATAAGGCTTCACCTGTGGTCTACAGAATTGCTAAGAAAGGAGGGAGAATTAATAGTGGAACCGTTTGTCCATGACTGAGATAAGACTGAGATTCTACTCATCGGCGCACCCACTCCCTCCTTCCCTGCAGCTCTCTGGCCGGCCTCCCTTGGCCCCCTTCCTGCCCCTACATGCAAGGCTAAAAACCTCGGGGTCATCTTCGACTCCACACTCTCCTTCTCTCCTCATATATCTGATGTCTCTAAGAAATCACACTACCAGCTGCACCTCCTCAGAGGTATTCTTCCCTTCCTCTCCTTCCCCCAGAAGCTCACTGTCTCCCGAGCCCTGGTTCTCTCAAGGCTGGACTACTGTAACAGCCTCTATCTTAATCTCCCTGCCTCCACTCTCCGCCCTCTGCAACTTATCCAGAACAGAACTGCGAGACTTGTCCTTGGCCTCAAGCCCAGGGACCGTATCTCTCCAGGACTGAAATCTCTTCACTGGCTCCCAGTGGCTGCGAGGATTAAGTTCAAAACCCTCTGCATTGTCCACAAGGCCTTCTGGGGCTTGGGGCCTAAATACCTTCAACTCTCTCTTCCTAAATATCTCCCTTCACGAGCCCTTCACTCATCCATCTCTAACTCCCTCATGGTCAGCCGCTTCTCGAAGCAACGTGCTGGGGGTAGATCTCTCTCCGCAGCAGGGGCCTCCCTCTGGAACAGCCTGCCTGCCTCCCTGAAACTTGAGGAGAACCATCTCCGGTTCCGGAAGCACCTCAAAACCTTCCTCTTCGCTTCTGCCTTCTCTCTCCCTCTCCCCTGCTAAACCTGCTTAACTCCCCACTGAATTCTGCACTTAACCTGCATCTGGGCCACTCTCAGCGACCTCGGTCCAGGGCCCAGCCACTCTCCACTTGCACTGACCCCTTGGCTCCCCCTGCACTGTGGGACTGTCACTGTATCCCTACAGCCCCCTGCCCAGCACTTGCTCTGCACTTACCTCGCACTTGCCACCAGCTGGCCCTTTTTATTTATCATTTATTATTTCATTACGCCACTTACCTTGTACTGCACTTCTCCCCCCACCTCCTCCCCCTGCACTTTCTCCTTTTTCCCCTTACCTCTGCACTTGCGCGATCTGAATGACACCTGGCCTAGTAGGATCGCTTGTCCGTCTTCCCCTTGTTTCCCTCCCTCCCTGCCTCGTCGCGCCTTGAAACACTTGTGTATAGGCGCGTTACAAATACCATATCATATCATATCATATCAAACTAAGCCATTACACCTGAAACAGAAGTGAAAAGACTATAGCTAGTTGAGTCTAGCAGGGAGTGAAAAAGTAAAGGGCTTAACTAGTAAATAGGATTACCAGAACAGGTGGATAGGTGTAAATAGTGCAAAGATGTCAAAATTTGATTTTAAAAGGTAAGGAAAAAAAGGGAAAAATATATCAAGTTAATGAACGAAAATGTTACCTGAAAAATGCCATGTGATATTGCTGTGCTTAATTCAGATTGTTTTCAGTTGGTCATGAGGAGATGTCTTGGTATATTCTTGGTATGTTATTTGGTATAATCTGTAGTGTAAAACTGAATTTGATTTCAGATATCCCAGTGAGAAATGAAAAGTAAAGGGTTTGGTGTGCTTGATTCTTAAGTTGTCTTTTCCTTTAACTCTAGAAAAATAATTATTTTCCTCGTCAGTGCCGGTTCCTTGGAGCGCCGTATCCCTGGAGGATACCACTGGATTGGAGTCTCATGGAAAGCCCCCTTGAATGGAGAAGGGGGTGAAGATGATGACCTGAAAGATGTGAAGATGATGACCCTCACAGGGAGCGCGATCGGTCCCGCGCGCGAATCATACGAGTGCAGGAACACTGGAGACGTTCTACGAACGCATTCACAGGAGAGGACAACTCACAATTAGCAGATTCTACACTCACTTCAGTACAGCCCTGAAGATGGTCTCAGACCGAAATGCATTGGCATATGTACTATTGTTAATAATTGACCTATCGATTTTGAGTTGCCTCGCAATATCTGAACTAATCAAGAAAGATATAAAACCAGGAAATGTGAATTAAACATTTCTCTTGGAAAAACTTTGTACCATTTGGAAATATATTTTGTTTGACATTTGAATTATTTTACGCAAGAGCTATATATGATTGAGCAACCTTATTTAAGGTCAACTGAGAGCACCAGTCTTAAGTACGGTATTTTTACCTTACTTTTTCTTGGAATTCGTTTAGTGTGATCCGGATGCCACAGGATCAATCATAGACTGGCAGCTCCAGGTTAAAATATTACACAATTTTCCTAAATGAACTTTATCTATATTAAAGGACCTAACTACTGTGGTGCCCACCTTCACATTGTATTTCTGACCCCAAAAGAAGTCCCATGAAGTACCAGGATCGAGGTTAATTTGACCAAGAATGGTTTCCTGAACAATTTCTGATTTAACAATCAAAAGGCTGTTCCGATCCTTTTATATGGCACTGAGACACAACATATATTTCAGCAAGTGTTCAGGGACAGAATTGAGGGTTGATTCTGGCGATAAGTCTTGAATCTCCCACAGTGTGTCCCAGTGGCCTTAATCCGGTTCAAACTGGCCCTAATTTCCCTTAACTCTAGCTACGCATGGAAGCTATGTGCCCTCCTAAGAAAATGCATCCTAGCTCCACAAACGAAAATGCCACTATGCTTTTTAGCAACTTACGTAACCACATCTGCCCACAAGTTTGCAACTTCCTGGAAGTCTGCCACGCTAGGCATTTTAACCACTGCCAACATAACATTAGACACCTTGCTGAGCAATCCAATTCGAGCCTACCTGAAATTGTATCAATCTGACTGGATTAAGATGCAACAAATGCCTTTTAGCAACATGAAATTGTGCGTGCTGGCTAATTATCTAGCCAAATGTCCATCTGCTAGATTTAGGAATGCATACTTGAGGTTCTAATTCAACTTGTGGCCGACCAATGATATATTAGCTAGACAAGGAGTCATTAGCATGAAGGACAATGTATGTCGATTCTGTAAACTTGAGAACCAACTAGAAACCTTACAACACCTAATCACAGAATGTACAATGCTTGTAGAAAAAATAAACTTTTATCCAAAGTAATGTTTTAATGAATTCAGAATTGTGCTCTTGACTGCACTCTGGCATCACATCTTGTCCACTAATCGGATAGCTTTCAAAATCGCAATAGTAAAGTTCTTAGAGGCATTGCATTTAGAAGATAAATTATGTGTTTTAACTGAAAGAATTCTCCTTAGAATCTGTCAAGCTCATCATTATATAAAAGAATCACTTTTCAAGAATCATCATGTAATGGGCTTCATCCCATTTCCCTCCTTCCTTTCTTAAAGATCATCATTGCATTGTATTAAGTAATACATCTATTGAATATATGAATTTGTTTTCATAATTACCTTTGAATGACATTGTATATCATATCAGTCTGTTTTTATGAAGAATGTTAACTTCTTTTATGTTTGTTTATTTTCTCTTAGATCTTTTCACATTCAATTGATTCAATGTATAATTGTAATTGCATCATGATTGTGTTGTTAAATTGAAAGGTTGAATACAATTCAGCCAAATCAATTAAAATAATAATAATAATGATCTGTATTTGTGTACATAACTGGATTTGATTTCAGATATCCCAGTGAAAAAGTAAATGGTTTGATGTGCTTGATTCTTAAGTTGTCTTTTCTTTTTACTCCAGAAAAATAATTGTTTTCCTCGTCACCGCTGTATTCTTGGAGCGCTGGATCCCTGGAGGATACCACTGGAATTGAGTCCCCAGGAAAGCCCCCTGCACTGAATAAGGGGGTGAAGAGGCTGACCCAAAAGCTGTGAAGATGATGACCGCGAAAGAAGTCCTGTGAAGTCCCAGGATGGAGGTTCATTTCAACAAAAACGGTTTCCTGAACGATTATTGATTTCACTTTTAAAGACAATTTTCATTATTTTTACAAACTGATTTTTATCAAAAACTGAGTTCTACTGGTTTTTACATCTAACTGAGTTGAGTGGCACAGTTTTATGGACTTGTGTGTTTTTCTGAACGTGACATTGTTTTTCTTTAATATTTTATATAAAAGAAGATACAAAAACATTTTTTAAAGAGATACAAATAAAAAATAAAAACATAATATATTTTTTTTAAACAGTAAAAAAAATAGATCACCAATTAAAAGAAGATAAAATATAAAGGTGATCAAAGATAAAAAAAAGAAAAAAGCACAAAAAAAATTTACAAAAAAAATATGTACTTTTCTTAAAGAGATTTGTTTTTTCTTTTGCTCGGGTTTCAAGATTCTTTTGTTCAAGACTAGAGATATATACACAATGTTTTTCATGTATGAATATTACCATTTGCATGTTATTTATTTTTGACTATTAAGATGTGGTTTATTGGGATTATGGTATGTTTGTTTTTCCTGCAGTGATTTCAGGTTACAGCCCAGCGTCAAAAAAGGAGGGATTTCAACATGAAGGCTCTGCATTCCAACATCTAGACACTGCATTTCATCATTCACATTAAGGCGAGAGTTTGAACTTCAACTAGGGCCAAGGGTGTGAGATTCATTGAGGGACTCAAGTGTTTTTATCTCAGGCTGAAGTTAAATGGATGGCAATGCACAAAGCACATGCTAGAAAATGATCACTTTGCGCCATGATGCTATTTTAATGGGGTGAGCTGCACTGAAATATAAAACTAACACGAAACTAATATACTCATTACCTCAACCCCATTTAACATGTAACCGATTCCCATAATAACATTTAGTGCAAATTAGTCCATGATATAAACTGGATGCAGATTGAGCAAAATGCATGATGCTCTAAAAATGGAAAATAAAAATGATTTTAACGTACAGGCTGTAAAGAACAGTCACCTCAGTCCATTCTGGACTTCGTGGTCCCTGAGCCATAGAGGACTGAATGCCGTGATCCTCCCAACATGGCCATTTGATACGGAACACAGCTTGCCAGTCTATGCACGCCACGCTCAACGTTCTACTAAACAGACACGCCCCCGCGCCTCTGCGCATCTCAACGGTACCGCTAGCTGTAGTCGGACGTGTGTTGCCGGAGTTCGCTCAGGGCTTTCTTCCGAATCCTAATTCCTGGTTCCTTGTATCCTCCTTCTTTCCCTTCCTTTCTTTGAACTTACCTTCAAGCTTATTCCTGGATTTTTGTCTGCTCTCGGGTCATGGCTTTCCGTGCCTCCGAGCCTGGACATTGTTATTTCCTGGTTTCCGTCCTGGACATCTGAACATCTCCTGGAGTTGGATTGCTATCCTCACGCTGGAACCCGAAGACCAACACACGGGTTTATATAAATCCCGGACCGTGCAAAAGAAATCATCAAAGAAGGTTGCAAGCAAACAGGAAAAACAGGTGAGAAGGGGAGAGACTTGTGACAGATTGAGACGCCTACAAAATGATACAGATACAGAGATGGAAGCCGCAGTTCAAGACCTCATGCGAGGTATGCAGCAACTAACCACAGAAATCCAGAGCCTTAAGGCAGAGAATGCTGCTTTAAAGCAGTTAGTCTTGTCTCGTGACGCTGCAACTAAGGAAAGTGTGTTATTGGGAGGAGTAGTGGACAAATATGAGGGCTCTTCAATGAATCTTCGTGCATTCCTTGATTCATGTTTGGTGCATTTCACCTTCAAGCCCTACTACTTTTCCACCCCAAGAGCAAAGGTGGGGTTTATGATCTCACACCTCACTGGTAACGCCTTGACCTGGGCAACCCCCCCGAGTCAATTCGGGTGACGCCCTCCTGGATAATTATGATGGGTTCGTGGAAGCCCTAAAAACCATGTTTGATCGTCCAGAACAGGTTTACAGCACTCAAGAACGACTACTTGAATTTCAACAAGGATCCCAGGATATGCTTACCTATGTGACCCGCTTTAAACAACTTGTGAAGGAGGCTAATTGGTCCCAAGAAGCCAGCTTCACCCTCTTTCGAAGAGGACTGAATGAAGAAATAAAGGACGAGTTAGCCAGGGTAGCTCGCCCAAGCTCCTTCCAGGCCCTCATGGACCTTTCTCTACAAATCGACTTTCGAATCCAGGAAAGAAAGGCAGAGAAAAAGGAGGCTAAATCAACATTCCAAACGGCAGCTACAGACCATCCCTACAGACCAGAGCCTGCAGCCTCTCCAACCTCGGATCCAGAACCCATGCAACTGGGGGCCTTCCGTGGACCCATTACCCCACAAGAAAGGATGCGCCGGATTCGCACTGGTCTGTGCATGTACTGCGCATCCGATAAACACCTCTTGAGAGAGTGACCTATCGCTCCTACACAGCGTTCGGGAAAAGCCAGCTCCCGATCCTAGAAGGGGCACAGTTTCGGGAGAAAGGTGTCTGCTCCACATCAATTCCTTTCTTGAACTCTCCTGGACAAAATAATATTGTGATTCTACAGGCATTCCTATTACCTTCCAAGAAAGAAACTTACCCCATCCTGGCATTAGTGGATTTTAGAGCCATGGGCATATTCATAGATCATGATCGGGTCACTACTCACAACATTCCACACAAAACACGAGAGACTATGCAACCTGTAGAAGCTATTGATGGAAGACTGCTGTCTTCAGGACCCATTACCCTTCAAACCTAAGAGATTCTTCTTTCCATAAATCACCACCAAGAGAGGATTAAATGTGTTATCATAAGATCTGCCCACTATCCAATGGTTCTAGGCATGCCCTGGTTACAGAAGCATATCAATTGGGCAGCAGGCTCTCTGTTTCTTGGTTCAGAACATTGTATGCCCCACTGTTTGTCCCTAGACTCTTTACCAAGGCCCTCTGAAGACTCTCAAGAAACTCAGCAAATTCCAGTCACCGTCTCTAACATCATCCAGATTCCCAGGGCCTACCAGGTTTACACAGATGTATTCTCAACAGTCATTGTTCAAGCTCTACCACCCCACAGACCTGAGGATTGTGCCATCGACACTGAACCTTCAGCTTTAATTCCTTTCGGAAGAATGTTTATTTTGCCAGAACCTGAAAAAAGGCCCTCCGGGAATACCTGGATACCAACTTGGAAAATGGAACTGTTCGACCATCCAAGTCCCCAGCGGGCGCTTCCCTTTTCTTCGTTCCCAAGAAGGATTCCAAGGAGCTTAGGCCATGTCTGCGTTACTGTGGCCTAAGCTCATGTCTGCATTATTATTATTATTATTATTATTATTATTAACCAATGCACTCTCAAGGACCGTTACCCATTGCCTCTCATCTCGAATATCCTGGAAGCAGTCAGAGGTGCAGTCATCTTCACAAAACTAGATCTCAGGGGTGCCTACCATATTATTCGTATAAAAGAAGGTGACAAATGGAAAACGCCTTTAGAACACCCTTTGGCCATTTTGAATACTTGGTCATGCCCTTTGGACTTGCTAATGCCCCAGCAATCTTCCAACGTTTTATGGATCGGGTGTTTTCTGATATGCTGTTCCTCTTCGTCATTGTATATCTAGACGACATACTGATCTACTCCAAGGACCATTCGAAACACGAAGAGCACGTAAGGGCAGTCTTACAATGTCTACGTGAACATAAACTCCTGGGCAAACCTGAGAAGTGTCTTTTCCATGTATCTACTGTTGACTATCTTGGATTCGTTCTTAGCACAAAGGGAATTGGAATCGACTCTTCCAAGGTTGACTCCATTCTGTCTTGGCCTGTTTCAACCAATGTAAAGCAAATTCAATCCTTCCTGGGGCCTGCTAATTTCTACAGGAAATGTATACCAGCATTTTCTGAGATTGTGCACCCTATTGTCACATTAGTGAAGAAAGACACCCCCTTTCAGTGGACCTCAGCCCAAGATACGGCGTTTCAATGGTTGAAGTTGGAGTTCACACAAGCTCCCATCCAAGCCCAACCCGACATTGATCGACCTTTCCTTGTTGAAACTGATGCCTCCAACTACGCCATTGGGGCAGTCCTGAAACAGGAACTGGGCGACAAGTTAGAACACCCCATCGCCTATCTCTCCCGCACCTTGACTCCCAGTGAAACTCATTATTCCGTCCTTGAGAAGGAATTGTTAGCCATTCGTCAAGCCTTCACTGATTGGTGTCATCTCCTTCTGGGAGCCAAACACCTGGTACAAGTCTGCACGGACCATCAGAATCTTCAAGTCCTACAATCCCTATAATGTAGAAAAAGTCGACAAGCCTGTTGGGCCTTCTTTTTTGCCCAATACCAATTTCAAATCCATCATTTCCCTGGAACACATAACATTATAGCCGATGCCTTACCAGGTGTCCTGATTATGAACCCATTGAGGATCGGACCTTTCCTAAGATGTTTCTCAACACAATATTTGTTGCTCAAGCAATCACTCTCCTGGAGGATATTCGAATCCAAACTCAGTCCTCTGACCATTGGAAGGAGTTTAAGAGAAACAATCGATGGACTCTCAAAACGAAAGACGGATATCTATTCAAGGAGAATCGGTTGGTCATCCCTACTCCTGGATTGAGACAAAAGATCACAAGCTTATGTCATGATACTTTCCATTCAGGACACCGTGACATCACCAACACCCTCCATCTAATACAAAGACAGTTTTGGTGGCCAAGGATGAAGGATGATATCAAGATCCATGTCCAGACTTGTGCAGTCTGCAATCAGAACAAACATGACAATAAAAGACCAGCAGGTCTCCTTCTCCAACCAGCACTACCAACAAGACCTTGGGAAATCATTACCATGGATTTTATCGTGGAACTACCTTCTTCCAGGGGCTACACAACTATAATGGTTACCATTGATTTGTTCACTCATATGGCTCATTTTACACCTCTACACAAACTACCATCCTCATCTGAACTCTCTGGGATTTTCCTAGAACACATATTCCGGCTTCATGGGCTACCATCCAAAATCATTTCTGACCGAGGACCCCAGTACAAATCCCAGTTCTGGAAACAGCTATGTCGTATACTGGGAATTCAACGTGCCTTATCTTCGGGTTATCATCCACAGACCAATGGAGCTACAGAACGAATAAACCAAACATTGGAACAATATCTTCGTTGTTTCGCCACCAAAGTCCAGGATGATTGGTCACTCTTGTGGCCAAATTTGCATACAACAATTTGGATCATTCTGTTATCAAGACTAGTCCATTCTTCTGTAGTAAAGGATTTCATTAGTCCTACTGTCCATTCTTCCACATCCTACACCAGTTCCTGCGGTTGATTCCTGGATTGAAACACTAATCAATGTGCACAAAGAAGCAAAGGAACACCTAGAAAAGGCCCAAAGAGGCGTAAAACATTATGCTGACGCCAAATGAAGGCCTGGGCCTTCCTATTCAATAGGCGATAAGGTCTGGTTATCCTTGAAACTCCTTCCCCGTCACCTAAGACCAAACAAATTGGCTCCCAGGTATTACGGACCCTTTTCTATAAAAGGAATCATCAATCCAGTGGCCTTGCGACTCCGACTACCAGAGTCATGGAAAAGGATTCGTCCAGTCTTCCACACTTCTTTGTTAAAACCATATGTTCAGCCCTCTCGAACTGCTCCAAGATCTACCCCAGTGATTGTCAATGACGAACTCGAGTACGAGGTCTCCAGAATTTGTGACTCTAGGTACCGATGTGGTCAACTACAGTATTTGGTCGAGTGGAAAGGGTATCCTCCCAGTGAGCGCACCTGGGAACCCGTATCAAACATGAATGCCCCAGGCTGATTCGAAGATATCATCTCAACCATCCAGGCAAACCCGGAGGAGCTGGGCTTCAGAGGAGGCATACTGTCATGAACCGTCACCTGCGTCCATTCTGGACTTCGTGGTCCCTGACCCATAGAGGACTGAATGCTGTGATCCTCCCAACATGGCCACTTGACACGGAACGCAGTTTGCCAGTCTATGCGTGCCACGCTCAACATTCTACTAAACAGACACGCCCCCGCGGCTCTGCGCGTCTCAACGCTACCGCTAGCTGTAGTCGGACGTGTGTTGCCGGAGTTCGCTCGGGGCTTTCTTCTGAACCCTAATTCCCGGTTCCTTGTATCCTCCTCCTTTCCCTTCCTTTCTTTGAACTTACCTTCAAGCATATTCCTGGATTTTCGTCTGCTCCCGGGTCACGGCGTTCCGTGCCTCATTGCCTGGACATTGTTATTTCCTGGTTTCCGTCCTGGACATCTGAACGTCTCCTGGAGTTGGATTGCTATCCTCACGCTGGAACCCGAATACCAACACACAGGTTTATATAAATCCTGGACCGTGCGAAAGAAATCATCAAAGAAGGTCGCAAGCAAACAGGAAAGACAGGTGAGAAGGGGAGAGACTTGTGACACAGATTGGATCTGGGTTGTAAACTGAGGAATGTGAAGATCTATTACTAAAATCATTGATTTTATTTGAGTAGGAAGCACAAGAAACATGTATCAGTTTCTCTTCAGCAATGCAGTTAGCACAATGAGAAAGGCAGAGAGGAAATCGTGTGATGTCTTAGTGGGATGATCTTGTAAACGGGAGGGGCTCTTGAGTGACAGATTTCTTTATGAAAAGGGATTGAGGCAGAGTTAGAGGGGCATTCCCCTTCTGGCAGTCACTGACAGAGGAGCAGAGGGCTGGTGCTGGGCTGACTGTCCGCTGTGGCTGTGTCTCTCCTGGGTTAGCAAACTTTAGAAGGTTTCCAAAATCTTGAGCAACCTTAGCTGTGAATGACCCTGCAACACTGCCAAGCTGAGTCGGGGATTATCGCCAGATTAACCTGGGTAATTATCTATTCATTGAGGCATGCGAAGTGAGTGATACTATATGATACATGTTAGATAATTCTGTTCATTTTAGGCACTGCATTAACGATGCAAATTTAAATGTGCATTTAAAACTGTGCTAATATTTCTCTAAGTTTTGCTGAAAGTCAAAGTATATTTACCCTGCCAACTTTTGTTACAAAGCCAAGGTTGATTTGACAGAGCTTGGCACATTATCACAGATAGAGCATTGAAAACCATTGCAAGAAAGACTGCGCTAACATTGTGAATTACAACATGGGTGTACGTGTCACTCTGTGTAACTTGCATAATTCTAGTCTAATGTAAAGAACAAGTTTGAAAAGGTAATTTAGTTTCAGTGTATTTCTTCTGCATTCGGTCTCATTGATTTGACATGCATAGAGAAATAAACGTGCAGTAACAAATAGGTCAAAGCAAAGTTAGCTGCAGTAAATTGTTTTACTTAGAGAGGCTGATTGAATGTTTTGTATTTCATTTGCATACTTTACATTTGTTGACCACAGCCAGAAGGGCATAGGTGTGATGTTATAAATAAAACATCACGGGAGAGTGTATTAAGTCCAGTATTTGTTTATTGTTAGTGACCCTGGTAAAATAATTATCAGGCAGTATTGTGAAATTAGTCTCATCACCTTAAAATACCACCATAACAAAATACCATAGCAAAATACCACAGACTACCACCATAGCAAAATACCACAAAATACTATATATAACCACAAAATATTTCTTACAGGTACCACCTGAAGTTGCATGGGTCTGTAGCTGGCATGCACATGGGGGTCTGTTATAACCTTGTGCATGCTTTTGTTGTGTCATAACTTCCTATTTTTGAAAACTCACAAAATCATCAATCTCCCGAAATCGCCTAGACTGATAGCACAGGGCCGGACCCCCCTCGACCAATGTGCAGGGTGGATGGGTGCGGTTAGTTAAATTTCGCTATCGCCAGTACACCCCACACTGGTACGCCGACCATGTGTCCTAGCTTCCTATTTTTGGAAAAGTAGCAAAATCAGCAGTCTCCTGATATTGCCTATGCTGATAGCACATGGCCGGACCCCGCACTGTGCAGGGCAAATGGGTGGGGTTGGTCAGTTTTCACCATCGCTAGTACACCCCAGACTGGTATGCCAACCTCGGGCCAAAATTTCAGCCCACCAAATGTTGTGTGGCTGAAGCCAACAACTGCAAAGTCGTCAATCTCCCAAAATCGCTCATACTGATAGCACAGGGCCAGACCCCTCCCGGTGCAATGAAATGAAATGATATTTTATTTATATTGCGGTCATACACAAGTGTTTTAGAGCGTGACCAGGCAGAGGGAAGGGAACAAGGGAGAACAAAAACAACGACCTTAATAGGCCCAGTGACATTAAAAGCATGCAAGTGCATGGGGGAGGTTAAAGGAGGAAAGTGCATGGAAGGGAGAGGTGCAAAGTGCAGAAGAGAAGAGAGAACAGAGAAAGAAAAAAATAGGTTAAATAAATAAAGGCAATAAATAGTAGTAGTGCAGCCAGCAAGTGGCAAGTGTTAGGTTAAGCAGATAGGGTATATCTGATATTTGAAGAGGAGAAGTGGGTGGGGGACTGTATGGGTACAGATACATACCCCAGTGCAAGGGGTGGCCCAGAGGCAGTGCAGGAGGGTGGCAGGGTGAGCAGGTACCAGGGCTAGAAGGACAGAGTATGGCCAGGTACACAGTGCTGAGAGAGAAAACAGATCAGCTGGGTAGAAGAGGGGCAAAGGCAGAAGCGAAGAGGAAGGTCTTGAGGTGCTTCCGGAACCGGAGTTGGTTCTCCTCAAGTTTCAAGGTGGCAGGGAGGCTGTTCCAAAGGGAGGCCTCAGCCAAAGACAGAGATCGACCCCCAGCTCGTTTCTTTGAAAAACAACTGACCCTGAGGAGTTAGAAGTAGAGGAGCAAATGACTCGAGACAGGAGGTATTTACAGAGGGATAGGGCGAATGGGTAGGATGGATCACATTTCACTATTGCCAGTACACCCCAGACTGGTATGCTGACCTTGGGCCAAAATTGCAACCCACCAACTGTTATGGGGTGAAGCCAACCCCAAACATACAAACACATTTTAACCAACACATATATATATATAGATTTCCAGCCAGTGCAGTGATATAATTCTGCTTATGACATGGTAAGATCCCCGAAGTGTCATTAGGAATTGAATCCCTGAGTTCTGTATAATTATATCTTCGCAAAATAAGCACAGCTGGAATAAAAAGTGTATATAGTCAGTCAAAACAAGCCTAAAAATATACTAGAGCTGTGATTACTGAGAACATAGTAAGGAGGAGAAAAGGAGGCACTCACCTTCTATTAATGTTCTTAGGCAATGGAAAGAAGTCTTGAAGATGGTAGTGTCATGACTCTGCCACTTGAACACTAGGACGAGGCCTATGCAGGCTAGCGGGGACCTAGAGTGGATCTCCACAGTTCAACCTGAACTTACCTTTTGCTTATTGCCAATTTCGTATTCCCTTCAGAAAGGGTTGGAAATGCCATAGTGGATTGCACAACCTACAGGTTCCACAATGCACTCCCTGATGCTACAGAAAACCTAGCTATCTTTCAAGTACATATTGAGAACTACAATCTCCAGAAGTCCAAAGTGCCTGCTTTTCTTCCACTTTCCAATCTTTATAAAAAAAGAGGATGTGGGTTGCTATCAGGCATGCTTTAAAAAATGAAGCCAGTGAGAAGTGGAGTAACTTTGCTGAGCATGGCCTGGTCAGCTCCTTGTAAGCGCCCAATACGCCACTAACCGTACAATCCCCAGTGCCGTGAGACCACTGCGGTAGTGATGGGCGCAGTAACAAAGTGTTTTCTGATAGCATGACACAACAAAGGACAACATAGCATGCCCGGTTGTCATATCTGCCTCTCCCCCATTTTAGTTTTTTATATTGTGTAGACTTTCTCGTTTGAGGTCTGTTCTGTGCCAATGTCTGTCACATTTTATGAAAAACACAATAAAGAATGTGGAAGAATGAAAAGAAAGTTCACTATTGCTTTAATGCGCTTTTTATGAGTAAGCAGCAAATGGCGACCGTGAACAGATTTAATCAACTGTCCGCAATCAACCAGGTTGTGTACTATGGTAAAAACATTGAAATGCAGCACTGCCAGAGCCTGACAGCCCCACGCTGATTGCTTTAAGTACGGGAGATTTCCTGGATGTTTAAATTGAAACTTCGGCTTTGATTAAAGCCCGTGGACGTACAAGGATGACTTCCTTGCGCTGTAGCTGCGAGAATTCCTGTGAGGTCTGGAGATGACAAAACCAATTGCGATGTGATGTGTTGTACACTCCGCAGGCCACAGCGACAGAGGAAAACTAATCGGAGCTGGCCATCCCCTGGGCTAGGCATTAAGATACCCTTCTATTTAAAGCCATAAAAAATATGGTGAAATCCTCACAGGTCAAATAAACTCTATCCATGCTGAAGTCTGCCTTAATATGTTTTTTTGTTGTTGCAATGTGCGTACTTGATTTTCACTCATATTTCGATTTTGTTGTTGGTAAATCTCCTCAAACGTTTCTTTGCTGTTCCAAGTGCAGCGGAGGGGGCAAAGGGGAAAGAGGCCAAAGGGGGCATGCAAAGGTGTCACGTGTCCTGCTTCGGCGACCATAATATATGAATCCTAGGGTTTCATTAGCTCCACCGTGAAACCGGCCCTGGCAGTGGTGACAGATGCAACACACACGTTTTCGGCTGTTCACAAACACCAAAGGGAGGGGTTTTTATTCAAAGTAAAAGTTTAGTTCCGAATGACGGCCTGTATGTATTACATGGCATTCGATGCATTAACGTCATGGCGTCGCATCAGCTTGGAGGCTTACCCTGGCCCTCCAAGTGTGGATGCCATTGGGGACTGACTTCGTGGGCCATGGCCTCAGCTGAAGGGTCCCAGCATTTCCTGTGGCGGGTGACGTACGCATGAGTTCAAAGGCACAATATTTCAGGGAGGGTGGTAGGAAAATGAAGACCTACCTTATTTTCAGGGCCAGCTTTTTACAAAGAAGGCTCCAGAGGACATTTCTCCCTTTCCCTGTCACACGGTGAAGATCGCCACATAGCGTTTGGTGCTGGACTTCAACTTCGTTTCCTTGTTGCTGTTTTGTTCTGTCTGCCAAACTTCAACTTCTGGTCCTTTCGGTGCTTCTGGATCAATTAGCCCTTAGGCCGCCTGTCCTGTTGATGAGTAGCTTCATAATTTTATCTGGAAATCTGATGACCATGAACCATATATGAACTTGATGTTTGAGCTACACTTTTCAACGTGACTGTGGGTAAGGGTTCCTCTCCCTGCCCATGGTATTATCCTAATTGGTCATTTCCAATGACGGTGTGGTGCATCTGGCCGAATTCGGCCAGTCCCATTTGGTTGTTTGGAAACAACCAATTTGGGTAATCACTACCAAGCATGAGGAGCTGGGGTTGCAAGGGTGTCCCCCGTTCCCCATGTTTGTTAGTGATGGCCCTTGTGCGTAGCGTGAGTAAAATAAAAGGAAAGCGGGCCCTGCGGCGTCTGATCCGACCCTCGGAGGGACAGATCTGACGCTGCAGGGACGGAACATGCATATACGGTAAGGGTGGTGGTGGGTGTGTGGGGATTGTCCTAGATGTTTTTTTTTTAATTAGGGTGGATTTGGCAACAGCAAAATTGGATTTGTGGCTGAATTGACCACAGTCAATACGTATACAACTTTGCTAATACGCGAGCAAGCAGGCACGATGGTTGGATGGCCACTCAGGATGCCCTTTGCGGGAAAAGGAAGTTCCTAGGGTTGGGTCTTTTACTGTCCGCACTGACGTTTGATTTATCAATTGGCCTGTTTCATCTAAGACAGGTAGCAGTCCTACAGGATACTGGTGGATTGGTAGACGTTTCTGGGGACATTGGGCCTGATTACACGGTAGGCGGAGGACCAAGGTGCTATTAGCACCTTGGTCCATGCCGGTAAAATACCGGCACCGCCTTGGTGGAAAGGGGAATTACCGCTCTATTCCAAGGTTGGCGGGGCGGTAATTCCCCCTTCCCCCATTGCCCTTTCCCATTCCCATTTTTGCCCCATAGGGCTCTATGGGAATGGGGAAGGCGCTAATTACGGTGCCGCAAATTGCGGTACCGTAATTAGCACCCTGGTCCCTCTGCGGGTTGGTTTTTAACGCCTGCTAAACAGCAGGCGTTAAAGTACCTACCCGCAAAGGGACCTTGTAGTAAGGCGGTAAGGGTTTACCGGTACTGGTGCCCTTACCGGTACCGGTAATCCCTTACCGCCGTCTGTGTAATGAGCCCCATTGTCACGTTAACTTCTGAAGTGCAATCATGCAGGTTCCCCATGAATTATTTCTCTTGCACAATTTGTGCCTGTTCACCTCCAATAGTCTGTTAATCTAGTTGTCCATTTGTATGCCTGAAGCCAGCATCATACAAAAAATGCACCTCTAGGGGGGTGGTCCCAATTTGGTTGTGGCAGCAAGAAAGAAATGCAGTAGTGAACTGCATCACGGTTACTCCACATCTACTTTGATGGAGCATAAACATAACACATTGAAGTGTGTGAGTTACTCTTTCTGAAGGTGCGGCACCCCACAATCCATCATAGTAACTGGTTGATTTGTTCCCATCTACTGTACGATACACAGGTGGCTTTGATTGTGCCATATTTTGATGTGGCGCTCTGTCAGGAAAAGACTTGCATTCGTGAGGCAGAAGAATGGGACTCAATTTCCTTGCGATTATATCACTGTTTCAAAGATTTTCAGTGACAAATGTGTGCGTGTTACACGTATTTCACACTAAAGCTCATATTTACCAGGTTTGTGACATTTATAATGTACGCCATGTACTTGGCACATGTGTGATATGTGACATACATGTTCGACTTCTTCCCAGTTCTCCCTGAAGAAGTTTGTGCCAAAGCTCTATCTATGCATCCTACCCGTTGTTAGCGGAACCCCAGCCCAGCGGTTGTGATCCAGGAGTCTATTGAGACCACTCTCCCCTTTCTGGTAAATGTTATTAATACTTCTCTTACTACTGGCTTTATTTCAACAGTTCTAAAGCTCTCCTGGATCATTCTGCGGCCTTAAAAAGCCCACCTTGGACCCAGATATAGTTAATAATTATCTCCCAATTGCTAATTGTCCTTTTCTCATGAAGATTGTAAAAATGATGGTGGTTTCACAACTGCAAGACTTTGTAGAATGCCACAATCTTTTGTGAGTACGTCAATCCAGATTCCGCCTTCTGCATAGCACAGAAATCGCCTTGCTTGATATCAGAGGGGGCCTACAGTGGAATCTAGATTAGAATGTCCCATCCTTGCTAAGTAAGCTTTATTTGTCTGCAGCCTTTGACACTGTGGACCACCAGGTTCTACTACAGAGTCTCTCTTCGGTGGTCAACGTGTCTGATTCCACTTTAAAGTGGTTTCATGTTTCATCTCGGACCAGCAGTATTGTTTATCTCTGAATGGTGTGGCCACAGATTTAGCTGATTCCAAATTTGAGGTCCCTCCGTGATCGCCTCTATTACCATTATTATTTAACTTCTATGTCACGCCTTTTCATGATATGCTTTGTGGTTTGGAAGTTGACTTCCATTTTTATGCTGAGTACACATACATTTTTTTAAGCTCACGGATTGTCCTTCTACAGACAGCAGAACCCTGTCTGAAACTTTAACTTGTTACATCGTGGATGCAAGATAACTGGCTCAGCCTTACCACTGTTAAGACTGAGCTTTTGCTTGATCATCCTTGTAATATATCTCGGTCGAGAGCCTCACTACCTAGAGCCTTCAGCCTGGATTTCTGCTCTCTCCCTATCTTTAATAAGGTTAAAAACTCGGGCAAAAAATAATGCCCACCATGGATCGGAGAGAAGGAAAATACACGTGGTCCCCACTCCCTTTCGATGGCAGCAATTTGAGACTCAAAGAAGCGCCTGGAATCTTACTGTTCCCAGTGCCGGTGAGGGACAAGGAAGCACAAAGGAAGTGGGGAGGGAGTGGGTGGCCTAAATATGTGGAAAAGGAGGGTTGGGTGATGGAGACATGGGAGACGAAGGGAAGCGCAGGTGAGTGCACTTACCTGATTCCCGGTGAGGGAAGATGGCAGCCTGCCTCTCTGAGGAGACTCGAAACAGGGTCTTTACCATATGGTAAAGACCACATTCTGAGCCTAATCATTCGCTGGGAGGCCGCCACACCCTCCTCACCGGGTACACATTCTCTCTAATCCGGCTCACCCAAAGCTCTTTGTCTTAAATTACAAATTCTTCATAACAGTATTGCAAGAATAGTCTTGAATCTACCGTATCAGGCTCATGCTACTCCCACTCTGTGTCAGGTCGAATGGGTCCTAGTGGCAGCTAGGATTACTTTTAAAATAGCCACGTTGATACAAAAGTTTATCTATAGAAAATGTCCTTCATATCTTGTGAACAGATTTATTTTGGATTCTTCTACTTGATTTGGTAGACACCTACATGTAGGCTTCTTACCCCACCTAGATTTAGGCTGAGTTCTGCTAGGGCAGAAGCTTTTCTGTTTTTGGTTCTGGGTTGTGGAACACGGTTCCTTTTTCATCCAAAGCCCAGCCCGATCAAGGCAAATGCCACAAAGCTCTTAAAATCCATCTGTTTTGCAATATTCACCTTCCTAACATTGTGATCAATGTTCACTTGCTTAACACTGTGATAACATCTTTTCAATGTATCATTTTGACAACAGCGCCTTCTTGCCTGATGGTTTGAGTGCTTTACAAATGAACAAAAACATGTATGTATATATATACATATATATATATACATATATATCAATGAAAAAACTTTGTTAAGTCCCTACAAGGGGTTGTGTTTATATTGTTGGTAACAATAATACTATAATAATGCTAAAAGATTAAGTAGTTCATGATAGGTCTCCCGATCACCCCTGACATGTTGTTACCAACAATATGTTTGTTTGTTTGTTTGTTTGTTTTATTATTTATAATGCGCAGTTATACCCAGGGGTATCAGGGCGCAGCATTTACAAGAATATGCGAAGCTTAGTTACAAGTATAAAATGTACAAGTTGGCAAAGGGAGAATGTACAAAGCAGAAGAGGAAAGCAGGCAATATATACAGTATATACAAAGTAAAAAGTGGACACACGAAGTTACACAGCATGCAGATCGCATGAAGGATAGCCTTTGCACTTAGCTATCTTGGAGGTCCTTCAGTTTCAGCCATGAGATTACCTTAGAGCGGAAGTTCAGGTAAGGCATGTATACTCTGAGGTTGGGAGGCAAAGAATTCCATAGTTTGGCTGCTTTTACCGGGAAACTGTTACCTCCCATGGTGGCAAGTTTGAAGTTTGGGACAGAGAGGCAGTCTTTGTAAGCAGTTGTGAGGGGTCTCACGGAGGCTTGTCTATGGAATCTGTTAATCAAGTAGATCGGTGCGGCATTGTTAAGGGATTTGTAGGTAAGTGAAGCCGTTTTTAGGAGAATTTTATCTCTATTGGAGAGCCAGTGGTTCTGTTGGTTGAGTCCTGAGATGTGCTCTCTTCTGGGGATGCCTAGGGCTGCACTCAGGGAGAGTTTGTAACTTGCTGGTGGTAGCCTTGGAGGTTCCCAGGTAAAGGGCGTTACAGTAGTCAAGGCGGGATAGTATAAGGGCTCTAGCGAGTGTAAGGCAGCTAGTGTCTGACAGAAATGGTTTAGCTGAGCGGATTAATTTGCACGTGTATGCAGATGAGGAGGCCAGTGAACTCAGTTGTCTTTTGAAGGAAAGGTTAGAATCCAAGTAGAATCCCAATGTTTTGACCTCCTGTCCAACTTTGATGTTGTTCCCGTCTATCATGAATGAGTTGTAGGCCGGGCTAAGTTTCTTTAAACTGTGCGTAGTTCCCATGATGATACGCTCCATTTTTTCATCATTCAGGCATAATCCATGAGTGGCCATCCATGCCTGGATGATGATGTACACCCTATTTAGCAAGGCCAAATCCTTTCCATAATCTCCAGAAAGCGGAAGGAGGATCTGAGTATCATCTGCATAATTAGTGTAGGTGATACCGAGATGATCCAAATCATCGAAAAGGGGCTTGGTAAATATGTTGTACAGTGTGGGGGGGACGCAGGAGCCCTGTGGTACGCACAGGTAATGGGTATGGGGTCTGCTGCAGCTGTGGGAGAAAAGACCCTCATGGTTCTTCCGTTAAGGAATGAGGTGATCCATGAAATGGCCTCGGGAGAGAAGTGTGCTGCTGTGTGGAGATGTGAGCATAGGATAGAGTGGTCGACCAAATCGAAAGCTGCAGATAGGTCAAGGAGGAGGAGCAAGGCAACTTGTCCTTTGTCCCTGAGTGTATCAAATTGAGCTTTCAGGTCGATGATATAAACACAAACCCTTGTAAGGACGTTTCATCAAAATGTATTTCACATGGGATATCATCAGTGATGTCATCAATGACATTTGTGATATCATCATTGATGTCCTGGGTGTTAGTCTTAGCAGTGCACGCTGGTGGCATGAGTTATGGTTGCTTAGTTTACCATAACTGTTGAATTTGTGGGGTTTTACTTGTAACCATAACGTCCCTTTAGCAAAAAATTTTCATTGAATTTCATAGGTTTTTATTAGTGCAACTTAACCATAACATACCTTTAACAAAGTTGTTTCACTGAATTTCATAGGTTTTCAGTGAATTGTATAGGTTTTTATTAGTACAGCTTAACCATAATGTCCCTTTAACAACGTTTTTTCAGTGAATTTCATGGATTTTTACCAGTGCGTGCTATTTTCCTACAACTTACTAATATCATACTTACCTAATATAGTAATATTTGTGTCCAATTTACCAAGTGTCACCTTAAAACTCTGCCATTTGCCACCTTCTAGAATCATTTTTAACACTTCTATACACTTTTTGCAACTATTTCAACTGGTTTTGCATCAGTAGACATCTATCAACATCTGACTTCAATGCGGACCTTCCAGACAGTGCCACATGACCATAAGATGGCACGCGGCATGATGACGTGTCCGAGAACCTGTCTGTACTTCACGATAAGATCTGTGCTTTGTAGACAGTTCGGAACTGCATTTTCTACTGATCTAGGAACTTTCAACTTCAACATTTCCCTTGCACAGCTCCTAAACCTATTCCTACTCATTATCCATTAACAATCTAGGACACAGTACATACTTTTAGCAAAACTGTGATTTATCTTAAAATGGCATCAGCTAATGCCATCCCTCCGCCCCAAGAACCACCAACACTGCTGTAATCAAGGAGCATGAAAAACCCTGTCCACCTGCCTCTCCATATTAATGTTTGCTGCCTCTTCCCTCATTTCCCGCTCCACCTTTCATTCTAAGCTTATCCAAAAACAACAAAAGAAATGTTCCTTTAGGAACCCCCTTTCATAGTTCAAAAACAGACTCCATCTACTTTACATTTGTCAGTAAAGTACATAGACTCAATAAGATTTTCCAACATTTCCATTTGCATTTTGTGTTATACTAATGGGAATATTGAGGCGTTCATCCCTAGTTCCAGGGACTGGAACGGTGGATACCGGCCCAGCAGCCCAAGTTATCAGCCCAAGCGAAGCAAGGGTGGATAACGAGGTCTCCGGACCATAATACCCCCAATTGCAGCCCTTGGGGATAAAGGCCATTAGCACCCTAGGTTCCCAAAGTGGGAACCCGGGTGCTAAAAAAAGGATTTTTCTTCCTACACCCGGAGGAAGGAAGGAAAATCCTTTTCCAAGATGGCCACCACAGAAAGGGAAGGCAAGGTTGCATACAGGGCCCCTCTTCACTTTCCATGGCAGCCTGCAGAAGGCGAAAAGAGAACCCTATGACCATATTACCATGAGCACATTTTTCTTCCCTTCCAAACCTATCCCAATTTCGAATAACTTTACCACAAAGCCAGACAATCTGGCCACTGCCCATGGACACAGGTTACACCTCAGTCACCTAAGGTATATCACTATTTTTTGTTCCTACGTTATGACACTTGTCAAAAAATAAAGCACAGGCACATTTGCAAAACCCTGCTTTCTGGTCCTTGCCAATGCTTCTTACACACGTTTTCTGGAAATCCACCCATGTTTAATTTTTTCATGAATGTCAAATGTATGCACATACAATAGTCATACATCCTAGCCCCCATTTGACAAAATCCATCCAGACTTTACGAAAATATTTATATCTAGATCTATAATCTTTTTGCAAACTTTGGTGTAGATTTGTCAAATGTCACCACATTTATAAGCCTTTACAGTATTTTGGGACCCCCCTCTAATTTTGCCCCCTCTTCACAAAATCCCACCAAACTTCGCAAAAACATTTATATCTAAATCTGTTATCAGTTTGCCGAATTAAGTGTGCATTTGTCAAATGGCACCTCATTTATAAGCCTTTACATTATTTTGGAACCCCCCTCTAATTTTGCCCCCTCTTGACAGAATCCCACCAAACTGCGGTGTCCCAGTGTAGGGAGGAAAATCCTTTTCCAAGATGGCCACCATGGCAAGGGAAGGCAGGGTTCCATACAGGACCCCTCTTCGCTGTCCATGGCAGCCTGCAGAAGGTGAAAAGAGAACCCTATGACCATATTACCACAAGCACATTTTTCTTCCCTTTCAAACCTATCCCAATTTCGAATAATTTTACCACAAAGCCAGTCCTAGGTGGACATGGCCACTTTAATCCCAGGTGTTGTCCCTCGTGGCCATGGCCAGTAGCCAGATTGTCCGGATCATGACCTTATTCCATGACACGGACAATCTGGCCACTGCCCATGGACACAGGTTACACCTCAGTCACCTAAGGTATATCACAATTTTTTTGTACCTGCGTTATGACACTTGTCAAAAAATAAAGCACAGGCACATTTGCAAAACCATGCTTTCTGGTCCTTGCCAATGCTTCTTACACAAGTTTACTGGAAATCCACCCATGTTTTATTTTTTCAAAAGTGTCAACTGTATGCACATACCATAGTGATAACCTAGCCCGCATTTGATAAAATCCATTCAGACTTTACGAAAATATTTTTATCTAGATCTATAATCTTTTTGCAAACCTTTGTGTAGATTCGTCAAATGGCACCACATTTATGAGCCTTTACAATATTTTAGGCCCCCCCTCTAATTTTGCCCCTCCTTGACAAAATCCCACCAAACTTTGCAAAAACATGTATATCTAGATCTATACTCTTTTTGCAAACCTCGGTGTAGATTTGTCAAATGGCACCACATTTATAAGCTTTTACAATATTTTGAGACCCCCCTCTAATTTTGCCTCCTCTTGACAGAATCCCACCAAACTTTGCAAACTCATCCGGAATCAGGTCAGAAATATATGCAAAATTTCATGCAGTTTCATTAAGTGGCGGCAAAGTTATAAGCCATGTATGAACTGCTTTTCACCAACCCTATAATGCATACGTGTTTGCGAACTTGACTGGACTGCTCGCTGACCTTTATGGCAAAAAACACCTGTTTTTATGCTTATTGCAGCCATATCCCATCCCATCTTCATCACCCCCTCATCTCCCCAGAGATTATTTGATAAGTTTGACAAGTGCAATGTTGTGTTTTTTTATATGTTTTTACTGGGATGTCCGTGGACAATGCTAAAGTACGCAAATCCAAGATGGCGGGTGTTTCCAAAAATCTGACGCACGTCACACTTTTCACCATCCAATCAGTGGGTGCGTCCGATGTCCACGGACAGCACGTTGCCTTCTAAGCCAATCAGAGTCCGGTCCGCAGACCGAACAGGGAAATGAGTCCGCGGACCGGACCTAGATATCACACATTGGGCCTCATTACCACCCAGGCGGTAAGTTACCGCCTGGGCCGTGACTTTACCACCATGGCGTAAACTACGTTTACGCCATGGTGGTTGGCGGACTTACCGCCCCATTCCGACCTTGGCGGGGCGGTAAGTCCCCAATCCCCATTTACCCTTCCCCATTCCCATTTTTGCCCCATAGGGTATAATGGGAGTGGGGAAGGCGTTAATTAAGCGACCATAAATTACGGTGGCGTAATTAACTCCATGGTCCCTTAGCGCCATGGATTTTAACACCTGCTAAAAGCAGGTGTTAAAAGCGCCATGGCGCTAAGGGACCTCGTACTCAGGCGGTAAGGGTCGGCGCTGTTAACGCTGCCGTTAACCCCTTACCGCCTGGGTCGTAATGAGGCCCATTATCTTTGACCTACTTTTTGGTCATTTTTAAAACAAACTACTGGACAGATTTACACCAAATTTGCAGAAGGACACTTTCAGGACCAAGCCACTGCTCCTGCCACAAATTTGGTGAAAATCCATCCAGCGGTTTAGACTGTAGGCGTGAGCAAAGGTTTTCTCCATTCAGTTTATAGAAAAAAGAAATGTGGAACCCCCCTACAACTTTGCCCCCCCTCCCAGATGAAACCTCACCAAACTTTGCAAAATAAATCCAGTGCGGGCCATATACCTTTTTTTGTGAAGTTTGGTGAGGATTTGTCCATGGAGAGCGAAGTTATAAGCCGCCCAAGAAATGGTCTTC
The DNA here is from genome assembly GCF_040938575.1 of Ambystoma mexicanum. Lineage (NCBI taxonomy): Eukaryota > Metazoa > Chordata > Amphibia > Caudata > Ambystomatidae > Ambystoma > Ambystoma mexicanum. The sequence continues at coordinate 135,495,025 of NC_090928.1, forward strand.
CTATGGGTTTAGCAATTTAACCGTAACTACACGCCTGCTACCGCAGGCCGTGTAATATATTCAAGAAAAAACTTTAGCTGCAGGGACATTAAGGTGAGAACTTAGTGCAATAAACCCCCCTGAAATTCAGCTTAAGCCATCTTAACTTCGCACCCCCTGTTGCGCAGTTTATGACCACAATGATGACATCACAGATCACATCACTAATTACATAAGAACAGTAACTGGCAATAAGCATGGCCTTCAGCCATGGGCAGTGTGCATGGCTAAATATATTTTAGCACATGAATTGGTACTAGTCATTGCCTTTAGTTATGGACAGTGGTCACAACCTTCACCCATGACCACTGAATATTTTAAAACGCTAAACAGCTACCAACCATAGATTGTGTCCTTTACCAGTGGATATAGCTTTCAACGTGTCTGCTGTATGTTATATACACAGATCAGGCACTAGCCATGGACTTTAGCAGAATACTGGCCAGTGGCCACAATCTTTGGCTGTGCCCATCATATATTTAAAATAATAAAATGCAATAAGCAATGGCCTTCTGCCGTGCCCACTGTGTATTTTACAACACTAACTAGCCACTAGTTATGGCCTTCGCCCGTGCCCACTGTATATTATATACACTAACTAGCCATTAGCCATGGTATTCAACACAATACTAGCCAGTGGCCATGGCCTTTGGCTGTGCTGACTGTATATTGTAACATATTAATGGGCACTATCTATGGCCTTTAGCTATGGCCACTGACTACAGCTTTCAACGCTGCCCACTGTATATTTTAAAACAGTGATGGTCTACTAGACATGGCTTTTAACAATGCACATTGGTATTTTTGAACAGTAAGCAACCACTAGCTATGGCCTTTAGTGCTGGCCAGTGGCCCCAGTCTTTGTAATGGCCACATCTATTGCCTAAATTGTTATTAAGTTAATCAATGTTTTCATGAGCTAACTTATAAATGATGTTACGTATAATTTCATTATTGATGTAATCAGTTATATACAATGTAATTAATGTTGTCACCAGTGATGGCATCAGTGATGTGATTTGTAATATCATCAGTGTTCTCATACAACATATAATTACTGATGTCATCAGTGATGTGATCTGTGATGTCATCCTTGTGTTCATAGGCTGCGCAACACTGGGTGCGAAGTTAAGGTGGCTTTAGCTGAATTTCAGGTGTTTCATTGTGTTAAGTTCTCACCTTAAAGTCCTTGCAACTAAGGTTTTTTCCTTGAAATTCAAAGTTTTTTTTACAATATATTGCCCACCTTAACGTCCCTGCAACTAGTGTTTTCCTTTGAATTTCAAGGGTTTTGTTATTCCATAGATTTTTAGAATGCTTTCAGACCACTGGCATGGTCTTCGGCCATGGTCAGTAGGCAAGGCCTTCGGTTATGCGCACTGTCCATTTTAAAATGCTACCAGAGCACCAGCCATGGCCTTTGCCATGGTTGCTGGGCACGGCCAAACACTACCAAACCACTAGCCAGGGCCACTCTATATTTTATAACACTTATCAATCACAAACAGATTTTGTCCTGTTTTGACAGTGGTATTATTATGTATAAAGAATTGTAGGTTTATGATAACTCATAATGATTTTTGCCAATGTGCAGTGAGATTAAAAGTATTTGCCATGGACCACACACTTTGGTTAAGCAGCATGCTCCAAACTCCTTGTTTTATGACCAGTCTCTTGGTGACTGTTGGGATACATCGCACAACCCCAACTAACCACATCTAAGCAGCACTGAAGCAAGAAAAAAATGACTGGCTGCAAGAATAACATATGCCTAGGTATGTTCTGCACCCATGGTGAAAATCAAAAGCTGGCACCGACGAATGCACGCACAATAAGTGAACATACATCTTAAAGTGAAATCTACGATTGTTGTTCATTTGACCACCCCTTAGAAGAAAGTGAGCAAAACAAAATATCATTGGACTTTAAAAAAAAGTAAGGAACACAAGGAAAATAACCTGAGAGAGGAAATGTTCCAATACATATGCTGGCAAAGTATAAAAGGTGTGCACATTTTAAACCCAACAATTTGTTGTGAAATATTCCCTGATAACCAAAATCCCAATACGAAACAAGTGCTTGTGATCTTGTGGGAAAGCGTCTGTACTGGGAACATGACACCCTGAGTACAATCCTGGTAGCCATATACTTCAGCAAGCTTGGCAACCTCAAAAAACCCCATGTGTTGTGCCCACTCTCCGAAAAAGAGTTACGCTCTTCACCCACATGTGTCCATTACCTGTGTCCTGAAAAGCAGCCACAATCAGGGGAGAATAACTGCACCAGTGTCCAAGATTACTGTCATGATGCCCACTCCCGGGGAGCCGGTTCAAGCCCGGCGTCCCCGAAAAGGAACATCCAGTCCCCAAGGAAGGACCCAGCAACCCCATAGAGGGGTCCTTTGGACAGTGTCCTGGCGCCTATGGCGCCAGGCTCATAAAAGACATCAGTCCTGGCGCCATAGGCGCCAGGCTCATTATGGGAATGCTTGGGTGCACTTACCTGATGCAGACCATGCTGCAGGATCCCGGCCTCCTTGAGGCCTGAAAGGAACTACTTTACCTGTGGGACTAATTTACCATCCGGGCGTGGTCGGGGAAGGATACATACCTGATTGGAGGAAGGATACATACCTGGAACTTCTTCCAAGGCTATTTAAACCCCACCCGAACAGCCACACGTGCTTCGCGTTGTTCTGCATCTAGCAGCTGGACGCTCACCGTGTCTGCTCCTGCATCCTGACTTCTGCCACGCCTGCCAGCATCCTGGATCACCTGCAAAGGAAGAGAAGAAGAGAACAGAAGAAGGAAAAGTCCTTACCTGCTAAATCCGCATCCCGGAGACATCTCACCGACAATCCTGAAAAGGAAGACTTTAATTTAAAAGCTCATCGCGTCGATCGCTGCAGCGCCGCATTCCACTCACCTTCACAGGGCGCCTCCATGTTCAGCAGCGATCATCCGGATTCGCAGTCACGCCCCAGCGCCTAGGGAGAAAAACACCAGAACAAAAGGTGAGAGAGAGAAGGGAATAAGGAAAGCTAAATCTCCATGTTAAGACTTACCTGTTGATTCATTCCCTCTTCATTTCGGGTCCGCGCCACATCCTGCCATTTCCGGACCCCGGCCCCTAAGGGGAAAAAGAGACAGCAGCGTTAATGAGTGAATGAAAAGACATTACCAAAAAACGCTCATTAAAGGCTTACCTGATTTCTACAAGGATTTCACCTCTGATCTCGGGTCGGTGCCTGTTCCCCGGCATTCCGTACCCCCGCCCCTATGGGGAAAAAGACACTAGCATTAGTACATTAATGCATGGACACAAGGGGAACCTCTTATCAAAAAACTTACCTGGAAGCCAAGCAAGTTTGGTTCTCACCAATCCGAAAATCCAGTGAAGTAACTGGATACCAACGCGCCCCTGCATCAGAAGCAGGATAGAGAGCTCGTCCTTCCAGACCCTAAGGTGAGATGCTACGAGAAATCACAGAAGGGTTTCAAGGAGGGTGAGAGGGGAAAGTGGGAGGCCGATTGCATTACCCCGCAGACAGTTAATCCCCTATTTTCGCCTACAGAAGGATACTTCTGCGAGCCAGACAAGCCAGATTTGAGGGCCCGGTCCAGTCCGTCTTCCGAACCCTGCGCATCACCTTAGAAGAGGTCACAGCAGCGCGAACCAGGCCAGCGCCTCCGTGGGAGTCAGGTGAGCGTAACAGAACGCGAAGCCTTCCTACAAATTCCCACCCAGGCGCTATGGAAAGTTCTGAGACTGATCAGTTGGCCCAATTACTGGGGGAATTACGGGCAAAAGTACATGCCGCTCGTCAAGAGACTAATGCCCTCAGGAGGGAATTAATAATATCAAAGGAAAGAACTGATGACCTGGCCAGACAGCTTTTGCAAGGTCAAACTGGGCAAACTCCTTCACCCGGTTCCGGAGGGAACCCCGCTCCTGTGGTTTCCAGTAACCCTGTGCAGATTAATCTACCTGGAAACATGCCGCTGGCCCCACCCTAACGCTTTGCTGGGGACCCCAAACGATTCGCCGTATTCATGAATCAGTGTTGTTTGCACTTCCCATGCAGACCTGGGGCCTTCCCTAATGATCAGACCAAGGAAGCCTTTGTATTGTCATATCTCAGCGGCTGCGCTGCCGATTGGTCAGTTCCACTGGTTACTCAAGATGACCCGATTCTCCGTGATTTTCAAAGGTTTCAAGCAAGCATGGAAAGGTTATTTGCTCGACACTCTCAGGGGCAGGCGCTGGATGACGAACTTCTATCCCTGTGACAGGGCAATCAGGACCTCCTATCCTATATTGCAACCTTTAATAGACTAATTGTGGAAACGGGATGGCCAGAGGATAAAAGAGTCACGTTGTTTTATCGAGGCCTTCGCGGAGAACTTAAAGATGTCTTGGCCCAAGTTGTAAATCCGCCCCAAGAATGCACAGAGTATATAGACTAAGTGGTCCAATTGGATCACAGACTTCAAAACAGAAAAGCAGATCGGTCCAGGTTTGAGACCCGGGTGTTGGTCAAGACCCATGCTAATCCCAAGAGAGTTGATGTCTCTGAGCCTATGCAAATTGGAGGGGTTAAAGGACCCTTAACTCAAAAGGAACGTGAAAGGAGGCGGCAGTTAAAATGATGTCTTTATTGTGGGAATTCTGGACACTTTCTACGAGATTGCCCGGCAAAACCGCCCCGAAAGGCGGTAGGAGCCGCCGATAAAAACCATGAAGACTCTGTTTCGGGAAACGACTCTGCCCGACAAGTGTAGGGGTCCGCTTGCCGAGCTTGAAAACTAACTCTCAGACCTCGCATTTCATTGTGCCAATGGTTCTCGTAGATCCAGAACAGCCTAAGCGGTTGCATGCAATAAAGGCATACATCGATAGTGGGGCTATTGGAAACTATGTGGATCGTGAATTGGTCTCTAGGATTAACCTCCCTCTCCGTCCTAAAACCAGCAAAGATGTCATCACCACAGTCGATGGAACTGAAATTGCCTCTGGACCGGTAACACATTCCACTACTGAGGTGACTCTTATTGGTCCCGACGGCCATCGGGAGGGTGTTGTGTTTGATGTAATCAAGGCTCCACAGTTTCAGGTTATTCTTGGAATCCCTTGGTTAGAGACACATAATCCTCGAATTGATTGGCGAGCTAAGAGAATAACCTTCCCGGATTGTACACAAACCTGCTACCCAGAAAACCTGAAGATTAATCTAGCATCTGTAACCTCTGCCTCCATGCAACTACCTCCGGAATACCAAGACTTTCAGGACGTCTTCCAAAAGAAACAGGCCAACACGTTACCTCCTCACAGATCGTACGATTGCCAAATCGATCTGGTGCCCGGTGCACAACCCCCTTGTAGCAGGATTTATGCCCTTACCGAACCTGAGAATCTGCATTTGAGACAATATTTGGATCAATACCTAGCTAATGGTTTTATTCGCCCGTCAAAGTCCCCGGCATCCTCGGCTTTGTTCTTCGTGCCCAAAAAAGAAGGCGACCTTAGAACCTGTATCGATTACCGCTCATTGAACCAGATAACGGTTAAAAACCGTTATCCTCTGCCTCTGATCCCTGAACTCCTTCACCAGGTGAAGGACGCTTGCATATACACCAAGTTAGATCTCCGGGGGGCTTATCATCTGGTACGAGTTAAAGAAGGCGACAAATGGAAAACTGCCTTCCGTACTAAATACGGATTATTCGAGTACCAGGTGATGCCTTTCGGATTGTGTAACGGGCCGGCTGCCTTCCAATACTTCATGAATTATGTCCTTCGGGAACTCATCGATGTTTGTGTTGTCGTATATATCGATGACATTCTGGTGTACTCCTCTTCGGAATCTGATCACAGAAAACACGTCAGGGCAGTACTTGAAAAACTGCGCCAACACAAACAATTTGCTAAATTGGAGAAATGTGTTTTCCATACCACAGAAGTCGAGTTTCTAGGTTTCATCCTGACACCCAAAGGAGTCCGAATGGACTCAAGAAAAGTGGATGCCATCCTCAAATGGCTATCACCTAGCTCTGTAAAAGGGGTTCAAAGCATGCTCGGCTTTGCCAATTTCTATCGCAGGTTTATCCCGGAATTTTCACGCGTGGTACAACCCATTACTGCACTCTTGAGGAAAAATAAACGTTTTGAATGGTCTGAAGAAGCCGAGCAGGCCTTTCAGGATTTAAAAGCTAAGTTTACCTCCGCACCTATATTGAAACACCCGCGTCCAGATCTCCCTTATGTCGTTGAGACTGACGCATCCAGCCTAGCCATGGGAGCTGTCCTGTCCCAAAGAGATCCCGAAACCAAAAAACTGCATCCTGTAGCATTTTGGTCCAGAAAATTCTCGGCACCCGAGGTTAATTATGCAATCACGGACAAAGAACTGTTAGCCATTAAGTCCGCTTTTGAAGCCTGGCGGCATTATCTGCTTGGCGCTCGACATACCATCACAGTGATCACTGATCACCGGAATTTACAGTATTTGAAAACCGCCAAGGCTCAGTCATCACGGCAGCTCCGATGGGCTTTGTTTTTCGCTGAATTTGATTTTGTGATTACCTATCGACCTGGCTGCAAGAATGGCAAAGCAGACGCCTTACCCCGAATTGGAATGGGAGAATCTGATACAAACTCAGAACCAGTACCAATAATTCCCGAACAGAGGATTCTAGGCATGACTTAGTTACAGACGCTTGAAGACATTCAAGCCAGAGTGAAACAACTCCTGGACCCTACAACCTTACAGGAATGGATACAAAAGGGATCAGACTTTACCATAGATAATGGTTTACCTTATTTCCAAGGACGCTTATTCCTGCCACATAAGGAATTACACGAACTAGTTATTTCCGGTTATCATGATACATTAATAGAGGGACACCCTGGGATTGCCAAGACAGAGGAAAAGGTGAAACGACAATTTTGGTGGCCCTCTTGGCGAAAAGATGTTAAACCTTTTGTGATGTCCTGTGGTGTTTGCGCCCAAAATAAAAGTCAAAAGAAAAGACCAGCCATTCTCCTTCAACCTCTAGACATACCACCAGCACCCTGGCACACCCCATCAATGGATTTTATTACGGACCTGCCTCCTTGTTCGGGGTACAATACTATTCTGGTAATTGTGGATTTGTTTTCCAAAATGGCCCACTTTATTCCTTTGAAAGGTTTACCTTCAGCTTCTGTCCTAGCCAAAGAATTCCTCGAAAATATTGTTCGGCTACATGGATTCCCATCTATACTAATCTCTGACCGGGGAAGCCAATTCATTTCCCACTTCTGGCGCAAATGTTGTCAAATGGCGCAGATCGACGTAAGATTATCGACCAGTCACCACCCTCAGACCGATGGTCTGACCGAGAGGACAAATCAGACCCTTGAACAGTACTTACGGTGTATGTTACAGCAATCTGAAAGCAACTGGAAAGACATTCTTTGGATAGCCGAATACGCATATAATAATTCGGTACACTCTGGAACTGGCCACAGTCCGTTTTATACTTTGTTTGGGCATCACCCTCGAACCTCAAACCTCGACTCACCTCAGAACCTCGGAATGCCTGCAGTAGAACATCTGCATTCTACAATTACCCAAGCCTTCAAAGAGGCAACTACGCATTTACAACAAGCCAAGAGAAAATACAAGGAGAATGCTGATCTACATCGGAGTGAAGCACCTCCGTATCAGATTGGGGATCGAGTGTGGTTAGCTACCAGACATTTACCACTCAAAGGGCCTCGAACTTTTAACCCAAAATATCTGGGACCTTATTCTATTACGGCAATAATTAACCCAGTGGCTGTTAAACTTGATTTACCAGCTAGTATGCGAATTCACCCTGTTTTTCATGTGTCACTTCTGAAACCAGTGGTACCCGGAACCCGACTACTCAAACCTCCAGAACCTATTCTAATAGATGGGGAGCCCGAATTCGAAGTGAAGAACATTTTAGACTCAAAAATGTTTAGGTCAAAACTGAAACTGTTCTACCTAATTGATTGGAAGGGGTACGGACCTCAGGAGAGGTTGTGGGAACCCAGCGACCATGTGCATACACCTCGATTAGTCAGGAAATTCCACCGACTCTTCCCAGACAAACCAAAACCCCCAGAGGGAACAACCTTGGGAGGGGCCTTGGGGGGGAGTGCTGTCAAGATGCCCACTCCCAGGGAGCCGGTTCAAGCCCGGCGTCCCCGAAAACGGACATCCAGTCCCCAAGGAAGGACCCAGCAACCCCACATAGGGGTCCTTTGGACAGTGTCCTGGCGCCTATGGCGCCAGGCTCATAAAAGACATCAGTCCTGGCGCCATAGGTGCCAGGCTCATTATGGGAATGCTTGGGTGCACTTACCTGATGCAGACCATGCTGCAGGATCCCAGCCTCCTTGAGGCCTGAAAGGAACTACTTTACCTGTGGGACTAATTTGCCATCCGGGCGTGGTCCGGGAAGGATACATACCTGATTGGAGGAAGGATACATACCTGGAACTTCTTCCAAGGCTATTTAAACCCCACCCGAACAGCCACACTTGCTTCGCGTTGTTCTGCATCTAGCAGCTGGACGCTCACCGTGTCTGCTCCTGCATCCTGACTTCTGCCACGCCTGCCAGCATCCTGGATCACCTGCAAAGGAAGAGAAGAAGAGAACAGAAGAAGGAAAAGTCCTTACCTGCTAAATCCGCATCCCGGGGACATCTCACCGACAATCCTGAAAAGGAAGACTTTAATTTAAAAGCTCATCGCGTCGATCGCTGCAGCGCCGCATTCCACTCACCTTCACAGGGCGCCTCCATGTTCAGCAGCGATCATCCGGATTCGCAGTCACGCCCCAGCGCCTAGGGAGAAAAACACCAGAACAAACGGTGAGAGAGAGAAGGGAATAAGGAAAGCTAAATCTCCATGTTAAGACTTACCTGTTGATTCATTCCCTCTTCATTTCGGGTCCGCGCCGCATCCTGGCATTTCCGGACCCCGGCCCCTAAGGGGAAAAAGAGACATCAGCGTTAATGAGTGAATGAAAAGACATTACCAAAAAACGCTCAATAAAGACTTACCTGATTTCTACAAGGATTTCACCTCTCATCTCGGGTCGGTGCCTGTTCCCCGGCATTCCGTACCCCGGCCCCTATGGGGAAAAAGACACTAGGATTAGTACATTAATGCATGGACACAAGGGGAACCTCTTGTCAAAAAACTTACCTGGAAGCCAAGCAAGTTTGGTTCTCACCAATCCGAAAATCCAGTGAAGTAACTGGATACCAACGCGCCCCTGCATCAGAAGCAGGATAGAGAGCTCGTCCTTCCAGACCCTAAGGTGAGATGCTACGAGAAATCACAGAAGGGTTTCAAGGAGTGTAAGAGGGGAAAGTGGGAGGCCGATTGCATTACCCCGCAGACAGTTAATCCCCTATTTTTGCCTACAGAAGGATACTTCTGCGAGCCAGACAAGCCAGATTTGGGGGCCCGGTCCAGTCCGTCTTCGGAACCCTGCGCATCACCTTAGAAGAGGTCACAGCAGCGCAAACCAGGCCAGCGCCTCCATGGGAGTCAGGTGAGCATAACAATTACAAACTTTCTTGCCACATCATGGGAAAATACTCATGACTGACTCGCACTCTCATCATTTACCCTCCTCAACCTCATGTCTGGATTTCAACAATACTCTGCTTTATAATAAATCCTTATTGAACTATGGTAGGCAATACGAGCACAGTTGTGCCATTATTCCCCCTCTTGGCTGGCAGACTACAAATACCAGAATGCAATTAAGCAAAAGGCAGAAAATGGTCTCTGAGTGGAAAACCTTCAAGGACGCCTAGTACAGTTTAAAAACAAAAGCAGATGCCATGTGTTTTCTTAGTGTGAGATATTTAAAATGGAGAAAACACACACCACCAGACTGTGGACTGTCTCCCATCCATGCAGTAACTGGGACTGCTTAGCTTCAAAGGGGGGAAGGGACCGGCCCCCTCATGCCATGTTGCTCTAAGCGGTCTTGTATGTGTGCCTCTCTTATTAGGCACCATGCCCTGAGGGGGCTGGCCTTTTTCTTGCTTTGAAGCTAAGAAGGGTCAGTCCTGGTTACCGCATGTATGGGAGACCCGGGTCACCACTGATGTGACTGTAGTTGTAGAACTATCTATTTTTTGTATTATGTATTACAGATTGCAGGCTTTGAGAACTCCCAATGTTTTTGGTTAATGCCATGTGCAATTGTATTATTTGCAGAGGATCACACACTTTGGTTAAGCAGCGTGCTACAATCCCCTTGTTTTATGGCCTGTCTCTTGGTGCCTGTTGTAATACATTGCACAAACCCAACTAACTGCATTTAAGCAGCATGGAAAAGGGCAAAAAATTGTCAGCTGTAAGAATAACATATGATCAGATACTTTTGCCCCCATAGCGAAAATCAAAAGCTGGCACCCATGAATAGATGCACAGTAAGTGACAATATATTTAAAGTGAAATATGCAAATATAGTTCAATTGACCTTCTTCTTAGAAGAACGTGTGCAAGACAAAATAGCATTATACTTTAAAAAAAAGTAATGAACACCAGAAAAATAACCTGAGAGAGGAAATCTTCCAATAGATATGCCCGCAAAGTATAAAAGGTGCTCACCTTTTAAAGCCATCAATCTGTAGTGAAATATTCCATTGAAAACAAAATCCCTCTACGAAACAAGTGCTTGTGGGTAAGCATCTGCACTGGGAACATTACAATCTGAGTAAAATCCTGGTATCCAAATACTGAGCAAGCTTGCCAACCTACAAAAAACCCAAGGAGTTGCGTCCCCCAACTGAAGAAAAGTTACGCGGTCCACCCACATGTGTCCATTACTGGTGCCCTGTATTCAGCCACAGTCAGGGGAAAATAACTGCACCAGTGTCCATGATTGCAAACTCTCTTGGCACATTGTGGGCAAATACACATGACGTACTTGCCATCTCATCCTTTCCCCTCCTCAGCCCCATGCCGTGCGCTCAGCAATGCTCTCATTTATAAAGCTAACTTGAGAAATACACATACCATAGTGTCTCTCAAAAATATAAATCCTTCTAGTATATGTTAGGCAAAAAGTGTGCAACAACTTGACTGTGAGACTACAAATATCAGAATGCAATTCATCAAAATAATTTGTCTCTGAGTGCAAAACGTTCAAGGACTGACAGCATAGTTTAAAAACAAATAATGCAGATGCCATGTGTTATGAGATATTTAAAACTAAGAAAATACACAGCATTCAGGACCGCCTCCCATCCATGCAGTAACTGGGATCAACCCTACTTAGTTTCAAAGCGAGGAAAGATCCAGCCCCCTTTGGACATGTTTCTCTAAGTGGTCTTGCCAGGTGTGCTAATTTATTAGGCAACATGGCCTTTGGGGCTGACCCCTTCCTCGCTTTGAAGCAAAATGGGTCTGCCCCAGTTACTGCAGGTATGGGAAACTCACTGTTGCTGTAAAATATCTCTTTTTAATTATTGACTGGAAGAGTACACATGCCAGAATGTAATTAAGCAAAAGGTAACAATTGTCTCTGAGTGCAAAACTTTCAAGGACTGACAGAGGCACAGTTTAACAAATAAAATCATAGTTTGGATGTCCATTCTGTCACCCATCAATGCAGTAACCGGGACTGCCCCTACTTAACTTCAAAGCAAGAAAAGAGCAAGCCTGTTTCTAGAAGTGGTTTTGTAACTTTGGCTCATTTATCTGGCAACAGGGCCCGAGGAGGCTGGCCGGTTCCTCAATTTGATGCTAAGCAGGGCCTGTCTTGTTTACTGCGTGGTTGGGAAACCTGGATGTCAATCGTGTCACTTTTTCACCCTCGACGTCAGTATAGCTGTAAAACTATCTTAAAATAAATAAATAAGTGTAACCGCGAGTACTGCACTCCACATATCATAGGCTAGCTGTAGCCCTTTATAGCCATGAATGGCAGAGAAAAAATGCTTTCCTGACCCCAGGCCCTCAGCAAGTGCCCCCCTCATCTGTGCCAGCTCCTCCCACTCCCCAGATGGTCTCTTCACCTCCCCTGCCCTCTCCCTTTCCCCCCACAACACACACTGTTTCTGTGATGCAGTTTGCTTTGAGATGTCGGCTATTTGCGGCTATAGCCAAGGTTACAGAAAACCTTGTGTTGAAAACTCATTCCCTAGACCCCCTCCAACTCCCAAATTTCAATTGGTGTCCTCTAGCCACCCCCCACCTCTAGCCTGATGGCATTTGCATGTTTTTTGATCTGCAAATAGCTTTTTACATGCGTTTTCATTTTCCCATATCCTCGGCTATATCCTCCAATATCTCTTGCATCGAGAGAAAAACAAGATGCTGCCTTTTTAATTTCTAAAAACCATGATCCTGCAATGCACCATGGGAGGTATAACTATCAATTTTTGAGAAGAGGGCACACCCTTCTCCATCAAATATTAAAATAATCACTGCACGGAATAACCCTAAACGAGTCATGGATCGCGAGTCAACGCTCCTTGCCTAAGTTGTTTCAGACACATATATCTATATTCACTGCTTCTATGCACTCTCGTAAATACTTGTGTATGTCCTCTCTCTCCAGTCTTTCCTTGGGAGTACGGAGAGCTCGGAGAGAGTGTGTTTTATGGGTATTACTACATCAGTGTGCATCCAATCACTGTGCATCCCGAAATGTCAAATTATTAAAGCCCCATTTCACTGCATATATATGTGGGGAGGTGAGTTAAATTAATAAAAAAGGGACAGTGTTCACATACATCTGTTTTATGCTTCTCTCTGAAAATCAGATAATGTTGTACTTAGTATATCTTGTCAAGGAATGTGTTCCCCTGTCTCAAGTTCTCACTGTAATGCTCTGATGCACCAGTAATCCTTTAGATTTAATCCCACCCTCGGCCCTCGAGTTATATAGCTCCTTACTAATCACCTAAAATCTTGTTGTATTAGCAAGCAACTCTACAATAGTTTGCAGCTCACAAACAGAATGGTGGAAGGGATGGAACTGAGGACTGCAGCAACAAACAGTGGGACTTGTAATGAGGATTACTGATAAGTAATGATGGCATTATATATTCATTCATGTTCCTCATGGCTTTTCTAACAGGATGAGCACATCCCAAGCAGTGCCCGGCCATTAACTGACACTGTTCAGCACTGCACAGTCATCAAGTAACAGCCATTACTCCTCGGGAAACACTGATATTAACACAAATAAAACAGATGTCATTGAACAACTATTAATTAAGGGTAACAGAAGATCAGATATTGTAAACCCAAATGGTGAAACCGCATGCCTATCTTTATAGAAATTGGTTCTCCAGTAGGGGGAAAGAATCAAGGTACCATAAACCTCATGTTAAAAGCTGAAGGAGTACAAAGATCACTGTATAGCCAACACCTAAACTATGTCAGAACAACTGGGAGTGGACATCTCAACCAGTTCATATGTAAGAGGAATGCAGCAAAGACAGAGAGTGTCCAAGGACACCAACATAGGTTGCTTCCAGGCCTCTCACAAAAGAGAAAGTGGAAGACTCTAGGTAGATACAACAAACAAGCACTGAGCCCCAGTTGCTCAGTGTGGGTTGTTGTGTGAGGTTGAAGCAGGTGGTAGGAGGGTGTTGGGATTCAATACAACGAGTTATAATGAGGTTCTGGTGGTGAGAGGGGGAGAAGAGAGTGGAGGGGTAGTGCTATCAGAGGAGGCGGTTGTAGTCAGAGTGAAGGAAGTGGTAGCAGCTACAGAGGAGTAAGCCGTGGAGGCTAAAAATGAGGGGATGACAGTACCAACTGAGGAGGAGGTGGTAGTATCAGAGGAGGAGAGGGTAACAAGACTGTAGGGGTGTTGCTCACATTGAAGTAAGTGCTGATAATAAAGAGGAGGAGGTTGTACTATTGGAGGGGAAAGTGTTAGTGGCAAAGAGTAGGAAGGATGAAATAGATGAAGAACCATTAGATTGGAAGAAGGAAGTGATCCCCCTTGTCAGAAACATTAAGAAGGTCTGACTTTGTTTTCTCCAAATTCATAATTTTAGAATTAGTTATTTTGGATTCATTGTAATTGGATTAGATATTTTGTGATTCCATATAATCACTGCATACCGTGTGCAGCCAAGTGTGGTTCAACGTGTGCTGCAGTCTAGCAGCTGGCGAGGGTTTTTCTATGGGTGACTGCCTTTCTCTGTTACTCCTCAAACCACACTTCTTAAACTGAAGCTCTCTGCATAGTGCAAGCTTGTGTGCAATTAAGTGTGGTCAAGTGTGCTGCAGTCTAGCAGTGGTTGAGGATTGGCCTGTAAGCTACTGCATTTGCCTGGATATGCTGTGTTGCTCCAAAATCCACACTTCATAAACTGAAGCGTCACGCGTAGCATGTGCGCATGTTCGACTAAGTATGGTAAAGTGTGCTAAAGTCTAGCAGTCTGCGGGCGGTTGGTGGTGGTGGCGGTGGAGAACGGCTTACTGCTAATGCTGTTGGCTACATTAGTAAGTAAGTCAGTATTGTGAACTGTCGTGCTGCCCTTCAAATCGTGCATAACGTTGCCTTGAAATGTTTTCCCGACAAGACCATTTATAACTTACGCAGTAATAAACAGAATGGATGTGATGTTTTGGAAGCCACAGTTGAGGGCAAAGAGCTCAGGGAGCCCGTTGGAGTGGCAGAGGGTGTATCTGAAGGTATCAATGACCCTCGAAGGGTCAAATTACCACCTACTTAATGCAAGCAAATGATGAAAAGACATTGCTGCCATTGTAGGTGGACATAAATAAATTTAAGGTCTCCATCATAGATAACAATTCCATATCAGATCTCTGCTACTTCCTACAGATAGTAGTCAACATATTTGAGAATGCTAGTACCACACCTCAGATTGGGAATCAGGTCCCAAGTAAAGGTGCTTGACAGTGTCTTGCATTAGCACAGATTCACGTATACTGGCCACACCGGTGCTGTTTAAGGTGATTGGAGAGGATGCTAGTATTGAGACCTTCCCATCCATTTTGCAGGCTGCACCCTCAACAGAGGTTCCACAGTTTGCTATAAATAAATATTGTTAAAACTGTGCAACACCATTTATCAGGTAACCTGCAAGGAAACACGTATATTAAGGAGTCTGGAAAAGCTATAGCCCTGGAAATCTTTACCTGATATGAACGCTGCACCATCGAGCAATTTTGACAAGTTGTTTCTTGAGAACGAGTTACCCCTAGATATATAGCTGATATCATCAATATACATCAAGTAAGGCCTTCACAGGCATCGACGCATGTTGAGGTTCCTATCCAAGAATCAGCTAATGTTGCTCTAATAGCTGACCTACCATGTTTAACACATAAAAAACCCATGTAGAAAAATAAACTAGATAAACAGAATTTGGAAAACATCTAGAAAGGATTGTGGGTGCAGTATGGCCAGTGTGGCTCAGGATAACACAGAGAGTGAACCTGAAGCTGCAGAGATAGCCTTATCTGAAAGGAGAAGAAGAAAGCTAAAAGGCGACAGCAAAGAAAAAACACGAGTGTTTAGGCATCCTTTAAGAACTGGGTCGCAAACGCAATGTGGCAGCTCCTAACCCAAATGAAGAAGCAGAGGCCGTATGTCTAGAGCTGTTGGTAGTTGCCGGCAGCCTGTTACCCTTGGATGGGTCGCGCCGCCAACTGGATGAGAGAGAGTCAGTAGCAGAAAGTTTAGGCCAGAGTAAACCTTCCTTATTTTATATGCATAAGGCCGTCTCTAATAGAACTTTGCAGACAACAGAAACATGCAGGAAGAATGCACTGCGCTCTACATCATTTCTTAGTTGCAATGTATTGCCTGAAAGGAACAATATGGCACTTAATCCTTCACACATTCTCTGTCTCTTATCACTGGAACCACCGTTGCGAGGGTTGAAATGACAATATATTTACTTCGAATTTATAGAAACAAACACGATACCAAGTAGAAGTGTACAATGCTTGTCTAGTGCTACAGTGAAAATGATACAATCCCATCTGTGAAGTGTCTTGAAATTGGGGTATGATATGCATTGGCTTTCAACCTTGCCAATTAATACAAGCGAACAAAGAGATATATACAGATATAAAAGTGATTGCTACGAAGCATGAGAGAACCATGACCTGTAAACCCACAGGCCACAGCGGGAATTCACGATGTTGCTGAACATCATAACAGAGATGTATGGTCATGGCTTCCAAGTATTTTCCCGACTCTGCCTTTACAGGGGCCTTGTCCCTGGATAATGCTAACATGCAATACATGTAGAAATGAACATTATACCTGCAGCAGGGGAGGTTATAAATCATTATGCAACGTGGATATGTTTGTCATACACGAAAGTTGGCTCGTGGAGAACCTATGAGTGGACGGTTTTGACATGTTTCAGAGAAAAGCAAAAAAAGGGAAAAAGGGTCGTCCATACGGTGGGCTAATAATTCATAGAACTGTAAGGGAGGTCATAGTGGATAGAGCTGATTCTAATTTGATGATGCAAGCGGTGACCCCTAATTTGTATAGTATTTATGATAAGATGCTGCTAGTAAATGTTTATGACCATCCTGGTGGGATGGAATGGAATAGATTGTGTTACCTCTGTGTGATACACTACTGCAAAGAAACGCCAACAATTGTAGCAAAGTAATGTTGATAGGGGGATTGTAATTTTCACTGCATTGACAATCATGAGGCTTACTCCTCTGAGGGTAGGTGTGTTGAGAGTAAAATGAGACAGAACAAAGACAATGAGCAGGGCAAGATGTGAATGGAATGTTTGCATGCTTGGGAATTCATCATGCAAAATAGCCATTTCCCTGAGGATACTTTAGGGAACCACACCTGGACATTAGTTGGACATTAGGTGATAAACGCACATACAGTATTTGTTTATTGAAGAAAAAGCTTATTATATAGGCCAGGTGTGTAATCACTGAGTTGAATGAATATAGTGACCATGCAATGATCACTTTAACATTAAACAGGGACTGTGATAGTAAGCGAGAAAACAAGATAGGGGATTTAGTGCTAAATCACGGGACACATGGGATTGTTTGGAATGAGCACAATCTGAAGGCTCCGAGCAGATATGGCATGTGCCTCGAAAAGGACAGAATATTTACTTGGATGCTATGACCCCAGATAGGATATTTGCGTGGATATACAATCTGGCGGCCATGTTTATTTTTTATTATTACAGAAAGAAAGGAAGATGAGGCCATTTTTGATGTTTCAATAAGAGATCATAATAGAACCCTTAGAAAGCTAATACGAAGTATTTGTGGACTGTATGTAAACAATGCAGTGCGAATTGGCTTGATGAGGGAAGCAAAAAAAAAAAAAACGATATCGGAACTGTATCCAATATAACAGATTTTATATAAAAACACACAATGGCACTCGATGTGGGATGTATTAAGGAAAGGGGACCAAAGGCAAGAAGGCTCAGTTAATAACTCACCCGATCAGGGAAGTTTATTGGGCATATTTAACAGAAAATTGATTTGGAAATCAGACTGGTAATGTGCAAACTCTAGGACAGAATATGTTTGAAATAGCTAATTTGGCCATCGATGTGGACAGTTTCCTGGAGATGGTATACCAGCCCAATTCTTTAACAGCTTTATGGTCAATTCGTCTGTTCATAATTCTTGGAAAAAAACATACTTGATCCATGTTCATGAAAAGGATTCTCGTCTTAACCCAGAGATAGGTTGCCAGCATTACTTATTTTTAAATGTATTTATTTATTTTATTTCTTGTGTATTTATAAGGCGCCTATACAACAAAATAGTATTTCCAGGCACCACAAAACAAAGGTTGAGAGGGAGCAAAGGGAGTAAATAAGAAGTAACAAAAACAATTAATAAACAACAGCAGTCCTCCTAGGCCTCGTGATATTCGGAACATGCAAGTGCAGTGACAAGAGGTGCAAGAGAGAAGGAAGAGTGGGGGTCAGGGTATTGGCATGTGCTAATGGGAGCGCCAGAAGGGGAACTTGATGTTCCTAGTAAAGTTTTCACCCCATTCATCCATGAGAAAGCCAACATTGGGTTAGAAAGGCATTGCTATTGAGTCATTTCGAAACAGGTTTTAGGAGAGGCTCTGCGACTACCCACAGCATCTTAACTTTTAACACCTTAGTTAAAGAGTCAAGCATCAGAAATAACCTGTCGCGCTATGCTTTATTTATTGATTTTGCAGCGCCATTTGACACCATAAATCAATCCATAATATGGGATAA
Organism: Ambystoma mexicanum; assembly: GCF_040938575.1. NCBI lineage: Eukaryota > Metazoa > Chordata > Amphibia > Caudata > Ambystomatidae > Ambystoma > Ambystoma mexicanum. Next base: position 135,513,319 of record NC_090928.1, read on the forward strand.
GCATAGAAAATTAGGTATCAGGTAATAATATCCCTATATATATGGTCGCTGTATATAATGTCGCCGGGAAAAGGTTGTGGCAACATTATATAGGTGATCATATATACAAGGACAGGGACAGGCGGGGATTGCGGGGGTGTTCCCTGCTCCCCATGAAAAATAAAAAAGGGTTTGGGGGCTGCTGGGGGGCGGGGGAGGGGTCGGCATGTACCATGTAATAATGTCCCCACAAAAAACGTCAATTTTCCAATGATTTTTTTGCATGGCGATATTTTTGAGGGGACGTTATTACATGGAACTGAAAATGAAATACTCCTGCAGAACTCCTAAATTTACTGATACAACAGCACACGGACACCAGTGTGCAGGTGAGATGGAGTAGCATGGGAACTGTATCTAAAGAAATAAACACAGCTAGAGGTTTAAAGTAAGCGTGTGTTCTTGCTCCCATGCTATTCAATCTTTATAGACGCTTAAGGGCACCAATCATTTTCTTGCTAAAATTGGTAATTAACATGTCCCATAGCTGGCATATGTCGAAGACATTATAATATTAGATCACACATATGTCGGCCTAGTGAGAAGTGCTAAGTCGATTGTGCAGTATGTTGAACAAAATGACCTACAGATAAACTTAAAAAACCGAATTGTTTCATTTTTGGGGCAAAAAAGGAAAGAAGAAGCAGTTAATTACCCCAAAACCGATGATTGAGCATGTGAAATCATATACATTCTTTGGGTACGTTCTTGCGGATAACATTCGTAATCAAGATATAATTGAAAGCAAAGAGCTGAGGGCTTTAACACTCTTGTCTACCATAAAAAGATTTGCTATGAAGACTGCAGGATATAGCCCTCAAGGAATTGTATTCACTTATAAGCAGAGTGTCATGACTACTATTCTGTATAGTCTAGAATCAAGTGTTGACAAGCACGCCATCTTGTTGAAAAGGACATATATTGCAAACCAGTTGGGACTTCCCCTAGGCACACCTATTGAGGCTGTTCAATAGAACTAGGATTAACATCTCTGGCTGTGCTGGTGGGCATAAAACAGGGTTTGTTGTATATAAATACTTTGGCTGGTTCAATTTGTCCTTTGAGGACTTTGTTTGGTACTGGCTTAGCAGGAAACAGGGTTAAATCTAGCATTGCATTTAGGGATATTAGCTTGACCTTTTTTCAACATCTAGGATGGACTCCTGATTGGAGTAAACATTACATGAAATTTGAATCTTTAAATTAAGATTTTCTTATCAGAACCACAGAGATGCTTAATACAATATCCTTCGCCCTATTGCTGAAGGGTATTTATGTAAATAACAACGAATTTAATTAATTGTGGCCTGTGGCACGTTATTGAGATACAAAATAGGTACGGTAGCCAGCAAAACAATATGCAGGAAAGTATTAGACATGTTGTGACGGTTTGCAAGTCCCTGGAAGATTTTCAGGTGCGTTAGTTGGGCAAATTTGTTCACCGCCCAATATAATTAAAACAAAAGCGTTCTGGCATAGCTGCTTGCTTAGCCATTATTAGATTATGGTCAAAAATTGCAAAGACACTTAATGGAATTGATATTTATATTAATTGTGTTGACGTTAGTATTGGAAATGTTGTGAAATGAAAATAATGATGTATATTGAATATTGTCAATTACATTGAAAACTAATTGTATTTACTTCTTAATAGAAACTGTATGTATTTGTTATATATATATATAGGACAACAGAGCTATATTTGAGCGTAGGAAATAGTAGTCATAAAATACAGACTTTGAGGAACTTCACATAAACAAAAACGTTTGTGACCATATATAATCCTTTTGGATGGAAAAAGACCTGTATCGTCTTCTAAGGTAGAAACCTAATAAGAAAACGGAGAGGACAGACTGGTGAAAAACAATGATATAAAAGGCAACCAAGTGAAAGCAATCTTTGTATGAAAAGCTGAGATAGGAAACTGAACAGTGACTTTAAGTTCCTTGGAAAGTACTTTTGACCTGGTATTTATTGTGAGGACATCTGTTGGCTGCTTCTTGAACTGTAGCCCACATCACTTTTTTGTAGATAACTTCACTCAATGTTATCCTTTGTGAGGACATGTAGTTTGTTTTGGTGAACTGCAGCATTAAATATACTTGTGATCATTGAGTGCATTTTTTACTTCTCTACACAAATCTTCTGCCGGAAATAACAAGTGTAAGGTATGTGAACAATGGCCCTCATTACGACCCCGGCGGTAAGTGAAAAACGATGCCGGTGGCATTGCTTACCGCTAGGTCCTATCATGATTCGAGGAAGTGCAATTAGCGGCACCGTAGTTAACGTTGTCGGTAACAGCACCAAGGGCGCGGGCACGCGACCCCCCATGCCGGAAATAGCGGCATGGCGCAAATTGGGGAACATCACAAGTCGAGCGGACATGCTCTTAACGCCCTTGCGAAGGCCGTAAAGTACCTTACCGCCATGGTGCTAATACCGCCATCACGGACCACCCGTAAATGGCCATGTGCAGTGTTCCCAGCTGTCACAGGTGCAGACAATCAGCACAGGTGGAGGCAATACAGACTGGCTAAGTACAAAAGGAGCACACCCCACCCCTTTCCACACTCCACAATGATTCCAATACGACTAGCAATGTTGGGGCTGGAGGACCTGACTGCAACGGAAGTGCTACAGCAACAACAATTACTACAACAACAGGCAGCACACAGGAGACGCAGGAGGAGAAGGAGGGCAAGGCAGGGCCAGCAAGCCCCACCAGCACAGCCAGTGCTACCACGCAGGCAGCCCCAATCCAACGCATCAGAGCCAGTCCATTCAACCTCATTGCTGAGCAGATCCACACCCTGTACCGTTTGGACCGGGACACCATCACCACCATCGTGGACATGATACACAACGACATTGTCAGCATGATTGAAACACCCACCGCCATCCCCCCCTACGGGAAGTAGTGTCCGTGCTCCACTTCCTGGCCACAGGCACCTACCAGCACACAGTGGGGCACTTGCATGGCATTTCACAACCATTATTCTCACGTACGCTGAGCCAAGTGCTCAATGCCCTCCTCCAGCACGCAGACGACTACATTACCTTACCATGGACTGCCCAGGAGATGGCAAACACCAAAGTGGGAGTCCATGCACTGGCCGGCATACCTGGTTGCATTGGTGCCATCGACTGCACCCATGTGGAATTGGTGGTCCCACATGCCATGAAGGTAGCGTACCGCAACCGTAAGCAATACCACTCAATTAACGTACAAATGGTATGTGACTCAAACAGGATCATCACACATTGTTGTGCCCAATACCCCGGATCAACCCATGATTCAATGGTCCTGTGGAACTCTACAATGCCACGCTACATGGAGCGACATGCAGGGCCGAGATCTTGGCTACTTGGTGAGTCTCATGTCATGGCCATGGAATTGTGAAGTGGATAGGTGATTGACGTACCAATGCATGCTTTACCTGGCTGACAGGGGGGGGAAGGATGCATACTTCATCTGGATGACAAGGCGGGGGGAGGATGCATACTTCATCTGGCTGATGGGGGGGAAGGATGCATACTTCATCTGGCTGACAGGGGGGGGGGAGGATGCAACTTCATCTGGCTGCGAGTAGCAGAGGTAATGGAGCCAGCTCATACCCTAAAGCAGTCCAGACTTTAGCTGACACCTGACCACATAATGCCAGATGTAGGCAGCCCCACCATGTGTCCCAACCATGACCCAACCAAATGCATGTGCACTGTACAAAATCAGACCACATCCACCTCAAAGAAATGCACCTACATGCAATGACTTCAGCCAATACATGGCACCAAACACCATCAACTGGAAGGGCAGTCCACCATAACTGCGCACAAAGGAGCCACATGACGGACATGAACATCAAAACACCAATACATGGACACAGAGGCCCAAATGAATTGCATAACAACATTTGAAGTGCTCAGTGAGGTCATCATGAGGCTGACAGCAATGGTGCCATGATGAGAGCATTGATAACACATGGACATTGGCCAGATCACCAAAACAACCGCTATGTACTAACACAGTGAATGGGCACTCATAAGGTACTGGACACCCCTGCATGGAGTGGTTGAAGGCATGCAAAACAGTCCATCAGAGGGATACACATATAGTGGTCACTCGTGTGACTCCATTCATCCATGGAAATGGGGTTCAAAGTAAGAGATGAATGCATGCCATGGTGTCATGTCATGATTTTAAATCTGATGTCATGACTGACACATACATTGTTGCCCACATACAGGTGATGCAGGCTATCCCTTGAAGAGGTGGCTCCTTACCCCAGTCCGGAACCCACAGAACCGGCACGAGGAGGACTTTAATCGTGCACATACACGAACCCGTGTGGTGATTGAGCAGACATTTGGCCTCTTGAAGGCACGGTTTCGCTGCCTCAGCAGGTCTGGTGGGGCACTCCTGTACCGCCATGAGAAGGTGGCAAAGATCGTCATGGCATGTGTAATGCTACACAATATGTGCATCAGACGGAATGTGCCCCTGCCCCCTGACGCTGAACTGCAACCACCTAACGATGAGGACGAGGAGGGTGGGGATGGGGCAGCACCTCAGGGAGGAAGCGATGGACAGGAGGGACGTGCCATGCGTCAGACTCTCATTAAGCAATGCTTCTAGCACACATGGACGGTGGGTGTCACATGGAGATGGCACTTGGGGCACTGTGTGTGTCTGGGACATGCACACTGTGGACTGTTCACCAATAAAGCACACGTACACAATGAGCAATGTCCACACATGTGATTTGTGCATAACCAAAAAGTGTATTGAAATTGTGATTTGAATGAACACACCCCATCCCCCCACCCCCTCAAGTCCCCAACACACCCCATCCCCCCTCCACCCTCAAGTCCCCAACACACCCCATCCCCCCTCCCCCCTCAAGTCCCCAACACACCCCATCCCCCCTCGCCCCTCAACTTCCCACAAAAGTGTGTGGATGCATCATGTGGGATTGTCCCACTGGGCGGACTCTATTGCCCCCCCCTCTCCCTGCACCCGGGGCACCCCTGCCTGTACTCCGCAGGTTCCTGGCAGATCTGCGAACGGGGCTGGATGGGTCAGAACTGGCAGCCGAGGAGGTACTTGGCCCCTCACAAGGACGCATGTCCCTCAGAACCTGAACAAGGTTTGTGAGCACGTGCCGCACTGCGGCTAATTCCGTACATATGTCCTTGGTTGAGGATTCTATTGCCGCCTTTACTGTATCAGCACATTTTTGCATTTCGGCCCTAGCACTCCCACATTCGGCCACATGCTGGTTCATCAGTGAGGACAGTTGTTGTTGCCGCTGTATTATCTGTTCCATTGATTCCTGGTTTCTCGGGGCCAACGAGGATGCCAGTGGCGTGTCGAATGTGCTGCTCCCCTCCTGCACAATTTCAACTGGGGATGGAGTGGCTGGCCAAGAGTTATCAGGGGATTGACCCTGTATGGCTTCATCGTGCAGGCTGCATGGGGACAGGTAGGGGGAATGAAGGTGGCCACTGGGGGGTCCTACAATTGCATCTGCATTCCCTGCATCTTCGTCCGAGCCACCTGTGGTGGCAGTAGTCTCGCCCATTGTGCTGCTTCTGGCAGAACCAGTGCCTTCAGTGGGCAACACTTGCTGGGTGTCTGATGATGGTGCAACCATGGTGCTTGGCCTGGTGGACATCTGTGCCCCGGCCTGTGCTGTCACCGATGATTTTGGCTTCTGAGGGATTTTGTGTTTTACAGCAGAGGTGGAGGGTTGCTGTGTGGGGACATCGGGCCTGGCTTTCTTTGCAGGTGTGGTGGCAGTGTCTTCCTCATCACTGTCCGAATGAGAGCCTGTGGTGGAGAAAAGGGGGGAAAGGGTTATTGATGCCTCTGTGGAATTTGACAGGCATTGTGATGGCTGCATTCAATTTGATTTCTACATGTTGCACGTTGGAGGCAGTGACATACTTGTAGGTGGTATAAGCATGGAGGCATGTGGGTGGATACGGGAAGGGTGTGCATACTGCATGTGTACAAGGTGGAGGTCAGAACTGCCTGTTGGCAGTATTGTGCAGATCTGTTGTCTTAACCCTGTCAGGCTTCATTGCAATTCCCATCAAAGTGGACTTCAGTGACTTTGGCATGGCTGGATTTGAGACACCTACCTGCGTCACATGAGGTCGGGGCTCCTCTCTCCATGTCTACGACCCCCCTCGATGCATTCGGTGCCAATGAGTGCGGCACATGTCTCCTCCCATGGCATTTTTATTGGGGACTGTGCTCCTCCACCAGTTTCCATGGCCAGGTTCCTGTTGGCAGAAAGAATGCTCCTTACGCAGAGCCGTAGGTCAACCCACCTCTTCCTGCACTGTCGTGCATTGCGGGGTGTAGTGTCAACTGCATTTACCCTCTGTCCAACCATGGCCCATATGGCCTTCTTACGGGCTATTGCTGGCCTTGTCATCTCAGTGGATTGTGTTTTTGAAGATGGCCGCCGTGCTCTTTCCCGTTCCTGTGCGTTGATGCAACTTCCGGATCCGCTTACTTGCGGTCTCCGCTAATAGCAGTCCCCGCTATTTGCAGTCACCGCTAATGGCGGTGATCATTGATATCGATGGCTGAGGTGGCGGACGCGCTATTTGCACCGCATAAAATGCTGGTAAGTGGCGTTTTTAGTGCTTTACCACCATGGCGGTTGTTACATTACTGGTATGGGGCAATGCTCCTGCCCGAGAGGTCGTAAGGTGCCGCTTTTAGCGCTATATGGCCAGCACGGACACGTTGATTGCGCCATGCTGGTAATGTCCGCAAATTACCACCAGGGTCGTAATGAGGGCCAATGTCAATGAAAAATAATGCTTTAAGTTAATTTTAGTCATTTGGAGTCTAGCTTTGTTTGGTTAAACGTGTTAAACTTGTTATAATGCAGCAGCAAAGTAAAAAACAACATCAATGTATAAGTACCATGGAGACAAAACAGGCTCTTACAAGTATCATTCAACACATCTCTCAAAAATCATAGATAGTTCCACTCTCAGAACAAATGGAAAAAAAACATCACTGTGAATGCAGCATGAAAACGAAACATGATCTTAAAAGCATCAATCCAAAAAATCTCTCCCCAGTTTAGACAGTTTCACTCACTCCTACAAAATGGCAGCTTTTGTAGCAGAGCTTGCCTCTGGATGTGCTTGGTATGCCTGATGGAGCTGCTGACTGACACCAGGGCACCTCTCTAATATGTATTAACTTCAGCTTCAACAGCGAGCAAAGTTTGTCCAACCAGACCTAAAAAAAACAGAAGTCCCCCAAAGCATTAAATAAGCTCCATATGTAACACTTCAAACGCAGAACCTAGGAAATGAACTGCAGACTGTTCAGCGCACAGTGCATAACAAAAGCAGGTACATAATAATGCTGGGAAGGCATTGATGTTTACAAATGTAGTCCAATTTAATTGAAGCCTGGTGTCAAGGATGGCAGGATGGCACTCTGTCAAGAGTGGCACAGGGCACCCAGATAGGTTTTGGGTGGTTGTGCTGATGTAAGGTGACAGATAAGTACACACACAGCGGGAAGTTCAAACAGAATGAAGAGTAGGCAAGTGTAGCAGGAAAATAAAAGGTACAAACCAACTGGATTCCCTCTTGGGGTGTATGCAGAAATGGGAAAACAGTGTTCCACGGACCTTAGGAAACTCCAGCCTTCTGCACAGATTGCTATAACAGAGGCCCACGCTGTATGCTCATGGCTGGGAACAACAGCTGTGGGTGTCTGTAACACTGAAACGTGACAAGGGAAGGGGCAGAGGTTGCCTGCCGGAAACCAACAGTCAAGCTCTGTACAAAGGGATCTACATACGATACAAGAGAAGACAAGAACAGAAATATCTAGGGAAAAGGAAGTCGATGAGCAAACTAGCAGAAAGAAATTAAGGAAAAGCAGTCTAACTGAAATGGGTAATTTAAGGGAAGGACAGAGGACTCAAGAAAGAGAAGGACAGGGATCAAGAACAGAGGGTGAAAACAAGGAAGAAAGCAAGGGAGCAGTAGCCAGGAAAACAGGAGGGCTGCAATAAAGGATAGCACAAAGTGCAGGTAAACTGTAGTGAACTGCAGAGGACTGTAGTAGGCTGCAAGGCAGAGAGCCCAAAGGAGCAGGACAGAGAGCCCAGAGGAGCAGGGCAGCAAGTAGCAAGCCCAAAGAAGCAGGGCTGCAAGGCAGGGAGACCAGAAAATGAGGGCTGTAGGCAGCGGAGTGAAGCAGACTGCAAGGCAGGGAGCCCCGAGGACAAGGGCTGTAGGCAGCGGAGTAAAGCATGCTGCAAGGCAGGGAGCCCAGAGGACAAGGGCTGTAGGCAGCAGAGTGAAGCAGACTGCAAGGCAGGGAGCTCAGAGGACAAGGGCTGTAGGCAGCGGAGTGAAGCAGGCTGCAAGGCAGGGAGCCCAGAGGACAAGGGCTGTAGGCAGCAGAGTGAAGCAGGCTGCAAGGCAGGGAGCTCAGAGGACAAGGGCTGTAGGCAGCGGAGTGAAGCAGGCTGCAAAGCAAGGAACCCAGAAGAGCTGGGCAGCAAGGAGTGAACCCAGAGGAGCAGGGACGCTGACTGTAGAGGGCTGCAGAGGACTGTAGTAGGCTGCAAGGCAGGAAGCCCAGAGGACAAAGGCTGTAGGTAGAAGGCAGCAGAGCGTGATCGGCTGCAATGCAGGGAGCCCGGAAGGGCACTGGATCAAAAACAGGATAAAGCAGGAACAGCATACAAAAATCGTGGCTCAAGGAAAAGTGCTGGAAGGACTCTTAATGCAAGAGACTGAGCTCCTGCAGGCAGCTGCTTAAATACCGCCCTGCCCTGTACTGAGGCAGGCTAATTGGCAGCACCTGGAGCAGCACACCTGAATACAATCTGCCTCCTCCCTCTCTGGTCCTGAGATGGTGGAAGCAACACTGATCCCTAGGGCTTCTGGGGATTGTGGTTCGAATGCTGACAAATGGGAATGGCCAGGAATTGATAGTTGTAGCAAAGTTCATTGTGGTACATGTAGTTAGTTGAGTAAAATAAAAAAGCACCAAAGTCACGCAAATGGGAATTAAGGACCAAAGTGTAAATAGGGGTTGTTCCAAGAGTATTCTGTAGATAAATGAATAACCAATAGTCCATGATAGTTGCCAATGTGTGCGCCCATGGTGCAGGCATGACACCTGGGCATTATCAATGCTGCCGATATCATGAACTGCAAACCTTAAAGAATATAAACCTGTATTCAAACGTGTTATGTGTCTAAATCTTACAGAAAACCGTACAACATTTGCAAATGCAATGTTAAAGAAAATGAATTATCTCATGGAGTCGTGCTCTGGAACGTCCATCATCAGCCAAGCCAAACTCACCCAATTCAGGAGGCAGAGGGACCTGCGTTCTGGTGCAGCTGGCCGGATGCCAGAATGTAGGGAGAATACTGATGCCATGGCCCTCTCCTGTCGCTTTCAACAAGGAGTAGGCATTGGCATCTATGCTCCTCCCTGCCTCAGTGATCATGCTTGAACATCATTCCTTTTGCAGTATACTACATCAAGAAGAATACTCAGAGAGTAGAATTTGTGGATTTAAAAACCTGAACTAGTCGACCATCTCAGCCCTCTTCATGTTCGTGACAACTGTTGTCAAACGAATGACTTTGCCATCAAGCAGGACAATCTAAAAAGATTGAGTGCAGAGAGAGACTCTAAACATTGTGTTAAATTTAAATTTGTATCTTTTTATTTTATTTTATACAGATGTAATATCGTTGTGGATCACAAAATGTGTATTTTATGTCAAAATGCAATTGTTGTTTTGTACTATTAATTTGTATAAATGTATTGAAAAGTTGATTATTCAACTAAATAAATAAATAAATAAATAAATAAATAAATAAATACATGTAAAGGGCTAGACTAGTTTCCTGATTTCTGGACACAACTGACCCTTATTCTGTTTGGTTTGTGAGTAGGAAGAGGGATGACATGGTATGGTGTCATCTGCTTTAAGTAGAGTGGCTTATTCTTAATCTGTGTTGCAATCATTGAGGTTCTGAGAGTGTATCCCAGTGTGTACAGTTGTATCTTCCTTAATCTTAATGTGAAGCTTGCATTGGAGCCCCTGAAGGTTACATAGTGCGAGTGAATTGTCTTGCAATTGGTGTTCTCCTGATTTTTGATTTACCGCCGACTTCTAGACAACTTGTAGGCACTAAATCCGTTTCTATAGATACCGCAGTGAGAGAGAGCTTGTCAATTCTACATGCGAGTGTATAGATTATCAGACAGGCCATGGCCAGGCAGGATACATTCTAGAAGTCATGTGAAGAATTTCTGGTTGTGATGGCTAAAGGTGGCACCAACATTGGAGTCATAAGAGTCAACAATGACTCAAACTATCTGGATCAAGGGCAAGGTTTGGTAGTTTGGCTGGAAATGGAAGTGTGTATGAGGGGGATGTCGGTGTTAAAAGTTTGTTTTCAAATAAAAGACCAATAGTTCCGTTTCTTTGTGCCTTCGAGAGTGAGAATGGTCCCCATACACTGATCGAGGGATCAGAGACAGGGCTCAATGCTATAGATGTGTTCATGTTTGCCAGTGATGCACACGTATAGATGTAGTTACTGACAGAAAAGTGGTAATATTAAGTCCTGGTCTACAATGATGGGCTAACAGGTTTTGTTGAAGCAAATAGGTGATAGGAGCAGCAGAGGGAACTCTCACTGATCATCTGTGTTTAATCAAACATGTGGATGAAATTCAAAATGGCAGTGTATCCGTGGGTAAATACTTCCAATGTATATGCACGTTCGACAAGGTTACAGTGTTTCAAATCCCCATTTACACCTAACTGCAGTACAGCCTGCTGGCGCTCCCAGTGCAATGTTCTCTCCACAGCATTGTGGCTACTGAAAGGAATTGAAGAATTATGATTCCAACAAAATCAAGAATTAATACATTTTTACCTCATTCTACCCTGCGCACACAAAAGGCAAAGGATGTCTGTGTAGGGTTGGACTGTGAATATGCACGCATATGCCTCCCATATGCACAGATCAGTGAAGTGCAAGGATTAGTGCCAGAGAGAGAGCTCCCTAGAGATCAGGAGCACAGTATGTGCCCTGCACGCAGCACACACCGCTAATGCCAGCTCCTCCCAGACAGTATCTCCAAACAGTGGGACCAAATAAAGCAACGGCACATGCGCAAGTTAAATGTACCTAGAATCAAAGAGCGGGGAAGCAGAGTCTATACCTGTGAAACCGGCTGTGGCTTGTACGAGCATTGACGCCACAGGTCTTGGAGTGCATAGGGACTATTTCCCTGAGCGGGGTTCCATAATAGTTACATGAGGCGCCGGGACAATACAGGGAGCCCAGCAGAGAAAAGCAGTGACCTGGGCAATAAAGCCATCAAGACTGGTACTCCAGCCAGGTCCAGGGATCATGATCCTCTGAGCACACATCCTAGGCAATAAGACTGACTTGCGTATACAACACTGTGGGCGTTATAAATGTAACGCAAAGTGTGGGGTTGCCAGCTCAAGTAAAATATACATGTTCCCTAAAAACTATGAACAATCCAACTTGTCCTAGTAGCCAAAAATAAAACATATACAACACACGAAGCAAAATCATGATTACACTTCTTCATTTGAATTGAGATTCTGCGTTTTATATTTTAGGTTTTGGGATTCCAGCATGTTAGTGAAATTCCGGTTGTGAGTCGCCAAGTCTGAGACTTGAAAGCTTCTTGGATTTTTGTTCAACCAGCTGTTTACCTTTCCAAAGTTCCCAGACATATTTTATTTTGCCACAGTTAGAACGTTCCGAGTCAAGAATCTTTCCACAAGGAGAGGCTTATCATAACTCGGCACCGGAGATGTTTTCAAATGAACACCATATTTGTTTAGAGAATGTTAGGCGCACTACTGCCCAGTATTTATCAGTCCACAGCGTGACGCAGTTTCCGTGCTGATTTTGCAACTTGTCAGGTTAAAAAAAAAAGTTAAACCAGCAAAAACAAGGTCGAGGAAAATAATTATCGACGAGACTCTTTCATTTTTGGGCAAGCACAGCCTTGAGTTCTGTGGTCAAAGCGGAATTTATACTTGACTGAGAGAACTTTTGACGTAGATGTGTTCCTAAAAATACCAACTTTCTATTTTAGGAAGCATGAAATCTATTTTTCGGAATAAAATGGTGCACACCGAGTTAGTCACGTCCTTGTTTTTGATGTGTACAATGTTTGCCCCACATGGTGTTTGTGCGGCTTACCACAAGATGTTGCTCAAGTCCAACAGTGCCCACATTGTAATATGCACAGATTGCAATGTTCTTTTATTTAAAAGACAAAGTATGTTCATATAAATAATTTAATTCAACTTACATTACAAAGCTCAGGGTGAGCACGTGTTTTAGGTGTCAAGATATGTGATCCCTCATCTTAAAATATACAATGGCCCTCATTACGACCCTGGCGGAGGTCCATGGTGCAATTTGCACCATGGACCATGGCGCAGAGCTGCCAACTCCGCCATGGGGGTTGGCGGACTTACCGCCCCATTCCGACCTTGGCGGGGCGGTAAGTCCCCAATCCCCATTTACCCTTCCCCATTCCCATTTTTGCCCCATAGGGTATAATGGGAGTGGGGAAGGCGTTAATTACGCCACCGTAGAATACGGTGGCGTAATTAACGAGGGGACCCGTAGCGCCATGGATTTTTCCGCCCGGAAAATCCGGGCGTAAAAATCACCATGGCGCTACGGAAAGTCCTAATCTGGCGGAGAGGTACGCCATGGATTACGCTGGCGTAAACCCCTCTCCGCCAGGGTCGTAATGAGGGCCAATGTGTGTTAAAAATGGTAGCCACAGTAGGACATGAGTGTTCCTTAATATCATGTTTTTGACAATCTGCTGTGTCTTTTTTGGTAGACCATTCTACGTAGCCAGTGTAAAAATATACTTCCATAAAATAAATGTACTAGTGTTCAGACACCTCTCATGAAAAAAATGTAGCTATAGTAATGGTTGGCCAGGAAACACATCCAGAAGTGAGCTAGGGAGTGTGGCTTTCGGCTGCAGCTCAGCATGCCAATGCTCCTTATCCTTGCTCACAGCGTGTATGTACAGGGACCTCCCTACCCATTTTCATATCCCCAGGTCATGCACACTTGATGCAGAGGGGTGGTCTTCATTCTGTGGGGTGAAATATAGCCTCTAGATGCCAGAAATACAGAGGTCACAGTCAGTTATGAGGACTCACAAAAACACAAGACCAGTGCAGAAATGAGGTCTGACATAAGGTCTAATGAACCTAAATTACAAAGGAAAGAAAGTGGGCCTCAATTTCAAGATGATAAAATATGCGAAATGCCTTATATGAAGGAAGAGAAAGACACGTGGCAATGATGTGTTGACAAATCCATGGAGAGCTGCACTGATATTCTATGAAACCGCAGTGCACAGTATATTCAATGGGATGCCAGAATTATGCTCTGAAGCAGCTGCAGTGAAACTTTTTATATGTACATTAAATAAAAGAATGTCATTTTAGTTTTTCTCTCATCTAGATTAATAATGTGCTCAGCAAAATACTCGCCAGACTTTCGAAGTGTGAACATGTTTCTACCTATAACAAGCTCATTCACATGGACAATTTCAAAACAACACGCATGTATTTTTGAAACTGTGTGACTTATAAGATGTGATTTAAAATATATTTATGTATGAGTTTACAGGCTGTTTGCTGCAAGATACATGTATGGTCATTTCTTCAGATGTGAAACTAAACTCCAGGGCCTACCTTTGTTGTCCTGGAGATGCAAGCCTGGTTTTCTTCATCCATCAGTGCCTTTCCTTAAAAATACAAGCAGGAATACATTTGAGATCAGAAATGCATTGGAGGCCAGATAAAGTCAGGTCTGGTCTGTAGCACTTGTGACCTCCAGGTCAAAAGCCCCATAAAAACAAACATTAGTGGCCATTACATCATGGGCCTAAAGAGAAGAAGTGAAACCTAAGAAAAGGTGGGGGACCAGCAAAGGAGTAGTGAAATTGCACATTTCTTTAAAATGGGAGAAATGCATTTTGTCGTATAAAATGGACAGTGTACATCACACAACATTAATTCCAGGCTCTTATTGAAGGTGACATACACACCCTTCTAACCATGCTAAAACAATTTTCATTGGATAAACACAATTACATTTATTAATGAGAATGTGATGTGGCACTCCCCGTGATTTCCAGAAATATGAAAAGTTGACAAAAGCATGCCAACATGGCTGTGAAGAGGCATATTTTTCACTGATATGGTTCCTGAAAAAATGAGGAAAAACTGTATCTCTGCACGGGAAGCATGTGCAGAGTCCATATTAGTCTTATCTGATTTGCCTTGCAATATAGTCCTCAAAAATGTATTTCATAGATGTACAGTTTTGGAAATTAAGGGTATTTGCCATGCAGAGATATATTGTGTTCAAAAACATGACCAAGCCCATCTGTCAAAGTGGGATGTTGAAGCTCTCTCCTTCCACAGCTAACCCAAAGAACTCCCCCATTCCCTTGTCCTATCAGCAGACAGGTGGGAGGGGGGTAGTGATAATCAACCAATCCCTTGTGCGGGAATCATAACAAGTTATTGATGTTATGTGCCCTATAACTAAGACAGTTTGCATCAGAGCTGGACCTCTTTCACTAATACCAAGAGGTGACCTGCTGCCGAAATCTGGCGAGAAACATCCCAGCAGAGAGAGGTCTACTCTTGCAGTGGAAACAGGAGCCAGGAGACATAGAAACTGATTGGGACCCCTGGAAGGAAAGAGAGGAGATCCTTGACTGACCCCCTTGTTGTGTTCTAATGCTCCTTGATGCCCAGTCCAGATTTCTCCTGTAAGTAGAACTACCCCAAAGCCAAGATTGTGTAGGCCCCATATGTTACAGCATCATGTTAGTGATTTCCCCATTTAAAATCCAATTTGCCTGTGTAGATCAGTATCCTATTTATCAAAATAAATCAATGAATTTCCCCAATGAATGTACAGGATCTGTATTGGTGGCATTCAAAACCAACAATCTGTTCCCAGTGTGTTCTGAGGCGGTATAGTCATACATATTTGCCAGAAGAATTTGCCCCAAAAGCCTTGTTCCAAGTGTGTGCACTGGGTGTATAAAAAACAACATTCCCCATTGATCCCCTTCATTTTAATTCAGAATTGGGAAGCCCAGTAGTGCTTCTGCATAGGCAAGGTGCAAAACTAAATTGCCCCTGTGTATCCATTGTGCTCTGCAAACAAATTTCCCCTTACTGTTCATTTGTTTACCATTGCATCTGTGCTAAACATTCCAAAATCATTTCCTCCTGTGCTCTGCAAACAAATATTCCCACTTGCATTTTCTGCCTTACATTGCATCTGGGAGTCCAGCCCAAAATCGATTTTTGCATTCTGTTTTGATAAAGACCTCAAAGCCCTGTGTGTTATTGTTAGGTGTAGCAAAAGAGATGTTCCCCATTGTCTTTCCGTATCCCCTGTTGGTTCTGTGATCAAATATTCCAAAATCTGATTTTCCCATTGCGTGCTGACTAAAACCCCCAAAGCGCTGACTGTCTTTTCAAGTTTTGCAAATGAATTTCCATTGCTTTTTTTCCATTCATATTGTTTCTGTAAGTGAGACCACAAATCCAATTTTCCCATTGTGTTCCCACTCCCTGCCACTGCCTTCCATTCAAAGGAATCAAGACTAATTGATGTTTGAAGCGTGAGGGTTGCTGGGAGAAAGCTCAACAAAATCTGCTATCACTGGGTGTGTTGAATTGTTGTTCTTCTGTATTGGTGGGTGATTAAAGGGAATTCATTGTGACAGCATTTGTCTATATTAGTGCTATCCAGGAGTGATTTTGTTTTTGTTTTGCCACCACATTGGTGACTGATGTAATCTATTTGTGATATTTGGTTGAATAAATCAATTAATAAATATATTCTTAATACACACCAGCCTGGTTCCTAGTCCATTGTGGCACTGGCTATTTTTGAGGTTGTCTGCGATATGGGTTGGAGACCATATCAACAAGAACCTGAAATAATTAAAGCAATCCATTGTGCGCCTCATTCACTGGAGGGAGGAGATATCTGACTTGGATGTGACCGTGTAATAAACCGCAACAAAACTGGGGCTCACGCCGTGATTGGTAGAGAGTTTTCACTTGTGAAAGTGCAGTAGAGCAGACTACTCATGGAAGGTATTATTGCATTTAGTGGATGGAAAGTTGTGTTACATTGAGAAGGCCGCCCTCCAGACCTGTATCATGGGTTTCAGGGTGCTGTGTGCAGATAAAAGTAACCAGTGATTTGTCATTGTGAGTATAAACTAAGCAGGAACAGGGTTGAGATTTTGCCCTTGCATAGAGAGTACTTTAGGTGCAGAACAAATTTCTTAATGAGCACCATAGAAAACATATGGCCAGGAAGCAGCTTCTATCTACATTGTTCATTAAGGGTGTATGGATAGAACAGGAAAATTAAATTTGCCAATCTAGAATAATGCAGGAGGTAGCCTCTGTAAATGTGGATATGTGGCAGGATAATGGCCTGTTACATCAGGCCCTGGCAGACTATTATATGACACAGACCACCAGAGATGAGCAAATAAAAATGGCTCACCTCACAGCATATATGTACTTCCATATGATGATCATGGAACAAAGATACCAGGTTAGTGTAACCTCTGTGCAAAACCAATCTGAGCTGTCACATCAAGAACAGAGACAGTTGAAGCAACTAGAGGAAAAAGTGCAACATAGTCAACATTCTGAGTTAAAATTAGAAAACATTATTCAGCAGCTAAAAGATGAGCTAGCGGCACAGCAACAAATGAGTTTCGAGTGAGAGTCCCAATTTTCTGCACTGATTGAGGAATATCAAGAAGGTGTGGAAAACCTGAGAGAGAGTTAAAAAAGTAAAGTGGGCAGGTGGAGCACAATAGAGCCTGCTTAGTGGACATTTGTGCATTTCAAATGCAATTTAAACAACTGAAAGATGAGAATAGCCAGTTGATCATAAAGGAGGTCAATTCACAGGTGGAATCCGATCAGGAGCACCAAAATCTGAACGCTCTAAAATGACAGAAAGAACACCTCAGCAAAGAGAATACCAAATTGTCGCAGGAGTAAACTGCCTTGTGTCAGGAAGTGTGTCAGTTAAAGACAGACATGGAAAAAAGCGAGTTATGTTCTCAGGAACTGACTGGCATGAGGATAGAAAATGAAAAATTAATGGGACATTTGAGGTAAGCTGAATTGGACCTAGAGTAGGCAACACAGGCCAAACATGTACAAAGTGAGTAGATTAGTCTCCTGCAAAAGAAGAGGTCTGAGTATGGCCAGATAATGTGAGGAGAACAAGGCACTCAATGACCAAGTAGTGGCACAAAACAAAGTAATAGAAGCTACTCAAACCCTGCTAGCAGAGCTCAAAACACGGGGCTCTATATATCACCAAGAGATAGGGCTGAGAAGAACAAATCTGAGAAATTGGAGAAGGAAATAGCCAGGTACAAACAGGCTTTGAGTCACCCGGAACAGTTAGTGTATGGAATGGCATCCTCCAACCACGGTGTAATGACTTCCTTACCAGGGGCCTCAAGCCAACTTATATTTACAATAATTCTTCAGGATGATTCATACAATTAAGACATAACTGGGATATTGAACTTTCATTTATCAGATTGAAACATAACTATAACCATTATGGAACATCTGTATAGAACAAGAGAACTTCAGGCGAACAACTATTTTCGGGCATTCAAGTACAGCCTACGCAGAGTAATTCTACTGTCAACACGAAATCATTGAAAAAACGATTTGAACATTTAGAGCTCCTCTCCAAAAAAGAACTCTTGCGATGGTGGGAAATAACCACCTCGGAAAAATATTTAGAGGTAGGAAGAACACCAGAGGGCCTCAGGATTTGCATTTTCCCCATCTTTCAATGAAAATGATGTAGAAGATCGGAAAGAATGGGAGGACCTATTGGTGACCACATCCAAGGAAATGATACATAGAATCATAGCCAATACTAAGAAAACACATGACAAACTAATCAAAACAATTAAAACAACTCGTAAAAATAGAGAAGTACTAAACATTCCATAAAGAACATTCAAAAACTTTCAAATTCTAGACAACTATTTGGAAAAATTTGAAAACTAAATTAAAATAAAATAACAACAAAAATTTTCAAGAGACGAATTGGATTACAAATTCAAACGTGTATACACATTCCAGGAGAAAAATACCAATAAAAACCCTATTACCAAGAAAAAATCAGTACCAAAACTGGTGTCAGAAAATGAAACATCACCATCAACATCAGAGACAAACCAAACAAGTGAAGGAGAAACAGAAACACTGGTTTCAAACCAGGAAAGTACAAAAAGAGTACAAAAAACACAGGCAATGGAAAACACAAATAATGACCAGATCACAGTTTGTTACGGACAATCAAAACAAAGACATCAACAAGGAAGGAAAACTAAATGAGACCACAGGGACAGAGTGAGTATCAGGAAATAGCGGAAACGAGCAAATAGTCTCCACAAGAGCAAAGAGCCATCAACTAAAGAAAGTCTAATACTTAATCTTTGGGGAAAAAAATGCTCTCAAGCATTAGAATCAGCACTGAATAAAAGATTATCCTTTAGCCCTTCATCACATCGTGACTATTTTCAAGAAAACATGGATGTGTTTAAATTTGGAAGACTATTAAAACTTGAGAAATTCATTGCAACAAGAGACATGATTAAAACATCAACAGACAAAACAATTCCATCAGATTTAAGCATTTCACACTCTCTAAACACTGTTGAACTACTGAACATTGAAGAAACAGAAGACATACACACAATTGTGATATTAGCTATGGATCTGGACTTAGAATTAGATTTAGCAGAAACAACATATTTAAAAAACAAATCATCTTTCTATCCTCAACTACCAACAGGAAATATTGTGGACATATTTCAAAAAGCGGTACTAGAGACGACCTAAGAAAGAACTATCTTAAGAAAAAGAAAAAATCTATGAACATCAAATTTAACTTATCTCTCTCAGAGAGAAAGGTTATACAAGAACTCAGGAATGATGATGAACTAACAGTCAAACAAGCTGACAAGGGAGGAAAAATGTTCCTCCTCAATACTGATGATTACATGAACATGGCTGAGATACATCTGAAGAATGGAGAATGTTATGAAAAATTGATGGATAATCCCATTCCAAAACTCATTGAGGAATGGATCAACATGAGCAAAAAATGGAATGATGATGGTCTTCTATCAGATGATGAATTTGATTTTATGAAAAAAACCACACCCGATCATTTCCAGTATATATTTCCTTCCTAAAATTCATAAACAATTTGACAAATTACCAAATAGCAGACCCATACTCAACAGTATAGCGTCCCTAATGGAACCAATATCAGCATACATAGAAACCCACCTACAACCGTTGGTACAAAATCTATCTTCTTTCATTAAAGACACCAAAGATGTCATTCAACAGCTAACATTCATCAACTGGGAGTCTGATTTCAGGCTTTTTAACATTCGATGTCACTGCCTTGTATACAAGCATCATTCACAATAAAGGCATACAAACTGTTCGAACTTTTCTACAAACCAGATCAATATATTTTGTTTATCAAAATGAATGATATGCAAAATGTTGGAATTCACTCTAAATAACAATATTTTTCTTATTAATAAACAACTGTACAGGCAGAAACAAGGAACGGTGATGGGCGCAAAATGTGCCCCTGCCTATGCCAACCTTTACATGGGAGCATATGAATTACAACATGCTTGGAAACACAGTTCATTTACAGAAAAACAGCAATTCATATACCGGGGGAGATACATAGACAATATTTTGGTGATCTGGAAAGGTAACACAAATCACTTAAGGAATTCCATAATTATCTCAATGATAATATTTTCAACATGAAACTAACAATGGAAGAAAGTAATGAGAAAATACAATTCTTAGATTTGGAACTTTATATCAAAGATAACAAGATCCACTCCACATTATATGTGAAGCCATCTCAGGCAATAGTATACTGTTTGCTAAAAGCAACCATCCATCACACATAATCAACAATATGCCTTATGGAGATTAATTGCGCATCAAACTGATTTGTACTGAAAAGGAGGAATTTGATAAACACAAACAAGCAGCAACTATAAAATTCTTAGAAAGAGGATATTCAAGAAACATTTTGAAGAAAGCCCAACTAAAAACTGACAAAAGATCACAAACTGATCTTTTGAAAAACAAAATCAAGAAGACTGATATTGCAAACACAAAGAAATTGAGATTCATAACAACATTCAACTCGGAAATCAGAATACTGAGACAAATTCTACTGAAACATTGGTATCTACTGAAATTAGATCCAGATCTCCAATTATTTATAGATGATCAACCCAGGATTACCTTTAAAAAAGCGAGCAATCTTAAAGACATTTTAAGTCCCTCACATTTTGAGCAACATAAGAAACAAAAAGGGCTTATTCAACTTTGGAATACTGGCACCCTAACAGGGAATTTCAAATGTGGAACGTGCACAATGTGCCAATATTCAGAAAACGGCCTGACAAAGAACAAAATGCCCAACGGCTATGACTACAAGATAAAAGATTTCATCAATTGCAAAAGTAAATACATAGTATATGCAATAAAATGTCAATGTTCCAAACTATATGTGGGGAGCACTATCAGGATGCTGAAAACAAGAATCTCGGAACATGTAGGAACCATCATAAACAAAGATTTCAGATTCCCCTTGGGACTACATTTTCTAAATGATCATGTCGAAACGCACATGGACAAAATTAAATTCTTCGGCCTGGAAAAAGTGGGAACATCATCCAGAGGTGGCAACCTAGAAAAACATTTAAGACATTCTGGATATGTTCCCTTGATTGTTGTCACACAGGCCTGAATTTGGATTCAGAATTGGGGCATTTTCTTTAATCTTAATCTCTTGTTTTGTTGAGTACATTTGATTATATTTCTGACGAAAAAGGTATATATTGATTATGGATCATAAGTTAAATCTGTCTATATGGTCTAAAGAAAATTACAAATCCAACACGGTATACATATATGTAACATATGAAACATATTTTTATCATTTTTTTTTTAAATTAATTGCCATTCATAGTGAACCTTAATGGTTAATAGCAAAGCTGAACCAGCTGATTAGTTTCTTTTCTTTTTAGGTTGTAATCCATTATTTACTATTCACGTAATTTATTCTTTTTCAATTGTGTGATATATATGTATCAAAAAATATCACCCCGATCTGAAATGGCATGTAGGAACTTGCTTAACGCAAAAGTATGTATAGCTGTTAATAATAATAATTAAAATGCACTTCTATGTACATCAGCATCAGAAGAATTATCGGACTAGTTTCCTTTATATAAAAAATGCTCTTGAATTTACAAAAGAAACTTGATTACATTATGTATCTTCAAAATTACCAACCCAATCCAAAATGGCGTGGAAGAACGTCGATAACGTCTTAATTAATCACGGAGCGCCATGACGTAATGCGTATATAAAGCGGCCATTTTGAATCTATCCCGTCCCCCGTCTATCAACGGCAAGCTGCATAAGTAACAGAAACAACAGTCTCAATCGAGAGACTGTCAAGGTAAAATGATTAAGATTTAAGCCACATTCCGAATCAAAATAAACACATATTTGGATAGCATTAGATATTTAAATCAAAAACTTTAAAATCAACATCGTCTTATCTACTCGTAGAGATCAACTAAATGCGGACAAATCGGGAAACTTAAATCCTACAGAATATTAAGGATGAATTCACAAAGTTTACATGAACCAAACCCTGGGCAATTATTAAAAGTCATCTGAATAACAATAAGGAAGAACACAAGTAGAATATTTCCTCGTGTGTTCCAAAAATAAGGTGAGAATTCACAAAATAGGAATGCGACTAATAATCCGAATGAATTTGAATTATCTATGTGAATAAAGTCACACAAATGATCGTATGTTATCATTTGCACATGCAGCAGCAAGAAATCTATTAACTGCCTTGTTCTCTATTGACTTTGCATCTTCTGCTTTTCATTTAAAACAATGGTCTTTTTCAATGCCTTTGCACACCGTAATTATTTGTTATAATTTGTTTTTTTAGGCATGTATCATTAACCAATTATATTGAAGAATCATTTTGGAATATAACTGTCATTTTTGACACCCTCCTGATGAACCATTAACACTGGGGAAACACGTGTCGAGGGAAATTTGAGAGAAGGACATTCGCAATCAATACTTTTCTCATTCATCAAATTGGCAAAGTATATGTCTCTTTTTATCGCAAAACAAAGGTGCGCTAGAAGAAAGTGACTAGTATCTTCTAATGTAACTCACCACATAATATGCACAGGGCGCTGCTAACCTCATGCCTGACAGTTTGCAAGAACAGGGAAACATGAGGCAGCTGGACTTAATCAGGGCAAGTATAACTGAGCCGTAAGGCCAGTCCCCGAAAGATATTGACAGATATTTATCTTTATCCAGATTTAAAAATACCCTAATGCATACTTCTGACCAGGAGGTCTCCTATGATGAGAAGATCAGGGAGTTAGACTGGTGCAGAAACACAAGTTACAAAGGGACCATCTGGTCCTCTTTGCAGACAGAGAAGAATCAGAGTCCAGGCCTCAAAAGAGTATCTTAAAAACCTTCACACATTCAGGGAGGTGGAGGGAATTCTCCACCACACCTGGAAGAAGGGATGAGGAAGATGAGTACTCACCTGTGCGAAAAGGAGAGCCCAAGGGAAGTGACCCAGAGAGCCCACGGTACCACAGAGGAGAAGAGACCAGACCCTGTCATTCTGGGAGGGATTACCAGTTTCATGGAGAAAGGGAGCGCCAAGAGGACTGATAGGGGACCATCAATAGATTCAAAGGGCAAGTGGACTCAGGTGCAGTAGAAAAAGAAGGCTGTCAAACAAAAGAGAGGGCTTGTAAAAGACCCAATTCAGCAAATAACTTTATGACACCATATCATAAGAATGCCAAATACTCTGTCTGGGAGCATCAAGAACTGTATAAATATATGATGATGTCATTTTCTCGAGAGGATAGCTTAGGGGCAACATGCTCGCCTTAGAAGCAAGACGACATGGAGCAACACAGGTTCGATCCCTGGTCCACGCTTAGAAACCTCTGGGCATTAAGCACGTTATAAATAACCTATCATATCATATCACATCATTTGGCATCACAAATGATCACAATTCCATGGAGTTTGTGAAATGGACATTCTCCCTGGAATACTCAAGCTTCTTTGCATGGCTGGACGATCAAGATCACCAAAGATGGTCCACCTATGAGTCGGCCATCTTAAAGCATTTCTCTGTGCACAGGAACCCTCAGGGGGCCTGCAAAGCAGCCTATAACGTGTAGTGTGGAGAAGACCAGGCACCTAAAGAGTTTGTGCAAGAACTGAAGCCGGCATTTGCCCAGACCTCTAGACAGGTATGCACAAACAGCCAGGAGTTAATTAATACTTATTTCTATGCACTCCCAAAATACATAATGACCCACCTGGTTAGGGACTTCCATGCGCGTAGGACCATGCATTAGGTGAAAGAACAGGCTACCGGGATTAATGAAGCCCAAAAGCCATCAGAGAACAAAAATAACGCCAAAAATTCCAAACCATCAACCAAACCAACTGCCACGAAGGTGGCGGAGGTGAAAAATGCCCCCATTTTGGACTTGCAAATGGGGGCGCCTAAGCATACTCCTCCCTCTAATAAGCAGAATAAAAGGCAGAGGAGACCCTCTGATCCATCACAATCGGGTGGTAGCCAGGCAGGGTACCTGACAAATGCTCCATCTGACCCTGCCACCTATATCAGCCCGAGATACAAGGGTAACAGTCCCATCTTGGGGTATGTATGGACTCCCCGGCACAAGAGGTGGGTCCAATCAGGTAAGTACTGCCCCAGGAAACCGCCCTCAATATATCCCTCAAAACTTTCCTCAGAACTTCCGTCAGGAGGGGAGAAATACTCCACCCTCCAACTTAAGTTTCTTTCCCAGATACCCTCCAATCCCCAATTTTCAGATCAATCCTCTTCTCTTTCCCCGCTTTCAGAACAATAGATCCCCAAATCAGGGAGAAGGAAGACCAAGGACGGAGGGTTATCAGAGGAACCCTCAATACCCGAGCTACTCTGGGAGAAGGGACAGCTACCCTTTCCGAGAGCAGCAAAGGTACCAATCTAGACCCCCATACCAACCAGAGAGGATGTCTGAATTGGATTGCCAGGTCCAAGACCTGGGTCGCATCAAATGGACATGGATTCCAAAAACAGCTCAACAACTAGGTCTGGTGCCCCGGAGCAATGACGGGAAGAAAACCCCGACAACCTGGCCAGGGTAGAAGGGAGGTGCAAAGCCCTAGAGGAAACTTCCTTTCTCACCAGAAAAAAACCCCTAGAAACCTCTGAACCTGAACACAAATCTCCTACCCCCGAAAAGCTGCCACCTAGGGTAAGTACGAGAAATCAAGGGCCAAAGAAAACCCATTACGTGGACGAAGTCTGCGTCATCCCGTTTGAAGGGGAAGAATCCCTGTAGTATTGAGGGAAGAAAATCTTCTCTTTCAGGGATGGGGTATCCCTGCCTCCCAAGGAAACAAGGGTCTCAAAATACCCTAACTTAGACTGGGTAAGTATAGAGACTGACCCAGAACCACCAATTCCTGTACTCCAACGATGTCACCCAGATAACTCTAAAAGCAACGAGGGATCCTCCCTCCAGGAAAAGGAGCCCAGGAAAGAATCAGGGGGAAAAGGGTACTTCCCCAACCATTAGAAGTGTGCCCAATAACCTCGCTGTAAATTTAGTAGTGTTCCCAATAACCACTCTGTGAAAGTTGCTTTCAGAAGTGTGCCCAACAACCCCTCTGTGAAATTTAGAGGTGTACCCATTAGCCGCAATGAGTTACATTTAGAGGTGTGCCCAATAACCTCCCTGGTAAATTGAATTTAGAAATGTTCCTAATAGCCTCGCTGGAAAACTGAATTTGGAAGTATCCCCAATAGCCTCGCTGGAAAATGAAGTTAATAGTGCGCCCAGTAGCCTCTCTGTGAAAATTTAATTTAGATATGGGCCCAATATCCTCTGTGAAAGCTGCATCTAGAAGTGTGCCCATTAGCCACACTGTGAAAGCTGCATTTAGAAGTGCTACCAATAGCATCCGTGAAAGTTGATTATAGAAGTGTATCCAATAGACACCCTGGAAAGTCTCAAGTAGAAGTTTACCCAATAACCTCTCTGAAAAATTGAACTTAGAAATGTAGCCCAGTAGACGCTCTGTGAAAATTTGCATTTAGAAGTGTACCCAATAGCCTCCGCGAGTGTTACACTTAGAAGTGTGCCTAATAGCCTCGCTGATAAACTGAATTTAGAAACGTTCCCAATAGCCTCTGTATGGAAAATTATACTTAGAAGTTCGCCCGGTAGCCTCTCTGTGAAAGTGATTTTAGAAGTTTGCACATTGAAAGAGCAGATAACCATTCTTACCACACCCAACGCTTACTCTCTCCTTTACATCACCACTCAACTAGAACACAGAGATACTATGACACCATTCGGTATAACTGTTCCCATACGAACATCCACCGCTTACTCCACATCATTCTATGTAAACACTGCTGGTCTCACACCCCCAGCCAGGCGTTCTCCTCAGGCCTAACGCAGCCACATCCGTTCCGGATAAATCCTGCCAGAACGAACACATTCTCCTGATCTCTCAACCACCACACCTACCAATAAGAATCAGCTAATACTTTGTGTACCGCACGAGCTGCACACATATCCGGTGCACACACGCACCTTTTGACTCTCCCTACTCTCTCTACTGATCTGAACTTCGGTTCCCAAGGGCGTTCAACCTACCAGCGCCTTCAGACCATACCAATGGTATATAAGGCGCTATATAAGTGCAAAATAACAATAACAATAACAATAACAATAACAATTTGTTGCTGAGTGCAAAATTCTCTTTACAGATTCCCGTACTCCGACACAGAAAACTGTCCAAGATCACACAGTGTCGGAGTTCAAAATTTAAAAATGAACTGCCAAGCTGGCACAAAATGCACATGTTCTTTGCCCCCTTAAAGAGAGAGAAGGCAGATTGTATGCCGCCGTCAAGGTACAGGGTCAATTTGCATTCTCAGTGCTGGTGGATGCTGGATCCCAAGCCACCCTTCTGTTCAAAAAGGCCTTTGACTAAATGAATTCAGAAAGAAGGGAGAGTCACCAAATTCCCATCGCATCTCTTTCTGGCCAACTACAAAAGTTCGATGGAAATGATACTTCTGTCGAAGGGACTGCGGATCTGGAGATCAAAATTGGGTGACATAGGGTGAAACACCCGATGATAGTCATCACTCTAGAGGGCACACCTATTGGGGGATGACCTTCTCCAAAGGTTATCACCCTTGATTGACTGCGTGAACACGTTTCTCTGGACTCAGACTAACCAGCCAATCAAACTGAAACCTAGTACCAATTATGTGAGCTTAAATGGCACATGCCACATGATTGAACAATGGTCTGACAAAATAGAATTTCACCTTAGGAACAATCATGTCCCACACATCACTGTCATCTATGTGGGAGAACAAAGAGGTGATGGGAACCCTTCTCCATTTTTGAACATTAACTTTCCTCACAGTTTTACGTGGCATTCCACACTGGAAGGAAATACTCTGAAATGTTATACCGATTCACAATCTAAAGAAAACCTAGAGCCCATGACAAAAGGTGATGAAAAACTAGCTCAAAGCTTGGCCAACATCCAGAAAAAGGGTGAACAGCTGTTTCTCCCCATTCAGGTAAATGAGGGGGGGAGACTGTTCTCGCTAGATTATGCCTGCATAACGAGGAAGCTTCATCCACAAAGCATTATTCAGGAAACTCCCAAAACATCAGACCATTCCCACATTTAATTTGATTAGTAAGTGGGAAATGGACCTGGAAACTCCAAATTCCAAACATCTCCTGCTTAACAGGTGAATGCTAAAAATTTCCATTGGCGACAAATGCATAGAACATAATTTTTGGGTTGTGAGAGATGTCCCAATGCACCTTTTACTTAGGCAGTGACATTCTCAATCGATTTGCAATTAATGTGGACCTTATTAATTACAAATCCTGGTCCCGACTGAGGGGTAACGCCATGGGCTTTGACACCACTGAGAAAGCATTTTGCTCAGCTCAATTGCTGCCATATGTGGTTGAAGTTCAAACGGGAGAAGAGGTCACCATTCCAGGACAGGTATGACAATTCACAATTCCCCTAAAAATTAAGCGTGAACAGAACCTCAAAAACCAGGATGCTTATATAACTCTGAATTATCACCTCCAACAGCAAGGGTTATATTTAAATCTGACACCCCCTCTTGACCTAGAACACAACACCATTCGAATATTGGTGGTTAACAGTGACCCTAGAAGTATCAGTCTTGGCACAAAAACCTTCATTGGAATGGCGGTTGTTGCCCAACATTATTCTATTGACTTAGGGAATGAGATTGTGGGACCAATTCCAAATAACTGTTACAATTGGGACGACGATATCCCTCCAGAAAAGATTTTCACTTTGCAAGGGGGGAGTTTCTTGGTGTACTCTTGCTGCCCTTATGGTGGGGGAGATGTAACCTGTAACATCAGGAAGGATGAGGTGGTATTTCAAGTCAACAGTTACTACCTCCCCTCCTTGAAATCTCATGTCCAGGCCAACAACATAACAAGAGATCTCTCCACTCAACTGGAGGATACTGCCAAAATTGCAAAACCTGAGGTATTTCCAGGCTTTAAGCAGATGGTTGAGGAACGAATCAACCTCACTGATGCCTGTGAGACTGAGGAGCAAAAGCAGAAGCTGAAACAGGTATTTTGGGATTTTCAGGAGATTTTTGCTTTGAACTCGTACGACTGTGGTTGCACAGAAATACATTCAACCTCCATACCAACGGACCCTGAGATGCCTCCCGTATTTGTGAAGCAATACCAGTTGCCTCTCGCGTCTATGGAGTCACTCACAGAGATTATAAAAAACGTAGAATCCCGTGGGATAATTCATCCCATCCACAGTAACTTTAATAACCCGTTACTGGGGATACTCATACCCAATGCCCAATGGAGACTTTGCGCAGACCTTAGGGAGTTAAATAAACACGTCCACATGTCAAGATGGCCCCTGCCTGGGGGTGCTGTTGTGCACACACGTAATGGCTGCCTAACTGTAGAGCTCTGATCCAGACCACATCCTGATAAAGAAAATATCTGTCTCAGAGCCGCCCACCGACGAGTTCTGCAACACTGGCTGTCCAGTAAATGCTAGAGAATACATGCCATAAAATATTAGAAAAATCTGACTTAGAGTGGCTGAGATATCCCTTCGGTGAGTTGGAATGGGCATATCACTGAAGGCGGGCGGCCCAAGAGATCCACGCAAAATCTATCCAAGGCCACGGAGGGAGCCGATCGTTGAAGGCCAGAGAGGGGGAGGAGCAAGCCCTGAACATTGGTGGGCTGGGAAGTACTGTGCCAGAGTTCTCCTGAAACGGTCCGACATGGTGGCAGACATGGTGGCCGATGCACGCTTCACCACCGCCCTGGACCGGAAGGAAAATCAGATTGCCTCCCCTCCGCACCAGCCCGACCGACACATCATGCCACAGCCACTGGTGACCGTCCTGAGTTGGTGATCTGCGGCCGCACAGTTCAGATCCTTTGGGCGAGGTGGCGAGCAGTGCCCCATCAGGGCCCAGAGAAAATAAAAATAGTCGGATCAGTGGCGAACATCCCCAGGTGCAGGGGGACTCTGGTGCGGTAATACAGCCAACTCAGAAGTGATTAAACCCGCAAAGTAATCAAGAGCAGTTCTATTCAAACCTCACGCTGAACAACATCTGACCAGTATATACTGCACCTTCTTACACGTTGTCCTTGAGCGGCGAATGGCAGCTTGGCCGGCCGTGAGGAGAGGACATCAGGGTGCACTGTTGGATACCCCATGTGAGACCACTATGGTTAAGGAATGACAAACCCCCCTAATCTGTAACTTGAAATAAGCACACGGCCGCAACCTAGACATTGCCTGAGGCTCGTTGGGAAGGTGCATACCCTCCCCCCAAATGAGTGCCTTACACCGCGCCTACGGGGGGCTGAAAATTATCGGGCCAGAACTAAAATCCTTGGGGTAAACTGCACAGTGCTGAAAGCAAAAATAGGGGGAAGGCGATCACTGCCCATGGTAGCAGCTGTGACTACGCAGATCCACCAGGCCCTGCAATAGGTGCCATACACACCTCGTGCCACTGATCCATATCTCCATTCAGTGTCCCCCGGCTACGTGGGAGAGCACAATCCATTTTTATACTCAATATGAAGTCAAGAAACAGTACTCACTAAAAAGGTAGTACAACACCCTATGTCGCTGTGGCAAGGGCAATTACCATAATTAGTACCAGCCGTGACCCAGCCACTAAGACTCGATGCATTGGGAGAAGCATCATTCAAACGGGGCAGAGGCACAGTGCTCCCTTATGCTACAGCGTAGACACTAAATATAATTAGTACCAGCTGGAACTCGACCACTCAGGCAATGCATATTGTTTAAGGGAAAGCATCCACTGCTCAAACCGGGCACATTGGGGCACGATAGAAAATACTTAGATCATCACAAACACTGTGAACTAAGAACTGGGGCTGCTTCCCCTCACCCCCGCTACACGCTACGAAGCCACTGGCACTGTGTAGAGCTAGACAGAGACATATACCCTGAAACCACGCAATACAGCCTGGTTGAGGCTAGTACTGTGAGCTCCTTAGACTTTGGCACCGATCCTGATCCTCTTAAAACTGTGCAGATATGGTAAGCCGTGGGTGAACCCCCTCTATCACGCTGCTGGCTAAACATACAGCAAGAAATGCATCCCTCTCTTGAGCTACATGCGAAAGGCTGACCATTGAACGGAGGACCGCACAGACTACAGTGAAATACAGTAAACACTTTTAAGTGTTCAACCACAGAATATAAACCTGCAAAAACAGAATGGTCGGCCTGTGGCAAATATCCCATTAGAAAAAAGGCTTGTCGATCCATCTCATGGAACCCAGAAATCCACCAATACACAGCAACCTATCAATAATGATGAATGGCTGTGGGGCTAAGAAGAAGGGCCCAATGGACTCTTTTACAAACTCCCAAACTATGGAAGCGAAAGCAATGACCTCTTCAACCACCAAAACCTCAACAACGGCCACAGCCAACTCCAGGGAAGACCATCTACTGGCCACTATGCAAAATGGATTCCTATCAGTAAATGTAAAGTTGGATGATATTGTAGCCACCATTGGATCGCTCAAGGTGAGACTGGATAAAGAACACTGCCGTATAACAGATACCAAGTCCTGGACAAGCACAAATGAAGACACGATTGGTCAACACCGCCACGACATTACACAACTGAAAGGGAAACTCTCTAAAATGCGGGGCAAATGTGACAATTTGTATTTGTATTTGTATTTGTATTTGTATTTGTATTTGTATTTGTATTTGTATTTTATTTATTAAGTCCAGATCCAGGAGAAACAACATCCAAATAGTCAGAGTTGCGGAATCCTCATGTAAAAGCCAGATGGAGGGGGAAGTTGAGACCCTCCTAAAATCCCTAATCGGAAAAGAGTTGTTCTCAGACCATTTTCTGGTGGAAAGAGCATACCGCACTCTGGCACCCAGGCCTAAACCTCGAGCTCCAACCTGTACCATCATCGCACGATTGCTTAACTACAGAGATAGAGACACAATCCTTAGATTATCCAGAGAGATGGGTCGCTGCACTATGATGAGAACAACATACACATCATTCCTGACTTTGCTGCAGGAATACAGGCCCAAAGGAGATCCTATGAACCAGTGAAGCAGCAACTTCGACTATGCCGGATCCCATACGCCCTGAACTTCCCAGCCAAAATGCGAATACAGCATGGCAGAAGAGCACACTTCTTCGAGAATCCTGCAGCAGCAAGGGACTATATTGAAGCTTCCATCCCCTTACCACCAGGCGAACACGCAGCAGACCAGAACATGGATCCATGACCCAATAATGAAAGGGGAGACCCAGCATTTAGATTTGTTGAATTGCGGTGTCAATGGGTGGCACTGATCTAAAATGTTTTTATTAAGACCGGATCGAGGGTGCCCGGTTGTGGCGGCCATGTAGCTGCAGCATACGCACCTCGGGAAGGTTCCACAAGTTAAGGGGGAAACATCATTGTGTTGGGGTTGATGGTGCGGGTGGGGGTGGGGGTGGGGGGAAGGAAGTAGAGGGAAGGGTGTGAAATGGCCAGCTTCCGATGCACCTGTTTTAAAGGAATATGGAAATGTATGGTCATGACACTATGAACACTGTGAATATTATGAGTGTGGTTAAAGGCGGCGATGCATATGAAAATTACAAATGGTATGTATGATACACACGGGCAAAGGGTTGCGAATTAAATGGTTAACTTGGAATGTACAGTTCCTTAA
Source organism: Ambystoma mexicanum (assembly GCF_040938575.1). Classification (NCBI taxonomy): domain Eukaryota; kingdom Metazoa; phylum Chordata; class Amphibia; order Caudata; family Ambystomatidae; genus Ambystoma; species Ambystoma mexicanum. The sequence continues at coordinate 135,545,016 of NC_090928.1, forward strand.
CCACCCTTGGGAAAGCTAGAAAAGTGGGTGCATATGTCACACAGCACAATCCACAGATACGAAAGCTTCAGGAGACACATCTGTTACAAAAAATCAATACTAACCTTCTTACCAACTGGGGCCCTTTCCATACTACACTGAATATTCCACACAGGCCAGGCGGTCCTAACGCTTATCCATCCATCATTAGGTTTTCAATATGTGAGAAATAAAACAGATCCCCAGGGACGATACGTGCTGGTGTGGGGGGAGGTGGTCGGGCACTCAGTGGTTCTGGTAAACACACACGGCCTTAATGTAGATGACTCTGAATTCTATCAGACTGTGCAGAATATGCTCGTCCTGTTGGATGAGACAAGTGTGTTCTGGGGAGGGGATTTTAACACAATCCTTGATACGACTCAACTCTAGACCGATCGTCCGGTGCCCCTCAGATGCTCATGAAGGCTGCACACACCATACAACAGATACAACTACAGATACCTCTGATAGATGTCTGGAGAACACTACACCCCCAAGATAAACAATACCCATATTACTCCACGGTGCACGATTCTGAATCCCGGGTCGATTATTGTCTCCTCACCACTTCATTTTCACATACAATGTTAGGATGTGAGATTCATCCATGTACGCTTTCTGAGCATTCCCCAGTCTCCCTGCTGCTCGAACTTGAGGATGCCCCACCACTTGCCCAGCGATGGAGGATGCCCTCTCATATCCTTCGAGATCCCAATGTGTCAGAATCTCTGCACATGGAAATCTCGGAATTCCTTGTCATGGTCAGTTAGCACTTAATGCCATACTTTGGGAGACCTTCAAGGTCTGGATACGTGGCACCCTCATTTCCAAATCTACAGGCCTACTTAAAAATGTCAGGAAGGATTTGAGTCAGGTAGAATTCCAAATACAAGATCAAGAAAAGAGTTACAGTGCTACTCATGGCAGGGAAACCCTGGCAGACATTAATAGACTGTTAGGCTATTTTCATAAATTGGCTGACAGGGAGGTGCAATACATGGCCGCCCCAGTTAGGGCACACAGATATGGGGAGGGAGTCAAAGTGGGGAGAACCCTGGCCAACATGTTGAAAGCAGAAAGTTATTGCAACCCCATAGCCGGTATTTGAGCGACAGACGGAAGGGTGGTGACGCAAGGGGAAGAAATAAATAATGAATTTACAAGGTTCTATGAAGATTTGTACTTGAATCATGATGAAATGACAGCAAGTGAGACCGCTGACTACATGAGCGGGCTAGGCTTACTGTACTCTAGCCCGAAGCAAAAATCCAACTAGACTCGCCGATTACCAAGGAAGAAATTGTAGACACCATTAAAGCCTTGATGGCCGGGAAGGCCCCGAGGTCGGAAGCACCTGGGCATTGAACTATAGAAAGAATATCACAAAGAATTAGCCCGTATCTTGTTGAATGTCTGAGAAGAGGCTATGGACCGAGGCATACTATCGGGCTCAATGCGAGAATGATATGATATGATATGGCATTTATAATGCGCCTATACACAGGTGTTTCAAGGCGCGATAATAACTTTGTTGTTGAAGCCTCGGCGCCCACCTCACTACATGCCTTCATATAGACCCCTCTCCCTAATCAATTCCGATGCAAAGTTATTCGCTAAAATCCCCGCAAGTAGACTACTCACCAATATGCCCAAATTGGTGCACCCTGATCAATCCGGCTTCATTCCGATGAGGTCCACTGCCTCTTTTCTGGTGACTGTTCAGAGTGATGGCACAAATAAATCCAAAGGCAAGGGTGGCAGTAGCAGCAATAGATGCTGAAAAGGCCTCCGATTGAGTATCCTGAAGATATATATTTGCAGTACTTGAATGCTTTGGGTTGGGCTCATATTTTCAATGATGTGTTTGGCTTTTATACACCAGGCTGGGAGCCAGAGTTCTTACCAACCACATCATGTCCAAATTATTTCTTCTTGGTAGAGGCACCAGACAGGGCTGTCCATTTTCTCCCATACCCTTTGGTCAGGTCTCCCCATTAACTGTGCATTAGTGGTCAACAGAAATGACCTTTTCAGGACTGACTCGACCTGAAGAAGTAGCTTCAGAGCCACTAATGGATAGTCATACATTGTGTATGAAACAGATAAGCAGATGTTCATGTCAGGTGACAATGGAGAAATGAAATTTAGGAGTAGGTGTGGGATATGTGAAACTGAGGGACACATGTAATGCCTTGCCATTGATTAACATTGGACTCCTTTTTCTTGAATAAAAAGAGAATTTGTGTGTCCCAGTGAGCTCATCCCGGACTCATTGTAAAGGGGATAAGAAGCCTGTCGGTATCATGTAAATATGTGTGATGTATATAATGTGTGTGATAAAGAAAATGATGATTCCACCCTTCGCATAATTCCGAGGGAATGGAAATTTGGTGTGGTGATAGGTTATGGAAGTAAGGCTTGAATTATGAAGGGTCAGAGTTGTGAATCTTTTGGCTCAGGAGTAAATTGATCAAAACAGTAGTTCCTCAAAGGAAGGGTCTGCTGCGATATGATTAGTATTTTCCAACTTGCCATAAAATATAGAACTCAAAAATATATATGTACCTGCAGTTATCAGAAGAATTAGGGTAGCTGCCATGTTGTTAGATTTGTAGGAACACTGAAAGTTAAACCCACTTGCACATTTTGAGATGATTAATCTTTCTCCTCGCTCAGCCATCATCCACACCTCCCAACTCCTTGTCCAAACAACAGGCAGTGGACATATTGGAGGAGGGGAAGGGAGAGAGCTGGCCAATCCATTGCATGGGAATTATGATAATAATGGAGTGTCACTAGCCCAAATCTGAGAGGGATCTTTCTTTGACTTTTTGACTCTTGGGACCTTTTTTGGACTTTTGATTTTCCCTTGACTTTCCCACTCTATTGCTGGAGGTAGTCTACTTCTGGGATGTTGCCAGGAACAGCTAGCAAAGAGACAGGGAGCTACCCATGCCCTGAATATTGCAATGGACACATAGACTGGGAAATCTAGAAGCTAGCTGTGCCTGCCATTTGAGGAGCCAGAAGAAGTCTGGGTCCTGGGGACTACCCTTGACTGCAGCCTTTGACCATATCTATGCTATCCTCAGAGGAACCCTGCTGTTTTCCTCAATGCCCCATAATCAAGGCCGCCCAGGCAAGTAGATTAATCCAAATGCCAACAAAAGTGTGTGTGGGGGGGGGTTTGCCAGCCTTAATCTCCATCTCGCTGTCATGATCTCTGCTTCCAAAAGGTCAGGGTTTTCCCAACTCCCTTGGAAGCAGATTCATAACCCAGGTTCCGAGTGCCAACCAGTCCCAATTGGGACCTTTTGGACCCAGTCCTGGCGCCAGTGGCACCAGGCTCATAAATATGCCCAGTCCCAGCGCTGGAAGCGCCGGGCTCATAATGCTTGGGTGGACTTACCTGCAGCAGACCATGCTGCTTACTTGCCTGCCAGTTGAGCCTCTGATCCTCTTCTGTTTGGAACTACTTTTCCTGTTGGGTGGGGCAGGAGCCACTCCCTAGGTTCAGAACACTGGAACTCTTCTGGAAAGCAGGAACTCTTTTCTTACCTAGGCGTGGCTGTGGAAGGAGACACCTAAGCACTACAGGAAGCAATTTAAACCACACCCGGTGGATGAATCTTGCTTTGCGTTATTCTGCATCCTCTGCAGCAGAACGCTCATCGTGTCTTCTGCATCTGATCCTGGGCCTAAGGAAAAAGGCTTACCATCCTGAATCCAGTCTTCAGCAACACCTATAAAGACAAGAAAGAACAGGTTAGCATTACGGTCTTCAGTGACAGCTCTTCACTTACCCGGGCCATCGGCTGTCACCAACGCCTCGCGCTGCATTCTGAAAGACAAAGGCTTACCTACTCTTCGTGCGCTCCGGAGGTCTTCACACTGCATTCCGGCATCTGAAAGACAAAAGCTTACCAACTCTTCGCACGCTCCGCAGGCCTTTGGCGCTGCATCCCGCATCTGAAAGACAAAACAAGGTGCGTTTAAAGATATTGGGGAACTTTAATACTCACGTGCCATTACTCCTTTCCACATCTAACCCAGTGGGTATTCGGGCACCCTGCAGCCGCTCCGAACTTGTACCTTCAAAATAAAAAGACAGTTAGAGCGCATCGTGAAGCAGGCAACAAGCGCTTACTTACGTGCTTCCAGGCGCTTCTATTCATCACACGGGCTCCATCTTCAACTCAATTCAGCCCGTCATCCACCATCGCCGGAACCCTGCAAAACAAGAGACATCATTACTAAAGACTTTAAAGACATTAGAATTACTCGAAACTTACCGTTCGTGCAGTAAACGACGGACAGCAGTCCTCTGAAGTCAAGAGGCCTGCTCCCCTTATCCAGTGAAGAAACTGGTTACAGCACCCTGCCCCGAGGCAGATGGAGAGCACAGCGTTCACTTACCTAAGGTGAGAGCGCTAACCTTCGGGGTTCTACAGGAGAAGAGAAAGGGAAGAAGAGAGAGACATTCAACAACCCAGTTCATTAATCCCATATTTTCTATCTGCAGTCATCTTACCCTTCGAGTCAAAAATACAGTGCACAGAGGTCCAGCCCAAAGAGCCAGCCGTGTGTTACACATCACCTTTGAAGATACGGTATACGCCCAGTCAAGACCGGCGCCTCTATGGGAATCAGGTGAGCGTTACAGAACGCAAAGCCTACCACAAAACTCCCGTCCAGGCGCTATGGAAACCTCGGATACCGACCAACTAGCCCAGTTACTTGGGGAACTAAGGGCAGAAGTGCATGCAGCCCGTCAGGAAACTAACGCTCTAAGAAGGGAACTGATTATTTCCAAGGAGCGAACAGATGATCTCGCTAGACAATTGCTACAGTCACAAGCCGGACAGACCCCGTTACCCGCATCTGGGGGAAATCTTCCTTCTACATCCTCTATGAATCCAGTGCAGATCAACCTACCTGGGAATGTACCTCTGGCTCCGCCCGAACGATTTTCTGGTGACCCAAGGAGGTTTGCAGTATTTATCAATCAGTGCCGGTTGCATTTCTTATGCCGGCCAGCAGCCTTTCCAACTGATCAAGCTAAAGTAGCTTTCGTGCTTTCGTACCTTAGTGGCAATGCGGCAGACTGGTCGATCCCTCTAGTAAATCAAGATGATCCGGTCCTCCATGATTTTCAAGCTTTTCAGCTCAGTATGGAAAAACTGTTCGCAAGACATTCACAGGGGCAGGCCTTGGACAATGAGCTTCTTTCGTTGAGACAAGGTAATCAAGACCTTTTGGCTTATATTGCGTCTTTCAACAGACTGATAGTGGAAACTCAATGGCCTGAGGACAAAAGGATTACGCTGTTTTATAGAGGTCTACGTGGAGAGCTCAAAGATGTGTTAGCCCAAGTAGTGAAACCCCACAAGATTGTTCGGACTATATAGACTTAGTCGTTCAAATAGATCACAGACTGCAGAACAGGAAGGCCAATCGTTCCAAGTTTGATGCTCGAGTATTTTCCAAACCGCCAACTCCTTCCAAAAGAGTAGACTCTGGGGAACCCATGCAAATAGGGGGTCTGAAAGGTCCTCTAACACAAAAGGAGCGGGAAAGGAGAAAACAGTTGCAATTATGCCTCTATTGCGGAAACTCAGGGCACTTTCTTCGAGACTGCCTGGTGAAACCTGCTAAGAAGGCAGTAGGAGCTGCAGTTACCAAAGTTACAAACTCTGAGCAGGGAAACGACCTCGCCCGACAAGAATAGAGGTCCTCTTGCCGGGCGTGAAAACCAGTTCCGTGACCTCGCATTTCGTGATACCTATGGTCCTCATTAGCCCTGATAATCCGGATCGATTACATGCAATTGAAGCTTACGTCGACAGCAGTGCCATCGGCAATTATGTGGATCATGAAATGGTTTTGAGGATGAATCTAACTCTTTGTCCCAAGGCTGTAAAGGACGTCATTACTACGGTGGATGGTACGGAGATAGCCTCCGGGCCAGTAACGCATACCACTCAAGAAGTGACGCTAATAAGTCAAGATGGACACCATGAGAAGATCGTGTTCGATGTGATCAAGGCCCCTCAGTTTCAGATTATTCTAGGAATACCTTGGTTAGAGAAACACAATCCTCTGATCGATTGGCGAGCAAGAACGGTCCAGTTTCCAGAATGTGTCTCTACTTGTCACCCTCCACCTGGTGTTGCACTGGCAGCAATTTCTTCAGAGACTCCCCAGTTACCTCCCGAATACCTAGAATACCAAGATGTTTTCCGGAAAGATCAGGCTAACTCTCTACCTCCTCATAGGTCTTATGACTGCCAGATAGACCTGATACCTGGATCTACTCCTCCTTGTAGTAGAATTTATGCCCTCACCGAGCCTGAGAACCTTCACCTTCGACAATACCTGGATCAATACCTGGCAAATGGGTTTATTCGTCCTTCCAAGTCCCCTGCTCCTTCAGCTTTGTTCTTCGTTCCAAAAAAGGAAGGAGACCTTAGAACTTGTATAGATTATCGCTCCCTGAACCAGATCACCGTTAAGAATAGATATCCGTTACCTTTGATCCCTGAACTCCTGGACCAAGTCAGAAAATCATGCATATATACAAAGCTGGATCTTAGAGGAGCTTACCAGTTGGTACGAGTAAAAGAGGGCGATGAATGGAAGACGGCCTTCCGCACCAAGTATGGGCTATTTGAATATCAGGTCATGCCCTTCGGACTTTGCAATGCCCCGGCCGCCTTTCAATATTTTATGAACGATGTCCTCAGAGAGCTCATAGATGTGTGTGTTGTTGTTTACATTGACGACATCCTCGTTTATTCTTCATCGGAATCTGAACATCGGAAACACGTGAAAATGGTCCTCGAAAGATATCGTCAACACAAACTTTTCGCTAAGTTGGAAAAATGTGTTTTCAACGTGACTGAAGTTGAATTCTTGGGATTCATATTATCCCCTGGCGGAGTGCGTATGGATTCAAAGAAGGTCGATGCAGTTCTCAAATGGCCATCACCATCCTCCGTAAAAGGTGTGCAAAGCATGTTAGGCTTCGCTAACTTTTACCGCAGGTTTATTCCCGAATTCTCTCGAATAGTCCAGCCCATCACTGCCTTGTTAAAGAAAAACAAACGTTTTGAATGGTCTACCGAGGCGGAACAAGCTTTCCAGGATTTGAAGACTAAATTTATCTCTGCACCAATCTTAAAACACCCTCGCCCCGAACTCCCCTACATCGTGGAAACTGATGCTTCAAGTCTTGCCATGGGGGCAGTTCTATCACAAAAGGACCCGGTAACCAATCAGTTGCATCCCGTGGCATTTTGGTCCCGCAAATTCTCGCCTCCTGAAATCAATTACACGATTACTGACAAGGAACTTCTGGCTATCAAGTCTGCCTTTAAGGCTTGGCGGCATTATCTGCTGGGGGCCCGACACACTGTTACTGTGATTACAGATCACCGAAACCTGCAATATTTGAAAACCGCAAAAGCCCAATCCTCTAGACAACTCCGTTGGGCATTATTCTTTGCCGAGTTTGACTTCATAATTACCTATCGACCTGGTACAAAAAACGGTAAAGCTGATGCCCTTTCTCGGATGGGAGTGGAAGAACACTTGATCAACCCTAAACCTGTACCAATCATTCCCGAACAAAGAATTCTGGGTGTAATCGCCACACAATCCATAGAGGAAGTTAAGGATAAAGCCAGGCAACTTGTAACTCCAGCAGACATACAGAATTGGCATCTGCAAGGAAAGGACTTTGCAGTAAAGGACAACTTATTGTATTTCCAAGAACGATTATACCTACCCAGCACAGATTTACAGAAAGAAGTAATCTCTTGTTATCACGATTCTTTAATGGAAGGACATCCCGGTATAGCCAAGACCTCAGAAAAGATCAAGCGCTACTTCTGGTGGCCGTCTTGGAAAAAAGATATCAGAGACTTTATAATGTCCTGTGGAGTATGCGCCCAAAACAAGAGTCAAAAGGAAAGACCAGCAGGCCTCTTACGCCCTATTGACATCCCACCTCGCCCTTGGCATACGCTTTCTATGGACTTCATCACCGATCTACCTCCATGCTCCAGATACAATACGATTCTGGTAATCGTGGACTTATTCTCCAAGATGGCGCATTTCATTCCGCTCAAAGGCTTGCCAACAGCAGCAACTCTGGCCCGAGAATTTCTCGAAAACATCGTCCGACTGCATGGTTTTCCTTCGGTTCTAATTTCGGATCAAGGTAGTCAATTTATTTCTCATTTTTGGCGAAGTTGCTGTCGGTCGGCTCAAATTGATGTGAGACTATCGACCAGCCACCACCCTCAGACCGACGGACAAACCGAGAGGACCAATCAAACTCTGGAACAGTATTTACGCTGCATGCTGCAACAAACTGAAAAAACTTGGAAAGACATCCTTTGGATAGCCGAATATGCCTACAATAACTCTGTCCATTCGGGAACTGGGAAAACCCCGTTTTTTCTTTTGTACGGCAGTCACCCTCGAACCTCGGAGTTGGATCCCCTCCAAGATCTTGAAACACCAGCAGTAGACTACCTGCATTCTACAATCACCCAAGCCTTTAAGGAAGCTGTTTCTCACCTTCAAAGGGCTAAAGAACAATACAAGAAAGGAGCAGATCAACATTGGAAGGAAGCCCCTCAATATCGAGTAGGGGATCAAGTCTGGTTATCCACCAAATATCTACCTCTAAAAGGGCCACGCACATTCAACCCAAGATACCTTGGTCCCTATTCCATCACTACCATAGTAAACCCAGTAGCGGTCAAGTTGGACTTGCCCCCGCACATGAAGATACATCCGGTCTTCCACGTCTCTCTATTAAAACCCGTGCAACCTCAAACCCGACTAACTAAATCTCCAAAACCTATCCTAGTTGATGGGGAACTCGAGTTTGAAGTCAAAAGCATTCTGGACTCCAAGATCTCCAAATCTAAACTATTTTACCTAATTGACTGGAAAGGCTACGGCCCCCAAGAGAGATCCTGGGAACCTGCTGAATATGTCCACGCTCCTCGCCTAATCAAAAGATTTCACCGAACATTTCCTGACAAGCCAAAACTCCCGGAGAAGCCCGGTTTGGGAGGGGCCTTGAGGGGGGGTACTGTCATGATCTCTGCTTCCAAAAGGTCAGGGTTTTCCCAGCTCCCTTGGAAGCAGATTCATAACCCAGGTTCCGAGTGCCAACCAGTCCCAATTGGGACCTTTTGGACCCAGTCCTGGCGCCAGTGGCACCAGGCTCATAAATATGCCCAGTCCCAGCGCTGGAAGCGCCGGGCTCATAATGCTTGGGTGGACTTACCTGCAGCAGACCATGCTGCTTACTTGCCTGCCAGTTGAGCCTCTGATCCTCTTCTGTTTGGAACTACTTTTCCTGTTGGGTGGGGCAGGAGCCACTCCCTAGGTTCAGAACACTGGAACTCTTCTGGAAAGCAGGAACTCTTTTCTTACCTAGGCGTGGCTGTGGAAGGAGACACCTAAGCACTACAGGAAGCAATTTAAACCACACCCGGTGGATGAATCTTGCTTTGCGTTATTCTGCATCCTCTGCAGCAGAACGCTCATCGTGTCTTCTGCATCTGATCCTGGGCCTAAGGAAAAAGGCTTACCATCCTGAATCCAGTCTTCAGCAACACCTATAAAGACAAGAAAGAACAGGTTAGCATTACGGTCTTCAGTGACAGCTCTTCACTTACCCGGGCCATCGGCTGTCACCAACGCCTCACGCTGCATTCTGAAAGACAAAGGCTTACCTACTCTTCGTGCGCTCCGGAGGTCTTCACACTGCATTCCGGCATCTGAAAGACAAAAGCTTACCAACTCTTCGCACGCTCCGGAGGCCTTCGGCGCTGCATCCCGCATCTGAAAGACAAAACAAGGTGCGTTTAAAGACATTGGGGAACTTTAATGCTCACGTGCCATTACTCCTTTCCACATCTAACCCAGTGGGTATTCCGGCACCCTGCAGCCGCTCCAAACTTGTACCTTCAAAATAAAAAGACAGTTAGAGCGCATCGTGAAGCAGGCAACAAGCGCTTACTTACGTGCTTCCAGGCGCTTCTATTCATCACACGGGCTCCATCTTCAACTCACCTCAGCCCGTCATCCACCATCGCCGGAACCCTGCAAAACAAGAGACATCATTACTAAAGACTTTAAAGACATTAGAATTACTCGAAACTTACTGTTCGTGCAGTAAACGACGGACAGCAGTCCTCTGAAGTCAAGAGGCCTGCTCCCCTTATCCAGTGAAGAAACTGGTTACAGCACCCTACCCCGAGGCAGATGGAGAGCATGGCGTTCACTTACCTAAGGTGAGAGCGCTAACCTTCGGGGTTCTACAGGAGAAGAGAAAGGGAAGAAGAGAGAGACATTCAATAACCCAGTTCATTAAACCCATATTTTCTATCTGCAGACATCTTACCCTTCGAGTCAAAAATACAGTGCACAGAGGTCCAGCCCAAAGAGCCAGCCGTGTGTTACACATCACCTTTGAAGATACGGTATACGCCCAGTCAAGATCAGTGCCTCTACGGGAATCAGGTGAGCGTTACACTCGCATAGCGGATAGGGGGGTCGGTACTGGGTAGACCATTGGCACATTTGATTTGATCTAACTCAAATTACTTCCAATGTAGAAAATCACCCTATCCATGTAAATTGAATTGTGTTGGGGACTGCCTATTAAATTTTGGGGATGGGGGAAGCTGTGTAGATCCTCTGCACATTGAATTGACGTTAAATCAATTAATTCCCACATAGAAAATCACACAATGAGTTTAGTTCAAAACTAACAAAGTTCATGCCCAGTTTGTTGCAGCTGGAATAGACAATAAAGTACTTGGGTGACGCTACCTTTCTGAAACTCCTGTCTACTGTACAGAATGGGGGTGTCCATAATCCCAAAATAAAATATGCTGCCACTCAAGTGAATGTAGAGTGTGCAAAACAAATTTCCCAATTATTTACTTTCAACCCAAAACTATTTTCCCAAGGCCCTGCATTTTATGCAAATAAAAAGCCTAACACCACTTTCCCATTGAGTTCCTTTCCTAAACTGTGCCTTTCAAATAAATAGCCCAAAATAATTATTTCATTGTGTCTATTGTTCGAACACTGCCTTTTTAATAAAAAAACAAAAAACAATTTTGCTACTCTATTCCCACTCCCTGTACTTTGCCTTCAAATTAAGAGGTCATATATAACTGATGCCTGGGAGTAGGGGTTGCTTGGAGAGAAGAGCATTGTGATAACTCAAGCAATCACTGGGGGTTGTTTCAAATTTCATAATTGTAAATGTGCAGGAAATCCTCTGTGTGTTTTGATGTAAAGTATTTAAATTCAACCCGTGTGTTGTCGTATCTGTTGTATCTGTAAGTTCAGTAGAAATACAAGTCAGTCAATTTGTGCAAGTAATTTAAAATTGTATATTGTGTTGTGCCACAGTGTCGGTGGCTGATCTTTGGGTTGTTTGATTGTTCTTTGTCAGACCTTATAGATACTATACACCAGCCTGGTTCCTAGCTCATTGGTGGTACAAAGGGTATTTGCTGGGGGGGTGACATACATTGGAGGCCTCACTAAAGTTGAATCTGTATAAGTTCTTTGGGTGTGCACCACCTTACTTGGGGGGGAAAGGAACTCCCTGAGTTGACAGTGACTGCCTAGTACATCGTGACAAAGCTGGGGGCTCATGGCCGGGTTTAGAGAGAGTCTTCACTTATGATAGTGCAGACGCAGCAGACTATTCATTTGGGTGTAATTGCATTGCAGTGGATGGAGAGTTGTGTTGCATTGTGCAGGTGCTATTCAGACCTGTACCCTGGGTTCCAGGGCGGTGTATAGATGAAACAGTGTTGATTTTGAGTTCCCATTGTGGAAACTAAGCAGGAACAGGGTTGAGATTTTAGCCCTTGCATAGAGAGTATATAAGGTGCAGAACCCATTTCAGAATGAGCACCGTAGAAATCAATGTGGCCAGGAAACACCTCCTATCAAAATTGTTTATTAAAGTTGAATGGGGAGAAAGAGAACATGAAATGTGGCAAGCCAGAATGATGCAGGAAGTTACCCATGCAAATGTGGACATGTGGCACGATAATGGGATTTTACATCAGGCCCTGACAAACATTTACATGATACAAACCAGTAAAGATGAGCAATTTAAAATGCCATACATGTATTTCCAAATGCTGATCATGGAAGATAGACACCAAAATAGTGTGGCCTTTGTGCAAAGCCAGGCTGAGCTTTTGAATAAAGCCCAGAAAGAGCAGAAACAGAAGTGAAAGCACAATAGAGCCAAAATGCAAAGTTAAAATTGGGAAATATTATTAAACAGCTAAAAGATGAGTTGAAAACACAGCAGCGAGAAAATGTACAGTGAGAGACTCAATTTTCTGCACTGCAAGGAGAGTATAAAGAATATGTTGAAAATCTGTGAATAAGGCAACACAAATTAAATGAGCAGGTAGTTCACAATAGAGCCTGCTTAGAGGACATTTTCACATTGCAATCACTTGAAAACCAACTGAAAGCTGAAAACAGTCAGTTAATTATTAAGGGGGTTGATTTTCAGGTTGAGTTTCATCAGGTGCACCAAGATCTCAATACCTTGAAACAGCAGAGAGAACATTTGAGGGTACAAAATAAAAAATGAAGTCAAGAGAATAGTACCCTTTTTCAGGACGTGCATCAGTTAAGGACAGACATGGAAAAAAGGGCGTCATGTTCTCAGGAACTGACTGACAGTGGTGACAAAATCAACAATTAACGTTATGTGTGAGGCAAGCAGAGATTGACCTAGAGCAGGCAACACAGGGCACAATTGTGCAAGGGGAGGAGATTAGTCTCCTGAAAAAGAAACACTATGAACATGCGCAGATGATGCAAGCCTCACAGAAGGAAAACGAGTCCTATTGTGAAGAGAACAAGGGACTAAGAGGCCGATTAGTGGCACAAAGTATAGTGCTAGAAGCCACACAAGCACTGGTGTCAGAAGTAAAAACTCAGGCCTCTGCATACCACCAAGAGATAGGGACTGAGAAAAACAAATGTGAGAGATTGGGAAGTGAAATTGCTGATTACAAACAGGCTTTGAGGCACCCCAACCAGTATGGGTATGGAAAAGAGCCCTCTGATTACGTAGTGATGACCTCATTACCAGAGACCTCAAGCCAACTCACCACCTCATAAAACAGAGTGCATCTGAATTCATGCATACCACTTCTCAAGAACATGGGAAAATGAGGCAGCTGGACTCAACCAGGCCTAGACCAACTGATCCAGAAGGCCAGTCCTTATCCGACATCAATGAGGGTTCAGGGTTACCAAGTAGAGGGGAAGGTGGCCAGACCAGTGGTCCCTGGGAATTAAAAAATACTCTGTCATGTACTTCTGAACAGAAGGGTTCCTATGATGAAAAACTCAGGCAGTTGGACTGGCAGAAAAGGAAGTTGCTTTACAGAAAGAGGGCTTTACAGAAAGAGAAGAATCAGAGTTTATGCCTCTCTGGTGCGAAAAGGGGAGTACAAGGAAAATAACCCTTAGAGCCCACAGCACCACAGGAGAAAAGAGTCCAGACCCTGTAATTCTGGGAGGCATTCCCAGTCTCATAGAGGTAGGGAGTGCTTAGAGGACAGGGAATGGACCACCAACAGTAGCAGCTCTGAGTCAGAGGAGGAGTGGACTTAGGTGCAGCAAAAAAAGAAGTCTGCCAAACAGACAAAAGCTCTGGTGAAAGACCCAATTTGGCAGATAAAGGCCATAAAAAGCTTCATGACTCCCTACCATAAGATTGCAAAATACTTGGTATGAGAGCATCTAGAGCTTTATGATCAAATTATGACATCATTTGGTATTAGAAATGATGGGAATTGCATGTAAATTCCTAAGTGGACATTCTCCCCTGAATACTCCAGCTTCTTTGCATGGCTGGAGGACCAGGAACAACAAAAATGGTTGACCTACAAGGTGGCCATTTTGAAACACTGCTCAATTCAAAGGAACCTGCAGGATGCCTGCAAGGCGGCATACAACTTTCAGAATGGGGAAGACCAATTGTCAGAGAGTTCATGCAGGAGCTGAAACGAGCATTTGCACAGAATTTTAGGTGGGTGAACACCAATAGCCGGGAGTTCATCAACACATATTTTCACACTCTCCCAAAATACATAATCACCCTATTAGTAAGGGATTAGCATGAGAGTAGGACCCTGGGTTGGGTGGTAGAACAGAGCACCAGGATCTACGAGGTCCAAAAGCCCTCTGAAAGTAAGAATAACCAAATAAAAAACAAACATTCAAACACACCTGTCGCTGCAAAGGAAGCAAAGGTGAAAAGTATTCCCCCATTGGACTTGATGACGGGGGGCCTAAAAATACTCCTCCTATCAATCAGCAGAAATTTAGAGCGAGAGGAGACCCTCGGATCCAACCCAATTGGGTGGTAGCGAGGCAGGATACCAGACCAACACTCCATCTGACCCTGCCACCTACATCAATCCAAGATACAAGGGTAACAGACCGATCCTGGGGTATGTTTTAGTTGCAATAGGGGTTATTTACATCAACTTCTTATGCCCGGCGACCAGTTTTCTTGCTGTTCCTTGTAGACAGTGTTGCATATGTGAGGAAAACAGAGGTCTAAAAAAAACCTCTGATAAGTACAATAGTATAATAGTATAAGATCCTCATCAAACAAATGTGCCACAGTGTGAGCACAGTTTTCAAATTGTTTATTTAGAACAGGCCCTCTGGTGACACATGTTTCAGGACACCTAGTGCCTTTTTCAAATCCAGGGCATTACTTTCATCCAACGTAAAAAATATTTGAACAAATTAAATGTAACATGTTGATATTTCTACACTCCCCCAGCGCAGAAAGGGGGGCCTGACCAAGTAAGTACCGCCCTGGGAGACTTCCCTCAAAATCTCCCTCCAAACATTCCTCACGAGGGAAGAAATATTCCACCCCCCAACATAAGCTTCTTTCCCAGATACCCTTCAAACCGTTATTTCCAGAATAATCCTCCGCTGTCTCCCTGCTTATTGGACAGTAAATTCCAAAATCTGGGAGAAGGGAGACCAAGGATGGACGATTATCAGGGAAACTCCCAGTACCCAAACTACTCTAGGAGAAGTGACAGCTACCTTTTCCGGGAGCAGCAAAGGTATGAATCCAGACCTCCCTACCAACCAGAAAAAATGACACAACTGGAGCGACAAGTCCAACAATTAACCCATGACCTGGGTCGCATGTTGAGTGCTTAGCAGAACCCTCAACTTGAAACTGCTGCCCCGAATAATTTAACGCCGGGTCTGATGCCCTGATGGGGCAATGACGGGAAGAAACCTCCAACAACCAACAGGTTCCAGATGAGGCGGCCCGGGTGGAAGGGAGATGCGAAGCCCTAGAGGAAGCTTTCTTTTCTACCTGAACAAAACCCCTGGAAACCCCTAAACATTAATCTTCTAACCACGTAAAGCTGGAAGCTAAAGAACAGAGGGTAAGTAGGAGAAATCAAAAGCCAAAGATGACCCCTGGAGGATTCAGGGAGGAAAATCGTCTCTTACAGAGATGGAGGGATCCAACCCAAGGGTAAATGGGTCCCAAGAGACCCTGATTTTGAAAGGGTAAGTATGAAAACCAAACCAGAGCAAGAAGCTCTTAAACCCAAACAATGTCACACAGGGGACCCAGAAATCACAGATGTATCCTCCCCCCAAACTGTCTCCAGGAAAAAGAGGACAGCAAAGAATCAGGGGGAAAAGGGGATTTCCCAATCCCACCTGTTTCTAGGTGCAAAATCTTTTTTACAGATTCCCAAACTCTGACACAGAAAACTCTCCAAGATCACACAGTGTCGGAGTTCAATATAAAAAAGTTGACCTCAAAGCTGGCCCAAAATGAACATTTTCTTTGCCCCCTTGAGGAGAGAGAAGGAAGATTGTATGCTCCTATCAAGCTACAGCATCAGTGTGCATTATCAGCGTTGGTGGATACTGGATCACAAGCCACTGTCCTGTCCAAGAAGGCCTTTGATCAACTAAATTCAGCAAGGGGGAGAGTCACCAAATTCCCCTCAAACCTCTTCCCGGACAACTCCAAAACATCGATGGGAATGATATTTCCATCAAAGGGACTGTGGATCTAGGGATAAAAATAGGGCAGCATAGGGTGAAACACCCAGTTATAGTCGCCACTGCAGGGGGCACAGTTTGTCTCTTGGGGAATGACCTCCTTCAGAGGTTGTCACCCCTGACAGACTGCGTGAACAAGGTCCTCTAGAATCAGACTAACCAGCCAATTAAATTTAAACAAAGCACAAATTATGCGAGGTTGAATGGCACCTGCCACATGATTGAACAATTAAATATGACAAAATAGAATTCCATTTTAGGAGCAATCAAGTCCCAGACATTACCAACATCTCTGTAGAAGAACAAACTGTTGATGGGAACTCTTCTCCTTTCTTGAAAATCAACCTTCCTCCCAGTTTTAAGTGGTATTCTACACTGGAAGGGAATACTGTGAAATGATGTACTAATTCAAAATCAGAGGAAAACCCAAATGCCCTGATAAAAGATGATGAAAAACCAGCTCAGAGTTTGACTGACCTCCAGATAAAGGGTGAACGGCTGTTTTTCCCAAGTCAGGTAAATGAGTGGGAGGAGCCTGTTCTCACCAGAGTATGCCTGAATAACAAAAGAAGCTTCATCAGTGAAGCATTGTTCAGGAAACTCCCAAAAGATCAGACCATTCCCACATTTAAATTGATTGGTATGTGGGGAAAGGGCATGGGCACTCCAAATTCCACCCATCTCCTCCCTAGCAGGTGTATGCTAAAAATTTCCATTGGTGACAAAAGCATAGGACATAATTGTTGGGTTGTGAGAGATGTTCCCTGTGCCTTTTACTTAGGCAGTGACATTCTTTTTTTTCCAACTGTTTTTTATAAAATTTTGCATACAAAACAGTACACAGTAACACCAACTAGGGGCAATGTGCCCCCCTACCTCTTCCGATTCTTGCATACATCTTTAACATGCACACAATTTCAACAATCTCTGTACAGGTCTTAGATCCGTCAACATTAGAAAGTTGTCCATGGATTGTGGTCCCAGTCATTTTCGCACCTTGCAAATGCTTTAAACGTTCAGTCGCCTCAGTTGTGGATGTACACAGGGATACAACCCGAGGGGGGCAACTATTAGATGTTACCATGAGGTTCCTGTGGACTGGGGTCGGTTCCAGGGTCTGCCTCCCTGGCCCTATAACTCCTGAAGGCTGCCCAGTAGTCTTTGGGTTTGCTGTTAGGTGGAAGCGTAAGGTTGTACTGTCTCCCGCTGTTCACAGCTAGACATGAGATTGGGCCAATGTTGAAATGTGGGTGCTCTGTTGGCCCCCCATGTTCATGCCATAAGTGATCTAGCAACCACGGAGGCCATACCAAAGAGGAGTTTCTCGCTCCGCGTGCCTGACTCGACTAGGGCTACCAGCTAAATCTCGAGGGCGAGTGGTATGTGGATGTCGGTCATGCTTGACATTGCTTCAGCAATTTTAGACCACTAAGACTGAACCTGAGGGAGAGCCACGCGACATGGTAGAAATCTGCAGGTGCCTGATGACATCTCTTACAGTTCGGGGGTCTGAGTGGGATCAGCTTGTTCAGGCTGAGTGAGGAGTAATATATCTGATGTAGGAATTTAAAATGAATCAGGCGAAATCTATTGTTAACGGAAATCGATTTGGTCTGGATGCATATTAAGCTCCACTGGGCATCCGTCAGTGTGTTCCCCAAGTTGCCCTCCCATGTATCTCTGTGGAGTTTTGCACTTGGGGGTCTGAGCGACCTGGCCAGGCTATATAGGATTGAGATCAGCTTCTTGGTGGATGTCGGGCGTAGTGGTGTATACCATTAAATGGGATGTGGGAGGCGCATTTGGAAAATCCGGACAGCTAGCTTGTAGCACCTCCCATAGCCTGGAAATACAAAACTTGCGTGATGGGGGTCTATTTGAGGTCATCCCATGAGATAAATCTTCCCTCGGGGCAATATTCCCTATTGTGTTGATCTGTAGGTTTGTGAAATGTTGTAGAAAGATAGCCTTGTGTGTGAGTTGTATGTCCCGAACGTGATATATGGACATGGTGGGGGAGTACCATTGTTCTAGCCCGGTCCATTTCGCCAGGCGATCCCATGCTCTGAGGGTGATATCCAAAGGCTGTACTTCTGCCCTTGTGTATCGTTCCCACTTGTCCCATAGAAGTCCCCTGAGATAATTTGGTCCGGTAAGAGCTTTCTCGAGGAGCGTGTGGGGCAGGTCGCCTGTGGGGGACCACCACCAGACGGCATGTTGAGCTTGGGCAATCAAGCAGTATAGAAAAAGGTCAGGTACATTCAGGCCTCCCTGGGAGCTCGGTCGACATAGGGTGTCTAATAATAGTTCCAGGCCAGACTGGGACATTGTTAAAGACATACAATAATTTTGGCTGGAGCACCATCTTGGAAAGTGAGATCTGAGCTGATTTGGAGATGGGAAGGTGCACCCTGTGTTCCAAGCACTGTAGGGCTGTAATATAGTTCTCATATAAACTAACGGGAGATGTGGACACGCAAATGCCTAGATAGCGGATTGCCTGTGGACACCAGGCAAAGGCATTACTGATGTTATGTGGGGAGACCCCTGCAGTGAGTGGGAGGACCTCTGACTTGGTCCAATTGATTTGCAGGCCTGATAGGGCCCAATATTTGGTGATCTCTTCTACAGGATTCCGGTTGGTTTGCGGGTATTTTACATATATTAACATATCATCCGCGTATAAAGAGACAATGGATCTGTGTGAGCAAAGTCTTACCCCTCTATGGGTGGGGTATTCCCTCAGGGCGCACGCCACCGGCTCGATTGCCAGGGCAAACAAAATGGGGGAGAAGGGACAGCCTTGTCTAGTGTCTCAGGATGGAAGAATAGGTTTGTATTGTTTACGATTAGTGTACACCAAGGCTCTTGGGGCCATGTATAATAATTGAACCCAATGTAGAAACGAGGTGTCAAGGCCAGCCCGATGGAGAACCTCAAACAAAAACAGCCATTCGATAGAGTCAAATGCTTTTTCAGCATCTAAAGCAGATACTGCTATTGGGACCTCCAGGTTCACTTTATGCATCTGAGTGAATAATCTCTGCCAGTTGTTTTGAGTGCAGTGCCCAGGTATGAAGCCTGCCTGATCTGGAAGGACCAGGCTGGGCATGTGTGGCTAAAGCCTGTCCACTAAAAGCTTTGCTAGCTAGGATCTTGTTATTGGTGTTCACCAGTGATAAGGCTCTATAGGACAAGCACTTCCTGGGGTCCTGGTCTGGTTTAAGCAGGCCCGTCACTAGGGCTGTCCTGGTGGACTCCGGGAGCATGCCTTTCGAGCTGGCTGCTTCAAACATATATTTTGGCAGTAATGCCGTCAGTCCCAGGGGCTTTACAGTTGGGGAGGAAACGGATTACCTTAAGTAATTCTTTGTCCCAGGGGGGATCATTTAACTGTGTTCCATCTTCCGGGTCCAGCCATCCCAAGGCAATCCTATCTAGATAGTGCACAATATCGTCATGCCCTGCTGTACTCTGGGTAGCGTAAAGTTTCCCATAGTATTGTAAGAATGTGTCATTTATTCTCCCGATATCCCTGGTGAGTTCCCCATCAGACCTCTCTCTTTCTATTATGGGTTCTAATTGCTGTTCCTGCCTTATGATCCATGCTAGAGTCTTACTAGGGCAGTCCCACTCCCCATACCTAGCGGCCGCTATTGGATCTGCCAAGAATCTTTCCTCGCTGGCCATCAGTGAGCGAATCTCTTGTTCCTTAACCTCCAGAAGTTTCTACGGATACATTTTAGGGCGTCCCCCTCCTGGGAGATACACCAGCCCTGGATATATACTTTAAAAGTTTCCCAGACCACCCTGGGGTCAGGGACTGAGTCAGTATTTAGTTGGAAGAACTCGATAATAGCTTGGCGGATATCTTCACGGAATGCTATGTCCTCTAGTGCGTGGGCTCTAAATCTCCATCGGAGTTGCTTGTGGGGTGGTGATTGGACCAGTGAACTGCACCAGGACTGGGGAGTGGTCAGACAGGGTTCGGGGTAAAATCAGCACTCTATAGGTCACTCGGGCCAGTTCTGGGGACATTTGGATGTAACCCATCCCGTGGACGTTCAAGTTGAAAGTGAATTTGCGACTTGTATTTTCGGAAGGATCTTGGGGTTAGTCACCCTAAGTTACCTGGGAGCACCAAACATAGTATCCCTCCTCACTGTGCTCAGAGAGGCGCAGCTCCACCTCACTGATGAGGCCTAACAAGGCTGAAACACGTGTATGGGGTTGCTGTTGGTACTCTTGTTCAGAAGGGAATTGCCATAGCATTTCGGTGCTGGACTGCCCATGTGGGCGGGACAAAGACTGATATGCAAGTGGATATTTCCCATCTGTGAAAGGTACAGTGAGCAAAAAGCAGATATCTGCGAACTCTCACAGTGGTTAAAAACCACTTAACAGGTTATCATGTTGTGTTCTTTCGAGAGAGGGGCGCCGGCTACCTTTTTTTTATGAGTCGGTATTTAGTTGGAAGAACTCGATAATAGCTTGGCAGATATCTTCACAAAATGCCAAGTCCTCTAGTGGGTGGGCTCTAAATCTCCATTGGAGTTTCTTGGGGGAGGTGATCGGACCAGTGAACTGCACCAGGACTGGGGAGTGGTCAGACAGGGTTCGGGGTAAAATCAGCGCTATATAGGTCACTCGGGCCAGTTCTGGGGACATTTTGATGTAATCTATCCTGGAGGAACTCCCATGGACGTTCAAGTAGAAAGTGAATTTGTGACTGTCAGGGTAGTGGAGGAGCCATATATCGACCAGGGCATAATCAGCTGCGATGGATGTCCATTTTTTGGCTACCTGGCTGAGGATTGTCTGTATGGATGAGGACCTATCTTGGAGCAGCAATAGTGCATTGTAAAATCCCCAGCCCACACCACCTCATAATCCGGGAATTTGCATAGGTGTTCAGAGCATGTCTGGAAAAATTCCGGGCAGTCATAGTTAGGGCCATATATGTTGATGAAGAGAACAGACCACCCTGCTATTTCCCCAGCTACCAAGACAAAGCAACCCTTCTCATCAGTTATCAGGTTGTGCAGTTTGAATTGCAATGATCAGTGTATATATATCGCGACTCCCTGGGAGTGGGTGGTGTAGGGCGAACCATATCTGTCGATACCCCAACCAGCAGGACGAGGGAGTTTGTGTTCTTCCCCAGGTGGGTCTCCTGAAGACAAAGGACGTTCACGTGATGATTCCTGCCATAGTTTGTAATCAGGCGTGTTTTTTTCCCCCTCGGAAGTTCCATGTAACCAAGGTTTTATCTGTATTGGAGGGAGTAGCTACCCCCCAGGGTTGTATCACATTATGATGGGACTGAGGTTTGTGACTGGAGGATGTATTTTCAGCGTTCTGGGTTCTCGATAATGTGTTAAGTGCTCAGTTAATTCTGTGTGTGAAAAGGACCCCAAGGTCTTGGAAGAAAGTTCCCACCCGCCCATCCCCCCTAAAACTGTAAACGCCCCCCACCTACGCCAGAAACACCAACCCACCGGCCGAATCAAACCACCCCCTCCCAAATAACACTAAACATCAAACCCAAACAAGTTTACTTTGCTGCTGGGTGCAGGTCGTGCCGGCGGCTATTGTACTTCTTGTTGACAAGAGGCTTGTTGCCACAGTTATCATTCACAATTACGTTTCCATTTTTATTGGTGACTCCAGTAGTTGCCATGCGGAGCCCTGGGCGGGCGCCAGGCGGTTCCCACTGGTTAACTGTGCTCAAAAACTCATCCACCACCAGCCCAGCATAGGGAGATCGGCGGGGGTAGGCCCCGGGTCCGGCATTTCTGAGGCGTATCACTCAGCGGCATCTGGATATGTAAAGAACAATGTTTTCCCTTCATGTACAACCCTGAGTTGCAGGGAACATCATTGAATAGCGTATGTCCTTTTTCTTCAGGATGTTTTTTGCATTTTGGAAAGGTTTCCTCTGATCTTGTACCTGTTGGCTGAAGCCCAGGAACAGGCGTATCGTTGACAAGCCCCACCTCAAAGTCTTTTTTACTCTTGCTGCCCGAAGCAGGGTGTCTCAGTCTCGGTAGTTGAAGATGCAAGTGATTATGGCCCTCTCGGAGGCCAGCAGCGGTGGTCTGGTCGCTAGTGAACGATGGGCCTGCTCCACCATGAACAGGTCGATGACTGGCGGGTAGTCGAGGACCTCATTGAGCAATATTTCCAAAAACTGTCCCATATTGTCTATTGGGGTGGACTCTGCGGCCCCATGATTCTTATATTATTTCTTCTCGATCTCCCTTCAAGATCATCATTCTCGGCCACAACTTTTTGACCGTTTGTTGTAGGGATGCAACCTCTCGTTGGAGTTCAGCAATTTTGTCCTCCCTATCTCCGATGTTCCGTTTCCGCCATTCTGCCACACAGTTTGTCAATTTGGATCGCGGAAATGTTAGGGCATCAATTTTAGCACCAAGATTGTTCGTGCTACTTTTTAACGCTAACAGTGTTTGCTTGAGGGCTGTCCAAATGGGAGGGCCCATGGCTGTCCTCCTGTTGTGGTGGGTCTCGGTCTGTTCTGGCAAATTGGGCCATTTTTGATTGTCTCTTTTGGTTGCCCATTCCCGAGGGTTTCCCTGTAGGTGAGTTACCAGTTGTGTCGTTGGAACCCTTAGGCCGTTCGAGATGGAAAGGGGTCTCCTGAGGATTGCCAGTGGGACTTCAGACCTCCACCAAGGTAGGGGTTTACAGGGTGTCTATGTGGGCTTGAGGCATGGTGCAGGTGTGGGCTATAACATTTCCAGAGGGGGCCAGCCGCAGACAGGAAGAGCAGCCACATGTGGGGCTCTGGATGTCCAATCGGGGACTAGACAATGCACTGCAAGGAGCGGACGGGGGGCAGTAGTGTGAATAGGGGAGCCACAGGGGCTGTGTGAGCATCCAGAGCTGCAGTTTAGTTGACGGTCCCCTGGGCGACCAATAGGCTCCTGTGTGTCGCTGATTAGGATAAGAGGAAGACGATGGCGAACACACCTCACTTCCACCCCGTCATTGATGGTTGAGGAGTAGCTGCAGCAGGGTTGTTGGGGCAGGGATGGGCGGTTCAGGGTGCGGCCCCTGCAAAGACCCACACCAGGTGCAGCGGGGCAGCTTTGGGAGTAGTGAAACCCAGCCCGGCACCTCCCCCAATGTTGGACCTCTGTGACCTGCACATTTTTAGGAGAGTGGGACTGGAGGGAACTATTGGTCTTGATCCCTGCTGTGTTGGGATTAATGGCACTGCAAATCTGCGCCTGCGTGCCCCGCAGGAAGTAGTAGCCTCAGTGTTTGGGTTGCAGGGTGCCGAGATCTCCCAGTCAGAGGGGAATAAGCCTCCCTGACCCCAGGCTGGGGGAGGAAGGAGGGTAGCACGCCTAGATTCCCCCCTCGCAGGCCCCTTGACTCACCATGCAGAGAAAACAGGGGGAGAGCTAGATGTTGTCCGGCTTCGGTTCTGCCTTTTTCAGGCCTCTGATGTGGCACCCCGCAGTTGGGTCTCTTACCCATGGAGCGAGTGTGTAGTTGAGGATTCCACAAGTCAGAATGGTAGCCGCAGCCACAAGCCCCGCTCTGCGAGATGTATGTGTGTCGGCAGACTGCGCAAGCACCCGAGTCAACACCCCCCATCCAGGCAGGCCTTGCGTAGTGCCTCAGGGTGGGTCACGGGCCGGAGCACACAGGGTCCAGATGTCACCGGCGCCCCTACGGCTCGCAAGACAGGCCCCGCAGCACACCAGGTGCAGCCCCCTGGCCAAGGAGCCTTGTATGTGTAATGGAGTTCGGATCGGCAAGCGTGCGGTGAGCGGGATTCAGGGGGGTCACAGTCCCACGATGCTATGACACACATAGGGGTTGGCAGGGCGGCCAGTGTGCCCCCCTGGAGGGAAAAGTCCTTCACGATGAGATTGAATATCTCCCCAGGAGGTAGTTGCAGGAGGTGCGATGAGCTGATGGGGTTGGGCTGTCCGCAAAGTCGAGGCCTCACTGCATGGGACACCAAAGGCTTACATGGGAACCTCAGGATCTGTGTGGTCCCCAAGGACCGTGCTGGTTCCCCCGTGTTCAGCTAGTGTTCCGCTTCACTATTCAGTCGGTTTCACAGGCGGCCACTGGACTGGAGTGCAGGATATATTGGCATATGTCAGAGCCTCTGCGGGAGCACTTTCAGGCAGCAGCCATTTCACGAGCCGTGCAACACCGCCCCCAGGCAGTGACATTCTTATCAATTTGCGATTAATTTGGACCTAATTAATAACAAAGACTGGTCCTTGCAGTGACATTCTTAATCGATTTGTGATTAATTTAGACCTAATTAATAACAAAGCCTGGTCCCGACTGGGAGGTAACCCCATGGGCTTCGACAACACTGAGAAAAGATTGCTGCCTAATATGGTTGAAGTTCAAGTGAGAGAAGAGGTTACCATCCCAGGACAGGTGCAACAATTTACAAGTTCCCTAAAAATTAAGCAAGTACAGAACCTCAAAAACCAGGACGCCTATGTAAATTTGAATTATTATCTCCAACAACAAGGTGTGTATTCACATCCAACACCCCTAGCTGACCTAGAACATGACATCATTCGAATATTGGTGGATTACAATGACCCTCGAAAGTATGACTTTGGGCGCATACACCTTTATTGGAATGGAGGTTGATGCCCGACATTTTTCTATTGATTTAGGTAATGAGATCCTTGGGCCAATTACAAATGACTGATACTGCTGAAATTGCCAAGCCCAAGGTCTTTCCAGGCTTTAAGCAGATGGTCGAAGAACAAATCAATTTTTCTGATGCATGTGAGACCGAGCAGCAAAAACAGAAGCTGAAACAGGTGTTTCTGAATTTTCAGGATATGTTTGCAGTGGATTCATATGACTGTGGACTCACAGAGATACATTCAACCACCATACCCATGGACCCCAAGATGGCTTCAATATTTGTGAAGCAATACCGGTTACCTCTCGCGTCCATGGATTAACTCACAGAGATTATAAAAAAATGTACAATCCTGTAGGATAATTAATCCAATTCACAGTACCTTTAACAACCCAGTACTGGCAAGATTCAAACCCAATGGCCAATGGAGACTTTGCGCAGAACTAAGGGAGTTAAATAAATGGGTCCTCATGTCCAGATTGCCCCTTCCCTACATTGATCAGGGACAGGTCCAGATCCAAGGGTCAAAGATGTATACCGCCATTAACCTGACCAACGGTTACTGGAGAGTACCCGTGAGTAGGGAAGACCAGTATAACCTTGCCTTTACCTTCGGGGGGCAGCAGTAAACGTGGACCCAAACCTATTTATTGAAATTAATTATTGAAAATGAAAGACCCTACTTCTCTGCGGGAACTAAGAAGCCATCTTGCACTCACTAATTATAGTAGGAAATTCATTGAAGACTACGCAGAGGCCACTCTACCTTTGGTCCATTTATTAAAGGTCGGGGTCAAGTGAGAGTGGGGTCCGGAACAATCTGAAGCAGTAAAACAACTAAAGAGAAGCCTTTCCCAACCCCTTTGTTTGGCTTACCCCATAAAGAACAAGAAGTTCTTCTTTGAGACATGGTTCTCAGATACTTGCTTAACAGCGATATTATACCAAAAGCATGACAAGGTCAACAGAATATTCTTGTACACAAGCAAACATTGTCCTCTTTGGAGGAAAAATTCAACGATTGCAAAAAGGCACTCCTGGCAACGGTGTGGGCATTGAAGAATTACCACCCATTCATCCAGGGGGAGCACATCATTGCCGATGCTCCTCACCAACCCTTGTAATATCTCCAAAGTGACCGAATACAAACAGGGAACGTAAGTAGTTCCAGAATTACTTCCTGGATTCTTTGCATGCAAGGCTTTTCTGTGGAGGTCAGATATGGCAAAAACAAGAAGAGTCCTCTAGCGCAAGGATTGGCTGACTTGCATGACTCTGTTCAAGAAAACCGTCTCGAGGACGAAAGTCTAAGGACCAACATTTGGTCAAATTGGAAAAGGTCAATTATTTTTGATCAAACAGACCTAAACCGGTTCTTCTGGGTCCATTATTGTGGCAGGAAGCACCGCAGATATTATTGTTGAATATGCTCTACTCCTTCTTGAAGGGGGATACTCCCATCATAGAGTTCGATTTTTGTGGCTTCCCACCATTTCCATGGCAACAGTGTATGGGTTTGAGTGATGCCATGGCCAACTGGAGACTGCCCTTAATACAACGTTGTGCTCATGCAGCCTTGTCTGTTGGTCTCGGATGGCAAAGTCCCACTTTTAGCAGGACTATGTTGAGGTGTTTCAGAAAGTTTTGCATTTCCACTAAGACAAATTGTACACTCTTGTCTGTAATGATTTGTTTGGCTATTCCTTCCCAATTGAAAATTGCGCGCAAGGTATCTATGACTGAGGGCATGGTAATGTTTGGAATAAAGTCATCTCTACGCATTTAGATAATCTACCATCACCATGACAAAACTGTGGGAAGGATTCATGGTCTCTGGGGTCCCTATGCAATCAAGGTAACTTTTTTCAATCTTTATAAATATTAGCTATCTTCTGTTGAGGATCTTGTTGTGTCTTGAGGGACTTGTTGCTGTCTCTACACAGCTAATAATGTTCCACTGTGATTTCAATCACATCATCCATTAGTGACCCCCAATATGCCTCACATGCCCTTCTCTTGGTTAAGGTGTCTCCTAACTGTCCTTTGTGGATTTATTGTATGGTTGTGAGTCTGATTGTGGAGGGTGGTGTAGCCTTGGCTCCACAGAGAAGCACAGTGACTTATGAAATGATTCAGGAGTGTTCTGCTTGATTGGCTATAGAGTGTGTGACAGCGACCATTCATCTGGTCATACACCAGCGACAAAGTGCTTGCCTTTGGTTAGAATGCCATCAGTTTCCATGGCTGTTCGCAACACATCTTTATTTATTTATTTACAAAAGCTTATATAGTGCTTTTATCCGAAAAATGCTTAACAGGGAATACATACAACTGTACAAAACAAAGGAAGGAAATCATGAATTGTGCTTACTATTATGCTTACCCTAAGAGTTACTTGCAATTTTCTTTGGACAAGGGGGCACGTACTTCTATTACAGCTGTCAAAAGATTTAGTTTGGGTTTGATGACCTCAGTTAATACTATATACTCTAGGCGTTCAACTGAATTTGCATGGTAGTCGCATGTGTCCTTCCTCAGTCTCATACCTACGGTTTTCATTTTCTGCAAGACTGTTTCAAAGGTGGTATTGTGGCAGGCATTGTAGATCAGGATGTTGTCCTGGAAACATACAGTAGCCTGTCATCTATTTCCTTACAGGTACTGCTGCTCTGCTGTTTGTTCTAGGAAAGCATATTCGTTTTTGCAAGTGTAGACACACAGTGCACGATCGCAAGCTGTACTTTCATTTAGCCCCATTGAACTTTCACTTTTGAAGCATTTCTTTGACTGCTAGATACGAGTATCCAGGCACTTACTTGCATGAATGGTTGTGTGAGTGGCAGAGAGCAAAGCAATCTCGTTTTGTGATGTTAAGGATTGCAAAAACCAAAAGTAGTTTTCTCTGAACTACATTTCCCAGAACCCTTTGGGTATATTTCCTGTGTTCAGGCGCTTCAGCGCCGGCGCTTCTGGGTCGTGTCGGTCTTCACCGGTCATCGCCGCAGCTCGCCGCCTTGCTGGCAATTCTTGCGTTTACAGGGCCAGTGACTAGCTGGTTCGCACATCGTCTCTCCCACAAAGTAAGTTTTAGATACTTTCTGCTCCTGCTTACTCATGTGTTTAAAGAAAACACAGAGCCAGACCAACATGAATAGACCCAAGATTGCGCCGTTGCTAGTTTTGTCTCTCTCTCTTCTTAACACACGCTCGCTATACAAGCATGGTGTGGAAATCTCCGACCTTACCAATGATCGGAAGCCTGATTTTTTTGGTATAACCGAAACCTGGCTCAACCCTGACCTTCCCACCCAGGCCACACTCTCCTTGCCTGACAACTACACTCTCTTCAGAGCAGACCGTTTGCTGGGCAAAGGTGGTGGAGTTGCAATGATGTGTAAGTCAAGCCTTGAATGTCATGAAATTCCCTACACTTCTCCGGAAGGCTGTGAGAGTCTATGTGTGAAAATAAAAACTTCCCCACACACTACACTAAACACACTCACGATTTATCGTCCCCCTAAAATCATGCCCCTTTTTGAAGAACAGTTTAGTGATCTCCTAGCTCAGTTCTGTGCCACCAAAGGCCCTGTTATTGTCATGGGTGATTTCAACTATTGGGCTAGTGACCAGCAGGACAAAGCAGGTACCAACCTTATGGATACCATCACCTCCTTTGGCCTCACCCAGTGGATGGAGTCTCCCACGCAAAGCAAGGGACACACCTTGGACTGCCTTTTGTCCCAAAATACCAACATTTCCGATATCTTGGTCACACTGTGTATTTGGTCGGACCATTTTCTCATCCAAGCCAAGATTTCACTACCGCCTCCTCCTCCTAAACTTAATACGAACCCACGTATTCAAAAAATGTCTCGCAACCTAAAGAATCTAACAGCCCCGAAACGTACTGAACTACTGTCAACTAAGCTTCAATCCGTAGACTACTTCGATGATCCCACAAAATTGATTAACCATCTGTCAACCAACGTCAAAGAAGCAGTTAACGACCTTGCCCCTCTGAAGGTGAAGACATTAAAGACTGAAACCACAAAGAACACATGGTTCAATAATGAAATTCTTACAGCCAGACAAGAAAAAAGAGCTCTTGAAAGAGCCTGGAGGAAAGACCCCAACGATAATACCCTGACAAAATATAAAAAATCCATCCTCAACTATGAAAAGCTCATTACAGAAGCAAAGGCCACACACTATAACGAAAGAATAGTGAATGCTAAATCTAACACCGGGGAGCTATTTAAAATCTTAGCGGATGCCTTTCTACTTAAGATTGATTCTCATAAAGAAAAAATCAGTAAAGCCTTTGGCAACGTAGCCATTACAAAATCCACTACTGATACCACTTCACCCAACAATACTGAATATATATATGTGAAAATACTATCCCTCCATTCTCTTTCACGCACTATACTAAAGATGAAGAATTCAAAATCTTTCAGGACCTCAAAGCCACATCTTGTCCAGCAGATGACTGCCCCACCAGCATCCTTAAGGAGTCCTTAGAGACCCTGGTCACATGGATTACCAAACTGGTTAACCTCTCCTTTGATGAGGGTCTGGTGCCGGACCTGCTAAAGTCAGCATGGATCACTCCTCTACTGAAAAAAGAAGGCCTTGACCCAGCCAACAGTGACAATTACAGACCCATAACTAACGTGCCCTATGTTCTCAAGATACTTGACAAACTGGCCTACTTACAGCTACAGGCCCATGTTGACATCTTGGGTACCCGTCAGTCGGGATATAGAGCTTGTCACGTAACTGAGACAGCTATGCTGGATCTCAGATCTACACTTGATAGCATAGCTGACAAAAACCAAGCTGCTCTGCTCATGCTATTGGACCTCGCCGCAGCCTTTGACCTAGTTGATCATAGCTTACTAGTGTCAAGGCTCGGAGAGGTCGCCAATTGCTCTGCAATTGCATTCAAATGAATCGCTTCCTTTCTGGGTCCCAGAATTGTAAGGGTTTGCATGGGTGATAAACAATCTTCTCCTATCTCTCAGACATGTGGAGTCCCTCAGCGCTCCTGTCCTTCGCCGCTGCTCTTCAACCTTTACATCCGGCCCCTTCTCGATCTTTTAAACAAACTAGGAGTGCAATATACAAATTACGCTGATGACACTCAGTTTGTTATTCAGTTGAGTGGCTCATACAGCAGCGATTCGGAAACCATTAACCGAATATATAAGGCCATACAAGATTGGATGGCTTGTAATTCTCTTGCTCTTAATGATAAAAAGACTGAACTCCTTATTGTGGCATCTAAAAACATCTGGGCAAAACTTGATCCTAACTACGCCTCTTTCCATATTGCCAATAACACCATCATAGTTCAAAAGAAAGTCAAAACCTTAGGAGTAGTACTTGATGAAGACTCTTCATGAAATCCCATATTTCTTGCATTAAATCTAGTTGTGGTGCTATTAACAAGAGAATTAGATATATTCGACCATTCATATCGGAAGAGAACTGTGCTCTATTGTCCACTGCATTGATACATTCAAGATTGGACTATTGTAACAGCCTCCTGGCGGGCACCACAGCCTCTAACATCCAATTCTTACAAGTGGCACAGAACAATGCCGTGCGTAATATTTTCAATCAGTCACGTCACACACACATCTCTACTTTTAAGAAAAAAGAAAAAACTCCACTGGCTACCCGTCAAACACCGCATAACGCATAAGATGCTTACTACGACCCATAAATGCCTCAGTCTCAGCGGCCCAACCTATCTGTCATCCCGTATAGGCATCAAACCTAACGTGAGGAACCTTTGCTCTTCTTCTGCGGTCACTCTCAATTATCCCAAATTTAGGACAGCCAAATTTGGAGGTACTACATTGGATGCTCAGGGTCCCCATTTATGGAACACACTTCCAGCTGGTATACGGCAGATCCAGAGCTATACAGCGTTCAAACGTGCCGTAAAGACTCACTTATTTAACCTGGAATAATCTCCTGACTCGCGTCTCCATCTGCCACTTATGCTTGTTTGTCTTTGTCTTGTTCTTGTTCTTTGTGCGCCATGAGGCCCACGGGCATGTTGGCGTGTTACAAAAATTAAAATAAATAAATAAATAAGAAATCCATCATTCATTGAAAACCAGAATCTGCAGATGATACCCTGAATGGCAACCTTGTGTAGGTGAATGTTTTGAAAGGAGTTATGACTGACCCTGAAGTCGTGTTTGATAGTACACATCCCTCATGTCACGTCTTGTGAATATTTTGTCATGTCAGAGCATGATTGAGATTTCTGATGTCAATGCATAGAAGAAGCTGGTTGGATGATAGTTTTTTGATTAGTACAATGGGGCTCAGCCATTATGAGAATTTTACTGGTTCTATGTTATGGTACACTTGCAGTCTCTATAAGAATCCTCTTAGCCCTTATTGAGCAGTGTCCAGTGCTAGACATACCTTGTGGTTCACCGGGATTGCTCCAGGATGCATCTTATGCAGCCAGTCTTCATGTAAATGAACACTTGTGTTGATCTATTATGCCTTCACAGTGGCATTATTTCTTGCATAGAATCTGTTCTTCACTTGCTGGGATTTAAGATTAGGTTCATTTTGGTCATGCCAGCCCAGCAAAGCCATTCTGTGTTTTGCAAAGTACACGTAACATTGTTGCCATATGTCCTTTAAATTCCAAGTGGTAGTTTCCCATGATTTCTTTGCATGTCAAAACAGATATACCGTTTAGGTCGGAGACAGAGGGCCTGATTCTGAGATACGTGTTATCATGGAAAAGTGCTGTGTCTGAGTTGACAGACACTTTTCCAGGAAGACATATATTCGGAAGTAATACGGGAGTGAGTGGTGGCAATAAACTAAGTCTGCCACTCCTGCAAAGCTGTGATTTACGGCATGGCAACAGCCTTGCCAATCACCTCACATGTAAGGGGCTGGCAAGGACTCTATTCAGAGGCCAGAACACCCTTCCTGCACCAGCCAAAAGTGGCGCTCATTAACGGTACTCTAGGAGGTGCTGTTAAACAACACAGCACACTTTTCCCCATTTTAAACATGGCATTTCTCCACTTCAGCAGCACTTTTCTAGTTTAATGAAGGTTTATGAAAACATTCTTAAATTAGAAAAGTGGCTGTCGTTTGGGAAATGCCCGCAATGCCACTGGAGCACATATTCCCCCCACAACTTGTGATTTTAGCAGCTTTTGCTGCTGGAAAGCAGATTTCCCTTCCAATATTTGCACCCACCTCAGAATGATGTTGCTGGAAACTGGAAGGGAGAATGTCGGCTTTACACACTATAATCAGCATGATCTCTGAATGAGGCCCAGAGTCTGTCATGCCATCTACAACATTGTCATCAACATGGACGGTGCAATGAAGCTTCTTTCTCTAGTTGGACTTGGTGTTTAAAGCCAGCACAGTGCGCTCACTTACTGGCTCTATTGCCATTACATTCTTGAACTTTTGGTAGCAGACTTCGGCAAAATGGCCAAAGTGACCACACATGGCACACTCCCTTTTCTTTGCTGGGAATGTGTATAATTCCCTGGGTGGTTTTCTCACTGTGCTCTGCGCCACTTTGCTACCTGAGTGTCCTACAGGAGATTAGGCAAACCTGTTGCCAATGTGAAGCCACTAAGTGACACACAAAGGACTAGGAGACAAGGAGTTGCATGAAATTGAATGTTTTAATATTCAGATACCTCTGGTGCATTGATGCAGCAATATTTATGGTTGGGCAGGAAAAGGGTTCAGGGCCGAGCCGGGAAGCATGGTGGTTGCCTCTTGCTCCACGCGTTAATTTGTCCTTTCCTCACTCCGAGCGTGGATGTGTTGAGACTTCCTGCTTCATTCTTTTATCCACACGCAATAGGCACGCGAGGCAGGGGTGCATACATTGGCCTCTGTCACCACTCTGAACCACTCACATCTTCACTTTTTATTCTGACATTAACTTTGCTGAAATTTCTGGGCAATTCAGGCAGAGGGATTTTGGTGGTTCAGACCAAATAGTATAATCTGTGGTTTGATTTTGGAATACAATGTGTGTATGCAAATGCAGGAGGGTTCACAGCAGTTGAGGGAATAAGCTTTATTTGAGGAATAAGTAGAAAGTTGAGAGTGGCGGCTGGTGACTATAAAAGGTGGTGGGGCGTAAATTTGTCCGGGGCGAATTTGGAAGCAAGAGAGCACAGCGAGTAAGCCCAACACATATCAAGAGGGGCACAGGGTTTTTTTCCTGGGAAAACTTCAGAGAAAGGGCTTCCAAAATGAGAAATTTACTGCCAAACCCACACAAACATGTCCTAAAAAGCATTTGGTTTTAGGTACTAATTGTGGTACATTATTCTTACGTATGCAAGTGTGATGGTGAAGTGTTTTACAGCAGCCTGTACTGAGAATAGCTGGTACTATGTTTTTATTGGGGGATTTGGGATTTTGAGAAATTCTAACGTGCACCTAACAGACTGGACTGCATTCGGGCGCAGGTGTTTACTAAGATTTATATCAATCAATGTGATCAAAATATTCACAATGTTCACAATGTAGCGGTTGGTGTATAGAATTTTTGGGTTTACTTAAAGAGGAAAGTTTTTAGTGCCTTTCTGAAGCTTTCCAGCGATGAGCATGCACAGATGGCAAGTGGTAGATGGTTCCATACCTTTGGGCCAAAGACCGAGAACCTCCTGTCCCCCTTTGAGATCTGTTTGGTCCGGGGCATGGCCATTAGTATTTTACCTCCTGATCTAAGATCTCTGGATGTCTCAAAAGGGTGGATCTTGGCAGTCAGATATTTTGGTGCATGTTCATAATAGCACTTATGCATCAAACAAGCCATCTTAAACTTTCCCTGATCTTCCACCATCAACCAATGAAGAGATCTCTGTGAGGCCGACACAGGATCTCTTTTTTCCAAATGGGCTATCAGCCTAACCGCTGCATTCTGTGCCCTTTGGAGTCTCATCATCTGTTTATTGGGGATCCCAGTAAATAGGCCATTACAATAGTCGAGATGAGAGTTAGTCAGCGCCCCTACGACCACTGCACGGTCTTCCGCTGCTACAAACGGAAACACATTCCTGAGCATGCGTAGTGAATGGTATATGGCTTTCACCTTGGCGCTCACCTGGGCTTCACTGCCTAGATTTTCCTGCCATATACATCCCAAATTCTTTACTTTCTTTGAGAACTGGATATCTTCTCCTAGGATCCGTGGGGTTATCTCTTGTTTTTCAGCCTTCAGCTTACTTCCTGCACTAAATAGAATAACCTCTGTTTTGGCCGCATTAAGCTGCAGCTGATTGCATGCCATCCATTTTTTGATTTCCTGCATGCACTGATCAATTTTTTCAAAGGCCTCCTCTAAGTTCTCTCTTTCCACATAAATCTGGGTGTCGTCAGCGTACGAATGGAATCTCAATCCAAACTTCAGTAAGATGTCAAATAGTGGCTGGATGTATAGATTGAAAATCAATGGTGACAATGCTGATCCCTGTGGGACTCCACATTTTAGCCGTAATAACTCAGATAGAAACCCTCCCAGTGTTACCTGCTGGGTCCTATCCTTCAGAAATGAGCTGAACCATTTTTCCACTACTTCTGAGGCTCTTCACACCCTTCCAATACATTGGATAATAATTTTATGGTTGATTGTGTCGAACGCCGAAGATAGGTCCAACATTAACAATATTGTAGATCTTCCTCTGTCTGCGGCTTCCAATAGATCGTCCTGGACTGCTAATAGGGCTGATTCAGTTCCATGATTTGGCCGAAATCCCGACTGGCATGCATCCAGGATGTTCTTGTTATCCACAAAGTCCTGAAATTGGCCACAAACCAATTTTTCCAGGATCTTAGTCAGCCAACATAAGTTAGCTACTGGGCGGTAGTTGTTAAGGACTGTTGGATCTAAATTTGTTTTTTTCAATAAAGGTTTTACCGGTGCTCCCTTCAGGGTGTTTGGGACATAACCCTCCTTTAGGGATTTATTTATAAACTTTGTTAAAAATGGCGCAAGATTTACTGCCAACCGAATGGCTGTACACGCCGGTATTGGAAATGCCAAATCCTTGGTAGGTTTCAATTGGAGTATCTGGGTCAGCACAGTTTCCTTATCAATGCTTTTAAAATGGAAACTCTCAGCTTCCTCTCTTGGATCTTTTAACTCTTCTGGGCGTTCCTCCCAGTTGTCTCCCATTTTCACTTTGGAGATATTTTTCTGGATATCCAGAATTTTTTCTTCAAAAAAGTTGTTACATTTGTTAGCCTGTTCCTGGGAGGCAATGGTAGGGGATGCTATGCACATGGGATTCCTAAACCTTGCTACTACGTCAAATAGTGCTCTGGCTTGATTCCCTGCCGATTTAATTTGTTGTATGCATGAAGAAATTCAATTAACTCTGAAGGAGTAATTTTCATCTATGAAGGCAGTTGATGGGCAGGGCTGCTCCCATTCGTGGAAGTACCTGACTGATTTACATATGGCTGGACCCCTTTTGCAATGGCACAATGCGGCGGAAAAACGGTGGTGTGGAGTGGTGTGGAATGTTGCCCAGAGCAGTGGCTCAGATTAATTCAAAACCTTCCACCCATCACGTTTTTGGTTTCAGTGCAGTCATGAAACACTACAGATATTTAGTCAATTTAGAAACTGTGTAGCCTGCCTAACATTACAGAGGCAGAGGAGGAACAGCAGACATCCCAAAAATGCTGCAAAACGATCAGTGTGACTTGCAGGTTCAAATCCGGCAATAGCAACTCAGACTTTCATCCATCCGAGGTCGAGGAGTTATCAACTTCGGTTGGGTGATATTGTATGTTAATATGTTCTATGTAAAGCGCTTTGGTAAAAACGCTATATATAAATAACACTTCATTATCACATAATTTAAAATGCAATTCTGCAATGCAGCCTCTTTACTGTACATAATAATGTTAAGCATGCATGCTATCATGTTGTGGGATGTTTTTACCCATGCATCCGAGCCCTACCACAAAAACTGTGCAGTACTGGCATTGAAAACATCATGATGGCCAGAGCTTCCCAGAAAATGCCCAGGGAAATGCATGAAGAATAGGCTGCCACCCATTTTTGCCGATGTTATGGGCAAAGAAGGGCACTGCCTAAAACCACCATTGAACTACCCACACAGTAGCCTGAAACCATTGGGAATGGCAATGCTGATTGCCAAAAGCAACCTAGAACTGTGGGGAATTAATTTCTTAAATCCCAAAAATGGTTGCATTACCAGTACTCACCACTATCAGAAAGCCTGCGTTTTAAAACAACACCAGACATTTGTGTAAAACTGAATAAATGAACCCAAAGCAGGCCAAAGAAAGACTTACTAAGAGGTGGATACAATGTAAAGTTATATTCTGAAGTGACTTGAAGGTTTATAACAAGACTGGCTGAGCTCTGCAGGTCTGCAGCAGCTTAAACTGAAACTGGATTTAAAATTACCAAAAATCGAAATGTGTAAATAAACTGAGGGACAGACTTGTGACTGCCACATAGTTTGTCACTGTTAAAATGTCATAGTTTTGAACTTAGAATCAGCATTCTAGCTGCATATGTAAAAATTGTCTTGACTTAAACTGGGGAACAAAAGGTGACATTTTATCTGAAACCTGGCTTAATGAAACTGAATTTTGCACAACAGCTGTGTTCCCAGGCCTAGCTGCCTTTTGCTGCTCCCACCAAAAGGGATATGACACTTCTCTGATTGAATTACCTGGGCTCTGCAGGAAATTGAACAAAGCCCTGTCCTGACTCAGGCAAATGTTTTATTATGGGGGTCGTAAAAGTGGCTTCCTCCTGGAAGGAAAGGGGAGAAGCACTGCCTGTGAGAGCAAGCTAGCTTGGCAGAACTGGAAAAAACAGAAATTCAACCTTGTGCTGGGGGAAACCACACCCCTTTGGGGCCAGAACATTAATCTAAAAAGATGGATCATTCATAGAGCAGACTTGTGAAAATTTTATAAGTGATATCATTATTCTTGTGATTTTTCTGTGCACATTTGAAGACGTGGTAGGACCCGGTGGTATGTTCAGGGGGGTTTTAGCGGAAAAGAGGATATTACTCTAAATGTATGTATGTTAAAAATCTGACACTCCACCACCTAATGCCCACACACCATGGGCACATCTGTGTAAATGCGGGGAAAAATCCAATATTGGTAACCTGACTAAAAAGTGAAATATGTTGCCATTTTTGAACCCAAGCTCCTAGGAAGAGCAGATTTGGGACAGAGACTACCTCATGTGATAGGTAATATGTACATGCTATGACAAACCACTATGTATTTGAGAAATGTGCATTTTGAATCAAATATAGATTTGTGGGCAAACTGACCAGGGGAGGATCCTCTGACCCATAAAACCTACAGCATCACTCTGACTCACAGTTCCTTCCCCAATCATGGGAGAGGGGAGAATTGGGCCAATGACAAGTTGAAAGAGGGGCTGGCTAGTGATGCTGCACACACACCCACTTTCAAAACACATAAAAGCAGACAGTCAGGACAGATAGAGACATTCAATTCCATTTGCTGCGGAGCATGCTGCCGGACCATACAACATCCAGAGATCCAGACTTCAAATCCATCAATCTACAGAACCTGTAGCAGTACTTAGAAAGCAGAGCAGTATCCAGAATCCAGAGAGGCTAGACCAGCAGAGCAGAGCTGACCCAGATCACTGTGAAGAGACCCAGACCAGACCGGAGTCCAGTCCAAAACCTGACCAGATCCGTGGCGAGGCCTAATTCAAAAATATATTGTGAGTACCTAGCAGAACTGTGCAGAACCAATCTCTTAGTTAAAATAATATAATTCAATCTATTTTAATCTAACCAGAACTGCCTAAAAGCTGTCACCTGTCATTTTCTATCTGCAAGCTGTAACATGTCGCTTTGAACTTTCAAAATTTCAAATCCAAAAAAACTACCTTTATTTAATCGTCCGTATCTCTGGAACCGTTAGGAACTTGGTTTAACTTTCCTCTGAAACCTTTGAATCGTACCTTTCCAACAAGCCTAGAACCGACTTCCTACTCCTTATACTTTCTCCGTAATCACGATTCTCGCACTCGCGAATGTTACCGCGATTTGCGATTTGGTTAAAAAACCCAGCCACGTGTGAAAACAGCAGCTTCCTTGCTTTCCTTGCTAAAAATTCGTTTGCCTCTTAAGAACCATCCCTGAATCATTGCTAGAGTGAGCCTGGACTAATATTAACTAGATACCACTCACCCTGAACCTCTAGAGGGAATTAAAAGCATTTTAGTATATTTTTCACTTCATTGCCAGCACATATAAAAGCATTTTAGCATATTTTTCACTTCATTGCCAGCACATATAAAAGCATTTTGGGCCTGTGTTTCAAACTTCTGTAGTCTAAGCTTGCTGGGGTGAACTGAATTACATTTGATTGCATTTCTGAGAACTGTGTGCTTTCCTTCCATTTCCTTGCATTGCATAAAGGGGGGAGTGGATTGCCAGAGAAAAGTGATTACATTATTTTGTTGAAATCATATTGAGTATTTCCGTACTGCAATTTCATTCCACCTTGCATCCATTTGAAACCATAAAAGTATTGTTGCTATCTTATCCATCCTATAACCACTCATCATTGATTATAAAGAAGTGTGCTAGTGCCGGACTATCCATTATTGATTACTGCTCAGATTAAGTGTGATATTCAATTATTAATTTATTATAAAGTGTGATATATATATCTATTGTTTAAATTATCAAATAAACCCTTTAAACTTGCAAAACAGAACTACTTCTTGGCTCAGTGGGGTCAGGGGGATTCCAAGAGAGGGGTGTTATATAGGGGTAGTCATCCAGAACGCATGAACTGGACGTAAAGATATATCAATAAGGGTTTGCATTCAGTATCCCAGACTAGGCATTGACTTAGCTGTAGTGTTGAGTTGAATCCTCTTACAATGTGTAGTTATTTTCTTGTACTGTGGTTTCCTTCCTTCCTATTTATGAAATACAACACTCTTTCTGCGTGCTACTCTTGTTTCTCCCCACAGCACTCCCTGATGCACACTAATAAGATAACAAATGTAATTAATACTGCTTTAAAAATTAAGGCGAGTGCAATGAGAATTTGAAGTTCCTTGAAGGCATTTTATTACAGGAAGTTTTATTGTGTTGGTCTGTGATCATGCAATTGGCTCATTAATATCAACCCATTCCCATAAAAACAGGGCGCAAAGTTCAACCTTATCCCTGAATTTGCATTTCATTTCTTTATTTTGGAAGAGGACATAAAAATGCATGCCCATTTACCATTACTGGTACCCCTTCCTTGTGATGGCGTATGTATGGCAATGGCCTGAAATGTGTGTCATTTTATAGGCATGGTGCTAGTGCCAACCAAGTGTCCTGCACATGGGAATGCGTAAAAACGGTTTCTAAACATAATCAGACCATGTACTCCAGTGCAGTATTACCACACCCTTTATGCAGTGTCCTCCTGCATATGCCCCTCCTTTGCTAACGCAGATGCATGCTCACGAGGAATGGTGAGCCTGACACAACAGAGAAGAGAGCAATACAAGAAGACACATCGCAAACAGTGCCTGGTTCAGGGGTCCCTGAACCGCGTGGATTTTTCTTCTTTCTCCTAATCTTCACAGCTATGTGTCAGTCTTCTCTGCAGGGGCCTTAACTCCCCATACCACAGTGACAATGAGCTTCTCTTGAGGTCGTCGCTCTGGCACTATGCATCTTTCAGTGCCTATACCACCTCCACCTCAGTGCTGCAATCACCGAATGAACCATCCAATCCATGGCTCGAGTGGTGCACTGAGTTCTAAATCTAGCTGCCCTACTTCACAACTCATTGGTTTCTGAAGGATAGAGATGGTATGCAGGGCCATGCGCCTGCGGTATTCAAGCTTCCTTAGGGTTCATATTGTTGTAGATGGCAGCATCTAATTGTGAGTGCCCACAGACGAGAACTATGGAAGCTCCCTCATGCCATAGTGGTGTCTAACTGTTCATGTTCGTATTGCAGTACTAATACAAGACCGACGAGCACTCAAATTATTGCATAGGGTAGTGTATAACTATCGTTGTCCTCCTACAAGTGCCACAGCAAGCTGTCTTCTTAAGCTTTATTTGATAGGAAACTGCAGCGTCGCACTAGCAACAAGGACTCCAATGCTGCCTGCGTACTCCCTTTTATTGGAGCTGTTTGCTCACAGTGCAGAAGCTGCAGGACCGCTGCTAAGGGGTCATACATTATTGACCAGAAGAAAACATGTCCACCCTTTCATGCACTTTTGAATAAATAAGCTTCCACATGTGCGATAGCTCAATCCCTGTGAAATAGAGATAGCCTGCCAGGTATTGGAAATTCGCCAGGAGACCATTGTGAGCCTGCAATGTTTTCTGTTCAAGGTGACCCACTCTGGAAGCATCGAAACTGACTGAGCAGCTTTGCAAAGGTACTTCACTACAATCCAAGATGGCCGATCTGTCCCTCACTTAGAGTTGACTGCATGGCAAGGAATCTGGCACTCCACTTATTTAAAGTGGCTTTGTGAATGCTGCTCCTTCCAGCAGATCACCATTCACACAATGGAAAGTGCAGGTTGGGCTGCCTCCTAGCAACTGGCACTTTTGCGATATGCAACCATGCAAAATAAAATTTAGCAATCAAAATACAAATGAAACAAACGTGTTTAATGTAAGTCTGTTTTTTGTTCACTCTGCAGATTGCAATGAGTAAGTCGATCACTTTTCTGGTTCTTGCTTCCTCTTGTTTGCGCTGGGGCAAGCTCACCCCCAACTTGAAATTAAGTGCAGAGGGAGGTTGCACTGTTGCACACATGCTGTGGCAATTCAACAGACTTCAGGCCACTGCGCCAAATCTAAATGGGTGCCTCAGTCACTGACCTACCGACTCTAATGGTGCCACTGTGGCAGCATGCTCATACCCCCAGACACAGACACAGTACTTTCCGTGTAGTAGTCGAATGCCGTCAAGTACTTTATCGGATTCAGCTCGGGGTGGGCCAGGGCGGACCACACACACAATCCAAACTAAAGAAGGCAAGGCCAACTAGGCAGCGTTACTCACTGCACGTGGCTCAGGCAGGCTCTGTTCGAGGAGTAGGAGGACAAATCAAGCACACCCTGGGCTAGGCAACAACTAAGTGAGAAGGCGGCGCTGTGCCTGCCCTTCACCCACCCCACACGTGACCATCGTTATTTTCATTGGCTGGCAAACAGCCAATGAAAACTGTATGTTCTGTCACTGTTACTATGCAGGATTTCACTGAGCTGTTTGCTCACAGAATATAGATTTATAGTGGTGGGGCTAGAGCCACAGTTCTTGCGCCCCACCAGCCTCCACTTTCAAATGCTACTAGTCTGCTAGCGTAAAGTGTGTGGAGCTACGACAAGCTCCATGCACTATAACGAAAAGAAAACTGCGTTAAATGGGGCGCGCCCCTGCTGTGGCAAGGCAAAGTACATCCAGCCATGCGAGCACAGCGAGAGGAGATATTTATGTATCACGTTGCCATCACGCTGCTGCGTTTAACAAATCACACACAACAAACAGATTACAATAATTCCTTTTCTTTCTGCACTTGTGAAGGGGGGCGGCACCCCCACACCCTAATTAAGGAGCCACCACTGAAAGTTGATAGGATTTAGTTGAGGAAATAGAACATTAAAAGAGACTTAGTTAAGGGAGAGGTGGACATTTAAAGTAAATTTAGTTGAGAGCTAGGTGGAGCATTCAAACAGGAGTCACTAGAGGGAGTGATTGAACACTGAACTTTTCTGTGACAACTACAGACCTTGCATGACATAAAGACATGTGGCGATGAGGAGAAAAGGATGACACCGTTTTTCGGTGGCAGCAGCAGGCAGGAGGAGATTACATTCAGTATTTGTAACTGAGTGTGTCATTGTTTTGAGATAAGGCCACAACTAAATTGTTAGAATTGCCATGCCCACCCCTTTGTGCGTGGCGTACACGGGCGCACACGTCA
This sequence comes from Ambystoma mexicanum, assembly GCF_040938575.1. Taxonomy (NCBI): domain Eukaryota; kingdom Metazoa; phylum Chordata; class Amphibia; order Caudata; family Ambystomatidae; genus Ambystoma; species Ambystoma mexicanum. The sequence goes on from NC_090928.1 coordinate 135,586,862, forward strand.
TTGCAATATCCCAAACGCTATGCGCGACGTGCACAGGGAAAGCACACAACATCTGCGCACACACCAAAAAGGGGGCGGGACATGGGGCGTAACACGCAGAATGGGGAACAACGCATGAACAGGGGAAGTACTGCAGGGAAATACACGGAACCACATTAATTGTGTGCGTGCAAGGTGCTGAGGAGCCCAGTCATGGACATCTATCATAGATGTCCAATAAAACACACACACACACACACACAGATTACAACATTCATGCAGCAAGCACTCTCAAATTCACACAAGCATACACACATCCAGAAACATATTTAAATAATAAATGAATGAACATACAAACACACACATTTACACAACGTACACACAGCAAGCACTATCTCATTCACACCAACATTCATCATCATGCATTCACCTAACAACACAAGCATCCACGCATCCATATATATAATTTAAATTTAAAAATTAATTAAAATAAACCAATGTACCTTCTGCCCTGGGTTTGGAAGTTTTCCCTCCAGTGCTCCAGCCCCTGCAAGCATGAACAGAAATCAGGAAGCTTCCTCATTCCTGCACAGGCGTGCAGGGGACTGCTGAGCATGGGTGACGAGACGCACATTCCAGCCTGCTCTATCTGTATGTGCGAGCAGGTGCAGGTGTACCCCCTCGCCCATACAGACATGCTGTCCCCAGCCAGCATTTCCAGTGAGATGTGCAAGGCTGGGGAAGAAAACACCCACAGCCTTGAATGGCTCAATGAGCTTGCACAGCTGGGGAACTAAGGGGCCGATTCATGGAATAAATGTGCGCCGAAAATAATGGTGCAAGCAAGCGCAAGCTGGCTCAAGCGTGAAAACACAGGCACACGCGCACGTGCACGCGTGCGATTCATGGAAGTTCCTGTGCGTTTTTTCCTCGGGATGTGCGCCAAACCTGTGCGTGGCGTACACGGGCGCACACGTCATTGCAATATCCCAAACGCTATGCGCGACGTGCACAGGGAAAGCACACAACATCTGCGCACACACCAAAAAGGGGGCGGGACATGGGGCGTAACACGCAGAATGGGGAACAACGCATGAACAGGGAAAGTACTGCAGGGAAATACACGGAACGCCCACACGCACGCGAACAACCCGTATTCATGGATTCGAATACGGGAAACCCGCACATGGCAAAAGACGCGCATAGGCGTCAACATGTCTGCCACACGAAGGTAGGCGGAAGCGTCCCCGCGCACACTATAAAAGTGCGCGCAAACAACAAACACGTACATACAGCTATGATGAATGCCCCATTTGTCGCAGCACTGATCGTGGGACACCGCAGGAGGGGGAGAATAGCCAGGGTCTGCATTTTTTTTCCACGGACCAGCCTTTTTGGGATGCCTGATGACCACGTCCATGGCAGGTATAGGTTTCCACCTCATATCATCCTAGACCTCGTCAGGGAGTGGGAAGATGACCTTACATCACCCACCCTGTGCTCCCAAGCATTGAGCCCCTTGGAGAAGCTGCTCAATGTCCTGCATTTTTTGGCCACTGGGTCATTTCAGCGGACAACTGCCATAGTGGGGGGGTCTCACAGGCCACGCAGTCACGCTGCCTACACCAGGTGTTGGCAATCATCACTGCACGCCCCTCAGTCCGCATGCACATATACATGCCCAGAACACCCGCAGAAAGGCAGGCTGTGGTCCAGGACTTTTAGAGTGTGGCAAACTTCCCCAAAGTGCTCGGTGCCATAGATTGCACCGATGTGGCCCTACGTCCACGTAGGGCCACTGAGCACATCTATCGGAACTGTAAGCACTGGCATTCCATCAATGTGCAGGTTGTATGCGATGCTAAAGGAATCATCACCTCTGTCTATGAAAACTATCCTGGCTCCAGCCATGACAGTTTCATATATAGAATGTCTGCCCTGAGCCGGGCCCTGGAAGCTGGGCAGCATGGTGACACATGACTCCTAGGTGAGTACAAATGCCTGTGCACATACATGCATGCATGTCACACACAGACAAATACCAAAACCCTAATAATCACAACTATTATCACCTCCTCAGGGGACAGTGCCTACCCTCTGAGCAATCACATGATGACGCCAATACGGAACCCCAACACACCACCACAGGTAAGATACAATGATGCCCATATTGCAACCAGCGGCATAGTGGAGCGCACATTTGGAGTGCTCAAGTCACGCTTCCGCTCCCTTGACCGCTCTCGTGGGCAGCTACTATATGCACCCCCAGTAGTGTGCAGGATCCTTGTGGCAGCATGAGTCCTGCACAATGTTGCAACACGGAGGGAGGTACCGGTGGACATGGTGGTGCCCCCACATCCCCAACCACAGGCACAGGCGCTGCCCATGGGAGGGGACAGGGCACGTGGCGAGGCAGCCCGGACCCAGCTTGTGGCCATATTCTTTACCTAAACTCCCACCCCTGCGGAGTGCACACAGGCCTGGCACATATCAGGTGTCAATCGATGATGACAAAGAGACAGTCAACTGTCAGAACCTTACCACCCTGAGGATGTTGCCACGGAAGTGCTACATTGTTTGCATCCCTAGTTACTTAAACATAACCAATCCTCTGTGACCAAAAAGGGACACATGCAAGGTGTGTATCACACCTCCCCCCCACCCCAAAACAGGCCATGACAATCCCTGGTATGTCACCCAAACTCTCCCAACCCACATCACCCTTGTCTGCCACACCATGACACGGCATGCAATAGCAAAAGCCCAACACATGACCAATAAGATACGAAGTGACATGTGATAAATGGAAAGTGTCCCGAGACAATGACGCCTGACATGGAATCAGATGAAATGACTGACCAACAGCCTCCCACACATACCAAGCCATACACAAATGCTATCCACCAGTCCTACCATGAACACAACACTGAATGCCTGTTCACATGCACATTGGGCAAGCCGAAATCCATACTCCCGAATCCGTGTGCTGTGTGTGTCTCCTGCCACACACTGCTCAGCACACAGCACTTTGAGCAGCCATTGTGTTGCAGATACACCTTGAGCATCACATGAAAAAGACTAATCAAATTTACAACCAAATGACGCATGTACAGGGTACCCAAATGCTATTAGATCATGTGCTGCATGAACACAGCGGGCCTGATAATGCAATCTGTGTGCACCCGTGGCCATGGAAGGGTGTTTGTACGTGTGGTGGATCATTGTGCGACTGTGTGTGTCATTAGGGACATGCACCCAATAGATGCATGTGAAATCAAGAGACCCTCAGTGTCCTGTACACATCACATGTGAACATTGGCCATGTGAACACCCCAGCATGTCAAACCACACCAATCCCCTCACACCTGAAAATTAAACACAACACAGGAACAGGCATTGACCAGCACAACACATCATGCACATAGTACCCCACAATTACAATGTCAGAGTGCCCAAGACACTGTAGGCCAAGCCAACTGTCCAACAACAAACGTCCCTCCCTTACACATCACCTTGACCTTCTGAACAACTGTCTCTGGGGCATGTAGCCTTCTTCCTTCAAGTCTACCTGGCTACAGGATCACCCTACCCCTTGGTCTCTATGTTCCAGCTTGCGTGTAAATAGGGTCCAGCCCCCTCAGAGGCCACCTTGACTGGTAAAAATACCAAATCGCAGAGAACTCCAAGTAGCCAAACCCCCAAACCAGGGAAAAAGCCTGTATGCACCAAAAAACTCAGGAAGAGTCTCCAGTAGATGACTTGAAGTAGCAGGGAATGTCAAAGCACATGTACAAGCACAATGATAGAACAACCAAGCTAGCACAGTTGAACAGTGGTCCAACAGGATGGGTACCATCTACGGTACATGACATACAATGATGATGCAACAACTGATGGGTACTGTCACAGCTCTGGTGTCCAGGCGCAGGAGTGGCATGAACCAACCACCCCCTCCATGGTCTGTGCGCCTTCAAGGTCAAACTTACACAGGCCTCTGAGACTCTGGCGGGGAAGGAGGGTCAGGGATATGTAGCACGGACAGGCATTGGAAATCAGGAGAACCAGAAAGAGGGGCAGGAGAGTGGATGTGGATTTGCAAGGGAAAGTAGGCAAAATACAACTATTCACAAAAACACATACTCAATTTGAGAAAACATGTTCATCATGCACACTGTACCAAAATAGTCAAATGCAAGCCAAAGAGAGACTTATCTCTGGGGTGAGTGCTGGCGTCCTGCCTGTGCACTCTCGGGTCTGGTAACAGGAGCACTTCAATGCTGCAAAGAGAGCGTGAGTTACTAATCTGAATGTGTGATGATAACACACACACACAACCCCATCCATGCCCCAACGTAAGTGACTTCTCCACAAACAAACACCCCTGTCTGCTGCTTTGTACCCATACGTTAGCTTGGCCCACCGATGGTTCATACACTGTCAATGCAGTAAGGCAGGCGCATGTGACCGTGCGGGAAATGGAAGACCAATGGGTCAAGAATCACACATGATACAATGGTCCCTGGGTGAGCTGCTAGACGCGCATAGCAAGGTGCAACTTCAGTACAAGTTGTGTTCTGGCAGCCGCATATTTCAATAGGTAGTGCACCTGGCAATTAGCACATGCAAATGACATGCACTGCCCATGAGTCTGTGCCTCGCTGGGTGTCCCTGTGCATTGTATCAGTATCTGGCTAGGAATGCTACTACCCTAATAACTATGCTTCAATGGAGCAGGGGGTACTCAAGGATATGTTTGATGGCCCCTGTGTGTGCCCCTGACAACTTGGAAAGCCACTTGGCATTTGGCCCTTAACACATGCCAGCTGTACTGTGTGCTTCTCCAACAATGCCTGGCAAAGCTCCCCAGCACTGGTGCTACTTACCATGCATGTGCAAGTGGCCTGGTGGAAGGTTGGCTGCGGTGTCGGCCCTTGTGCTGCTCACCTTGGCCGGAGATCCTGGAAACACCTCTGCTTCTGTTGGACGTCTCTGCACAAGCCCTGTGCCTCTGCTTGCGCACACATCCACACGTCTGCACCACCGAATGTGCCCAGTTCTCTGGATTAGTCATCCCTGTGTCTGCTGGCAAAGGTAGTCTGGTGGCTCAACTTCCTGCAGAAAGGGCATAAAATAAATTAATAAGACATAAAAGTTCCCTGTGTGTGTCTTCATGCTAGTCACTGGTCCAGGTCACAGACCTACATCCAAACTCCTCCCACCATCAGTGTCACTTTGACAGGCCATGGGTGCAGGCTACTGTCTATAGCATGAAGTGCATCAAGCACATATACAGTCCAGAAAAGAACATACATCACAATCCACATCAATTAATGGAGACATCAATCACATACTCACCCAGATTGATCACAGACATGGGGTGGATAAAACGCAACAAATCCCAACTAGGGGTGTTAACACAAGTAGTGCCGCAGCATACAGCCCACAGTTACAAGGAAAGTCCAAAGCCCTTGTGTAATATTTTGTAACACCAAACCATCTTAGCAAGCCCATGGAGAAGGGAAGCAGGAGTGGCCTATGTGAGTCAGGACCCCAAGCTGCAAACACATATAAGAGACAAGCTTGAAGGGCCCAGCTGGAACAGACAGTGGATGCCTTCAAAAGCCACAAAGCACCACACTGTCACATGAATGCACAATAGACAAACAATATTTAACTATATTAACTAATTAAACTAACAATGAACAACCTACATAACCTAATTAAAATAACTATGAAATAGTCAATATTAACTAACTAAACTAAAAGCAAAAATCAGAAATGGCCACATACGACCCATGGGGAGGTACGCAGGAGAGGGGAGGTACAGGGTGCACCTCAACACCCAAATGCGATGATGTTGAGACAAAACAAAAAACCTCCATGGGCTCAACACCTGCACACGACGACCTGTGTGGAAGATAATTCGTCGTCCGAGTCTGCCTAATCCTATAAAGGATGACGTGGCACAGGAGCCTGACCACGCCTAGGTGTAGCTTGCCCCTCGTCGGATGGGTGAGCCTGGTTCTGTGCGGCAATGATACGCAGGTCTGCATGCAGAACCTCCCGTGATACACGTGCTTCCTCTTGCAAGGTAACACGTGAAACACAGAGTTCTTCCTGCGTGGTCTGGCTGGACAACTGATGCGTCTCCCGGCAAGCACATAGCTCAGCCGAGATGGTACGCTCAAGTTGCTCAAACCTCTCCTCTGACTGCTCCCTCTGGGACATCAAGAGGACACCGAGAGTGGATCGGAGGGAAGCATACTCACCCTCCGTGGCCTTCATGTGTGCCTCTGCGTGAGCAGCAATTGCTTGACACAGAGACAACATTTCAGCCTGGCGTGCCTGTCTGAGGCTGCCATGCCCAGCCTGAGCGAGCGGGCCGTGGACTGCGCCGCCTGCCACTGGAGAAGCACATGCCTAGCAGGGGGGGAGCACGGATTGGGCCACACGTTCCATGCTCGCAGCGGTGTTATCAAGTGCTGCCCCCTGACATTCTGAATTGGCAGTCATGTGTTGCTCCCACTCAGTATGCCTCAGTGGCGCACGGCCACTGCGTTGCTGGGCTTGACACCTGCGGGACCCAAGGACCGGCCATCCTCGTTGGGTTGGCACCGCCCGTGGCTGCACGACTACATGCCCACGTCTACGTGATGGCCCAGGCACATCAGCGACTGGTGTGGAGGGTGACCCTGCATCCCGATCCACCACAGGCGGAGGTCCCACCACTGTCTTGCCCCTCAGTGCAGGTGTCGCGGACAGAGGAGTGTCCGCATCAGAATCACTCACCCCTTCCATATGGACCTGATGCACATCCAACTCTACATGGCTGTCAGAGTGGTCCTCTGGGCTGGACTCATTGCCAGCCAATGACAAGATGGTCTGAAGCACACGTGGGTTCTCGTGGTCTACCACCCCACGACCCAAACTTGTGCTGGGTTGTGGTTGTGATGACAACCCTGTGCCTGGCATGACAACACCATCCTCTGGCTCCATTGCGTCATCATCTGAAAAGTGGAGAGAAAAAAACATTAGTACACATGTTAGAAGCACATGACACACATACACATAGACATCACACAGACAGCCAACACATGAAGCAGACATGTCACACACAAAAGAAAACCTGCCATGCATGCCTGGTCAATTTGACATTGCATCAGTGAGTAGGCATGTAGAACGGTGTTACATGGCTCAGAAGCGGGTTGATGCAGTGCAGAACATGTGTACGTTACTCACTGTCTACATGAACAAGTACTTCACGATGTGTATCAAAAATTGTGAAGCCAGTGGAAGGGCCAGTTCAGGCATCACGTGCAATGTGCATGCAATAGGTTGCATGGCTACAAGCAACCACCCCCCTCCCCCCAGTGAAAATGCAGGATGCCTTGCATGGTAGCAAAAGGCTGACCAGAGACCTGTGTATTGGCAGACAGTGTTGACTAGCATCAATGGCATCATCTGAGTGAACTGACAACACATCAGATGATGATGGGATAGTAGGCAGGACACATGACAAATCCTCAGTAGTACACCCAAGTGTGCAAAAGCCACTACACCAGTTGGGCAGAGTCAGTGGGCCTGAAACTGGGGGAGGACTGTGACCCACACAGACTGTGACACCCTAAAGATGTGTTTGATGCAGGACAGGGCCAGAGTGGGCTTGGGATGGCTGAAGAAATCCCATGAAATGTTGCTCATACAAGACACGTACTACAATCATCATCCAGGCAAGGACACATAGGGGCATGCATGGAATGCACATGGAGCATGAATGGGCACTCATGACCCTGCGGATCATCTGCCATCTGCACAGTCCAAGTGATACACCCCGCATGAAGGGCAGAGGATGTACCCCACTGCATGTGTCTGGCAAGTCGGCTGGTGGAAGTTAGCATGTACACAGGAGCCTTGAACATGCCATTGCAGTACGCCAACATGATGCACACCAGTGCCATGGTGAAATTGGGGTGCAGGGGGGGTGGAGGGGCAAGGGGGCATGCCTACGTGGAGTACCTGCATGCAGGCAGAGGACACATGCACGTCAGTCATGCAATGACATAGTCCCAGTGCTGAGAGGAAAACCACCCCTGGCTACATGCAGAAGGGCCAGAGAGCAGGAACATGGACCGGAGGGGCATCTGGGTGACTAACATGTGAGTAGGGTGCAAGTGTGGTGATGAGGACAGTCCCTGTCTGCTCTACATGTCCACCATCCTGCACAGCAAGCACGCATCAGTGAAGCATTGCATGACTAGCACATGCAAACCATTTTCACATAGGATGTAGTGGCAGTCAAGCACAACACATCACACAGGCAAAACACACATGGGCTGGACATACACGCAACAACATTCATTGGACTGGGCATCAAAGTCCTGGATCTCTCCCACTCCTTCGACCAATTCTTGTGGTATGAACTCCGCAACGAGTGCCTTGTGCGGAGTGAGGTAATCCTCCTCAGGTGGTGGCCCACCGACAGTCACCAGAGTCATGCTGTAATTAGAGGCATGCTTGGCCTTAGCGCTGCATTTGAGGTCATTCCAACGCTTCTTGCGTTGCAGCTGTGCGCACCTCATGGCCGAATGCACTCATTATCCGCGACATGCTTCCAGTGGGTATTCCGATGGGCAGCCGTAGTTTGGCAATTCGGCCCCACTAGCATGTCACGTCTGTGGGCCTGCAAGTAGTCCACAAGGGAGTCCAGTTCCTGCTTGCAGAAAGGCTTCTTCCTTGACGTGCAGGAGGCCGTGGCTGTGTCTGGGGTCCCAGCCTGTGCTGCAGATGCAACCTTCCTCTTCTTGGATGGTGGCGCGGACCCTGGCTGGCGAATGCCGCACTGATCAGTATGGCAAGTGGGACTGGTGGATTGAACCAAGGGAGTGGCAGGTTGAAGGACGACCGAAGGCCTGACTTGTGTCAGTGGCTGCTGGGTGCCCTAAATGGACCCTGCGCAGCAACATCAACATCATTGACTGCGACTTTCCTGGTTGGTAGACTCACAACCGGGGTGTTGTTGGCTGAATCTGCCCCTGCACTTGCCAACACGCGGCTGGTTGGGGCAGCAGATGACATTGCTGCCCCAGGGACACGTGTCTCGGTCAGGGCAGCCCTGTGTGCACCTATGATGTTCCTCCTGACCTACTGGAAATGTTCCAGGGACACTTCAAGTGCCAACACAGGCTGCGCTGGCAGAACCTGAGCCTGGATGGTGGTGTACACAGCTGCACCTGCAGCTACCACCACCCTTGGGCCCGTGGCAGTCAATGAAATGGACTGCCGGGTCACACAGGTGCAAGTGCAAGATGCAAGAACTGCATCTCCCGGAGCCGCAGGGGGTGGTGGCATGACTGCACCAACACATTGCACATCATTGTGCTGAAGTGGCGCATCCCTGCCCCTTCCCCCTCTGCGGCCACCCTGGAAACCCTGGAGTCCCCCTACTCCCTGGTCACCCCGGCCATGTCCCTAACCATGCCCGCCATGAGGAGTACACCCAGCTGAGGCGCCCTTCACCTTTGGTGGCATCCCAACCATGGCACAGATGGAGTAGTGCCGGCACAGATGGAGAAGTGCCAATGGGAGGTGTACACCACAATTGGCCTGGGCAATTGGGGTGAAGGGGGTGGGGTACAAGATGTTATAAGCACCCCTGAATCTGCAAGGCTGTATGTGACCCCGGTGATGAATTGACGGGTCACGCAACACTCAGGCCCCCCAAAACTGCAATAAAACCATGCACGCACCACGGTAGCCCACATGTGTGGAATCAACCTCCCGCAGTACGGAAAGGCACCCAGGGACACGAAAAACACATACACGTGGGACACGCAGGCTACTATGACCTCGAAAACCGGTACGCGATACACAGGGGCACCCGCAGTGGGAAAAATAGCGTGTGCGACTCACTGTCAGACTAGCGTGATAATGAAAAACACACGTAGCTAATACCCCCGCCAAAAGAAGAGATACATCCTTGATAGCTGTGAAGTAGTGATGGTGCGCGAAACAACACAAAGTAGTAACACACACGTCGTTCTCCACGAAAGGCACGTACAGCGAACTGCCGGGACCCGCTCACCTTTAACCCGTGCTGAGGGAAACGCCTGTGCGTGTCAGGTCACTTACGTGCTTAGGCCCTTTACACGGATTACACGCATTAACACACGGACTGCTGTTTTTTCACGTGCTGAATCACTATGCAACGTTACGAGGGAAACTCCCGCATGTGTAACGTCACAGACGCGCTTACGTGCGAAGGGCCTGTTCCTCGAATTACTCGCTGATGTGCGCTTTTTTCACATGCCAAATCACTCCGTATCAAGCTGGCCACGCGAAAACACACAAAAGACCACACTCCTGCCCAAAAGGCCATTTTCCTGCCCCCCAGATCCCTGAGCATGCTCCCACCTGCCATCTGCTGCTGCCTGCCTGCTGCCCACGTGCCCTGCTATTTGGTGCCTGCACGTCAGCCATCTGCAGGGGTTCAGTTGCCTGTCCACGAGAAGACTCCCGACTGGGATACCATTGCTCCACAGCCCAGCCCCAGGAGGCAGTTGCCCACCCACACCTGCCTCGGGGGTCACCATGTCGGGGCAAACACCATCCAAGACCACTGGCAACCCCCAGCCAGAGAGGCAGAGGGCCACCAGCTTCAGTGAGAAGGAAGTTGGTGTCCTGGTGGAGCATGTCCTGGGGCATTATGATGCCCTCTTCACACCATTGCGCACCAAGGAAGGACGGGAGAGGATCTGGGAGGACGTCGTTGTTGCCATCAATGCGGAGGGGGTGGCAACCCGCGACATCACGCACATCCGGAAGCACTGGGAGGACTTCAGGTCCAGGACCCTCAAGAAGGCCCGGCACCTCGTGGAGGCAGAGGATACAGAGGGGTGCCGGGTCGACCTGAGCAACATCCAGATGAGGGTCCTGGAACGCATAAGCCCAGCGCTCCACGCCCAGATCCTTCAGAGGAAGACCCGTCTGGAGTCGAGCAGTAAGTGGCCATGCATTGCTGTGTGAAACAGGGCATGTTGCAGTGTGCTGGTAGTCAGCTACTTGCCTGTATGTGTAACATAGGCCATGTATGGATGTGTGTGCGCCGGGACATCATGGTAATGCATTTGAGACTTGTAATGCGTGAACCACATGGATGGTGCATGTGTTCCAATGAGACATGGTGAGCTGCATGTAGAATGCACACATGAATGCATGCCAGTCCCTGTTCTTGGACATGGATGGGGGTGAGGGATGGGTGCTGCTCTCATGTACATGTATGGTGTGCATGTCTGTGTGTCTGAGAAGCGTGTGTGTGACTTTGAAACGCCATGGATGCATGACACATGTCCGTGACGATGTGTAGATTCACTCATGCAGTGTGGTCACCGTTGTATCCACTGTATCTGTTGTGTACGAGCCATGATGCATGACCCTCCACTGATGTGTGTGCATGGGATCAGTATGAGCCATGATGCTTGTGAGTTTAAAGGCAACATTTATGTCCATGGAGGGCCTTGTACATGGATGCTGATGTTGATTGCATGCGCCATGCCTGTTTCTGCATGTGTGTTGCGTGCATTGACCCATGTGTTGTGGAGGGACAGGATGGAAGTGACGTTTGACAGTGCCACTCATGTGTTGTTGCTTCCTGTCTAGGGGACTATTGTACAGTACCCTGATGCTTGTGTTCTATGTCTCCCTCTACACATCGTCGAGTGAAGAAGCGGGCGGAGACGGCGCTGTGCAGCTAAGCGGCTGGGATGCCTCCAACGGGCGGTGAAGCAAGGCCCAGCCACCCTCCCAGGAATTGCCATCATCCGGGAGCGAGGGGACTGGTGCCGCGTCTGCCACTATGGCTGTAGCGGAAGGGCCGGGTGAGCCCCCAAGGGTCTTGCAATGGCGGAAGACGGTTCTGAGACATCCAGGTTGGTGGTCTCCACAGAGGAGGAGGAGCCCGCTACTGAGCCGCACATGGGGCCTGGTGGGGGTAGTACCACTGGTGCAAGTGGTGCAGTCCAGGGACAGGGTCAGGAGGCAGCACAGGTCACCGCGGAGGGGCCTGTGCATGTCGCTGTCCCTGTCTCTGTGACTGAACCACCATGCACCAGCAGGGATGCCAGGTCCCAGGCCCGTCCGCAGGTAGGGGGGAAGCCCCACGTCATCTGGCTCTCCACTACCTGCAGATGAGGAGTCCCATGACCGTATGGGCTCCGTCCTGATTGGTGTTGCATTGCGCATGCGTGACATTCGTGATGACGTGCGTGCTTCCTGGTGGGTGCACGCACACCAACACGAAGAGCTGCGTGGCAACGTGGCACAGTTGGGAGGGGCCATGGTCGGTGGGTTCCTACAAGTGTTGCGCACTCTGGCGGACCTCTCCTCCTCTGTGGAGATTCCACCAGGGCCCCCTGTGGACCGGGCCGACCAACACAGCCAGCTTGGTGGAGATCCCATCCCTGCCACAGTCGGAAGTCGGCGGTCCAGCAGGGGTGGACACCCAAACAACTGGAGACCAGCAGATGGAGGATGTGCAGGCATCATCGGGCAGGGCACATGGACAGCAGCAGCAGCAGGCTCTAGGTTGGTGCGATGATGGCTCGGGGCCATCAACATCAGAGGGGCAGGCTTCGGCCAGAGGGCAGGAGAACCCTGGAATGGGAGTGTCTTCTGTGTGGCTGCGGTTGGGCCAGCGGATAGATGCGGAGCGGCGGCGGGCAGAAGAGGCGCGGCTCACCATGGTCAGGGTGGAGTCTCCATGCGTCCGGCGTTGAGGCGGGTTGAGTGCCTCGAGGCAACTCGCAGTGAATTGGAACAGGCCATGAGTGCATCCCTGCGAGACCTCGGGCCAGGGCAGAGGCCCACCTCCGGGGCATCGACATGGAGTTGGATGATGCCCTGGACCACAACATCACCGAGTGAGCCGCAGGACTTGCCCGCCGCCATTGTATATAGTTAGATAGTGTTAGGTTTTCTTTTTTTTTCTTTCTTTTGGGACGCTTGGACAATGCCCCACGTTTTTTTATATAGTTGTAAATTAGGTAGGGTTTTGTATATAGGTTTCATTTCATTTGTTGGGCTCATGGACCCTTGTTGCAATATTTGTACATAGTTGGACAGTGGATTTTTTTTCTTACATCATTTACCCTCACCATGGATCAATGCATTTTTGGATTTTGGTTTCCTTTGGATTTACTTTGGTGGACAAGGATTTTTGACAAACTTTATTTTGGATTCATTTGGATTGTGTCATCATTATTATTTGTTTTAGTTTTGGACATGCCTTTTTTTCTTGTTTATGATTATTTACATGCTTTGAATCATTTTTATTATTTTTGTGCACAATACATTTTGATTTCTTACTTCCATGTGTGGTATTTGCTCTTTGGTTTACTTCATGTCACAATGTGGGTTTACACAATCATTCGCACCCAGTGTGTGTGTGTGACGGACATGTGTTGATGTGCATATTTGACTTTTGGTAAGTGACAAGTAATACGCCTTTCAGTGTGGGGTGGATGGGAAACTTGATTGTGTCTAAAGACTGGGGTGGCGTGCAGTGGGATTTTGGTGGACATGAGGCCCATGAATGTGCATCATTATGACATGTTGGGTGGGGACCTGAGTCGGGGCCTGCTGGCAGGTGCCCGTCAATGCTGGGGGTTGAGGGTGCTGGGGGACATGAGCCGGGGCCTGCTGGCAGGTGCCCGTCAATGCTGGGGGGTGGGGGTGCTGGGGGACATGAGTCAGGGCCTGCTGGCAGGTGCTCATCAATGCAGGGAGGGTGAGGGTGATGGGGGACATGAGTGGGGGCCTGCTGGCAGGTGCCCATCAATGCTGGGTGGATGGGGGTCCTGGGGGACATGTGTCAGTGCTCACTTGTGCGTGGTGACATGTGGGCTGGCTGGCGGGATTCGCCTGGGTGGATGGGCTGCCTGTGGGGCATGGCCAGGGGTGCAGTGTGTTCCCCTGTGTTGTGGTCTGCCTGCAGGCCCTGGGGAGGGGGGAGAGGGCTCACCTGGGAGGACACACACTGCCAATTCGTTGGGGCACCCCCGTAATACACGTACCCCACTCACACAGGGCCTATTGCATGTAAAACTTCCCGCGCACCCCCGAAATACACGTATCCCGCTTGCACAAGGCCAATCGCGTGTAAGACTTCCCGCACACCCCCGAAATACATGTACCCTGCTCGCACAAGGCCAATCGTGTGTAAGACTTCCCGCGCACCCCCGAAATACACGTACCCCGCTCGCACAAGGCCAATTGCGTGTATGACTTCCCGCGCACCCCCGAAATACACGTACCCCGCTTGCACAAGGCAAATCACGTGTATAACTTCCCGCGCAACCCCGAAATACACGTACCCCACTCGCATAAGGCCAATCGCGTTTAAGACTACCCGCGCACCCCGAAACACACGTACGCCGCTCGCACAAGGCCAATCTCGTGTAAGAGTTCCTGCGCACCCCTGAAGTACATGTACTCTGCTCGCACAAGGCCAATCGCGTGTAAAACTTCCCACGCACCCCCAAAATACATATACCCAGCTCACACAAGGCCAATCGCGTGTAAGACTTCCCGCGCACCCCCGAAATACATGTACCCCGCTCACACAGGGCCAATCGCATGTAAAACTTCCCACGCACCCCCGAAATACATGTACCCCGCTTGCACATGGACAATCGAGTGTAAAACTTCCCGTGCACCCCCGAAATACACGTACTCCGCTCGCACAGGCCCTAACGCGTGTGATTCTCCCCGCACAGCGGGGTACGTGTATTCAGAGGGGTGCGCGGGGAGTTTTACAGTCGTTTTCGTGGTCGGGGGGCAGAATACTGGTCCACTGGCCTGTGCGCCATGTACAGGATTTGTGCGCTGTTCATGGCGCACGGGGAGGGGTTGCGGGTGTAACTGGCGCTGCTGCAGGGTCGCTGCGCCACTCTGCACCACGGCTGGTTATGGATGTTAAAATCCATGAATACGCTGTGCGCGGAAATTAATTCTGGCGTACACGCCTGGCGCAGACTGCCGCACGCACACACTGTGTGCCAGCCGCGTGTGCCACTTGTGCGCTGAATTCTATGAATTACCCTCCAAATGTCAATGGAAAACAATGTTTCCCTTTGACAGTTCAGAGAGTCCCTCGGCTGAAGAAACAACGTTGGGAGTGCTCAATGTTTTACTGGGCTGGCTACTCCATAATGGCCGAGAGGGGGCTAAGACCCGGTGGGTCAATGCCCCCTAGCCTATTATAGACGAGCCACCCATGGACTTGAGTGCCAAAATGTCTGGAACACATAAACATCCGAGGTGTAGTGGGGATGCATTAAGCTAGAGGGCACACCTGGGTGGACACACACTGCCAATTCGTTGGGGCACCCCCGTAGTACACGTACCCCACTCGCACAGGGCCTTTCACATGTAAAACTTCCAGCGCACCCCCGAAATACACATACCCCGCTTGCACAAGGCCAATCGCATGTAAGACTTCCAGCGCACCCCCGAAATACACGTACCCCACTCGCACAAGGCCAATCGCATGTAAGACTTCCCGCGCACCCCCGAAATACACGTACCCCACTCCTACAGGGCCAATCGGGTGTCAAAACTTCCTGCGCACCCCTGAAATACACATACCCCACTCGCACAAGGCCAATCGCATGTAAAACTTCCTGCGCACCCCCAAAATGCACGTACCCTGCTCGCACAAGGCCAATTGCGTGTAAGACTACCCGCGCACCCCCGTAATACACGTACCCCGCTCGCACAGGGCCAATCGCATGTAAAACTTCCCGCGCACCCCTGAAATACACGTACCCTGCTCGCACAGGGCCAATCGCATGTAAGACTTCCCGCGCACCCCCGAAATACACGTACCCCGCTCGCACAAGGCCAATCACGTGTATATCTTCCCGTGCACCCCCGAAATACACGTACCCCGCTCGCACAAGGCCATCGCGTGTAAGACTTCCCGCGCACCCCCGAAATACACATACCCCGCTCGCACAGGGCCAATCCCATGTAAACCTTGCCGCGTACCCCCAAAATACACGTACCTAGCTCGCACAAGTCCAATCGCGTGGAAGAGTTCCCACGCACCCCTGAAATACATGTACCCCGCACGCACAAAGCCAATCGCGTGTAAAACTTCCCACGCACCCCCAAAATACACGTACCCCGCTCTCACAAGGCCAATCACGTGTAAGACTTCCCGCGCACTCCCAAAATACACTTACCGCACTCGCATAAGGCCAATCGCGTCTAAAACTTCACGCGCATCCCCAAAATACACGTACCCCGCTCGCACAAGGCCAATCGTGTGTAAAACTTCCAGTGCACCCCCGAAATACACATACCCCGCTCTCACAAGGCCAAACACGTGTATAACTTCCCGCGCACCCCCGAAATACACGTACCCCGCTCGCACAAGGCCAATCGCTTGTAAGACTTCCCGCACAGCCACAAAATACACGTACCCCACTCGCAGAGGGCCAATCGCGTGTAAAACTTCCCGCGCACCCTCGAAATATACGTACCCCGCTCGCACAAGGCCAATCGTGTGTAAGACTTCCGGCACACCCCTGAAATACACGTACCCCGCTCGCACAAGGCCAATCGCGTGTAAAACTTCCTGGCACCCCCAAAATACACGTACCCTGCTCGCACAAGGCCAATCACGTGTAAGACTTCCCACGCACCCCCAAAATACACATACCCCACTCACACAGGGCCAATCGCGTGTAAAACTTCCCGCACACCCCCGAAATACACGTACCCTGCTCGCACAAGGCCAATCGCGTGTAAGACTTCCCGCGCACCCCCGAAATACACGTACCCCACTCGCACAAGGCCAATCGCGTGTATAACTTCCCGCGCACCCCCGAAATACACGTACCCCACTCGCACAAGGCCAATCGCGTGTAAAACTTCCTGCGCACCCCTGAAATACACGTACCCCACTCGCACAAGGCCAATCGAGTGTATAACTTCCCGCGCACCCCCGAAATACACATACCCCACTCGCACAAGGCCAATCGCGTGCATAACTTCCCGCGCACCCCCGAAATACACGTACCCCACTCGCACAGGGCCAATCGCGTGTAAAACTTCCTGCGCACCCCTGAAATACACATACCCCGCTCGCACAAGGCCAATCGCTTGCATAACTTCCCGCGCACCCCCAAATACACATACCCCACTCGCACAAGGCCAATCACGTGTAAGACTTCCCGTGCACCCCCGAAATACACGTAGCCCTCTTGCACAAGGCCAATCGCATGTAAGACTTCCCGCGCACCCCGGAAATACATGTACCCCGCTCACACAAGGCCAATCGCGTGTAAAACTTCCCGCGCACCCCCGAAATACACGTACCTCGCTCGCACAAGGCCAATCGCGTCTAAAACTTCCCGCGCACCCCCAAAATACACGTACCCCGCTCACACAGGCCCTATCGCGTGTGATTCTCCCCACGCAGCCGCGTACGTGTATTCGGAGGGGTGCGCGGGGAGTTTTACAGTCGTTTTCGTGGTTGGGGGGCTGTATGCTGGTCCACTGGCCTGTGTGCCATGTATGGGATTTGTGCGCTGTTCATGGCGCACGGGGAGGGGTTGGGGGCGTAACTGGCGCTGCTACAGGGTCACTGCGCCATTCTGCACGGCTGGTTATGGATGTTAAAATCCATGAATACGCTATGCGTGGAAATGGATTTTGGCACACACGGCTGGTGCAGACTGCCACACCCGCACACCGTGCGCCACTTGTGCGCTGAATTCTATGAATTACCCCGCAAATGTCAAAGGAAAACAATGTTTTCCTTTGACAGTTCAGAGAGTCCCTCGGCTGAAGAAACAACGTTGGGAGTGCTCAATGTTTTACTGGGCTGGCTACTCCATAATGGCCGAGAGGGGGCTAAGACCCGGTGGGTCAATGCCCCCTAGTCCATTATAGACGAGCCACCCATGGACTTGAGTGCCAACATGTCTGGAACACATCAACATCCAAAGTGTAGTGGGGATGCATTAAGCTAGAGGTCTTTTTAAATCACGCACTGCAGATTGAATGCATTCAGGTAATATTCCGTAGAACCTTCTGCACACGACATGGAAATGCTCATTGTTATGATCAGAGTATGAGGAGGAGGTACAGTCAACTGTCTCTGGTGCAGAAGGAAGGGAGCTGCCGGTTGCCTCCACTACACATTGTAGATTAGCATGATGAGCTGGCACCTAGAACACACTGTGAAGAAGAGCATGATGAGCTAACAGACACAGGAAACAGTGTAGATAAGTATGACAAGGCTTTTATATAATGGATTCTCCCTACATTTTTGTTAACGGGGGTCCTGCTTCACTTCATTGGGGAGAGAGTACATTAAAACAGCACATGTGAATCACGCTACACCTCACTTTACACCATTTACTTGGGTACCTGAAGACTGATGAAGACCAATTCAAAAACACAGCTTTATCACATATCATTTTAACAATCAATAAAATCAACACACACAAATACAAATATAAATCAGAAAAAGTTGTTGTGCAAACAAAGCAAGTGTGCTACACATAGCAACATGTGCAAATTGGGCAACTCGGATTAATATAAAGTGCTTATGCAGTGCAGAAAAACTAATGTTCTATACAACTGGTATTTGCTTTACAATGGAGCAGATATGGCAAAGTCCCACTTAAGTCTAGATCCTCAGATCCACTTTAAATGGTAAATATGTAAGTGTTCATATTTTACAACAAATCAACAGATGTACAACTTTGTATGATAATGGGCTGCCATCTGTTTCATCTTATAACTCTCAAGTTCATAGACAGGATGTTGACCAGACAATACTGGTCAATAAAGGATGGTCGACAGAATGTGTTTCAGCCCTTAATCAGGATACGAGCATCCAGCACTGTTCCTCAGAAATGATACATGCTGGCCTTCATTAGGACGAAATTTAATCACACTTAGGACTTTAATCCGATCACTATCCCTCACCGTTTCATGGAACACATAAATGTGAAAGACAGCGCAACATTTTTTTTTCAAAAATCTAGGCTGGGAAACCTTAATTCAATTTAACGTCCTTCTAATATTGTTAACTGTCCCCAATGACCTTACTTGGTAATTCAAGGGGCCAGGGATAAGAGCCATCTTTGTTCTTGATTTGTGTCATACTGAAATACACTGCTCCTACGAGTATTCAACCTCAAAAGGAATGGGGTGTCGAATAGGGAAAACATTATTGTGAAGACAACCATAAAGAAATCCTAAAAGAAAACCTTAGCTATAGTCCTGATTGTTCCCAGGCACAAGCGTGAACCTAAATTTCACAGGACACCTCATAGTATTTTTTCCAAAACTCCAGTTTCCATCAGTTCATGAGTAAAGTCGATCTTTACAGGGAACTTCCCAGTCAATGCTATTTTTCAGAATATACTGTGCCAGAGTTGCACAATGAGGTGCTTTATGCAATGGGGAAAGCACCAGATCAGTCCAAGGACCAGAAAGACCACTGTCTATGGAAATATGGGCCAGTGCACAGAGTATTGACAATATGGCTGTGACCCTCAGTGACCTTCTATTCCTTTTCCAGACAACAGGTGTCCTAATCCCATGGTAATACTAGAGAGCATTGAGTATATGCAGTTTTTTTTATCATGCCACTTTGTGTATGCAAGCATTTTAGTGCAGAGGAGACAGGGTAGTTGACACCTGTATGAAGGTGGAGAATGTGGTGGCACAGGAGCAAAGAACAGAACACCTGCAGCTGTTCTTTGTTGCTGCTGACAATGTGCTGAATATCTGTGCTGCCGTATGAACTGGCAAGATCATTCATGTTCCTTGCTTTGCACGTGTACTTTACCTGTTGGTGACATATTTCATCAGCATTTGGCAGCCCATGAAGAACACGAGTGGTGTTGCCCAGAACATCATATGGCACTTTATTCTGGGTCTACAGTGCAATAAATGTGGTGCACCAACGACAGGCGTGTATTAAATTGCCACAACACCACTTGCATACAGCAACTTTTACATGCTTGAATAATACTTACCGCATGTTGGACTAATTGAAAAGTAAAGATGCCAACACTGATCATTGCAACAGTCCCAGCAGTAGAGAGGACATTCTTTACATCAGGAGAGTGGAAGCTGCTTTTTCATGTTTGTTGTGTCCTATGGCCTTTTGAGGATGCCACCAATCATGATAGCTGGCATGGTGCATCACTTGATGTGCTACTGCCACTGATATATATGATAGACCTCAACATATTCTACAAGGTGAGTGCACTTGACTTGGCTGGCAAGGTGTATACAGTGCTGCTGGTAAGCGATTTGCTCTCAACTTTGCAGGGATCAAGGAGGCAGTAATATGCTGGGAAGGACTTGTGAGATGGACTTTGAGGGCCAACTTGAAAGGAAACATGCAGGTGGTGTTTTTCATATTTGGGGTGCAAGGAGATGAAGAAGAAGAAGCAAATGAATGCATACATTAAGTGAGGGATGGAGAGATTGAGGAGGGTACTAAATGGTAGTGTTTTAGTTCGAGAGTGGGAGAGACAGGAGCAAGATGTTGGGGCATGTTAGTCAATGTAATATTATTGAACACTTGTCAGTCTTTCCCCCCATCCTCTGTATAGTAGGAGAGGTTGGAGTTATGGGCATGCAGGTCAGTCTCCAGAGCATCTTGGCCAGTAGTGTCTTCCAGATGCCCCCCTCAACACCACTCTGCAATGCAAGCAATGAGTTCCTGCATGCCATGGCAGATGCTTACGTTGCTTTCTCACATATGGAACATCCAACCTTTTCCCCAAAGAGACCTGGGGAGCCAAACAAAAAACACACAGGCCTGATGTGGTTTTACAAGCTGTGTTTGACCTCTTTCAAATGCTGATGTGCTCTACTTCATGGTGGAAAATGACCTGCATCTCCAGAAATTCCAACAGATGTCTCCTCTGCACTGATGGAAGTTACTGTGGTGATGGGGGTCGATTACACATCACTGTATGCTACCACCATATGTGTTTAACTATTACAGTTGGGCCAATTGCATAATGCTCAGTGTTCTTTCACTGCTGCATACACTTATTGCAGAGCAAACACACACCTGCACACGCGCACACCTCCACATGCTTCTGCCTGTACCTTCCCATTCGGCAGGTTTAAGAACTGTGACACTGTGGAGGGGTCCCAGCTAGACAGTATTGGGGATGTACCCTTTTGTTTGCCCCCAACACAAGTCTGCCTTTACACCACCACTTGATGGTAGCCACCTGCCTAATCTCCACCTGGATACTCTCCCCTAATCTAATTCTGGCTGCAATTCCTCCTCATCCATCTGCCCCTCTTCCTCTTTCTTCTCTTCATCTACCTACTACTACTACTCCTCATCATCAACCTTCTCATGTCTTGCATCTACCTCTTCCTGTCCCATGACCACATTCACCTTTTCATGTACCCCCTCCAGCTTCCCCCCAATTTCTGCCTCTTCTTTTTCCACTTCCTGGTGCCACCCATCTGCCGCTTCCTGTTTCCTTTATATTCTTCTGCACAATTTCTGCCTCTCCTTTTCCACCTCCTGCTGCTGACACTCCTGCACGACCAAAGATGATGACATACCCCTAAAGAGATCCACTTTTCTATAACGTAGTTTGTGGGGTGGTCGGTACTAACGGAGAGATTTTATAAGTGGTTTTTACTAGTATAAAGTATTTCATAGTGGGTTTCTCTTTTTCCATGTCTCTGGTGTTTTAAGGGAAAGAGATTCAAGCAATCAACAATTACACTGCATATTCTCGAAGGGTTTATTTTTTATGTTTTCCTTTTTTGCATTGGAGGGAGGAAAGTTGAGGGAAAATAGATTGGTGGAATGAAAAAAGTTGAGGGTAAATGTATTAAAAAATCAATCACAAAGGCCTTCACAAAGGGCAGGCCTTTACCTTTTTCTATTTGTTCCTTTTTGGGGCTAAAGGAAGAAAGCAGATAGAAAGGGAGTAAAAAAACAAACAATCATATAAAGGGCTTCACACAGGGTTTCTCAGTGATGGAGTCAGACTTTAAGACACTGCACTGTTGGGTATTTTGTGTAGATTTGGGGCCTGGCGGTATTTTCTTACTGCCGAAAAATAATTTAGCAACAATCACTCCTTGTATTCAGATTGGGTTATGTATAATAATAATACAGTGGATATGCATTATTTCAGTACACAGACATGCATGGTTGGTATGCGTGGTTGGTGGTATTTTTGGTGAGCATAATTCCTTTGTTTTATTTGTGGCCCCAATATCCAGAACCCCTTATTTTTGTTTAGATTTTTCGTGTGATCACTAGAGAGACCTCAGGCTTCTAAGTGATCCTCAATGCAGCATTCACCTCCCTTTTTAAATGGCTTGATCAGGGCTTTAATGGATTTCATTATTTTTATGGGGCTACTTGTTGCAATGCATGGAATTGCACTACTTTGTGATTCAATCCTGGTTTCAGGTGTATGGGATTGGTGGCTGCCCCCAATGGGAGTATCAAATCCCCCAAGGGCGCTGCAACCAAGTTCAGTCACCGGGCCAGTCACTGGAGCACTAGCTCTTTGGGCAGAACTAGAATTCACCTCCACTCCATTGAATGTAGTACCCTGCCGCCTCTCCTGGGACCTGGGAGTGCACATTTGTTGTTGTAAGTCTTTGCACTTTTTAAGGAGCCTGCGTGCTTCATTTTGCAGATAGTTGTTTTCATCACTCATTTTATTTATTACCTCCTGCATGTCGCACATTTGCATTTGGCATTCATTGAATTCTTTGTTTCTCTTGTCTTTTTCTTGAATCATTTTAACCATTTCTTGCTCTGCACCTTGGAGATCACTTTCTTTTTCAAAATGTTCTTTTTGTAAAATCTGCATTTCTGAAACAATCTCATCTTTATCCTGTCTAATGTGGTCCACTAAGGCTTTTAAGTGTACCAATTCTTGCTCACTATCCTCAAATTGTTTCTTGCTTTTGGACAACTGAGCATCAAAATCTCTGCATTTTAATTGCATGTCTTTTTGGCATACATCCAATTCTGCTCTTAACATTTCCTGATTTTTACTTGCCCCATCTAATTCAGTCTTTAACCTGTTAATTAGCTGGGTATCATTTTCCTGCATTCGCGGGGACCTATTCAAAATAAACCATATTTTGGCACATAGCCGTATTAAACCGTCTTTCTCTGCACTTTTATCGGCTGCATTCAATAATCTTGTAAGGCAGACCTGAATTATGCTGCCTTCTGCAAAAATATTGTCTAGTTTTTCTTTCTGCACCTCACCCTGAATGCGGTCATGCCATTCTAAGGTACTGTTCGACGACCACGTCCCATGTGCAAACAACTTTGCCTCTAAATATTGCACTAGGTCTGAGAATGTGGTTTCCCTTTGTGACATTCTGAAATTCGTTTTTAGTAACACACTGCTATTATGAAATGGGTTCCCTTTAATGTACAGATGGCAGTGTGAGACACACTTGCCACGCCCAGTAGGTGCTCTGTGATCACTTTCCTGGCCTGCAATGCACCATAAATATGTTGGGTATTTTTTGTAGATTTGGGGCCTGGCGGTATTTTCTTACCGCCAAAAAATAATTTAGCAACAATCACTCCTTGTATTCAGATTGGGTTATGTATAATAATAATACACTGGATATGCATTATTTCAGTACACAGACATGCATGGTTGGTATGCGTGGTTGGTGGTATTTTTGGTGAGCATAATTCCTTTGATTTATTTATTTGTGGCCCCAATATCCAGAACCCCTTATTTTTGTTTAGATTTTTCGTGTGATCACTAGAGAGACCTCAGGCTTGCATTTCAGGAACACCACATTTTCATTTTTAGTGTGCCACCATGGGCAATTTCTCGCTGTCTTATCTACGGCAGCGAGCTATCATGCGGTATCTATCACCAACTTATTTACGTTTGGTGAGCTATGTCCAGAGCCTCTCTTTCTGCCGACTCATAGCCCTCCGGCAGACTATAACACACACAGTTAGTTATAATTGCTCATACTGAATGACATTGTGCACACAGCTGCAGCCAAATCTTATTTTTAGCTACCTTAAAAATGACAATTGCACTGTCTAAACATCTCCCCACATCATCAGCACTGTATTGCTAAATGCACAAAGGAGAGAGAAAATAAAACACACCACCCGTCTGCTTTCAGATATTTTTGTGTATTATAAAAGTTGCATTTAAACACAATGTCACTCTTTTTAAAGAAATAAATGAAATAGCACAGTAACAGCATTATTTGTGATGCACTGAGAAGAGAGTGGCGGGGAACAAGAATTCAATTTGCAACATTAAACACGTGGGTAAAGCACAGGAATCTCCTTTCCTACACTGACTGAATATTTTCGCACACACACTCAGCCCCCACACTTCAGCGAGATAATTACCAGGCTTTTTCAGCATGTAACTTCTTTGGCTGGTCGCCTTCTGGAGGGGTTCACCCAGCAAGGACAAGCATTTGCTGTCACTCAAACTGGGACTTGTTGACTGGAAATCCCAGTCTCTGCAACCAAGCTGAATCTGCTTTAGGAATCAGGCATCCCCAGCTATCAACCCAGTCCTTCTCCGAGCTGTGTCAAGATCTCTCTCCCCAGCTTCTTCCCCGAGATTATACAAGAAAACTCTGGTTACCTCCTACCAAAGGATCCTAACCAATAAAATTCTATCATGCCCTATCCACCCTCTGCACATAATGGCTTGGCTCATACAGTTGCAACTGTAACCAAACTGATTTCCTGCTTATTCGAGTCTTTGCTTCCTGCAAGTACTGTGGACAGAGCGCAGATAGAAGCAAAGAAAAAAAAATCTGAATGTGCGTTTAAAATGAGTTTCAGCCTGCCTCATTTTGCAGTGTAGAACACATTATATTATTAATGAGTTAGCGTGTCAGTTTTTTGTTAATGAGGTTAGTTCATTAATCCTCAAATGTGTCTCCTGCAACAGAGGAATTTCAGGTAAAAAGAAAAAAATTGTGTGCATTTTGAATATGAAAAATAAAATGCGCTTTTAAATGAGAAAATGGTTTGTTTTTAACCTGTGTAGCCTGTCTTCATTTACATCTCCATATGTTGCACTGGCAACACATAGCTTGAAGCAATTGCATTAAACCCATGCAGTGGCACTGCATAAAAAAAAAGCTCAATAACACATGTCTTGCTGTACCACATTATATCAATGCATCAAACCCATGCAGTGGCGCTGCACTTTAAAAAACATGCTATACATTGATCCTGTGCAGTGGTGCTGCGCTCTGTGCTCCCAAAACACGCTAAACAATCCGACATATACCCTCCTTTTTTTTAGAACTTGGCTACAATCCAAGCCAATTTTAAAAAACAACCTGCTTCTTTTCTTCTTTTCAAAATGTAACAATCCAATACAATTAACATTCTTGTTGTGAAGATGAAAATTGAAAAATCACTGTTCAATCAACATAATATTAAAATTCATCTGACTTCATCAATTTTTATAAAATTTTCTACATTTGCCTTCCCAATGGAAGTGTCCATAGTCCAGTGTTTCAATTTTATACTTGAAGTCAATTGAAAATAATAAAATAAAACAACTAACTAAAACAAATAATTAACATAACAGATTAAAACAATTAATTAAAATAATAAATATGTGGAACTCCATATGCCAGGACACTTGTCTGCCTCTTTTGGTTCATTCGGGTACTCTTTCATCTTGGTACTCTTGGATCCTTTTCTATAGAAGTCATCTTTTCTTTGACATTCCGGTTATTTTGTCTTCACCTCCACCCGGAGGCATGCATCTTTTGGTCTTCATCCAGGGGACTCTAGGACTCCATCGTCTCCCGTGACCTCCGGTACAAATATGTTAATATTCTAAATCAAATAGAAAAGAAACAGATTAAGTATATAGCACAATACTAATTTCACCCATTTGCCAAAATAAAACACGCCTTCTAAAATACTTCGCCTTTTTTCCTTTCGCCTTCTGAAATTAAGCACAGGTTATAGAGAACAAGCATACATAAAACAACATTCAATATTTAATGCATTTTCATTCTGCAACTTCAGCTTCTATTTTTTTTATATTATATATATATACATATACTACAGTGTTTATATACCATTTCAACCATCTTTATTTTTTAACTTCTCTATCACTGCCTCCTGACTAGACATAGTCACTCCACCTTTTTACGTTCAAGGGACTTTATCTGTTTCTACATGCTCAAGCTGCCTGATCTCGTGTCTGGGATGGCATGGCTTAATCTGATTTACGTGCACAAATTGCTCTATTGTTGTTTCACCTTCAGTCTTTAAAATTTTATAAACTACAGGAGAAACCTTATCTATAATTCGAAATGGCCCCTGCCAGGCTGCTAGAAATTTAGAATTTTTCTGTTTACTTTTTCTAAAATGAAACTTATACACCTGATCCCCTACACTGTATTCCTTTACTGATGTCTTTTTATCATAATATGACTTTGCACTGTCAGCAGCTCTTTCCAGATTTCTCTGCACAAAAGCAAATGCATGTTGCAAATGCTTCCTCAATTCATCAATGTACTCATGAACTGTGGATGCACTCACAAGTGTCTCATCATGTGTTCTGTATAGTAGGTGTTGTGGTAACACCATTTTCATACCTGTTAAGACTTCATGTGGACTAATACCTGTTGCTTTAGCAGGAGTTGATCTGATTGCCATCAAAACCAACGGTAAACGTAAATCCCAGCTGGAACCTGCTTCTGCCACAAATTTCTTTAATATGTCCACAACAGACCTATTGCTCCATTCAACTCCACCTGAAGAGGCTGCCCGATATGCGATATGTAGTTTTTTTTTTCACACCCAGTATTTGCCATACCTTACTCATTAGAGTACTTGTGAAATGACTTCCTCTGTCTGACCCAATTCTTTGTGGTAACCCAAACCTTGAGAACACATGGTTCACCAGCAATGTGGCTGCTGTTTGCGCACTACAATCTGGTGCAGGAATGCATTCAATCCACTTCAACATCAAACATACCACACTTAAAATATAACGGTTTCCTCTGCTCGACCTTTATAAAGGCCCTACATAGTCTATTTGCAAATCTGACCATGGGAGAGTTAGGCCTCTTTTCATCAATGGGGCTCTATGCATTGGTGAAGCAGGTTTAAATTGGGCGCATACTAGACATCCTCTAGTATATAATTCCACATCTTGGGACATATGTGGCCAGTAAGCATAATCTTTTAGTATTTCCAATGTTTTTTGTGAACCTCTGTGGCCTGCAGTTATTGCATCATGTGCATGTTGTAGCATTAGCCCTCTGAATGAAAGGGGTACCACCCACTGTATTTGTCCTGTTATGGACTCTCTAATGATGAGTCCATCCTGCAGTCTAACTCGTTTTTTATTCTTTAATAGCACCCTCAACTCTTCTTTTCCCATACAATCATTTTCTGTTAAAGGGTTTTGTTCAGGATCTATCAAATGGTTATAATAGATTCCCAAAATTCGATCATTCTTTTGCGCCTCAATCAAATCTTGGTCTGGGGTATTATGACCCCACTGTACCACTGGTTGATCTACCTCCTTTGGTGCTTTAGAACGTGTTACTGCATCAATCTGTATTTCACCCAGTACATTTTCAATAGGTAGCAATTCTCCCATCACAGCCCCAATTTTAGCCAGGTGATCTGCCTTATAATTTCCCTCCTTATCCTCTCCGGGTGTTTTTAAATGTCCACAAATCTTTCTCCAGTATATTGTCAAATCATTTTCTGACACCAATTTGTCTATGGCTTGTATCATTTTTCCATGTTTAAGTGGCTTTTTGTTGTATGTAACCATGCCTCTCGCTTTCCAGCCAGGTAAATACTCCACAAAGCTATTTCGTGCATAGTCAGAATCAGTCACCAGGACAATTTCACTGAATTTATCGGCCGCCAATTCCGCCACTTGACTGCTTCTAGCTCCAATCCTCATCCCTACACTAGGGACGCCTTCACATTTCAACCAGACATTCCCTATTCCTGACACTAATTGTTTATTACTGTCATTTTCAATGTGAAAAGCACAACCATCCACATATACAGTTGGCAGATCCTTGCATGTTTTTTCATCAAAAGCTTTGTGTGGTGATTGTTCAAATTCCTGCAAACTAGGTTCCACTTCCATTTCATTTGATACTTGTTCAGCTGCACAGTCATGTAAGTCAGCTAACCCTTGAGCAATTGGGCTCTTTTTATTTTGTCCATATCTCACTTCTACAGGAAAACCTTGTAATGCCAGCGTCCATGAAGTGATTCTGGACTGCGCTAGATTACCTGACCTAATTCTTTTACTCTCTATAAACTGCAAAGGTTGATGATTTGTTTCAATAATAACCTTTTCTCCCTGAACAAAAGGGCGGAAATGTTGTAGCGCCCACACAGTGGTTAATAGGACCTTTTCACATTCATTGAATTTCATTTCAACTTGGGAAAATGCTTTACTTGCATATGCAATGGTTTTGTGATTCACATCATGTTTTTGCGATAACACTGCTGACATACAATGTTCAGAGAACCCTATTTCTACAAAGAAATCCCTACCCTTTATGGGATACGCTAAACATGGTGCCTTTACAAGACATTCCTTCAATTTAGCTACTGCCTCAGACTGCTCTTTTTCCCATATCCAGGGTGTATTCAGTTTAATCAGTTTAGTCAATGGTTGAGTGATTTCAGCATAATTTTCAATGAACTTTCTGTTATAGCCTGCCATCCCTAATAAACTTTTTACCCCTTTCACATTTTTAGGGTCCTTTAGTTTTTGTATGGCCTCTATTTTCTTCTTTTGTGGATTTAGCCCATGTTCAGTCACTTCATGGCCTAGAAAGTTCACTTTTTTCTTGCACCATTGTGCTTTT
Organism: Ambystoma mexicanum; assembly: GCF_040938575.1. Lineage (NCBI taxonomy): Eukaryota > Metazoa > Chordata > Amphibia > Caudata > Ambystomatidae > Ambystoma > Ambystoma mexicanum. The sequence continues at coordinate 135,615,752 of NC_090928.1, forward strand.
TGTAAGGACACTTTGGCGCCTGCTTTCTGCAATTGGCCAAGCACATGTCTTATTTCATCAAAATGGCTTTTCAGGCTTTCATTTTTTATCAGGACATCATCCACATAAACTATGGTTCCTCTTTCCGCTGCATCTGGCATGGCCTTTCTCAAAAATATGCCAAATTCACTCCCACTATTGATGTACCCGAACGGAGCTCTAAGCCAGGCGTATTGAGTCCTGTCAAATGTAAAGGAAAATAAATTCTGTATCTCCTCTGCCAATGGCACGCACCAATATCCAGAGGTGAGATCTAATGTGGTAAACACTTTTGAACCATGTACCTGAGCTAGGCCCTGATCAATGAATGGCAGTGGCCATCTGGATACCGGCACTCTTTTATTTAACTCCCTCAAGTCTGCACATAGCCGCCATTGACCATTTGGCTTTAACACACCTAAAATAGGTGTATTGGATGTGCTATGAATGGGCCTGATGATTCCCCGAGCTTCCAAATTCTTTATAATCTCTGCTAATGATTCTAAACATGCCAGCGGTAGTCTATACTGGCGTACAAATACTGGACTTCTGCTACACACTTCTGGTAGTGTGGCCACATGTAAATCAGTTAAACCGCAATCATAAGCATCTTTTGCAAATACATCCTTAAACTCCATAAATATCTCCCTCAGATTGTTTCTATCCACATCGCTGTCACATGCATCCACTAAGGAGATCTGCTCTTCTACCATTTTGGAAAATTCTGGAAAATTTTCTGGTAAGGGAATCTCGGCGCTTTCCTCTAACTGTGTGGCTGTGTCTTTTTGTAAAGCTGCCACTTTTAAATATTTTGGCATATCAGCTTCCACTTCAATGGGCTGATTTTCTGTTTCATTTTCATTTAAATTAAATGTTATGCAATCCTCTTGATGGCAGCACACTGTCTCATTTGAATCATAAGGGTACACAGAATGAATTTTAAATATTCCTTTGGGCTAAGAGTCCAGGTATTCCGGTAACTCACCCTTGGCATCTACATACTTTTCAGGGAGATTTCCAATTACCATGTCATTTAGATCTGCAGTATAATGTGATTTTTGTATGGCCATTCCTAATGGGGAGTTTTCCTCTAAATGAATATCCTGACAACCTTTATTATTTACCATATTTTTTACAGATCCTTCACCAATATCTACCAATGGAATGTATTCATAATCCAGGCCTTGCTGTTTTATGGATTCATTCAGGCATACAAATGCATCAGAGTCTTTCATCTGCTGTCCATTTTTGCATTTCAGTGTTATTGCAAACTGTTTTGTAAATGCAGGAATAATAGTATCTTTCCTCATTTGTAATTCGATTGCATAAGGAACCAGTTGTGCACAATGATAAGCCCTTCTTTTGTCCTCAAATTCAGGTGCCGGCCCACCTAAGCGTGACCATATTTTTTGATTAAGGAAATCTAACACCATACACATTCTGTGCATGATGTCATTGCCCATGTAAAAATAATTTTGTGCTCCACTCACTATCCATACATTATGCTAAATTGTTTTCTGCCCAATGCTAATTTTAAGCATGCATCTGCCTGCAATTCGGTTTTCAAAGTCTGGACTGTCCAACCCAGAAACATATTGGTTTTTAATCCTAAATTTCGGGATTTCCTCCCTCTCCATTATTTTTTTTAACAATTTCTCATTAATGAAGCTCCTCTCCTGTTCAAGCACTAAAGTGGCTATTATTGTTTTAAAACAGTCATTTATACCAACATGAACCCATGGTTGCTCATCTTCCATGTGTATTTCAGCAAGAGTGGTAATGTGTTTTTCTGAATCTGTTTTAGGAGCAATATTCTGTTTGATTGTTTTCTCTATTAAATAAAAACGTAATGTGTGCTCATCTATGGCAGTCTGCCAATTTTTCCTTGGGTCCAAGTATATTTGTACAGGTAGTTTTTCATTGTCGCTCTGCATTTTGTCTTGACACATTAATATAACAGTGACACTAGGTATGCAACTATTCTGGAGATATACCTCCACAGCATCATTTGTTTTGGCAACGGTGTGACATTCATTTATGTTGCTGTTTTGTGATTTTAGTTTCTTAGGTCTCAATGGTTTTTTGGTTAAGGACCACAGCACTCCATTCACCCCATCTATGAGCGGAGACAATCTTTTCAGGCAATCTGTCCCCATCAGAAATGGAATTTCACAAATAGATGTGATCAATACCTCTTGTTTCATTATGTGCTTTCCTATTTTTATGTCAACCTCAGTTACACCTATGATGGGCACCTCCTCCCCATTAAAGTTATGCACTGGACCTTCATTTTCCTTCACTGTGATCTGATTCTGTGGGGGTCTCCCTTCGTTGATACTCTTTACCAGCTCCTTGGACATAATTGTGGCCTGTGCGCCAGTGTCAATCATAGCAAATGTTTGGTATTTTTCTTCTACAGTGATGGGTGCATAATATCTGTCCTCAACTTCCTCTAATACACATAAGAAGTGTGAATTCTTACTGATTTCAGGGCTCACCTTTCTCAGGCCTTTTTCACTTTTGGCTAAGGACATTGGTAAATGGAAATACATTTTTCCCTCCTTTTTACCCATTTCTGCGCGAGAGACTTTATTCATTTCTCCATGATCAGAGGTTTTTTGGAGTGTGGCCACTGTTTGCCCATCCATCTGGGTATCATCAGGGACCAAATTACAACCTTCCAACTGAACATGTGTAACAACATCATTTAGTAATTTGTCATTATTTAATTCTGTGCATGTGTGATCATTTAGTGTGGTACCAGCCCTTTCAGCCTCTTCAAAAATACTTGGCTCAAAGAATTCTTCAGGTGATTGATTTGTACCCTCCTTTTGAGTATTCCCTTTTTCTGTCTGTGTTTGTTCACCATTTTGAATGTCCAGGGAAGGAGCTATAGCATCCCCACTTACTCCCTGTTCACTGGTATTCCCCATGCATGAGTTATTTTTCTTAAATCTGTCCCTTTGTTCTTTTGGAATTTCAGGTGTTTCTTTTTCATTTGCACAAACCTTCAATGTTTGATTTAGCTCTAGGTTAAACCGTACCTCTTTTTTAGAAGTGTTTGCACTTTCTGTTACATGTTCATTTACTGGCGTTTCCACTTTTAAATCATTAGACATCTCAGAGTCATTATGCGAAATTACATCAGGGCAATCTGTCTTTTTGGCACCGCAGGTATCATGAGTACTTAGTCACTTTTCAGACTCCCCCCGGTCATTGCTATGGCCATCAGCCCCCTCCTTGGATGTCTGTTTTTGCACTGTACATAGCTTTCCTATTTGCTCAGATAACATTTTCACTTGGGCCTCAAGGCACTGGAATCTTTCCATCTCTCTAGAATCCTCTCTGTGTGGCCTAGATCGATATTGATTGTTTTCCCCCTGATTGGACCTATTCTGATACGCCTCAGGTGAGTGATTTCTATTGGGATGGTTCCTGAACTCTTGATTCATTTGTGGAGGGGAGCGGGGTGCGCCCATCCTTTGATTATAGTCCCCTGGTGGGGAATCAGTGTACTGACGTGGAGTGTGGTTCATATTCTGCCTCATGTCCTGTCTCTCAGGTTGTGGGTACTGGCCCCTATGTTGATTCCCATTATCAGCAAATCGATCCACATATCGGGACCTATCCTGATTACCATATATCATGGTATTGGGGTCAAATCTGCTCTGTGTCCCCAATGTCTGGTAGGGACCATCATTTCTTTGATCCTGGCTTTGTCTCTGATTATTATTCATACCTGACATATCAGGCCGATATCCTGCCCGGGGTCTGTCTCCTAAATACCTAGGGCTAATGTAACTCTCCCTATTACAAGAATCATGTGATTGAAACATTGGTGCAGGGTGTGGTGACCTTTGTTGATTAACCCTTTGTTCAGGTGCCGAATTATTTTTACCTGGACTTTGGGCCGACTCAAGGGACATCTTGGCTGACCTGATTTCCATCACTGTTGCTGAGGGTTCCTTAGATTTAGGTCTAGTATCTTTCATTTGATCACTTTCTCTACCCTGACAATAGAGTACCTCATATAGTTTTGTGCTTTGATGTACAATCCATTCAAGGGACTTGTCACGGTCAAATTCACGGACCAATTGGGATATGATGTCTTTCTGTAGCCCATAGAAGTATGCAGTTTTAAACTCATTGGAATTTGGGTCAAAAGATACATCAAAGCGAGAAAATGCTCTTTTTAAGTCTTGTAAAAATTGGCGAGGGGATGTATTAGGCCCAGCAGTGATTGTGTAAGCGACTTTCTTTGCCTCCTGCAATGACTGAAAAGGAGAAAAATGACGCCTAATTTCTTTTTCAAACTCCACCCATGTCATATTCTGCTGTTCATTTAATCCCCTTATGATGCTGGCCGTCGGGGCATCTAAAGTTAAATGAAAATATTGTCTGTACTGTTCCTTAGGTATCTGGAGTGCTTTAAAAATGTCATGAACCGCTTCTAAGTGATCCTCAATGCAGCATTCACCTCCCTTTTTAAATGGTTTGATCAGGGCTTTAATGGATATCATTATTTTTATGGGGCTACTTGTTGCAATGCATGGAATTGCACTACTTTGTGATTCAATCCTGGTTTCAGGTGTATGGGATTGGTGGCTGCCCCCAATGGGAGTATCAAATCCCCCAAGGGCGCTGCAACCAAGTTCAGTCACCGGGCCAGTCACTGGAGCACTAGCTCTTTGGGCAGAACTAGAATTCACCTCCACTCCATTGAATGTAGTACCCTGCCGCCTCTCCTGGGACCTGGGAGTGCACATTTGTTGTTCTAAGTCTTTGCACTTTTTAAGGAGCCTGCATGCTTCATTTTGCAGATAGTTGTTTTCATCACTCATTTTATTTATTACCTCCTGCATGTCGCACATTTGCATTTGGCATTCATTGAATTCTTTGTTTCTCTTGTCTTTTTCTTGAATCATTTTAACCATTTCTTGCTCTGCACCTTGGAGATCACTTTCTTTTTCAAAATTTTCTTTTTGTAAAATCTGCATTTCTGAAACAATCTCATCTTTATCCTGTCTAAGGCTTTTAAGTGTACCAATTCTTGCTCACTATCCTCAAATTGTTTCTTGCTTTTGGACAACTGAGCATCAAAATCTCTGCATTTTAATTGCATGTCTTTTTGGCATACATCCAATTCTGCTCTTAACATTTCCTGATTTTTACTTGCCCCATCTAATTCAGTCTTTAACCTGTTAATTAGCTGGGTATCATTTTCCTGCATTCGCGGGGACCTATTCAAAATAAACCATATTTTGGCACATAGCCGTATTAAACCGTCTTTCTCTGCACTTTTATCGGCTGCATTCAATAATCTTGTAAGGCAGACCTGAATTATGCTGCCTTCTGCAAGAATATTGTCTAGTTTTTCTTTCTGCACCTCACCCTGAATGCGGTCATGCCATTCTAAGGTACTGTTCGACGACCACGTCCCATGTGCAAACAACTTTGCCTCTAAATATTGCACTAGGTCTGAGAATGTGGTTTCCCTTTGTGACATTCTGAAATTCGTTTTTAGTAACACACTGCTATTATGAAATGGGTTCCCTTTAATGTACAGATGGCAGTGTGAGACACACTTGCCACGCCCAGTAGGTGCTCTGTGATCACTTTCCTGGCCTGCAATGCACCATAAATATGTTGGGTATTTTTTGTAGATTTGGGGCCTGGCGGTATTTTCTTACCGCCAAAAAATAATTTAGCAACAATCACTCCTTGTATTCAGATTGGGTTATGTATAATAATAATACACTGGATATGCATTATTTCAGTACACAGACATGCATGGTTGGTATGCGTGGTTGGTGGTATTTTTGGTGAGCATAATTCCTTTGATTTATTTATTTGTGGCCCCAATATCCAGAACCCCTTATTTTTGTTTAGATTTTTCGTGTGATCACTAGAGAGACCTCAGGCTTGCATTTCAGGAACACCACATTTTCATTTTTAGTGTGCCACCATGGGCAATTTCTCGCTGTCTTATCTACGGCAGCGAGCTATCATGCGGTATCTATCACCAACTTATTTACGTTTGGTGAGCTATGTCCAGAGCCTCTCTTTCTGCCGACTCATAGCCCTCCGGCAGACTATAACACACACAGTTAGTTATAATTGCTCATACTGAATGACATTGTGCACACAGCTGCAGCCAAATCTTATTTTTAGCTACCTTAAAAATGACAATTGCACTGTCTAAACATCTCCCCACATCATCAGCACTGTATTGGTAAATGCACAAAGGAGAGAGAAAATAAAACACACCACCCGTCTGCTTTCAGATATTTTTGTGTATTATAAAAGTTGCATTTAAACACGATGTCACTCTTTTTAAAGAAATAAATGAAATAGCACAGTAACAGCATTATTTGTGATACACTGAGAAGAGAGTGGCGGGGAACAAGAATTCAATTTGCAACATTAAACACGTGGGTAAAGCACAGGAATCTCCTTTCCTACACTGACTGAATATTTTCGCACACACACTCAGCCCCCACACTTCAGCGAGATAATTACCAGGCTTTTTCAGCATGTAACTTCTTTGGCTGGTCGCCTTCTGGAGGGGTTCACCCAGCAAGGACAAGCATTTGCTGTCACTCAAACTGGGACTTGTTGACTGGAAATCCCAGTCTCTGCAACCAAGCTGAATCTGCTTTAGGAATCAGGCATCCCCAGCTATCAACCCAGTCCTTCTCCGAGCTGTGTCAAGATCTCTCTCTCCAGCTTCTTCCCCGAGATTATACAAGAAAACTCTGGTTACCTCCTACCAAAGGATCCTAACCAATAAAATTCTATCATGCCCTATCCACCCTCTGCACACAATGGCTTGGCTCATACAGTTGCAACTGTAACCAAACTGATTTCCTGCTTATTCGAGTCTTTGCTTCCTGCAAGTACTGTGGACAGAGCGCAGATAGAAGCAAAGAAAAAAAAATCTGAATGTGCGTTTAAAATGAGTTTCAGCCTGCCTCATTTTGCAGTGTAGAACACATTATATTATTAATGAGTTAGCGTGTTAGTTTTTTGTTAATGAGGTTAGTTCATTAATCCTCAAATGTGCCTCCTGCAACAGAGGAATTTCAGGTAAAAAGAAAAAAATTGTGTGCATTTTGAATATGAAAAATAAAATGCGCTTTTAAATGAGAAAATGTTTTTTTTTTAACCTGTGTAGCCTGTCTTCATTTACATCTCCATATGTTGCACTGGCAACACATAGCTTGAAGCAATTGCATTAAACCCATGCAGTGGCGCTGCATAAAAAAAATGCTCAATAACACATGTCTTGCTGTACCACATTATATCAATGCATCAAACCCATGCAGTGGCGCTGCACTTCAAAAAACATGCTATACATTGATCCTGTGCAGTGGTGCTGCACTCTGTGCTCCCAAAACACGTTAAACAATCCTACAGCACCAAACAGGTGGGATACACAATATGTGCCACAAACAGGGGGAAAATGCTCTTGGTGGCTACAGTGCAGGTTCCCTTTCTCTCTCCCCAGGTAGATCAGCCTTGTTCCTCCATTTAAGAGCCACACAACCCAAAGAGAATATTTATGCTGAATACTGAGCTAATCCTACCAGTTCAGTTTGGTGGGGTTTTGACCACCCTTTCATTGTATTTTAATAAACAATGTTTTTTTTTCTCCATGTTTTGCATCAGTTTGAAAACCCTAAGAGGTCATGTTAAAATACATTGTTTTTTTTAAATTAAAATGTTTTTTGGTTTATATAATTAAACCTTTACATTTGTATTTATCAAAGAAAGAGCTAGATACATCGGTAAAACAGGAAAGACGAAAAGAAAGAAAAAGTCAGTTTAAGACATTGAAGTTTCCAAAACAGAGGACAATATTAAACTAAATTTGGGATATAATGTCAATCCAAAAGCGAACCACAGCAGTAATCATTCTTCGACTGTTTCCAGATAGTATAAGTGACCATCGTTCATCTGGATCCAAAGGTCTTGTCGAAGTTAAGTATAGCTGCGCAATTGCCATGCGTTTTCCTGCAAGTGCAGTACATTCCATCAAGAGATGGTATATTGTTTCAATCGAGGCCTCTTGCATACAGAATCTGCACGACAGATTGTGATTCGTGGAGCGGTTTCGGATCCCATTAATTTGCTGTGTAGGTAAAATATTTAATCTTAGACAAAGGAATAGGTCTCTGATTAACCGATCTGGAAATAGGTTGAGATAAGGTGGAAGATCGTTTGTCGCTCTGATGTCAGTTGAACAATTCAGCGTTAGTTTGTATTGTTTTTTAATGGTTTGCGTTCTTATCCAGTCCAATCTTGTTAATTGCAGTTTCGCTTTTTGCGGCCTATGGAGCAGGGTGTCCATCGTGATGTCATTGTCGATCATTTGTGCTTCAACAAAATCTTTCCATTTGGTCAGAGTAATACGTCCCATGCAGGAATGCGGCCGTCATTCAATAGTTTTCTTAGCAAATCCATTTGTTTCCATTTTATTAAAAGAACTCAGGGATTGCAGGCCCAGTTCAAATCTAATACAGGCAGCAGGAGCAGCATTTGGCAATGAGAGGACTTTTGACCAGAAGATACGTTCCGATTTATTCCATAAATCATCCTGAAGATTGATCATGGTCTCTCCGCCATATGTAAGGATAGGGGCTGCCTTCTGCTTGTAAAAAAGGATGATCGGTTTAAATGAGTATTTTCCAAAATTTTTATGGATAATTGAGCCTTGACGTGCTAACATTCTTACTTTGGCTATTAAATGAACTGCCCAAGGTTGTTCAGTTTTAGACTGGTTAATCCACATCCCCAAGTATTTGAATATTTTGACTTGGGCGATTTTTTCACTATTCAGAAAGAAAGGGGTAGTCTTAATTGCGGAGCCACATTCCGAAACGAGAGCCATCACTTTAGTTTTTTTTATGTTTATTTCAAGCTCATTAGTGTTCATGTAGTTGTGCATGTTGTTCAATGCAAGTTGCAGTCCTCTTGGAGTCTTTGAGACAAGCACGATGTCGTCTGCGTATAATGTCGTTGGAATCAGTGTAGAATTCAGTTTTTGGGGGGTTGATTAAAGGAGAGGCTAGTGAATCTTCAAAATCTGAGGTAAAGAGATTATAAAGCGCAGCCGTTAGGGGGCAGCCTTGCTTCAATCCATGCCATACTTTGATGGATTTAGATACAAGGCCGGCTTTAGATAATCTGATCCGAATTTCAGTGTTTGAGTACAGAAGCTTTATTGGTTCTATGATGTTATGTGGACCTCCCCATTTCATCAACTTAGTCCATAGGATGTTTCTATTGATTGTGTCGAAGTTCAAGTGGAGGTCAATGAAAGCAGCGTACATCATAAAAATACATTGTTCTCTTCTCACTTGATCAGCCCTCAGGACATATTCTGTATGCAAAAAGAGGAAATTAACTTTTGAAAATACTAAAATCTATTACACACCAAATAAATCACATACAGGATGCATACTTTACAACCTCACAATCAAGTAGGACAGCAGACAGGGTAAAACAGTAAATGTTTACATTCATTCAATTGGTCTAATGCCAAACCTGTGAATTAAATACATGTCCTGATGGATGGCAATAATTCATCCAACCTCTAGGGGGGTTAGACAATATTCCAGTTAGTAACGAAAATGTGTTAATTGGATTTGTGGTTGCTGGCATGCAGCATCTGCTGGTGTTGTGGTCGGTGAAGGGATGATGTGCAAGAATCTTTAGAAGCTCTCAGTCAGTACAACATTATTCTGCCATTTAAAAAAGGGGCCATGGAACTAAGGTGAAATTGTATGAGGACAAGAGATTGATATATTTATGAACAACAGAAGAATTGTTTACAGGAAGCCCATCGATATGGAGAGCATTTGGAAGTCATTCAGAATATCAGTTAAGCAACCAGATAAATCATAATGAATGCAATGGAATCGACTCACAGTAACATTATTTAATTCATCAGTAATGTGACCTAGGACTCAAGAATTCATTAATCTTAACAGAACTCCAAAAGGAAAACGTAGAGAACTTGATATTTCTGAATAAAGACCTAAAGAGATGGAAAACCTCCTGATGACGCTGACAGGTAGAATCAATGTGGTAAAGACAATGATCCTCCCAAAATTCAAATTCATATTTGACTTGTTCACCTGAGATATTTACTTACATTCAGGGAATGATAAGAATATTTATTTGGGCATCAGAGACACCACAAATCAGTTGTAAAAAACTGCCAGGAGTGGAGGGAAGAAAAATTTGGAACTGCCACACTTCCATCTATATTACTGGGCTGACCAAATGAAGATCACAAACCTTTCCTAGCAAGAGAAGAGGCTATCGGATCATATGATAAGCCAATATGAAAGTTAATGACAAGCCAAACATCAATGGATGGTTGCATGTACAAATTTGACAACCCATAGTTCTTCAATATGGAGTGTTCAATGACAGTAAGGGTAATGAGTCAAACATTAATCACTAGAAGAAGCAAAATCAAACCCCCTCAAATCTTAAGGTTATTTCTGCAATGGAGCACCGTCAAACGAAATGGAGTGGTAAACCCAAACAAAAAATTGATCAAGAGGGACAATCTGGATGAAAGATGTGACCCAGTAGTAACCAATTTGAAACTTGCTTGATAAAGAAGATTTGAAATAGAAGCACTGAAGTAGTTGCTAAACCCATAGGAAGAGCATATTTTGGGCGGCTTGTAACTTCTCTCCCCCTGGATGAATCCTCACCAAACTTTGCGAAAACAATATATGGGCTATATGGTTTGGTGAGATTTGGTGAAGGGGGGCAAAGTTATAGGGGGCTCCCACATTTTTTTTCCCCAATTTCTGTCACACCTACAGCCCAAACCGCTGGATGGATTTTCACCAAATCTGCGGCAGGAGCAGCGGCTCAGTCCCGAAAGCGTGCTTTTGTCATTTTGGTGTAAATCCATCCAGTAGTTTTTATTATAATGACCAAAACACAAGGCAAAAATATTTGTGATATCTATGTCTGCTCCTCGGACACACGTCCCTGTTCGCTCCGCTGACAGGACACCAATTGGATGATCGGCTTGCATCATGTCTGCGGACACTTGACGTGTTCTCTGATTGGCTGGGATGAGGCATGAGGTGCGTCAAATTGTTTTGATGCACCCGCCATATTGGATGCGCCGACATGTGCTGGAAGTGAGCATAAATCCAATTTTGGGGAGTGTGTTGGTGTGTATGAGTGCTTGGAGAGGGTTGGGGTGTAAGAGATGGGTCAAATGCTGTATTTGTTTAGGTGGGAGAAGGCCCTGATGTGTTCGCGATGTCCGCCGACATAACCAACAGTGGGCACACTACTGGCTATTTTAGTTTACTATGATGTTGGTTTTGGGTCGTTAGAAGAGAATTGGGTGAAGAGGGTATGTATTGGAGAGTTTCTACGTTGGTTGTAATTATTTTTTAGAATGTTAATTGAAGTGGGTAGGTTTTGAGGTGGATGTATTATGTTTTTTGATTGTGGTCATTTGGTAGGTGTTTGTTTATATGGGTGTGTTACGCTGCAGTGGTTGTGGCCAGGGCCTAGAGTATTGGGTGCATGGCCGCAGTGCCATAGGCCTTCTGCCATGCACCCAAGACTCTAGGCCCTAGCTAAAACCACCTCAGCATAACACATCCATGTTACCCAAGACTCTAGGCCCTAGCTAAAACCACCGCAGCATGACACATCCATGTTACCAAAGGTTTTGACTGTGGTATGTGGGCTGCTTAGGGGATATGTTTTTAAAAATGTGTGTACTGATTGGTAGTAGTGTAATACTGTTTATAGGACAGTGAGATGATGTGTCTTAGTTTGTTTGTTGCGTTGTGTTCCGAATGTTGGTATTGAAGACTCTGGGCATTTTGGGTTGTATTTATTGGTGAAGTGATCGTTTGCATAGATGTGTTATGTTGTGGTGGTGGTGAGTTTAATTATTATATACTTAGGGCGTAATTCATAGAATTTAGCGCACAAGTGGCACACGCGGCTGGCGCACAGTGTTTGCGTGCGAATCCCTGCGCCAGCCGCGTGCGCTAAAATCCATTTCCGCGCACAGCGTATTCATTGATTCCAGCTACCAAAACCAGCCGTGGCGCACAGTGGCGCATCGATCCTGCAGCAGCGCCAGTTACGCCCCCAAGAACGCCTCTCGTGCAGGGAAAAGCCATCAAAATCCCCAATGCAGCGCAAAGGGCTGCGCCAACCCTGTACCAGCACGGCAAGCGGGCTACGTGTATCACTGGGGTGCGCGGGAAGTACCTCACGTCATTTCAGCTGGGTACGTGTATTTCAGGGGTGCGCTGGAAGTTCCACACGCGATTCCATCAGCGTACGTGTACATCAGGGGTGCGCGGGAAGTTTCACATGTGAATTCAGGAGGGTACGTGTATATCAGGGGTGCGCGGGAAGTTCCACACGCGAATGTCCTGGGTACGTGTATTTCGGAGTGCGCGGGAATTTCCACACGCGGTATCAGCAGGGTACGTGTATTCCAGGGGTGCGCTGGAAGTTCCACACGCGAATGTCCTGGCTACGTGTATTTTGGGGTGCGCAGGAAGTTTCACACGCGATATCAGCAGGGTACGTGTATATCAGGGGTGCGCAAGAAGTTCCACACACGAATGTCCTGGGTACGTGTATTTCGGGGTGCGCGGGAAGTTTCACACGTGAATTCAGCAGGGTACGTGTATATCAGGGGTGCGCGGGAAGTTCCACATGCGAATGTCCTGGGTACGTGTATTTCGTGGTGCACGGGAAGTTTCACACGCGATATCAGCAGGGTACGTGTATATCAGGGGTGCGCGTGAAGTTCCACACGCGAATGTCCTGGGTACGTGTATCTTGGGGTGCGCGGGAAGTTTCACACGCGACATCAGCAGGGTACGTGTATTTCAGGGGTGCGCTGGAAGTTCCACACGCGAATGTCCTGGCTACGTGTAACTTGGGGTGCGCGGGAAGTTTCACACGCGACATCAGCAGGGTACATGTATTTCAGGGGTTCCGTGGAATACTACACGTCAATTGGCCATGTGGGTCCTCCCAGGTGTTTGCTCCACAACCTCCACAGCCCCTGCAGGCAGCCCACACCACGGGGGACTAGCCTGCACCCCCACTCATCCCCCTGCACCCCCACGCCCCAGCACTGTGGGACACCCTCCACCAGGCCCCAACTCATGTACCCCTGCACCCCCACCCCCCAGCACTGTGGGGTACCTGCCAGCAGGCCCCCACTCATGTCCAACTCATGTCTCCCATCACCCCCACCCCCCAGCACTGTGGGGCACCCTCCACCAGGCCCCAACTCATGTCCCCCGGCATCCCCACCCCCCAGCACTGTGGTGCACCCTCCACCAGGCCCCAACTCATGTTCCCCTGCACCCCCACCCCCAGCACTGTGGGGCACCCTCCACCAGGCCCCAACTCATGTTCCCCTGCACCCCCATCCCCCAGCACTGTGGGGCACCTGCCAGCAGGCCCCCACTCATGTCCAACTCATGTCTCCCATCACCCCCACCCCCCAGCACTGTGGTGCACCCTCCACCAGGCCCCAACTCATGTTCCCCTGCACCCCCACCCCCCAGCACTGTGGTGCACCCTCCACCAGGCCCCAACTCATATTCCCCTGCACCCCCACCCCCCAGCACTGTGGTGCACCCTCCACCAGGCCCCAACTCATGTTCCCCTGCACCCCCACCCCCCAGCACTGTGGGGCACCCTCCACCAGGCCCCAACTCATGTTCCCCTGCACCCCCACCCCCCAGCACTGTGGGGCACCTGCCAGCAGCCCCCAACTCATGTTCCCCTGCACCCCCACCCCCCAGCACTGTGGTGCACCCTCCACCAGGCCCCAACTCATGTTCCCCTGCACCCCCACCCTTCAGCACTGTGGGGCACCTGCCAGCAGGCCCCCACTCATGTCCAACCCATGTCTCCCATCACCCCCACCCCCCAGCACTGTGGGGCACCCTCCACCGGGCCCCCACTCATGTCCAACTCATGTTCCCCTGCACCCCCACCCCCCAGCACTGTGGGGCACCCTCCACCAGGCCCCAACTCATGTTCCCCTGCACCCCCACCCCCAGCACTGTGGGGCACCCTCCACCAGGCCCCAACTCATGTTCCCCTGCACCCCCACCCCCCAGCACTGTGGGGCACCCTCCACCAGGCCCCAACTCATGTCCCCCTGCACCCCCACCCCCCAGCACTGTGGTGCACCCTCCACCAGGCCCCAACTCATGTTCCCCTGCACCCCCACCCCCCAGCACTGTGGGGCACCTGCCAGCAGGCCCCCACTCATGTCCAACTCATGTCTCCCATCACCCCCACCCCCCAGCACTGTGGGGCACCCTCCACCAGGCCCCACCTCATGTCCCCCTGCACCCCCACCCCCCAGCACTGTGGTGCACACTCCACCAGGCCCCAACTCATGTCCCCCTGCACCCCCAGCCCCCAGCACTGTGGTGCACCCTCCACCAGGCCCCAACTCATGTTCCCCAGCCAACATGTCATCACAATCTAGATCCCTGGTCCCTATGGTCAGCCTCCAAATGCAAAACACCCACCCGAGTATTGCATCCACCCACTTAGAAATGGCAATAACATTATAGAACACCAATTGCAAGTTTGGAAACAAACACATGTCCCTCACATACACCCAATGGGTGTCAGTGAATCTCAAAACCCATATCATGATATGCATGAAACCAATGAGATGATACTACACATTGAAGTTTGATCAAAAAAATGTATTAAAGGAAACATAAATTGAATCAAAAATAAACAAACAGAAATGGGAATGAAAAAAAATAAAAAGAAGCATGTCCGTGAAAAAATGCAAAACCAAAAATCATAATCCAAAGGAATGGTGTCCAAAGTCACGTTCCACAAAAGAAAATCCAATGGAAAATAATATTTGAAAGCCATTGCTCCATGGGTAAATTGTAAAATAAAAAGAAAATCCAACAGTCAACTATGTACAGATGAACAAGCCAGGGTCCATGATCCCAACAAAAGAAATGAAACCTATCTAACTACACTATCTAATAAAAAAAAACTATATACAAAAATGTGGCCCATTGTCCAAAAGGTCCAAAAAAAATGCAAAAACAAAGGAAACCTAACACTAACTACAGAACTATGTACAAGGGCAGCAGGCTAGTCCGACGGCTCACTTTTGGATGTTCCGGGCCAGGGCATCATCGAACTCCTGCTCAATGTCCCAGAGGCGGTCCTCCTCCATGGCCCCGAGGGTCCGCAGGGCCGTCGACGTGTCCACCTCCAACCCCCTGCGAATAACCTCGAGGCACTCGGCCCGCCTCAGGGCCCTCCGCATGGAGTTCTCCGCCCTGACCATCGTGAGCCGTGCCTCTTCCGCCCGCTGCCGCTCCGCATCTATGGCGTGGCCCAACCGCTGCCACACGGAAGACACTTTCTGTCCTGGGTCCTCCTGCCCTCCGGCCGATGCCTGCCCCTCCGATGTCGAAGGCCCCGAGCCTTCATGGCTCCCACCACGTTGCTGCTGCTGCTGTGCCTCTGCCCGTGCACTGCCTCCTGCTGCCTGCACATCCTCCGCTGGCTGGGGTGCAGTCGTTGATGTGGCCACCCCTGCTGGACGTCCCACTCCCAACTGTGGCAGGGATGCCTCCTCCACCAGCCTGGCTGCACCGTCAGAGGCAGCTCCACAGGGCACCCAGGTGACTGATGGGTGGGAAGATGGCACGGAGGACGACTGGCGCATAGGGGGTTCAGTTGAGGAGGGGGTCAGAGCAAGCCCCATCAAACGGAGGAATCCGGCCTGGGTGACCTGTCCCAGTAGGCCGACGCGGTCAACGAGCCATTCGAGATGACGTGCAGTCTCCTCATGAAAAGACTGCAGGTCACCTCGCATGGCCCGTTGACGCAACGCCACACCAGTCAGGACAGGCTCAACCCGGACCCGGATAGCCACGTCTGCAGGCAGAGGAAGGCCAGTTGTTGTGAGCTCATCCCCTGCCTGAAAACGGGTCTGGACGTAGGCATCCCTGCTGGTGCAAGATGATGCAGGGACAGGATCAGGGACAGGATTGCACACAGGCACCTCCGCGGCGGCCTGTGCTGCCTCCTGTCCCTGGTCCTGCACTGCACCACTAGCACCAGTGGAATCCCCACCTCCAGATCCCGTCCCTGTCACTTGCACGGCCTCCTCCTCCACCAAACCCCCCACCAACCTGGATGACTCTGTGCCATCTTCCCCCGTTGGGCCCTGTGGGGTCCCAGCTGCCCCTTCTGCTGCCGAGGAGTCCAACTCCAACCTCCGCCTCTTGGACCTCCCCCCGGCAGCTGCGGCCTGGGACGCGGCACCGGACTCCTCACTACCCGACGAGATCACAACATGGGAGGGGAGCCGGGCCTTGCGTCTCTGGCTGGCGGTGGGATCCCCACCGCTGTGCACCACAGCACCTTCTCCGCCCTCTTCATCAGTTGACGCTGCAGACAGGGAGAAATAAAACACAGGCATCAGGGCACTGTACAATGGACACATACACACATGACAGTTGTACATGAGTGGCATTGGCAAACCTCAGACATGCCATCACAATCCCCAACACACATGTCATTTCAACTCGCACACATGAGCCATACCACAGCCATATTGCAACTGCCAGCACCATCCATTCACATACAACAGCATGAGCAGGCTAAGCTGAGCCAGACATCACATGCAACACAGGAAGTGCACTATACATGTACACACACCACCACACTTGCATGCATGTGTACACCTCTGCCAAGTGTCGCAGTGTTCAGATGGGCATCCATGTCACATCTGCCAATCAGGCTTCCACATCCCGCTGTCACATGCATCCATGTTGCATCACTGTTGCACCCTTGTCAAATACACACAAATGCACATGTACACAGTGCTGATACATGCAGCTGAAAACAACATACATGCGTGACATCACGAACATGTCTACTTACATACACATTCATCCAAACATGTGTGCCCACACAACTGCATTTGGCATGCAAGCCTACACACACAAGCACCATCCATGTCTCACACATTACAGCCCTCGCATGTGTTAGCCTCATGGCCCTGTACACCCCCACCCATACTCGACCCCATACAAACAGATGTGCAACCTGCACACTACTGAAACATCACCACACGCACAGCTCACAATCAGGATGCATGTACACTTACCGCTCGACTCCAGACAGGCCTGCCTCTCAAGGACCTGGACTTGGAGCGCTGGGGATAGGCGTTCCAGGACCCTCATCTGATCTTCCGACAAGTGGCCCCGGCGCCCCTTAGCATCCGCTGCCTTCAAGAGGCGCCGGGCCTTGTTCAGGGTCCTGGACCTAAAGTCCTCCCAGCGCTTCTTGACATGTTGGAAGTCGCGGACTGCCACCCCCTCCGCGGTGATGGCAGTCACGATGTCCGTCCAGATCCGAGTCCGTTCTTCCTTGTCGGCGCGGGAACTTCCGAAGAGGGCATCATACTGCCCCAGGACTTGCTCCACCAGGACACCAACTTCCCTGGCACAGAAGCTGGTGCCCCTCTGCCTCTCTGGCCGGGGGTTGTCAGTGGTGCCAGATGTTGCAGTGCCCAACATGACAACCCCAGAGGCAGGAGTGGGTGGGCAACTGGGTCCTGGGGCTGGGCTGTGGAGCGATGGAATCCCAGTCGGGAGTCTTCGGTTCCAGCAGGGGTGGTCACAGCAACAGCACACCTGGCTGATGTGCAGGCAGCAAATGGCAGGCAGTCAGGCAGCAGCAGATGGCAGGTGGGAGCATGCTCGGGGCTCTGGGGGGCAGTAATTCAGCCTTCTGGGCAGGAGCGTGGTCTTCCGTGTGCTTACGCGTGGCCAGCTTGATACGGAGTGATTTGGCATGTGAAAATTCTGCACGTCAGCGTGTAATTCGAGGAAAGGCCCTTAGCGCATAAGCGCGTCTGCACGCATACGCAATTTCATTGGACAGAAGGCCCCTCAAGCGCAAGCGCCCCTGTGACGTGACGCACGCGGGCGTTTACCTCAGCACGGGTTAAAGGTGAGCGGGCCCAGCAGTTTGCTGTACGTGCCTTTCGTGGAGACCGACGTGTGTTGCTGCTTCCTGTTGTTTCGTGCGCCATCACAACTTCACAGCTATCAAGGACGTATCTCTTCTTTTGGCGGAGGGTATTGGCTACGCGTGTTTTTCTGCATCGCGCTAATCAGACGGAGAGTCGCACACGCTCTTTTTGCCACTGCGGGTGCCCCTGTGTATCGCACCCATTTTCGATGTCATAGTAGCCTGCGTGTCCCACGCGTACGCGTTATTCGTGTAACTGGGTGCCACCGCGTACTGCGGGAAGTTGAATCCACGCACGTAGGCTGCAGGGTTGCGTGCACAGTTTTACTGCAGTTTTGGGGTGCCTGAGCGTTGCGTGACCCGTCACTACATCACCGGGGTCACATACAGCCTTGCAGATGCAGGGGGGCTGTTAACATCTTGCTTCCCACCCCCTTCACCCCAATTGCCCAGGTCAATTGTGGTGTACACCTCCCATTGGCACCACTCCATCTGTGCCGGCACTACTACATCTGTGCCATGGTTGGGAGGCCACCAAAGGTGAGGGGTGCCTCAGCTGGGCGTCCTCCTCGTGGGGGGCGTGGTCGGGGACGTGGCCGTGGTGACCAGGGAGTAAGGGGACTCCAGGGTGTCCAGGGCGGCCACAGAGGGGGAAGAGGCAGGGGTGCGCCACTTGAGCACAATGTTGTGCCATGTGTCGGTGCAGTCATGCCACCACCCCCTGTGGTTCCAGGGGATGCAGCTTCTGCATCGGGCACTGGCGCCCGTGTGACCCGGCAGTCTGTTCCATCGACTGCCATGGGCCCAAGGGTAGTGGTAGCTGCAGGTGCAGCTGTGGACACCGCCACCCAGGCTCAGGGTCTGCCAGCGCAAGCTGCGTTGGCACTTGACGAGCCCTTGGTAGATCTCCAACAGGCCAGGAGGGAAACCATAGGGGCAGGCCGGGATGCTCAGACCAAGAGACGTGTCCCTGGAGCAGTCATGTCATCTGCTGCCCCGAACAGCCGGGTGTTGGCAAGTGCAGGGGCAGATGCACCCAACAACACCCCGGTTGTGAGTCTGCCAACCAGGACTGTTGCGGTCAATGACCCTGCCACAGCTGATGTTGCTGCGCAGGGTCCATTAGAGGGCACCCAGCTGCCACTGACACAAGTCAGGCCTTTGGTCGTCCCTCCACCTGCCACTCCCTGGCTCAATCCACCGAACCCACTGGCCATACTGGTCAGGGCGGCATTAGCCAGCCAGGGTCTGCGCCACAGTCCTAGAGGAGGAAGGTTGCACCTGTAGCACAGGCTGGGACCCCACATACAGCCACGACCTCCCGCACGTCGAGGAAGAAGCCTTTCTGCAAGCAGGAACTGGACTTCCTCGTGGACTACGTGCAGGGCCACAGCCGTGACATGCTAGTGGGTGCCAATAGTCAGACTACGGCTGCCCAACGTGACACCCACTGGAAGCATGTTGCGGAACATGTCAGTTCATTCGGCCATTAGGTGCGCACAGCGCAAGAGTGCAAAAAGCGTTGGAATGACATCAAACGCAGCACTAAGGCTAAGCGTGCCTCTAATTACAACTTGACTCTGGTGACTGGCGGTGGGCCTGCACCAGAGGAGGAAGTGCTCACTCCGCATGAGGCACTCGTTGCGGAGTTCATACCACCTGAATTGGTCGAAGGAGTGGGAGAGATGCTGGACTTTGATGCCCAGTCCAGTGAGTGTTCATGCGTGTTTGTTGAGGACGTGTGTGTTTCACTTGTGGGATGTGTTGTGATGATTGCCACTACATGTGACGTGTACATGGTTCTGATGTGTAAGTAATGCAATGCTTACGTGATGCATGTCTCCTCTGCCTGCATGCGGGGACTCCATGTAGGCATGCTCCCTTGCCCCTCCTCCGCCACTCTGCACCCCAGTTCCACCTTTGCACTGGTGTTCTTCAATGTTGCCAATGTGTACTTTCTTGTTCATGCGTCCTGTGTAGATGCTAACTTCCAGCGTAGAATCTGACAGACATATGCCTTGTGGTACAGCCTTAGTACTTGATGCAGGGTATCTCACTTGTACTGTGCATAGGTCAGATGTCCCGCAGGGACATGAGTGCCCATTCATGCTCCATGTGCATTGCACGAATGCCCCTATGTGTCCTTGACTGGATGATCACTGTAATACAAGTCCTTGGTTACATACATTGCCTGCCATCTCATCAGCCTTCCCATGTCAACTGTGGCTCAATCCTGCGTTGCACACATGTTTAGGGTCTGACAATCTGTGTGGCTCACAGGCCTCAGCCTGTTCAATGGCCAATGACTCTGTCCAACTGTTGTTGTGTCTTCTTCACACATGGGCGGCATCCAGAGTTTTCATCATGTGTCCTGCTTACTGTCCCAGCATCATTTGCAGTGTTGTCACTTGAATCACATTAAGCTGTTGATGCCAGTCAACACTGCCTGTCAATACACAGGTGTATGTTCAGCCTTTTGATACCATGCTAGGCATCCCTGCTTTGGTACTGGGGTGGAGGGGTGCTTGGCTTCTAGATATGGTACACATTGAATGCACAATGCACGTGATGTCTGAATTTGACATTGCACTGTCTTCACATTTCCTGGCACACACCATGGAGTCCTTGTACATGTAGGTAGTGAGTGGCGTACACATTTTCTGCACTGCATAGACCCACTTCCATGGAAACTGCCACCTTTCAACAGGTCTGATCACAGAAGCAATTCAAAGTTGACCCAGCATGCATGCCAGGTTATATGTTGTGTGTCACATGTCTGCCTGATGCGTTTGCTGTCGGTGTGTGTGTGTGTTGTGTGCTTCTGACATGTGTAGTGACCTTTTTTCTCTCTATTTTTCAGGTGATGACGCAATGGAGGCGGAGGATGGTGTTGTCATGCCAGACACAGGGTTGTTACCACTACATCAACCCGGCACTAGTGGGGGTCGTGGGGTGGTAGGCCACGAAAACCCCCAAGTGCTACAGTCCATCTTGTCTCTGGCTGCCTATGAGTCCAGCCTTGATGACGACTCTGACGTCCATGTTGAGTTGGATGAGCATCAAGTCCATGTGTCAGGGGTGAGTGATTCTGATGTGGACACTCCTCTGTCTGCGACACCTGCACTGAGGGATCAGACAGTCTTGGTTCCTCCGCCCGTGGTGGATCGGGATGCAGGGTCACCCTCCACACCAGTCACTGATGTGCCTGGGACATCACGTCGACGGGTGCATGTAGTCGTGCAGCCGCGGGCGGTGCCAACACAGCGAGGACCCCCGGTCCTTGGGTCCCGCAGGGGTCAAGCCCGGCAATGCGGTCGCCGCGCGCAACCACAGTATACTCAGTGGGAGCAAGACATGACTGCCAATTCAGAACGGCAGGGGGCAGCAATGGAGAACATCGCTGAGAGCATGGAGCGTGTGGCCCGATCTGTGCTCCCCCCTGCTAGGCAGGTGCTTCTCCAGCAGCAGGCGGCACGGTCCACGGCCCGCTCGCTCAGGCTGGGCATGGCGGCGTCAGACAGGGCACGCCAGGCTGAAATGTCGTCTCTGCGTCAAGCAATTGCTGCTCACGCAGAGGCGCACATGGATGCCCTGAGGGAGGAGTATGCTTCCCTCAGATCCACTCTGGGTGTCCTTATGATGTCCCAGAGGCAGTGGGCAGAGGAGAGGTTTGCACAGCTTGAGCGTACCATCTCGGCTGAGCTACAGGCTTGCCGGGAGGTGCAGCGGTTGTCCAGCCAGGCCTTGCAGGAGGAACTCCGTGTTACACGTGCTACCTTGCAAGAGGAAGCACGTGTATCACGTGAGGTTCTGCATGCAGACCTTGTCACATCGCCACACAGAACCAGGCTCACCCCTCCGGCAGACTTGCTGCCAACGAGGAGCAAGCTGCGGCTAGGCGTGGCCAGGCTACTGTGCCACGTCCTCCTTTCCAGGATGAGCCAGACTCGGACGACCATCTATCTCCCACATAGGTCGGGCTGTGCAGGCGTTGAGCCCATGGAGGTTTTTTTTTTGGCTCAGCATCATCGCATGTGGATGTTGAGCAGCACCCTGTACCTCCCCCCTCCTGGGTGCCTCCCCTCCCCCCCGGGGCGTATGTGGCCATTTTTGATTTTTCTTTTAGTTTAGTTAGTTAAGTTTCTGTTTGTTGGTTAGTTTAATTAGGTAATGTAGGTTTTCCATAGTTAGTCTAATTAGTTAATATAGTTTAAAATTGCTTGTCTATTGTGCTTTCATGTGACGGTGCGGTGCTTTGTGGCTTTTGAAGGCATCCACTGTCTGTTCCAGCTGGGCCCTCCAGGCTTGTCTTGTGTATGTGTTGGCTGCTTGGGGTCCTTGACTCACATATGCCACTCCTGCCTCCCTTATCCATGGGCTTGCAAGGATGGTTCGGTGTCACAACCATTTATACAAGGGCTTTGGACTGTCATATCTGTGGCATGTCTGGTGCTGTGTGACTTGTGTTTACACCCCTAGTGGGGATGATTTTGGTGTTATTGTCCACTGTTCATCTTTTGCTAGATGGGGTGTTTCATGATTAATGTGCACATTCATTGCTATGCATTGTGTAGTATGTTTCTTATCTTTACTGTACACGTGCTTGTTGCAATTCATGCTGTAGATAGTGTTCCACACTTTGGATGTGAAAGACGGACTGATGGCGTGATTTATTATGTGACTCTCTGACATGGTCAAGTAATGAGATGCCTGAAGAGACACACACAGATGACTTTGAAGCATTAATCATGTGTTTCATGCCCTTTCTGCAGGGGGATGAGCCTCCAGAGCACCTTTGCCAGCAGACATGGCCCATTGGACGACGGAATTCTGGACACGTTTGTTGGTGCCAACATGCACATGTGTGCACAAGCAGAGGCACAGGGATTGCAGACCTACATCCTAGAACTGCTGACGTGTTCCAAGGAACTCCAGGCAAGGTGAGCAGCACAGGGGGGCCACAACACAGCAAAGCTTGCACCAGGCGAGTTGCACATGCAGGCTTAGTCACAGCACTGAGGGTGAGCTTGGACGAATATTGGTGTTGAAGCACACAATGCAGCTCAGATGTGTTGGTGGACTGATGGCTGTTGATTGTAAGGTTGTCTGGGACACCTGCAGGGGCAGTGGCACATACCCTCCGGTACACCAAGGTCCATCGAGGCACTTGTATCAACCATGTAGCCTTCCGAGACATGGAAAGGGGCAGCTCACAGGGACATGCAGCAAGGGACATACTCGGTGCAGTGCATTTCATTTCCATGTACATTATGATGAATGCACTGGCAACTTTGTTTCGGTCATGGAGGTACACAACTTGCTCTGAAGTCATGGCTTGCTATATGGGTATGTCTGCTTACCCAGGGAACATTGCATGTTGTGTGAATTGTGACACATTGGTGTTCCATTTGCCACGCACCCACCGGCGGCTGACTTACTGCATTGACTGTGTATGACCCATCACAGGGGTAATGTTATATATGGGTACAAAGCATCTGCACCAGATTGTCTGTTTGTAGAGTAGTTTGTTGCTATGGGGCATGTTTGGTGGTGTGTTTTTGTGTAATTGCCACGTACAGGTTGTTGACTGTGGCTCTCTTTGCAGCATTGCAGTGCTCCTGTAACCGGACCTGAGAGTGTGCAGTTTTTCTTTCAAACTGCTCTGCATAGGCTTGCTGGGGGGTGCACTAATGCATGGATGAATGTGTAATTCAATTTGGTATGTTTTTTTCCCCATAATCACCCGGAATCCTATGCAATTTTGAACCCTGTACCCTCTACCAGGTGTTCCTGCTTCCCGTACCTATCCAAGCAACATTCCCTAACCCTCTTTCCCCGCTGGGGTTGCGGATGCCTGTGTAAGCCCCAAACTTGCAGGCGCCAAAACCCTAGAGGGGGTGGTTGGTTCGTGCCACTCCTAAGCCTGGACTACAGAAGGCCATGACAATGATGTCCAAGTTTGTTTGGATTGTGTATGTGTTCATGCAGGTAGTGCATTTTCGTGCATTCCCTACTTTCATGTGTCATTCCTCCTCCCCTCTCCTGCCACTCATTCCAGTTATCCAGTGTGCCAACACCTGTCCCGACTGCATATCCCTGACCCTCCTTCCCCACCAGGGTCTCAGGGGCCTGTGTGAGTTTGACCTTGCAGGCACCCGGGACACGGTGGGGGTGGTTGTTTCGTGACACTCCCGCGCCTGTACACAGGACCTGTGACAGTACACATCCGTTCATGGTCCATCATTCTATGTTATGTACCACACATGGTTCACATCCTGTTGTGACATTGTTTTACTGTGCTACCTTGGTTGTTGCATCATTGTGGTAGTACTTGACCTTTGTGAGGTACTGCTACGTCAAGTCATCTACTGGAGGGTGTTCTGGTTCATTTTTATGCCTTGGAGTTTGTGATTTTGGAAATGAGTGTGGATTCTGAGGGTGCAGGCACCTTTTTACATACAAGGTGGGAGATGTTGACGAAGGGGAAAGGTGATCCTCTGGCCAGGTGGAATTGAGGGTTGAAGGCTCCATGACCCAGGTGCAGTTGTTCAGTGGGTCATGGTCATTTGTGAGGGGGGGGGTTGTTGTTGATAGTTGGCTTGCCCTGCAGTGTGATGGGAACCCTGACATTGTAATGGTGGTATCCTATGTACATGTTGTGTTCTGCTGATCAATGCCTGTTCATGTGTTGTGTTTACCTTTCAGGTGCGAGGGGATAGTTGTGGTTTGACATGCCGTGGTGTACACATGGTGAATGTTCACATGTGATGTGTAGAGAACACTGATGGTCACTTGATTGCACATGCATATTTTGAGTGCATGTCCTTGCTGACCCACACACCTGCAGTCTGATGCACTACATGTACTACCACCCTTGCATATCCACGTGTACACTGTTTGCCTTCTGGTGCCCACTGTGTCCCTGCAGCACATGTTCTGTGACCAATTATGGATCCTGTACATGCCTAATTTGCTTTTTGATGTGGTCTGTCGCTTAGATGTGATGCTCAGGGTGTGCATCACACACAATGGCTGTTCACTGTGCTGTGCGCTGAGCAGTGTGTTGCAGGAGTAGGACACAGCACACAGAAGCTGCAGTGTTGATTTTGCAATGCACAATGTGCATGTAGACAGGCATTCATTGTTATGTTACGTCTACAACTCTTGTAATGCATTTGGAAATGACTTATTTTGGGTGGGAGGTTGTTGGTCAGTCATTTCATCTGATTCCAGGTCAGGCATCATTGTCTGATGCAACTGTACATTTTGGACATGGCAATGTGTGCCTTATTGTTACTGTGTTGGTGTATGGGTATTGCTTGCCATGTCATGTTGTGGTTTGGGAGGGTTTGAGTGACATAACAGTGATGGCCATGGCCTGTTTTGCAGGTGTGTGTGACTCACACCTTGCATGACAGGGTCATCCGCTTCTCAAAGCAACTAGCTGGGGGTAGATCTCTCTCCGCGGCAGGGGTCTCCCTCTGGAACAGCCTTCATGACTCACTGGAACTTGAGGAGAACCATCTCCGGTTCGGGAAGCACCTCAAGACCTTCCTCTTTGCTTCTGCTTTCTCTCCCTTGCTAAATTCTTCACTGGAACTGCACTGGATCTGCAACTGGGCCACTCTCACCGACCTCGGTCCCTGGCCCAGCCACTCTCCACTTGCACTGCCTCCCTGGCACCCCTGCACTGCGGTACGGTCTCCCTATCCCTACAGCCCCCCCTTCCCAGCACTTGTCTGCACTTACCTTTGCAGTTGCCACCAGCTGGGCTATGTATTTGTGTTTTGGTCTACTTACCCTGTACTGCACTCCCCCCTCCCCTTCCCCTTGCACTCTTCCCTTCCCCCTACCCCAGCACTTGCACAATCTAAATGACACCTGGCCTAGTAGTACCGTTGTCTGTCTTCCCTTGTTCCCCCCTCCCTGCCTCATCGCACCTTGGAATACTTGTGTATAGGCCATATCATGTCATGTCATATGTGTGCCTTTTAGTCACACAGGATAGCTTGTGTTTACATAGCTAGGGATGCAGACAATGTGGCACTTCCATGGCAACTATCTCAGGGTGGTAGGGTTGTGACAGTTGACTGTCTCTTTGTCATCATCGATTGTCACCTGATATGTGCCAGGCCTGTGTGCACTCCGCAGGGGTGGGAGTTTAGGTGAAAAATGTGGCCACAAGCTGGGTCCGGGCTTCCTCGCCACGTGCCCTGCCCCCTCCCATGGCCAGCGCCTGTGCCTGTGGTTGGGGATGTGGGGGCACCACCATGTCCACCGGGACGCCCTGCCGTGTTGCAACATTGTGCAGGACACATGCTGCCACAATGATCCTGCACACTACTGGTGGTGCATAGAGTAGCTGGCCGCCAAAGCGGTCAAGGGAGCGGAAACGTGACTTGAGCACTCTGAATGTGCGCTCCACTATGGCCCTGGTTGCAATATGGGCGGCGTTGTATCTTACCTGGGGTGGTGTGGTGGGGTTCCGGATTGGCGTCATCATGTGGTTGCTCAGAGGGTAGGCACTGTCCCATGGGGAGCTGTAAATGGTTGTGATTATTGGGGTTTGTTTATTTGTGTGTGTGTGTGTGACATGCATGCATGTGCAAGGGCATTTGTACTCACCTAGGAGCCATGTGTCGCCATGCTGCCCAGCTTCCAGGGCCCGGCTCAGGGCGGACATTCTGTATATGAAACTGTCATGGGTGGAGCCAGGGTAGTTTGCATAGACAGAGGTGATGATTCCCTTTGGGTCGCATACCACCTGTACATTGATGGAATGCCAGTGCTTGCGGTTTCGGTAGATGTGCTCAGTGGCCCTAGGTGGACGTAGGGCCACATGGGTACAATCTATGGCACCGAGCACTTTGGGGAAGTGTGCCACCCTGAGAAAATCCAGGACAACGGCCTGCCTTTCTGCAGGTGTTCTGGGCATGTATATGTGCCTGCGGACTGAGGGGCGCGCTGTCATGATTGCCAGTACCTGGTGTAGGCAGCGTGACTGCGTGGCCTGTGAGACCCCCCCCACTATGGCAGTAGTCCGCTGAAATGACCCAGTGGCCAAAAAATGCAGGACATTGAGCAGCTTCTCCAAGGGGCTCAATGCTTGCGAGCAAAGGGTGGGGGATGTAAGGTCATCTTCCCACTCCCTGACCAGGTCTAGGATGATGTGGGGTGGAAACCTATACCTGCCATAGACCTGGTCATCAGGCATCCCAAAAAGGCTTGTCTGTGGTGCGAAAATGCGTGCCCTGGCTATTCTCCTCCTCCTGCGGTGTCCCACGATCAGTACTGCGACAAATGGGGCATTCATCGTAGCTGTATATATGTGTTTGTTGTTTGCGTG
The DNA here is from genome assembly GCF_040938575.1 of Ambystoma mexicanum. Lineage (NCBI taxonomy): Eukaryota > Metazoa > Chordata > Amphibia > Caudata > Ambystomatidae > Ambystoma > Ambystoma mexicanum. The sequence goes on from NC_090928.1 coordinate 135,643,182, forward strand.
CACTTTTATACTGTGCGCGGGGACGCTTCCGCCTGCCTTCGTGTGGCGGACGCGTTGACGCCTGTGTGCATCTTTTGCCGTGCGCGGGTTTCCCGTATTCGAATCCATGTATACGGGTTGTTCGCGTGCGTGTGGGCGTTCCGTGTAGTTCCCTGCAGTACTTCCCCAGTTACGCCTTCTTTTTCACGCGTTAGTCCCCATTCCGCGTGTTACGCCCACTGTTCCGCCCACTTTGGTTGTGTGCGCCGCGCTATGTGCGCTTTTGCTGTGCGCTTAGCGCATGCCGTGTATGCCTGCGTGCGCCATGGCTGGATTGGGCGCACGGACAGCGGGAAACACGTGCAGCGTCTTCCTTGAATCGCACACGTGCGCGTGCGCTGCGTTTCTCGCGCTTGCGCTACCTTGCGCCTGCTTGCGCTGGGATTTTCGGCGCACGTTTGCTCCATGAATCGACCCCTTAGTGTTTCTTTAGGTGAGGGTGTATTAAGAATTTTGGCCAGGCCATGCAGTCAAGATTGTAGAATTTGGCAACAAGCGCTACAGCATAAGTTTACTATGATGTTGGTTTTGGGTCGTTAGAAGAGCATTGGGTGAAGAGGGTATGTGTTGAAGAGTTTCTACGATGGTTGTAATTATTTTTCGGAATGTTAATTGAAGTGGGTAGGTTTTGAGGTGGATGTATTATGTTTTTGGGTTGTGGCGATTTGGTAGGTGTTTGTTTCTATGGGTGTGTTATGCTGCGGTGGTTGTGGCCAGGGCCCAGAGTCTTGGGTGCATGGCCGAAGTGCCGTAGATCTTCGGCCATGCACCCAAGACTCCAGGCTCTGGCTACATCCACTGCAGCATAACACATCCATGTTACCAAATATTTTGACTGTGGTATGTGGGCTGCTTAGGGGATATGTTTTTAAAAATGTGTGTACTGATTGGTAGTAGTGTATGGTAGTAGTGTAATACTGTTTATAGGACAGTGAGCTGATGTGTCTTAGTTTGTTTGTTGCATTGTGTTCAGAATGTTGGTATTGAAGACTCTAGGCATTTTGGGTTGTATTTATTGGTGAGGTGTTCCTTTGCATAGCTGTGTTAGGTTGTGGTGGTGGTGAGTTTAATTATTATATACTTAGTGTTTCTTTTGGTGAGGCTGTATGAAGAGTTCTGGCCAGGCCATGCAGTCAAGATTGTAGTGTTTGGCAACAAGTTCTGCAGCATAAGATACCCATGGAAGCAAACATTTTGGATTGCGGTGTATGGTCAGGTGTTTTCTTGAATGGGTGTGTTATGCTGTGGTGTTTGTGAGTCCAATTTTCCTCTGAAGAAGAGTACCAATAGCAATTCCAGGACATCCCTTGTTTTTTACATATTTAAGTAACTTTGGGTCTCACTGTAAGTTACTAGGGCAATCCAGACGTTGACCCCTTGGTCACTATTATTAGAGAGGCACAGCTCCACCCTACTGATGAGGTGCAACCAGACAGAAACACGTGTCTGGGGTTGCTGTTGGTACTCTTGTTCAGAGTACAATTGCCTAGCTTTTTGGTGCTGGCTGCCCCTGGGTAGGGCAAAGAGTTATATGATTGGGATATTTCTCCTCTGTGAATGATAGTGAGCTAAAGAATCTGGGTGAGGCTCTCGCACCCAGGACTACTGTCTGGCAGAGAGACTCCCAGGATCCCCCTTGTTTTTTGCATATTTACGTAAGTTTGGGTCCTACCTTAAGTTACTAGGGGAATGCAGACATTATTATTACGCATTTACTATGTGTCTGTATTTGTAATGTGGCAAGACCCACCCCCCCACCGTTCACCTCGCTAGTGACACAAAGTGGGATAGTACAAACACACATGTGCACATTATAGGACATTCTCATACAAGCACATTTTATAAGGGCTCCAGATTTGCTGCTTGCGAAACATTTTCACGTGATTTGGCATGATGGAGATGGGCTGAGGTGACAGGTGGTCTGGCCTGCCTGTGGGAGTCTCTGGGAGAGTGTGAAGTTCTCCATAGGAACAAAGTAAATCCATAGAAATGTCGGCCGCATTGGGGAATAGTAGGAAAAAAATCATATCTTTTAAAAAAATATTTCTATTGCACTACGTTGTATAGGGCTATTTGCTGCCATTGTGAGTGAAGGTCAGCAGCATTTAATGTTTGCTTCCGAGCTGAGGAAACCCACTCATCATACACAGTGTAAGGTTCAATTGTTTTTTGACCTTGAACGAAAGCTAACATTCAAAAAGGAATGCATGAAAGGAGGGATGTAACACTGTCAAGTATGATTAGATTCACCATTCCAAAACTAGACAAAGAAACATGTAATTTCACTTTATAAAAATGTGTTGCCCTGAACGGAGTGTCAGCTTTTCGTCGAGAGAATGAAAATGGCAAATATTATGTAAGTTATACTTTCGATGATTTTATAGAGCAGCGAGTCAACTTATCATTCGCTGACCATTATTGCTGCCTTACATTGTACTCGGTTGTTGTTTGTGTCATATTGCAACGACACGCAAATACAGCGTGTGTGTGTAGTGGCCTTTGTCTTGCCCACATGGGCAGTTCCGTATCGAGATGCCTGTAGTCCACTAGTAGGTTCCGCCACGTTCCACAAATGCGTAATTCAACACTAATATTTAATTAAAATTTCGTCTATGTTTTCTTCTTGCAATTAGCTTGCTCCCTGATTGTAGCGTTAGCCTTTGCATCCCATTTTGTGCTACACATATTTCATAGCACTAACCTCTGAAGCAAATTGTTTCACGTGTGTGTTCATCCTTGGTTTTAACACGGGCCGAATTAATGGGTAAAATTATCAATTGTAATGAAGATCGGCTACTGAGACACATTTCTGTTTTGTTTTTCAAATAGCTACATCCTGGCTTTCTGCGATTGTCATCGATTCCTGATACCAACTGACGGGTTCCTTAATCGGCAGCTGCAGATACACGTGAATGGCTGTATCACAATGACAACTTTTCTGACGATTGTCATGGGCCGATATGCCCTTACGTGGTACCAGCGATAAGGAGCAACCTGACATCGTTTACGGTGGCCTAGCGCCAAGCTGATGCCTAAGCCTTGCGATTCATGGTGCACCCAATGTGCTTCCTATACTCAAAAGGAACACTGCGTGACTCACGATAAACATTTGTGGATCGCGAACAAAGAAAAAAATTACCCATTTGCTTGAATATGGCAATCGCCGGATGTTCTTGGAGGGTTTATTGTGAAATACAAGTACTTTACAAATTGTACAGTTTTGCTATTTCTTTTAAAAGTATAGTTTTATGTTCAAAATTGGGGCACACTGCATTGTGAGATGATGTGTGTTGATATTCTGGGTTCTGCGTCAACTAACAGTAACACGTAGGTGATGACTGGGCGTGTTTGGCTACGCTGCACAGTAACGTCCTGAGGATAGGCGGAGAATATCACTAGGTTTGGTGATGTCGGCCTCAGGGGCAGGGCATATGAAGTAGTGCCGCCAGGGCAGTCCACCTTGGGGATGCGGCAATGGATACGATTATCACAAGATGGCTGCCTGATTTTGCATGTGTAAACAAGAGGAAAAGTACGGTATCGTGCATAGGAAATGATTAATGTATGCTTAAAAACACATGCCTGAACCCTTGGGACAATAATATTGCTGAGCGTACTATTTTTTGAATAGTTTTATTTTTTGCTCCATTTGCTGCACATGATTTTCTAAGGTCTCTGTTTCTGTATTATTTTTAATGTCTGTGTGGTCTGTTAAAAAAAATGTGTTAAGTACACATAAAGTAATGGTTATTAAGTGGTTTATATAGAGAAGTGTAGGGATGTTATGGTTAAGTTGCACTACTAAAAACCTATGAAATTCAGTGAAAAAACCTTGTTACAGGGACGTTATGGTTCCAAGTAAAACCGAAAAACCCCTGAAATTCGCCAGTTATGGTAAGCTAAGCAACCATAACTCGCGGCACCACCATGCACTGCTAAGACTAACACCCATGACATTAAATATGACATCACAAATGTCATTGATGACATCACTGGTGACATCACATGTGCATTTACTTTTCATGAAAAGTCTGTACAAGGGATTCTTATTGTAATGTTAATAAAAACGTGTCAAGGATCATTGGAATAAATATCATGAGGTATGTAGTGAATTAAGCAATGCATTAATCCAAATAGCATTCCATTATGAAGTTTTTTCCAGTATACTAAGATACATATGTAGAAACATAGGTATAGTGTGCAGCTACATGATGGAGATGCAATATTAATAATCTTGCCATGTTAAATACTAAAATTATAAATGCTTTTTTATTACAGTTCTGCATACTGTAACAATATAATAAGTACCTGATAAAACCCACTTACTACATAATTGCATTATTGCAAACAAAACACAAACAAAGAACAACACATACAAATATGAGCATATACAGGGAAAATGAAGTAAACAAAAAAACAGCAGTATTATCAGACAATCTTCATAACCTAACTGATTATCTTCATGCACAGAAATGATTGCTCTGCGTCAAAGCTACTATTTCCCTATATATAACTATCACATAATGTGACTGGACCCTAAGGAAATTAGTGTGAGTACAATGTATACAAATATGAGCATATCCAGGGAAAGTACAGTAATAAAAAAATAAACAGCAGAACTATAAGAAAGTGTTCATAACCTTATTGATCATCTTCATACATAGAAAGCATTGCTGTCTTCCAAGTCTGTGTTTTCCCCTATGTATATGTTTCATATGCTGTGAGTGACCCCAAGTGAATTACTGTAAAAACATATTTGAAGTATAAGTCTACAAATATAGTACTTTTTGATTTTTTAGTTCCTGCCTGTTACTGGCCTAGATATGTCAGTAATGGAAAAAAGAGGGAGCCGGATTATGTCATGGGTGTTAGTCTTAGCAGTGCACGGTGGTGCCGCGAGTTATGGTTGCTTAGCTTACCATAACTGGCGAATTTCAGGGGTTTTTCAGTTTTACTTGGAACCATAACGTCCCTGAAACAAGGTTTTTTTCACTGAATTTCATAGGTTTTTAGTAGCACAACTTAACCATAACGTCCCTTTAACAAAGTGTTTTCATTGAATGTATATATATATATATATATATATATATATTTATATATATATATATATATATTTAATATTTTATTGTTAACAACAGTCAAGTTTAATACATGTCAAACTTTCCAAACTTATGTCCCCCAAAGAAATCACACAAATCATAATCAAGAATCACAAAACAACATTCACATAAAATCTTCCAGTTCCATTCCCATAATAAAAGGCTATATCAAGTGGTTAGGATGGCCAAGATGTTTGCAATCTTTTTCCAGAAGACCCTCAAGTGGCCCATACATGCTTCATGGGAGCCCCCCATGTAGAGTGACCAGAGCTCATTATCAGGTGTGTCCACTCTCAAACCAGTTGATCTTAGTGAGGCTTCTCGCAAATGCTTCACAGAGGTGTAACTTACCAGGAGATGTTTATCTGATTCCATTACCCTGTCCCCACACAATCTACAATTCCTGGAATGTCTGGGGATTTTTTGTCACGCCCCTTGGATTTCCAATGTCTTTACTACATTGAATTTGATTTTTAGGTATTCCCACACCAGCATATTGCCCAAAATGTGATGAATGTACATAGGAAAATAGTTCCTAGTTTGAATATACTCAATAAAGGGAGAAGCAGAGTGTTTGCTAGCCAGATTCACAATCAGTTGCTCTTTGCTATTAGCACGCAGGATAGATTTCAATGCCTGCTAGACCTTGGTAAAAACATTGCAAGGGTATTTTCTGGGGAGAAACCAAGCCACTTGTCAGCAACAGATTTAGGGCCTGCTTCACAAAGCCTTTTCCTATGGGATTGTGCCATTATAAAACGATTCTGTGAATCAGACCTTTAATGTTTGCTATGGCACTAGGATGTATACGATTAGCTCTGGTCTGTAAGACACCATAAACTAAATTGTTCATGGTACCATCCGCTGTGTTTGCCAATATCCAATACGTAATTAGAATATTCAATTGGTAACGCATCAAGATTGGGGCCAAATCAAACTCCAAACATATTAGCCTCTTTAATGAAACTGACTCCAGTTTAGACAGTTCAGAAGAAATCAGAGGCACCCAAGTCTCTGTCCCATAGAGGATAGTTGGCAACATTTTCACCTGATACAATCTAAGCAAGACCCCATGGAATAGCCAACCCCCATGCGAACAAAGGTTGAAATTGCACCGTCAATCTGGGACGTTTTCACCTTAATACCATCAAAGTGAGTAGTTCCCCGTAGTCTACAGACCAGTTGAATACCTAAATACCTGTAATCAGGTATCACCTATACCAGCCTTTCCTTCATACACCATTTAAATACAAGTGGATTTGTATTTCTTGGCATAAAGCTCATAAATTTAGTTTTTGTATGTTAATGTTCAGGGAATTAACCTCAGAGTATGATTGCAGGGCATTCAGCGAGGACTGCAGGCCACCTGCGGTCAAGTGAAGGAGGACCAACTCATCGCCGTAACCCAGCCATTGTATGGCAATGGCACCTAACTTAGGGGGAATAGCAAGCGTGCTTGCAAGTTGTTTATTTAAATCCACCAAGTATAGATTTAAAAGCATAGGGGCGAAGTTACATCCTTGCTTGACCCCCTTCCCAGTCTGGAACCAGCTAATTAGAGTACTTTGGTGATCTAAACAAATTTTGATCCTTGTTTGCTGGTGGAGAGGAATAATCATTTTTAGGAGGCCAGGCAGGATGACTCAGGCATGCATCTTACTTCATAGCCCACCCCTGTCCACCATATCAAAGAATGAACTGAATTCAATATAAGCTATGTAGACTGAAGTTTTACGGGTGGTCCAGGACTGTTGTATGATAGTGGCAAGGGCCAAAGAATTGGTGGAGGTGTTCACGCCCTTGCGAAATCCTGTTTGATTGTAGGGGATCATGTCCTTACTATCTGACCAAGTTCCCAGCTCTTCCAATAGCACTCTGGCAAAAATCTTGGCAGGCGCATCGAGCATGGTCAGCATGCGATAATTTCCCGGGTCTGTAAGAGGTCTCTTTTTATGCACAGGGACCACAATGCTGTTTCACCAAGACTCGGAAATGGTCTGCGTCTCGGAAATCCAATGAAAGAGCCAGCACAATGACTTGGCCCAGATTGTTGATTCAGACTTAATCAGTGCATTACAAATGCCATTGCGCCGGGAGCTCGAGATGACCTACTGGCCATGATTACCCTTTGAATGTCCTCATGATTTTGATAAAATCTCCAAATTGCGGATAAAACGTCTACCACTTCAGGTGCAGTCTCAGACCACCCCACCCCCCGGTAACTAGTCCACATGGGAGCTCCAATCCTGCTCTCTGACCCCATTGAGATCTCTAGTCTGTGCCTATTTCCCGACGATGATTTTCCAAAACATAGATGGGTTATTGGTATTAGAGGCAAATATTAAATCTCTTTACTGGGCATACTGTACCTGGTATCTATGAGACCTGAGCCAGTTGGTATAATCCTTATTTATCTTCTTGGCTCCAGTGGCAAAACCCACCAGAGACGGTTGTGCCAATACAAATCTGCGCATATCTCGGTACCAGACGTCCTTTCCGGGTCCCGCAAGGAAACCTCGTAATAGGGCAGAGTGGGTTTAACGCCACCAGCACCATTACCGGTGCCGTTAAACCCATTCCGCCAGCCTCGTAATGAGGCCCATTGAGTGTTAGTGCGAGAACACAGGGAGATAAAATCTCCAAGCGCAGTGCTCACAACTGAGGAAGCCTGCTCCAGGTTAAAGTCACTCTAAGAGATTCAATTAAGTTGCCGATTCACCCACAGGGTTCCTACCACATCAGGGCCCAAGGGACAACTCTGCAAGTTTAGACTTGCAATAAGGGGAAAGTGGTCACTATCCTGCCTGTGAAAAATACACATATCAATGAGGAGATTGGGATCATTAACAAAGAATATATAATCTATAATATTCCCACTCTTTGGCCGCATTCTATTGAATTGAGGGGGTGAACCTGCCAGATAAGCCCTGTCGGCCATCTTAAACCCCACTGAGTATAGCAAGCTTGCCCAGGATTTCCCACGCTGGCAAGGTCTATTCAGTCAGTCTCCTGAAGAGGCAGACGAGGAGGAATCAATAGCCAATTCTCTACAGCTAACATCCATGTGGTTCCTGGCATTGAAGTCTCCACATACAATCGAGGGCAACAGCCCTACCCATGCAGTGAAAGAGTCTTCAACCTCTTTTTTAATAGCCTCATAATTTAATGCATATGGATTATCGTAAATGTTAATAAAAGTGCAGACACTTGATGTAGAAGATCCCCTTGGGAGTGAAACTCTGCCAATTAATATGTTCTCTTATTCACTTGGAATAATGGCCAGGGTCAATGGTTTCCTGACACCTATGGCCAGGCCCCCCTAGGGCAGCCCCTAGTATCCTGAGTAGCTAGGGTAGACAATGTGTTCCACCAATCAATTATTAGTGGTTCGGTCAGCCAGGACTCCTGTAAGGCAATTACATTAGGTTGTCTATATATTCAAGCAAGCCATCATATTCGAAGAGGTGTGAACTACCTTCGGTGTTCCAATTCTCTGTACTGGGGTTGGTGACCCCAGCACTGCATTGTTCAGGTGGTGTTGTTGGATAAAAGTCAGTGATTTTATGATCCATTAAACACCCAGGGAGATTTTTCCCCAGGTGGAACTCTTCTGTGGACAATTTATAGAGAGCCGGCTACAGTTTGAGTTAACACTTGATTTGCTGCCAATATCAGAGCACTGGGATTTAGCAAGCCCCTCCATAGCCAATAGGGTTCCAGCTGTTAAACTGGCCATAACATCCACAGGTTCCGGAGACTCAAGACTATGGGAATGGTTAGGGGAGGCAACCATTAGTGGTGCCATGCCGTCCTTTCTGGCGAGAGCCAGTCTCTTAATGGCTCTCACCTTCACCCCCCCCCCCCTGAGTGGATCGTTGTTTCACTGTGATAGCAGATATTTGCAGAAACAGCCTGCAAGCTACCTTATAACAACCGTTGAAAAAGAAATGGAGTGTCAGTCAACAGTTATTAGTTAACTACTAACAGTATGGGCACAGTCTATGTTGTCCAAGAGTAAGACAAAGAGATAGATAAAATATGGATATCCACATCCAGGGTAAATGAGAAGTCACAAGGGGCCAAACACCAATGAAGGAGCTCAAAGGCACAAGGCCCACAGTCACCCCAGGTCGATTGGTATGGCTAGATGTAGAAAGGCGTAGTCAATTAAGCAGTAGCAGTTCGTGCTCACCTTGATGATGTAAAGTAAGAGCAGTGAAAAAAGGGCTGCCGCAGAGATCGCCCCAGTGACTACCAGGGACTGCTGGAGACTGCCAGACTGCAGCAACTCTGCATCCAACTCCGCGAATGCTCTGCATTGGACTGAGGTTTAAGAGCCCCTCCTCCTCCTGCATGATTAAGCGTGTGGAAAGCGAAAAAACACTGCCAAGACTGCCAGACTGCAGCAATTCTGCATCCAAATTCACACATTATATAATATTTAACAGCTGTTGTCACTCAGGTCCAGAATGTGGGTACTCCAACCCTCTAAGACAAGTGATCAACTCACATGATGAAGAAATTCAAATATTAGTTATGTTAGGAATGGGATCGGAATCTCTGTTATCAAATGTCCTGATGTAAACTCAATTATTCAAGCAGCAGATATTTTTGGGGATCTCTTAAAATATTCTGGTATTTCGACTTTGCTAGTAATTAACGTGTACTGGAACCTGCAACGATTAAAACAAACAGATGTGTTTGAGCAAATAAATAATGTATTCATCCATTGAAACTTGGCGCATGATAAAAATAGCATTGCGATTGCAGATGCCCTGAACTAATGATGTTTCAATGATGATGAGTAACGTATACAGCCCCTCATCATAACTCCAACTATTGTGCAGTCCTCAGAGGATGTGATTGACTTTTGCTAATGACTGAAGGGAGTCTACACATGCTCAATGACAACATCAAGGAGAAATTCCATCAACTTTCACCTGCTCAAGGGGCTCAGCAAAAAGTACACTTGACTATATGTTTTTTTTCTTCTGATGTGTTTGATAAATGCTCTCCATTTAGGGTCTTATATTTGGACAAAAGGGACCCCACGCCATTCTTGCAGAATGGAACATGAATACATTTGAAGTTGCAATTACTAATATTATACTGACTGTAGAGGTTAACCCTGGATATAATAGACTTACTTGGAACAGTAGTTCTGTACATGGTTTTAATAGGACATTGGGTAATGAATTAAGATTCTGTTCAATAAAGAAATGTAACATGTCTTTTGCCCCAGGTAATTTTGTGGGTTTCTCTTTAGACATTTATAAGTATCAACACTGATCCTGTAAATCGTGACAGATAACATAATCATGTCTATGATGTTAATATCCACGATAAGAAAAAAGAACTTAGACAGGACCTACAAATCCTGGGATCACCTGGAAGTGCCAGAAGCTTACGAGCTAAGGCTAAATCAAAATAGGAAAATTGGGTTAAGAATTCCAATGCTCCATTAATACAAAAAGATGCAGAGCTTATGCTGTCCTATTTGATCAGGAGTAATACTGTGAACTTTTGGAAAATAATGAGAACAAAAATATCCAGGCGTTTCGTCAATTTACTCATTGCCATTATTGCATGTTCCTACATCTACCCCATGTCTGAATTAATTCTGAAATTAAAGTGTCTCGTGCCCCATTATGGACACATATTTTAAAATGTTTACTTGATCAAATCATTAGAACCCGTGCTAACCTATCCTCTAGGAACATTTCCTATATCATCCCAATTTATAAGAAGGGAGAACTAACACCAATCAACTATCATCCCATTGCATATCACTTTGTTGGATGTGCCTAGTAAAACCCTTTATTTTAAAAAATTGCAAGAATGGGCTTCAGATAATGAGATTCCTGGTCATCCTCAATCAGGCTTCAAAAAAGGTGCAGGCACTTTGCTAAATCGGCTAATTTAGAAGGTTCTACAATTAAGATCTGCCATGAAAAACCAATCAATCTATCTGGTATTCATTGACTTTGCCATGGCTTTTGATCGGGGTAACAGATCACTACTATGGCATAAGCTGACACCATGGGGATGTCCTATTTGGCTAATAGATATCCCAAGACATCTTCCTTGGACACCAAAGTTCAAGTTAGACTGGATGCTAGCAGCCAAACCTCTGCCCTGATTTCTGCAATCAGAGGATTACGCCAAGGTGGTGTTTCAGCTCCATTATTGTTAAGCTTGTTTATTTCAGATATTGGAGTCGGTTTATTCAGCTGATTTGTTCCTCTTGGTCTATACCCCGATTGGCTTATCGAGGCAATTGACAGCACTTGGGAAATACATGAAGTCTAATGCTTTGGAGATTAATTCTACAAAAACTAAGATTTTAACAATATCATCCATCAGGAAAACAATGCCTGCATCAGTGGGAAACAGACTGTTTCCGCAGGAACAGGCAGACAACCTCACAACATGGCATTTAGAACTCTGCCACATCCCCTCATTGCCAAGCATCCTAATGTGTTCATGATATGACACCTTATCATACTATGGAGCATGTGATGTGAGTGAGAATTGTGAATGCGACGTTGCAATTTCTGGCTTCTGATGACTGATATTGCATTTAACCATGTCTCCAAAAATCACTGTAAATTAAAACAAAGTAAAAACAAAGTTGTTGAATTTGATCGAAGCAATAATGATGCAATCTTGAGAGCTTTGAACACCCAGACCTCAAAACCTTCTAGCGCCTTGAAATTAATGGCACACTGCCTAAATGATTTACTTTCTTTCAGAGTCAATTGCTGTCTACTGCTGTAGGCAGCATGATACTAGTATCCTAATGAATGTTCCTCATCTTATCAACCTAAGAGGTATGTCACTCTGAGCAACTCTGCTCAGGATTTGAGCCTATTGCGGGTGCATTAACCCACTCTTCCGTCACTTTGATACCCACTGCACCCTGTATTTTTCATTTTATGTCTAGTATCAATAAAGGTTTTAACAAAGAATTAGTGTGTATCTAATTTAAGAGAATAAACACATTTAGGTTCTGAAACACAATTGATCTTCAAGTTAGGACATTTTAAAGGGTCCATTACTATAAATAAATGTGCCAGTAATTCAAAAAACGACAAGTTTTAATCCTTAGTTATTTAGATACCCCACATCATTCGGGTAATAAAATATTTCAGTGCACAAACCTGCTGAACTATCATGCAAGTGAAATGCACGCTATAGAATGATATTGTGCTGTGATGAGGAGAGTGATCTGAATACATTGTACTTGTCTGCTTGATGACAAATTTATTTTGCACAAGTGTGCTTTTAAGATTTAATATAAACATTGGAATCTAAATCCATTTTAAAAGTTCTATTATTGTCTCCAAAAATTAAAATTCGTAGACATCAATTATAAGACTAATTTTGTAGAGGTTCGCCCCTCAAATCAGTATACTGGGCATGACACATCTTTTTGACATTATCAGCAGATCTAAGCCATGTTCTTGCCTTAAACTGAGTTTTAAAGGCAGATATGTAATTATTTTCAAGAGCATAACATCCAATTCCACTGATGTTAGAACAGTACTTTTTAATTTCATAACAAGGTCTATGCAAATCAAAGCAGGAACACCCACAAATGCAATGTGCGAATTCGCCCTACCCTTATGATTGAGGAGTCAACGGACACACATTGAACCAGGAATTCTCCACTAAGCAATAATATATGTGTCAGACGTTTTGGTTACAAGATGTGTTTAGACTTTTTCCTGTATTTTATCATTTGAAGGAATCATGATTTACTTCACTATTTCGACAGGAATACTTTTTTCATGATGCTGGCGATCCCCAGTGGTCTGCAGGAGAGGCACGCATTCTGTCAGATAAACCCAATAAAGGATTTCAAGCAGTGGAAGGCTGTAGGGCTGCATGCTGCATTGCATGTGAGTTGGAAAATGACTTAAATTTCATGCTACCCATGTAGAAGGTTGGCATAACTGAAATGGCCATTTCATCTGAACTATAGTGGCCAGATTGTCATGCTTTCAATCGTGAATTGCAAAATTAAGATTACTGTGGCAATAAGCCACGAGGTGGTGGGCCAATACCGTCCCAGGTAATGCCCCCGGGGTGAGTTATAGGCCCGAGCGAAGCGAGGGCCTTAACGGTGCCCCGGGTGCATTACCTCGGGGCGGTATTGGCCCGCCACCTCGTGGCTTATTGCCATTAGTACCCTGGCCCGTTAGACCGGGGTACTAATTGCTTTTTTTTTCTGTTCCGAAACACGTTTCGGAACAGAAAAAAAAAAAAAAAAATGCCCGCCGCCATGGAAAGGGAAAACGTAGTCCGTTTTCCCTTTCCATGGTGGCCATCGGGAGCGGACGCACTGGGAACAGAAGTGTTCCCAGCGCGTTCGCTTCCGAGACCAGAAGAAAAAAGAAGGTAAGTGGGGTCGGGAGGGCAGAAGGGAGGGGATGGGGAGGAAGAAAAAAAAAACGTACCGCGGTCTCTGGCGGGGGACGATGGAAGACTCCAGCCGTGTGGAGGCTTGGAGCGGGGATGGCCCCGCTCCAAGTCTCCACACCGCTGAGAGGTTTCTATCGTCCCCCGCCGGAGACCGCGGGATAGAAGGTAAGTGGGGTGGGAAGGGAGGAGGGAGGAAAGGCTGGGGGAAAAAAATAATCTTACCTGCGTCCCCGGCAGGGGACGAAGGAAGCCTCCAGCCATGGGGAGGCTCGGAGCGGGGATTGCCCCGTTTCGAGCCTCCTCATTGGCTGAGGGGCTGCCACGCCCCTCACCGGGAACAGTGTAGCCAGCACGCACGGCGTGGACGGGAATACCGTGTGGTATGGCTTGCAAATGTGCCAATCACCACACAGTATTCCTGTTCAGCCGCGCGTGCCGGGTACTAATGTTCAATATTACCTGGTTAGTGGGGGAAGAGGGCAGCCTCCCAGCCAATGAGGAGTCTCAGAACATGGTCTTTACCACACCAGTAAGGACCCCACTCCGAGCCTCCTCAAAAAGGGATGCCGCCATCTTGTTTCACCGGGAATCAGGAAAGTGCACTCCCTGTAACCCCCCCACACACTCCCCACTTCCCTAGTGCTCTGTTGTCCCTCGCTAATGCCGGGAACAGTAGTGCCTCGTTGCAGCTCTGATAGTTCCCTTCTCCCCAATCCATGGTGGCCATCTTTTTTGTAGTTTTATCGTGAACTGAGAAACAGCAAACACATCGCAAACATAGCAGTGATGTAATGCCCATGGACTCTCGTTAAAGCCCTCGCTTTGCTCAGGCTTCTAACTGCTGCCCCGGCAGATTACCTCACCGCTAATGCCCCCCTCGTCAAGTTATATTCCTTAATTAGGCTGCAGAGAGGCTTTATTGCCATCTATGAATTTTCCCTTGCCTTTGACGTTTGTACTAAACGCTAAGGTTTCCATAAGAGGTGAAGTATTTGGACAAGAAAAACTGTGAAAAATAGGTCTGAATTGCTAAAACTGAAATATTATTAAAACAGTACAATATGTCTGAAATTCAGCTGCTGAATAAAATCTTCGCCTGCTGTCACTGAACACCATTTGCGTGTACTGGCTAGCAATGCGTTTTCTGTGCCTAAGGAAGGTCCTGGGCATGGTTTACACGCTAGGATGTAGAAAAAGGATGTCCAATGAATAGGGCAATCACCCACCACCCTCCCGTGGTTACCATTACAAAAGCAAAAAAGAAATCCTCAGTTCAGAAATCATTATCAGGGAGGGGCATGGGCAGGATTTCGATTGGATTTCAAATAGAGCACAATAGTAAACTCAGCTACAATTTGATCAATACGATTCACAAGGTTTTGAAAGTCGGCACGTGGACGTTATTTTTGACAGAGCCACATATAAATGCAAGCAACACTCAACGACATTTCACCCAATTGAGTAAATAGTCATGGGATGTGCTTATGGGTGTTTCTTCAATGGCCAACACTCCTCCATGTGAAAAAAGTTATTTTCCAGAGTACCCAAAGAGGGATCTTGATTTGGCACCTCGCAAAGGAGCATTTAAGTTGCCTTGCCATTTTACTGGCATTCCATGCTGTTATACAGAAAGCACTCGTTCTGGAAGTAGGGCAGAATTCTTTGGGTATTCAGTCTGTTGGAAATTGTCATGATCTCAGAACTTTAATCTAGTCATAGGATGTGCATGATGACAATAGCAGAGATGGCTTGGAATGCCCACTTTTCCGTCAGGCCATTAGAAAATGATTTTGCACGTTTCTAATCAAGTGAAGTGTGATTGGATTCATGTACTGTAGATGGTCATTCTAAATCTGAGGAATGTCGGCAATAATCTAAGCAAATACCCATGGACCATGGATATTGTGGATGGAATGGATAGAGTGGATGGAACGGATAGAGTGGATGGAACGGATAGAGTGGATGGAACGGAGAGAGTGGATGGAACAGGTGGAATGGATGGAATGGATGGGGTTGATGGAGTGGATGGAGTGGATGGAATTGGATGGAGTGGATGGAACTGGATGGAACAGATGGAACTGGATGGAGTGGATGCAACGGATAGAGTATATGGAATGTATGCAGTATATGGAATGGATGGAATGGATAAAGTGGATGGAATTGATAGAGCTGATGGAGTGATAGAAAAGATGGAACAAATGAAAGGGATAGAGTAGATGGAACAAATAAAATAGATAGAGTGGATGGAACGGATAGAGTGGATAGAGTGGATGGAACTGATAGAGTGGATGGAACTGGATGGAGTGAATGGAACTGGATGGAACTGGATGGAATGGATGGAAGGGATCGAGTGGAGGGAACGGATGGAGTAGAGGAACGGATGGGATGGATAGAGTGGATGGGATCGATAGAGCAGATGGAGTGATAGAATAGATGGAACGAATGAAATGGATAGAATAGATGGAACTGGATGGAGTGGATGGAACTGGATGGAGTGGATGGAACTGGATGGAGTGGATGCAACTGATGGAGTGGATGGAACTGATGGAGTGGATGGAACTGGATGGAGTGAATAGAACGGATGGAGTGGATAGAACGGATTGAGTAGATGGAACGGATAGAGTAGACGGAACGGATGCAATGGATAGAGCGGATTGAGTGGATAGAGCGGATGGAATGGATAGAGTGGATGGAATTGATAGAGCGGATGGAGTGGATGGAATCGATAGAGTAGATGGAGTGGATGGAATAGATGAAATGGATGAAATTGTGACCAATGTTTCCAGCTCCACACCGATTATTGGCTCAAGCGGGTGCAGACTAGGTACAGAGCATCATACGACCACAAGCAGCGGTCTAGCCTTTTTCTCAACCGAAGTTCAGGTGGAGACTCCACCTACATCCGCCTCTGCTGTATATCTGAGAAGCGGAAGCGTTGCTACTCTCGTAGGAGTACGGCCACGCTCCGTGAGTTCCGCCTAGGGATTATTATCTACTTGCTTACATACTACTCATAGAAAATCCTTTTCTGAACTCTTTAACTTACTTTTCTATCCTTTCCACTGCAGATCCGCTGTTTCAGTTATCTCTCACACCCTACCTCTCTCCAAGCGGAGTCACCATTTCCTGTGAACCGCACTCAGACACCGCTGTAAGATTCAGGCTCCGCCCATCCGCCCTTCTAACACTCAAAGTAGTTCAGCGTCCGAGTTCATATTCTCTTCCGGATCATTTTTCATTCTGTTTCCTTCCCAGATGCAAAACGCGACCAGCAGTTTCACATTCAGTTTCGCGTTCAGCTCTTGGTCTGTGGTCTGTGTGAGATAGGAGTCACGTTCTCCTTGGGTACTTGAGTTAATCCCGTTTTCCCGGTAGGATCCTTTCTGTTGAGTATGACCGATCCCTCAGGGTTTTTGTTTACCGATTCATGGGTTATTTACTTCCGTGATTCTGCTTTCTTTCTATTCCGTCACTACCGCCGTTCTCCTTCCACTTCTGATCTTTACAGCACATCCACAACATAGTGGGGGTAAGGAGAAGAGCAGAGAAGGGGGTAAAGGTTCTTCCTTCGAAAGCGGTGAGGGATCAACAGCTGTCATAAACATCTCTTCTTTCTCTTGATTAGTTTACTACAAGTTCCAGGGTCCACGGTCAAGCAGAAGGGTGGCAGAAGACATCCTTAACGTCCTAACTCTCCAATCCTGATTCAGAGAAGGCTGCATACAGGATTCCACGAACCGCAGCAGCTCAACAGGGTTTTTTCCCTTCGGGGAATCAGGTAGATTCCTGTGACCTCGAAGACGGATAGGAGCGCTCCCAGCCGTGCTAAATCCTCCATCAGGAAACGGGTAGGAGATTTCTGTGTATTATTTCAATTCTGGATGAAATGCTTAAATCGTGGTATAACAGAAATGGATAGAATAGATGGAACGAATAACATGGATTGAGTGGATGGAATGGATAGAGTGGATGGAACAGATAGAGTGGATGGAATGGGTAGAGTAGGTAGAGTGGATGGGATAAATGGAATGGGCAGAGTGGATGGGATAGATTGAATGGGTAGAGTGGATGGGATAGATTGAATTGGTAGAGTGGATGGGATAGATTGAATGGGTAGAGTGGATGGGATAGATGGAATGGGTAGAGTTGACGAATTCGATGGAAAGGATAGAGTGGATGGAATGGATAGTGGATGGAATGGATAGAGTGGATGGAATGGATAGAATGGATGGAATGATAGAGTGGATGGAATAGATTGAATAGATGGAGTAGACGGAGTACATGGAATGGATGGAATACATGTACTGGAATAGATAGAATGGATGAAGTGGATAGAATGGATGAATTGCATAGAATGGATGAATAGGATAGAGTGGATGTAATTGATGAAATGGATGGAATGGTAGGAATGGATACAGTGGATGGAATAGATGGAAAGGATAGAGTGGATGGAATAGATGGAATAGATAGACGGGATGGAATAGATGGAATTGATAGAATGGATGGAATAGGTGGCATGAAGGAATGGATAGAGTTCAGGTGGAATGGATGGAATGGATAGAATGGATGGAATTGATAGAGTGGAGGAAGTAGAAGGAATGGACGGAGTGGACGGAATGAATGGGGCAGATGGAATGAGCAGATTTCAATGGAATTCACCCTACACATGTATCACTGTGCAACCATGTCCCTGTTCCCTGTGCTGCTGCTATATATCTGTATCCTCTCTATATATATCCGTATCGACCCCTCTCTCTAATTGTTTGTGTGTCGCTTTGTGTCGCTATGTTTCCACCATCCTCTTCACGTGCCTGGTCTCGGGCGCTCTATAGATAACCATCATATCACATCACTACTCTTACTCTCTACTATACACCATCACTCAACTAGAACACAGCTATACCCCTTATTAATTCGTCCTAGCTGTCCACATACGAATAAGACCTTATCAACACCTCATCACTGTAATAAAACGCAGCTAGCCGAGCACATTCCGAAATAGTTGCTCACACATAGAGCCCAGTCTGGATGTCTACCCACTAGACAAAACACATCTAACTGACATCTTCAACACCACACCTAAATGCTAGGACGCAGCGACCACTCGGCAATTGCACCAGCTGCACACTTATCTGGTGCACCCACGCATCCTTCAAGACTATCTCTCTCTGCTGACCAGAACTATGGTTCCCGATGGCGTTCAACCTACCAGCGCTTTGAGGTCATACCAATGATATATAGAGCGCTATATAAATGCCAAGTAACATACCATAACATAACATGGACCACACAGGGACGTCATATCACACAAAATGCCAGGGGTAGTGGAAATTACATCACATGACCCTTCACCTATGATGACATCACAGGAATTGATGTAATTTGCCACTGCCCCTAAGTGACATCACGGGAAGTGATGGAACATGACCTTTCACCCCTTGAAAAAAAGGAAGCGGCATCACATAGCATTGTTCCTAAGTACACTATGAGGAATATGTTTACGATATCACTGTAATGTGGTATACTTTCATAAAAGAATGGATCATCATATTTATCGTTAATATCAGTGTGCATAGGCCCATATTACCAAATTACTGTGAATGCAAGCAGACATCCAAGGCCAAATGATAATGATGTTTTATTATATAGCACTTACACTCAAGCGCTTTGTATAGAACAAATATACATACAATATCACCCAACCTGTGTTGGTACTCATTTATCAACCTCAGAAGGATGAAAGGGTGAGTTGGCCTTGCCGGGATTCGCACCTGCAACCATCAGATCATACACACAACAAAGGAGCGAGCGCTCATACCACTGAGCTATCTTACCAGCTAGAGCTATCTTACCAGCTAGAGCTATCTTACCGCCTATAGTAAAATGAGCAATTGAATGTCTGAATGTTCTCAAAGTCAGAAAGCAAATTACACTATAGTGGATACCATTAAACTCGTAACTGAGATTTAAAAGCAGACTAGTTTGTCTGCAGGTCTGGTGCAAAGAAGCAGACTAGTTTGTCTGCAGGTCTGGTGCAAAGTTGGCCACATGCCAAGTCTGTGTGGATCTACTTTTCAGGCTTCAGAGGTTGGCAAAATACATACCATTGGGAAGGTTCATAACTGTGTATTAAATAATTTAGAGTAGCGGGGGAAAAGCAGCGCACTCACACGGCAACCCGTATTCTGGACAATCGTTACCTCATACATGCAAACAAACATCCTGAACAGCATGCCATGGAGATAGGAAAGATAGACACTTAACAAACCATTATTTGTGGCAAAAAGAAATCAAGGGCCACTTGATATGCTATGGTCAAATATTTCTACACTGTACACAAGCTTTTAGGCACACAGATTTTGCGAAGGAACCGAGTACTCTGAGATGGAATGTCTTGTGATGATCTTAACAGAGACAACGGTAGAAAAAAACATGCTATAACTGCAACTTGCGAAAAGCAAAATACATGGTCTGAAGTGGATGCTTATTCTACTCTAAATGCTTTTTGGAAGCTTTTGTCTGCATTGTGAATTTGAGGTTTTTGAGAACAGACTAAATCAATGACTCACCCCCTGAAGTGTGCCTGAACTAAACCTTTAATGAGTCTTGAAATTATTGTATAGAATTACAGAAAGACATATTATTTGTTATTTTTATTCTTTCTTTTTTAAGGTCACTGCTCAAAGTGTTACAATTGTGGACCCCTCTGTTTTTTTAAGAGGCCTGATCAAGAATGCCAGCCACTTCAGAAACAAAGAGCCACATGGCGCTGGCCACAGCCCAGGAGCTTCAATTTAAAATAAATATATAAATATATATATATATATATATATATATATATATATGTATATATATATATATATATATATATATATATATATATATATATATATATTATATATATATATATATGAAGTGGTAGCAAGGGAAACCTCAAGGCCTCAAGGGTCGCAGCTGTGACCCCTGGCTACCCCCAAATGACGTCCCTGGGACCACACAGCACTTTCAAAAACAAATATATGAAGGTACCTGCTTTATAAGAACACATGCAATAATACAATACATATTGATGATTGTTGTGAAGGAAAACAGGGCATATGCCAAAGGTACATTGGTCATTAGAGAATTCAAGCAATGGAAAGTGTGTTATAGCATGTATGTTAGGATATACGCTTGGTATGTTGGTATGTGGTATAAAAGGCTGTACAGCAAGAGGAGGAATATGTGAATTCCAATCCTATCTAAAGAACTAATCAAGCACAAGAAGAGAAGAAATGTCTTTCTTGGTCCTCCCTATTTTTCTATACCAAACCATAACCCCATGCACATTCAAGAATTTCCCTAATACTCTTTCCTCATTGGAGGCATTATGTATGCCCTGTGTTACATTTACTTCACCGAGGTTCTAACTCTGAAAGGCGGTGGTCTGCTGCATGCAACCTCTTTGAGAGGAGCTCAAGCACTTTCACCTACACATTTGTCATTCAAATGGTTTGAATTCCAGCTGAATCTCCAGAACCATAGGAGGTTGGCATTTGGTGGGTACAACTGTTTCTGCAGTTGACAACTATACTCTTTTGCAATATCACACTAAACTAATGCTTTTGAATTCCCGAAGTTCATTGTTGAATTAGAACACAGAAATGTTCTGTTTTTTTTCTCCAAAATTGAACAGCATCAGACAGATGGACAACATTCTAAAAGTCAGTCGAGTTTGTGGGAAAATGATACTCTTTTTGCAGAATTTAGAAGTAGTTGAAGAAAATCAAATATTTATCTAGAGAGACTGATTGCTTTTTTGAGTATTTTTGCAGCGCTTTTGTGACCCTGCTGCATTGGTAAGGACAACTCTATCTCAAAGATTTTTGAAGTCCAAACACAACCTTCTCATTTGACGCAAGATCTACACTGTGTACACATATTTTTTCTTCTATCCTGTGAACCAATAAGAGAATTCTTTTTTAAATAAAATCTATTTTTCTTAAGGAGACTACATCTTTGACATTTATTGAGTGCCGTTAGTCAAGCAGTTTTGACCGGTTTATGTATGACCTACAAAAAGGTAGTGAGAGAGAAATGTAGGAAAATACAGGATGTTTTTCCCTGTATTTAAATATGTTTCTCTTGAGAGAGACAAACATGCCCCACGGAGATTCTGGCCTTTCCAAGAAAAACGATAGGCTATATATTGACACCCCAATGTTTTTACTTGTTAATCAGTGGTGCTTGTTGTTTAATTGCATTTTGCCTGATATTATTTTATACTTTGTGAAATGCCTCTGAAATATTTCCAATATTGACTTAATTGGTAACAGAATTACATATGTTCACATACTTGTTTTGCGGTATACACATCACTACAGATTCAATTATTATAATTGTGAATACTATCCTTCAAACTTCCAGAGATTGGCCTAATTCTGACAATGCTGTAGCTGGGTTCTGACAAAGGCATTTTTTATTCTTTGATTTTCCTATGTTCCTGTCACATATTTCTTTCACGGACCTACACTGCAATGATTCTGTTCAGATAGCAGAGAAGAGTGAGACGGCTGTGGCTGCCATGCTGCTGGGGTAGAATCTGTCTAAACATAGTATTCTGTGCCATTGATCCACCTCTAAGAACTGGGATTTATGTAGGTTTTTGCCTTCATATTTTCTGTGGTGAATAGTGTGGAAGCATAGCCCGAGGGGAGGGACTGGGCTGGGGGACTGGTAAACAGCCCTTGAACAAATGTTACAAGTCTGAGTGAAGCAAGGGTCATATTGTTGACCTTGAGCTATTTATAGCCTGTAAGGCATCCTCTAAAGTTTATATAGCTATTAGCACCCCAAGCAAGCAAACCGGGCTGCTAAAAGATGTTAAGGGAGTTTGGCATTGCCCTGCGTGTGCAAACTGAATTCCCTTAAAAACATCTACAATGTTGGCTGCCGTGGAAGCAGAATCATAGCCCATTTTCTATGTCCATAGCACCCTGGGTCAAGAATAGTATGACAAGGGAACAGATGTGAACATAAGTGGTGATTTCGGGTAAGGATGTGAGTGAGATGTTTGCCTGGGAAGGAGGCTTAAGGACATCAGGGACTAGTCTGCTAGGGACCAGAGTGGACTGTTGATAATGGAGGCCTGGGGAGAGGGGCTTGTGACCACAGAGTAATGGCGGCATTCCTTGGAACCTAATAGGTTAGTATCTATCCCCAAGGTGCCAATTGTGAAAAACATCACATAATATGGGAATGCTAGGTTTGAGCCCCAAAACCGATAAACCACTATTTCCAATGATTTTTGAAAAAAGTTTGTAAAGATTTTTAAGCAATACATGTAGAACAGATAGATGTTATTAGTAGTAACCCTTGTTTACTACTCTCTTACTCTCGAAATGTGACTATTTGATTCACAGATAAATAACTAGGAATTACTCTTATTTACTCTTAGAAAGAGAAGCGTAAGTCAGAAGTGAGTCAGAGCTACTATTGCTAACTTCAATATAAATTGAAAAGACTATCACCAGGATTAACTCATCGTTGCTCCAGATAACTTATTCGTCAATTTGCTCCATAGTCTAATTTCCATAATTACATTTTATACATGCTTAAAAAACTTCACTCACCAACTCAATGTCGGAATTCAACATTTCTAACACTGCTATCACTACATGTATTGCAAAAAGTTACAATGGGATAGTAAATAAAGTGAAGGTTGCAGGTCTAGGGTAGTAATGGAAGGTACATTCAGAACTAAATAAGTACTGGTTGTGTGACAAGAGCAAGAAATGGGAAGATTAGTTATTGGCACTAAAGCTGTGTAAGAACGTAACTCATTAATGCATGTTCAGAAATGGGGAACAATTTACAACGAATTTGAGTAGGTCTCCCCTGCTTTCAGCTATATCTTCTCATAAGACTCCAAGAATGCCAAGTCTTCTGGTAAGACCTCATGAACAGACCAACGTCTTCTCTTGCATACTCTCGGTTCGGCAAGTGTCTTGAGAAGGCATTCTCTGATATCCAATTTCAAATTTTGTATTTATTCATTAAATGCAAAACCACAAGACATGCAATAAGGGAAGACCCTAAGCCTTCCTAAGGTTAAGTCTATGAGCTGAGTCTTTCCGGTATGGTCTTACCCATGACTTGTAGGCCTAAAATAGCAAAGAGCATTGTACCACCCTTTCATTTCCAATATATGGAGTATGCACCATACTAATGCTTTCTAAACGCCACTCTGAAGTGGAAGACTGGCTTGTTGAGGAAATGGGAACTGTCATGACAATCTACATAGTTGCCAGCATGATCGATTACAATCTGAAGATGCTCCTGATTTTTTCTTTGCAGTCATTTGTAGTTTTGCTTTTCCCATTATAAAACTCAGACTACAAATCAGGACTAGATACGCACCTACAGATTAGAATAGATCTTGTTGGTAACTACAAATCATGAGAAATCATGAGAAACTGAAAGGATGCCAGGAAAGTAACAGATGCAGGGCATTTCTGTAAACACTCGAAAAATGCATTTAATATCGATTATCACCTGACAAGAAATGCTTAAAAACTGATCACAATCAAGTAATCAGTTTTTGCCAGAGCCATGTCTAGGAGATCCTCAGTCAGCGATTCAATACATAAGATCGCGTATGCAATCTATAGATGCAACAATAGAAAGGATTGATGACTTAAACTTAAAGGAGGACATTTTGAAGAAGAAACATCCACAATATTCAGAGTGGAAGCATGGGTTCGAAAACTAGTAACCTACACTGGAAATCTACAGAATTGATATAGCTATAAACTTTATTTTTTGTTTCTCATGACATTTCTATTGTGTTCTAATAACGTACACAATGATAGGCCATGTCTAAATATTCATTAACAGATCAAATACAAACTGTATATGGGAATATTGGGATACAGAGAGCTAAAGAAAGGGTGAATGTCTACAGTAGAAGTGGGACGGCAGAAAATGAAAGCACGGAACATGTTAATGAATTTCAAAAGAGTTAATGGACATTGTACATTAAGTGAAATTAAATCAGCCGTTTCATCAGTAACATTTAAATAAAGAACATACCAATAAAACATCATATGTAATAAATACTCGGAAATACACATAACAACTGTGCTGTAATTTCTAGACTAGAGGATTGGTGATTTTGAGATTAGTGGTGTATAATTCAGACAACAAGTTACTCTGTAACATTTGTAGTATTTAGAGTTACACAGGAATAGACAAAATAGAGACTCTCAGTGTCATTAGGACTCTGGCAGTAGCCGTGCCGGTAAATACCAGCACGGCTGCCGCCACAGTCATGAATTTTCCAGCGCCCAGGAATGGGCAATTACTGGGGCATTACAGCCCATTCCCAGGCGGCGGAACATTTCCCAGGCGCCGGAAAATATTACTCCCCATTCCCATTTGAGTCCCTTTGGACTCAATGGGAATGAGGTGGTCGGATGCACCGGCACCATCCCTGAAATGTGCCAGTGCATCCAACATGGTCTGCGAGTGAGTGCCATTCCACCCGACAGGTCAGACCTTGCGGGCTGAAAGGCACCCACTCGCAGACCGTAGTTTGCCAGTCCGGATACAACGGTACCAGCAAGCTTACTGGTACTGCTGTTTCCAGACCGGCAAACTCATAATGAGGATCTCTGTCTATTTTGTGCAATAATGTGTTTTTGGTTTTGTTTTTTAAATGTCTATCTGCACTTTATATTTGCATTTTTATTCTACCACTTGTATGTTTTTTGTTTTTTTGTATAATAAAAAAGTAAAAATGTTAAGCAAAAGTCATGGCAATTGAGACTCCATAAACCTTGAAACATGAAAGGGTTACTTGAAAAAAAACCTCTTGATAGACCTTTTACACATGACTCAAGTTGTGTATACTGTCTGGTATTTATTCTACCCGCTAGGGAATGGTATTTATTCTACCCGCTAGGGAATGAGAAATTGATATATCACGTAAGGATTATTGAATAACAGAGCTAAAATCATAATGAAAACTATCTATTTGGAACAAACGTCTTGTTATATAATTATTGATCTGCCCTTTTTCTTCCTAATAGTACAGGCCCCCCTCAGGTTAAATGTAATTTCTATATTAACATATGCCCTTCTCATGTAGAAAACCACCAAAAACATACAAAGTTCTATCAAAACCAAATATAGGATCAATAAAGTCAGCTATTTCCTATCACTCCCTATTGAAGTTACTTAAGGAGTGCTTCAAGTCGCCAGGTCCCTTTAACATTAATTCTGCTCTTAGGCAGATGGCTATATTACAGATGAATCCAATATCCCAAAATTTGATTGACAGAAAAAATGAGTGGGGCACCAAGAAGAACATCTATTGAATTTCTCAAAGACATCCCGATTTTCACCAGATGTTCTGCAAACCTTCAGTTGTAAGTTTTTGAAGATGACAGCATTTTTACATGCAGAAAAATAACTTTGCAAGTCAAAAGAAAACGTGTTACTTTCTGCTTACCTCGACTGACACAGGTGGTCCAGATATTGAAAGCTACCAAACAGGCAGGTCC
Source organism: Ambystoma mexicanum (assembly GCF_040938575.1). Lineage (NCBI taxonomy): Eukaryota > Metazoa > Chordata > Amphibia > Caudata > Ambystomatidae > Ambystoma > Ambystoma mexicanum. The sequence continues at coordinate 135,669,286 of NC_090928.1, forward strand.
CATGACAAGGGTTGGGCAACTAATCAGCAGATAATCTAAATTTATTTCTTACAATAGTAATTGTTCAACTCTAAAAATAATGAATTCATGAGAATGGCATCCTTAAAATGATTGACAAAAGATGGAAAGCGACAGCTAGAAGAAAGAATTCAAGCTTGGGCCTCATTACGAGTTGGTCGGTATTCCAGCGGCAGATCCACCGGGATACCACCAAAAAGAGTTACCATTTCTGCCACTTGCTCTGGAGGGTTTACCACTGGATTATAAGTGGTGGTGTTAGTCCCCATTACTTTGGAGTACATAGGACTCCGTCCCATTGGCAGTAATTCTGCTGATTTTGCTGATTTTTTGCCAGTAAATAGGAGGTTTTACCTCCAGCATGATGTTGGAGGTAAATCCCCCACTCCAGGGCCAAATTCGTAGTATGGCGGAGCAGGACAAGTGGCGTCAATTCTGTTACTACCACTTTTTTCCCGCACTGCCATACTCGTAGTAAGGCCGAAGGTGATCAACAGTTATTGCAGGATATCAGGACAAATGTATGTGTTTGCTTACTTTGAAATTATAACCTTAGCTTCAAACTAAATGTTCAATGAATACATATTTTCTTCTTAGCTTTACTTTAACCTAAATCCCTGTCCTTAAGCTTTATATTTAAATGTTATTTAAAATAAAGTTAGTGAAATGTAGAGGCACAGCTGTCTGACAATAGCTCTGGGTCGCTTCTCCTGTAGGGTTCACACAACATTAGTATATTTTACTGTGCTCAGAGAGGCACAACTCCACCTCACTGTTGAGGCCCAACAAGGCTGAAACACTTGCTGTTGGTACTCTTGTTCAGAAGGGAATTGCCATAGCATTTCGGTGCTGGACTGCCCATGTGAGCGGGACAAAGACAGATAAGCAAATGGATATTTCCCATCTGTGAAAGGTACAGTGAGCTAAAGTGTGGCAACGGACTCTCAAGTGGGTACCTTCCCAAAGAACAGGTCAATGGGCCATGTTTGTTCTCACAGAGGGGCACTTATGGACTATTTTCTGATTATTTAAGGGACTTGGATTTAGTCACCCTAAGTTTCCTAGGGTCATCCAGACATGGACCCCTGACTGTGCTCCTAGAGGCACAGCTCCACCATACTGATGAGACCCAACAAGGCTGAAATACGTGTATGGGGTTGCTGTTGGTACTCTTGTTCAGAAGGGAATTGCCATAGCATTTCGGTGCTAAACTGCCCCTGTGGGCGGGACAAAGACTGATATGAAAATGGATATTTCCCATCTGTGAAAGGTACCATGAGCTAAAGTGTGGCAGCGGACTGTCGAGTGGGTACCTTCCCAAAGAACAGGTCAATGTGCCGTGTTTGTTCTCGCAGAGGGGTGCCTATGGACTATTTTTTGATATCTTACAGGTACTTATGAGTTTGTATTTGTATTTATTTTAAAGACAAATTGTCAATTTCTATCAGAAAAGACTTGCAATAACACATTATCAGATTTTAGAGGCATTCCCTGGAAGAGTGCCTGTACAATAGCACAAGCATTAGAACAAGTGATCACCCACTGGGTGTGAAGCAAATGGGGCATGAACCATGGACAAAATAAAAAAACGAAAAGAAAAAATAAGAGGGTACATTTTTTAAAGAAAATTGTATTTATAAAAGCGCACAAAGCTGCCCTGGGGCATTGTGGCACTGTTACAGCAGTGCTTACCTAGATGCAAGGAGAACGACAAGAGCACCTGTCTGTGTTTCTTAGTTACAATTAACCTAATGCCAGACAAGTGAACATTACACTGACAGAAAACGGCTGAAAAATGCAGAGCTACAAGCACAATTAATGATTGAAGTAACAACAGAAGCAGGAGAGTTAGAGACGGCCCGATACATACAAGTGTAACATTAATTTAGGAAGTTAAGTGCTGAAAACTAAAGAGTAGTGTTGCACAAATATGCAAATTTACATTTTCACATGAAACAGGAGTGGGTTGATGGGGTCAGGTTGGAACGATGGGTGCATGGGACAGTGAGTGAAGAGCAAGATCATTCATAGCTTTGCAGAAAAAAACTTGAAAAGGGAGTGGTTGTACATGGAGAGCCGACCAGCATGGTGTTGGTAAGTAGAAGAGGGGGGAGGCTCTGGGAAGATTGTAGAGAATGCCCAGAAAGTAGTTTGAGACCGTTTCTAGAGTGCGGCAGGAGTAGTGAGGAATACCAAGGAAAAGGCATAAGCAGTGGCCTTGTCTGTTGAGCACCTGGCAAGATTAGATTTTAAGAGTGGTGAGTATGAAATGGATGCATTTTATTTATGAGTGTTGAGAAGTTACGAAAAGCAGAGCTGGTGGTTGTGAAACTTGGGCAAGGGGGTAAGAACATCAGGAGGGAAGAGATGGGAGGCTAGGTATGGCATTGGAAGCTGGAAGAAAGCTGACTTTTCATTTTCAAAGACTTGAGCATGAGACAATTAGAGCTGGTAGTCACCATGTTAGTCGTTGGTAAGAACTGTTTTTTACCATAATGTTTTGCAACATTTTTTGCCACTAAATGGTAGATGGTACTTGTGGTAGGGTATATGGAAAGTGAGGTGGGGTTAGGTGAAGGAGGTAGGCAAGGAGTCACCCCCTGCACTTTGCAGTAAAAAAAAAAACAGTAATAAAAGTGTTGCTTTCACCCACGACCAAAAAGCTGCATTGTTCTAACATAGAACCATTACAGCAGTGGTATCCCAACTTATTTATGCCGAGCCCCACTCTTGGACTCCTTGTAGTAAATGTTTTGTTGCAGAGACCACACTTGAGTACATATATTGTTGCCTTGCCCCTCTACCCCCCCACCCCCCCTGCCTCCCAGCCCCCCAGGTGCCATATCTGCAAGTATTTTGTTTAAAGATCAGTCACCATGCTCCCGTTTTGAAGAGTCTTGCACTCCACTTGGATATCCTTCTGGCGCCCTTAGGGGGCCCAGCACGACAGCTTGAAGGCCAGTTCATTAGAGCCATCAGGTGACGGATTACAGTCAGACAGTTGCTAATCTATTCAGACAAGGCTGAGTGAAGGAGGAACATGAGAAAAAGATGTGAGCGTTCTTAGCAAAGTGGTGATATTAAATGTCGAAGGTCAAGATAAGTCTTCCCTTGCCAGAGGTATAAACAGTGAAGAGTAGAAGCCCCAGGACTGATCCTTGTGCGCACACTGACAGGGATAGGGGTGGGGCCATAGGTCTGTGAGTTTCAGGAGATTTTAAAGTTGTGACCCTCTGGATAGGAGGCAATCCAGGCAGATATTTGAAAACCACAGTCCTAGAGAGTGAGGAGAGAGGAGTGGTCAACAGTATTGAAGGCAGCAGAGATGTCCAAAAATATGAGTATAGAAGAGTGTTTGGAGCTTAGACCTTGTGTGATTATTTATGAAGACAATATTATTAATAGTTTTTAGTTGTTTTAATATTATCATGATGATAAAGTTGATAAGTGAATGGATCAACCACAGGTTTTTTTTCTTCCAGCCACATGTTTCTTTAAAAGAGGTTAGACCACATTCAGATTTGTAGGGGGCAGGTTACAGATCCAACAGAGAGAGAGAGAGGTTTAAGTACTCAGAGAGATGTGGGAAGGTGATTTGGACTAAGTATTTGACTGTTTCAGGAGCCGATCGGTTAATATAAGCACAAGATAGGTTAGCTTTGTGAAGGATGAGTGCTAACTGTGTAGTGGAGGTATGGGGGAAATAGTTGAGAGTATAGATGGAACGGGGAGTGATGGAGGAGAAAAGGAAGGCAGGGGAAGTAGAGCCAGAGGTGGTATGTGAGTGTCATGAATTCTAGAGATTTTAGTTTAGTTTAATTTTTATAATGCACTAAATGCCCGTAGGCCTCAAAGCACACATATAATAGGAACACACAAATAACAAACAACACTATATCAAGGCAGTGGAAGATTTCAAAGAACAATGGCCTGCGCCAGTGTCTTTATTGAACAAATACGGTTTTATTTGCTTTTAGAAATGTCTGAGATTGGTACTTTTCTGCAGTTTAATCGGAATGGTATTCCAGAAAGAAGGTGCCCAGACTTCAAAGCAGGAGCCACCATATTTATTGAGGGCCTATCGTGGTTGTGCAAGAAGTCATTCTTTCTTGTATCTTAAAGTACGCCTCTGCTGGGCATGTTTAATGCATTTTGAGAGATACAAAGGAGCATCTCTTGAACGATACTTATACACAATAGACAATGCCTTGCACTTTATTCTTTGCTGGAACGGTAACCAATGAAGTTTACGATGGGCCTCAGTAACATGGTCCTGCTTCCTTAGACTACATACTGTTCGCAGGGCTCCATTTGACATGGCCAGAGGCTTCTTCATATTGGCTTGTGAGGTGCCAATCAGCAGGCTACTACAATAGTCTAGTTTAGCATTTATAGTAGCCTATGCTATAAGTGCTCTGTCTTTCTCAGATAAGTATCGGTGAATTTGCCACAGAAGACTCGTTGTGTAAGAGCATACTGAGTAGAGACTTGATATATGTTAATTACCTGAGAGCTGGGAGTCCAGATAGACTGACATGTTGGACCACTTTCACTAAGCATCCTGCAATAGAAACATGACTTTAGGGCATGTCCAACTTGTTCAATCTATAAATGCTGAACCTAGAATAAGTAGCTCTGTTTTCCCGTTATTCACCGGATGAGAATGTTGAGCCAACCAACATTGAATGGCTGCATAAATCCTGTTGACTTCCTCCGCGTCTTGGCAATGGGTTCAAGATAGCTGAAACAAAAGCTACGTATCATCAGCATAATTTGTATAGGACATGCGTAGCCCATTCAATAAGTCACAGGGTGACTTTGTATATATATTAAATAAGAGTGGAGATAGGCAAGAGCCATGTGGAACCCCACTTTTAAGAAAGATTGGTGCAGAACTAGACCCCTGTTTTGCAAACCTCAAGCGCCGTGAACCTAGGACAGATTTGATCCGTGCTACTTCATCGGAGCATCTACCAAGATGTTTTAACCTGTCTGCCAGCAGGCAGTATCCACGGGATCAAATGCAGCGGACAGGTCCAGAAGCATTAATAGGGCAACCTGTCCTTTATCAATGATATTTACAATATTGGATTTGAAATCCAACAATGCAGACTCTGTTGACTGCTTCTTTCAAAAACCAGCCTGTCTGCAACCGAGTAAACTGTGTTCCTCAATGAAATTATGAAGTTGAGTGTAGGCAACCCTATCCAATATATTCAGTAGGAAAGAGACACTCATTACAGGCTTAAAATTCTGATCCATGGTTTCTTTTTTGAGAGGAGATTGAATCCATGATTATTTGAGACAGTTAGGTACTTTGGTCTCCGGGAGGGAAAAATTAATGCCCTTGGTAATCCCTGTTAGAAGCTGGTTCAAAGAAATTTTAGTAGTTTAGCAGGACAGGCATCACCCGCTTTAATATGTGTTATGATATCAGCTACCTCTGACAGAGTCACCTGCATAAAAGAACAGGACAATGATCCTAAGTCAGCCTCAACTTGTGCAGTCCCAGGCACAGCCCCAACACCAAAGATTTTTCTAGCAACAATAACTGTACTCTAATTGCATTTTGATAACGAGATGTTTTCTGGGCAAATTCATCCTGCACAGATTGACACCAATCTTGATTTATTTCAGCCTCCTACTTGCAGGGAGTATTCCCCTCCAACTGATGTAGAATGGCAATAATGTCACTAGAGTTTGATCTTGCAGCCTGAATTCCTGCTGAGTATTTTACTTGCTTCGCCTCTTTTAGAGGAAAGTTAATGAACAAAGTTATTATTAGAGAGAAAGAAGGCAATGGATGTTGGCTTTGGAGGGGGTCAGCAAATCCTGGAGGGTAGATTAAAGCTTGTGGTGTGATTGCGAATTGAGGGGTTAGGTTTGTGAAATAGAATCATTAACAAAGTTCTGTGTGGAGAAGAGAGCAAGGGAATTGCACCTGCATTTGAGGTTATGGTGCATTTTTGTTTTGAGGGTCTGAATCTCAGGGGTGATCTACGGCTAAGGACAGGGGCGGGAAGGTGGGAATGTACATGCAGGATAGTCTTGGTGAAAGGGAGTCATAAGTGCATCGTCAAAGTAAAAAAAAAGCCATGATCTAAGGAAGAGGCATGAGTATGGGAGAGAGATAGGAGAATGGTCCTCATCTCTCCAAGGTAATGGGCAAGAAAGGCCTGCTTGAATTTCCTCTTGGTTATGGACGACGGGGAGAGTAGGACTATACAGTGGAGGGATTGAGGTGTTATTACAATCATTCATTGGATGAATGATTGTAATAACATTTATAAAACTAATGAGATGAAGGAATGGTTGAATCTACACCATCAGCCTGGGAGAAGGAAATGTTGGGAGTGTCATTTTTAACAAGGAAGATATTGAGATTGCCATAATAAAATCGGAAAAAAAACTCTTGAGCATGTGGGCCCGATGGAATCCCATACTCTCTGTTCAAGGCAAACATTAGTCTACGAGTGGACGACTAGTACTAAAATTTCTTACGCGATGGGTAGAGGTCAACAAGTTGAGCATACTCCAAACTGGCTCCAGGAATGGAGTGAGAACCATCGCTAGTGGGTTACTGCTCACTTACTGCATGTGGAATGTGATGAGTGGGAAAGTGGGCCACTGTATATAGCTAGTCTGGATTTATCCTCTGCATTTGATAGAATGGACCGGGATCGTCTATGGCGTTAGCCGGTAGATTGGAACATCGATCTAAGTCTTCTAAATATGCTAGTGCTATTTCATACTGGAATTAAAATCAGGATGAGACTGAATGCAGAGGGTGCGCTAACTCAAGTTATTTTCACTTTTAGTCAAATTAAAAAAGGTGCTCTGCCAAAATTGCAGATGCAGCCCACCTAATGCCTCATCTCAGACTTACCAGAGGGTAAAGCCTCCATCATCCCACTCCCCGTAGGCCAAAGCCCAAAGGGGGCGCATGTGTTCTGAACTACCCAGACGCAAGGAATTGTGGGAGAGCTAGTCCTTTGTAGCTCATATATTGGTAGGGGAGGGGCAGAAGGTTTTTATTTTAGGGTGCGAATGAAGTTGTTTAGTCAGTGTTGTGTCTGTCTTGTAAGGTGGGCTCACTTTGGAATGGGGACTGGCAAAAGAAAGGGTGGCAGGAAATAATGGATATTATTGAGTTTCTTATACATTTTTAGTGAGCTGCCTTATCTTTGATACCCAAGCCTTCCCCTATCCTGTTTAAATATCAGCTAGAAAATGACATATCACAAATCTTTGCAATTAGAAACAAGTAGATTATTTGTCTTCTGGGTCAACGGTCTGTGACAGAGTTTGTCATTGGCCAATCACTGGTGAGAAATGCCACTCAGAGTTGTCTGCCATTGGCCATTTCACATAGTAGCACGCTCTGGGCATAGCAAACAGATTCTCTTCCATGTGAAAATAGACTTACAAGCAGATTTGATTTCTTATGCCATTAATCATATTCTTTATGTGACATACAAGGTCATGGATGATATCATCTGCAGTTCAATTTTCAGTAGTGCTTACAGGCTGCACTCGCTTTCCGCACCTGTCTGATACTGTTCAATGTAATGTTGCCGAATATAATTATTTCACTGGAAATGCAGTAGATCTCCATCCAGGTTCTATGAAGAAAAACCTGTTCTTCTCCTAAAATACCGGGAATTGAACAGCTTTGTCCCTGAAAAAGAATTTGTCCAAGGGAGGGCATAACACCCCAAATCAGTGTGTGTGCTTAGAGCAGGGTTGACAAACTCCAGGGCTCGAGGGCCGGAATGCTGATGGATTTTCAGGATATCCCTCATTAAAATTCATTTAGAATCATTGTATGCAAATGTGTCTCATGAATATTAATGAGGTGTACACTGAAAACCCCGGAATGGATCCAGCCCTCGAGGCCTGGAGTTGGACAACCCTGGCTTAGAGTGAATCCAGGAGCAGAATGTATTATAATAATTACCCTGTAGCATGTCTGCAGCCATCACTTCCCATCATTAGAGCTAACCATTTAATAACCCAATCCTAGTCATGGCCTTGTCCTACCTTCTGGGAAAATGCAAAAGCACAAGCTGAGGCCTCACATTCAAAGACGTCTGCTGAACACGCTGCCCTAGAAGAACCAAGAATTCCCCTTCCTTTGGGGAGAAGAGTTCAGCTCACCAGAGCTACTCACAGAATATTTTCTGGGTGCACTGGAAATAAGAAGAGCAGCACGTGTGTTTTATGCCACATGTAGGTTCCTGGGCCTCCCGGGGTGTCCATTACTCGCTTGACCTAATGGGGCTGCTGTGCTAGCTGTCCCAAACTCTCTCAAAGCTTTAAAACAGTAGACTGCATGTGGACACCTGCCACACTGCCGTATATACACTCACTGTTTGATGAGGTGTCAAAAGCCCATGAGGGGCCCGGCCAATAGCGCAAACAAACCTCCTTTCATTAGCTAACATTCCTAGTTTTATCGGGAGCAGGCAGGTCTCACTATCCTCTCAGCGTTTCTTCTAACCTCTGGCATTTATTTATTTAATTGGTTTCTTAGAACGTAATACCATACCTGAGTTTGGTTTCTAAACACGGATCCGGCATTCGAACTTCGGTTGCTCTGCATGGTCTTGCTTCCAAAACCAGCACATTGCCCCTGTGCTATCCTCCTGCATAACCCCAAGTGCATGGGTGTTGCACTTGGGGATACATACTAAAGAGTCAGACTGCACCAGCTAGCTCTGCAGCCCATATTGCTTCTTAGCACCAGGGTTTGGAGGGCCACAGAAGTAATCAGTGGCCGATAACAGCGATGGTACATATACACAAGCAATGGACTCTGAAGAGCAACCATAACCGTGCATTTCCCAATGTATATTGAACATGGCTGCATACATGAGCAGAAGTGACCCTGTATTTATTAGTTGCACCGCACAAAGGGGAACAGAAACATAGATTGTATTTTTACATTCTGGGAGATATAATGAAACACTGTATGTTACTAGCAGGCTAACACTTGTGCATCTTACAAATAAAGAGCAATTCTGACTGAAGATATGTGTTTTGCTGTTGGTGAAGCATGATGGTGTGTAAGGTTTTAAATATGGCAGATTGAGGTGCTCCAAACATTGCCAAGCCAGCTCATTGTCTCATACAATTTAGGTGATAGTAGAGAACGCCTCGGATTATCAGGCATTGAAAATGCATTATAGAATCTGTACACAAAAAATAATGTTACATAAAAACCTCTTATTTTCAAAATAAACAAGGCTGCAGGTCTGAAGTACAGAATAAATACGATTTTCTCTTTGCCTCCTCCTTCTCTCTCCTTCTTCCCTGCTAACCACCTCTTTCTACTCTGTCACTCTCTTCTCTACGTCTGCTCAGTTTCGCTGACTAGCTGCCAGGTGTACCTTAAGAGCCTCACAGGTCCCAGCTCTCCTTCTCAGTCTCCTGCACTTGCCCCAGGCCTTTCGCTTGCCACAGCACTACTGCACTTACATTACTACAGATGAGAGTGGTATCTCCCTGCACTTTAACCCAGGTTCTGATGGGACTGGGTGCACTTGGTCCCTATTGTTTCCCACCCACGTACTTCCTTTTCTGTGCATCTGCATGATCTGAATTTACCATGGCTGGTAAGATCGCTTGTCTTGTCTTCCTTATGTCTTCCCCAACCATGCATGGTTGCACTTTGGAACACTTGTGTATAAGCGCATGATAAATAAACAATCAATCAATGAAGAACTTCTTACCAGTATGGATAAGGTTTACTAGACTAAACTCTGTGCTCATTGGGTGACCACACTGTATCCAGATCCAGTTTTGTTGCAAAAGGATGGCCATTACTATTGTTTTAACTTGAGAAGGAGAAGCTATGTACCCTTCTGTTTCAGGTGCACAGGGAACAATGCGAACGAAGGAAATGTGAACCAATAGGCCCGGGAATGGGATCAAGAGTCATCGGTGGCGAATCGCAAGCATGAACTTTGCATTGGGGATGATGGAAGGGAGACAATAAAAAGGAAAGCTCAACCGACCGATTAAAAGAAGGGACGACCAGAAGGCAAGACACTGAGGTCTGTCCGACGGCAGTTGAATTTGCGTCTGTTTGAGGGTGGTTGTGAAGAAGGCCTGCCATGGGGGCAATTTGCTGGGGTCCATGCCATGGAACAATTCCCAGTTCATGTTGTAAGTATCAATAGATTGTGGTGAGATATTTCTTTTAATATAAAGATCATCCATGTTTACACTTCAGGTAAATACACAGTTTTCCAAACGATTGCTGTTTTTATCATTTAAATGTAGTGTTTGAATTATATGCCAAAGACATGTGTGTTATTTTAGACTGTTGTTATCAGTGAGATGTAACTAAAATGTGGCTCCTTGAACAATAATAGAGGTTCTAGTCATTTAGAAATAAAGGATGCCATTTGTACAATTAATTTTTGAATGCGGGTGTGTGTTTCTTGCAAATATATTTAAAATAACTCTGCTAGTTTAAACAGACATTGAACTAATTAAGGGGGTAATTCATAGAAATCGGCACACAAGTGGCGCATGCGGCTGGCGCACAGAGTGCACGTGCGGCAGTCTGCGCCAGACGCGTGCGGCAAAACCCATTTAGGCGCACAGCGTATTCATGGATTAAAACATCCATAAGCAGCCGTGGCGCAGAGTGGCGCAGCGACCCTGCAGCAGCTCCAGTTATGCCCCAACCAGCCCCGTGTGCCAAAGAAATCGCACAAATCCAGCACCTGGCGCAAAGGCCAGTGGACCAGCATACAGCCCCCAACCACGAAAATCAGGCCTCCAGATAAGCTGCGTACAAGGCCTTTTTACGCATGAAAATCTTGTAAATATGACAGCTTTATTATTTTCTTGTGTACATTTACACAAAGGTTTAGAGCAGAGGGCAGTGCAAAGGTCAGGTTACTTGACAGAAACCAGAAGGCTTCTTTTGATCTGTATCTACGTGGATGTAATTGCAAGCAACCGCTGAAACAGAATGTATTTCTCTGATGCCTTTCAAAAAAAGAAACTGCACACTGTGATAAAAGGAATGGTTTCTTTCCATTCAGCTTCTGTAGTGTTGATTCTCATGAAGCAAACAGAATCACTGTGGATATTTATTTTCCTAGAATTTTAGGATTGTATAATTAATAAGATGGAAAACTAAGTTACAATTGAGAATTTATATTTTTTAACAAATTATGTTTTTTTTCCAGTGAAAACAAACCAGTATTGCACAATTGTATTTTTCAGAGTTCCTGTGCTGTGTGCATAATCATGCGCAGGTGGATCATTTGTACACTTATACTTTAATTTACACTTTAATTATAAAAACAGTGTGTAAAATGATGACTATGCACAGTGTAGTTTACATTCACTCAACCTTGCAGTCAATGGGGTACATTACTATAAATTGTCAGTGGCATCGGAGTCTTTGCGCAAGTGTGAGTGATTGTCATTACACCAATCACAGGTGTTCTAGTCTCGCAAATCTTCAGGACTACAATTAAAACATTCAAAAACCTGACTCTCCAGGAAGTGCAAGCGCTGTCCAAAAACAAATGGGTTACATTGGCAATGAAATAGAAACTCAGCAAAACCTGTCTCTGTGATAATTCAGAAAGGTATTTAACTTTATGTAGTGCTTCATAAATGGTTCATCCAACATCTAGGTACTGTGATTATTATACCTCAGTCAATACTCAGTTAACCGACCTCTGAAGGATGTTAGCCAATAATATAGCTCAGCTATTTGAGCACTCGTTGCTGCAATCTGTGCGTGATCTGTAGGTTGCAGGTTCGAATGCGAGCAATGCCAACTCAGCCTTTAATCCTTTTGAGGTTGATAAAGGTGTACCGGCTTTGGTTTGGTGATAATTATGATAAATATGTTCTGTGTACAGCGCTTTGCCAAAAGTACTATATAAATAACCATTTGACCAAATGATTAGATATAGAATTTAGCATGGAGTCCTTGCCTCTTTGCACTGTTGTATCATGACATTGGCATACCATTAGGTAGTAATAGCTCCAGGAAATGAGGACTTTCGTTAAACATCAAAAGAAAATTCTGCTATCGAACCTCAAAACACACATTACAACTCATGTTTGCTTTATTGCTTTACTATGTAATTGGCTAGGATTTTGTGATTTCAACATTTAAATATATACAGGAGAGATCAAATGGCCAGACCTTAGAGAAATAATGAAAGGTGTATTCTGTCACAATGTAGAAAGCTGCCGCATTGTTATGATTTCCATACAGTTTCTGCACACGTTGGATGGATGTCGCATACATTTTATTCTCTTGCAAAGGAGAAAAGTAATTTTTACTCTCTTAAAATCACATTTGCGCTCAAAGTTTAAAAATAGGGAGCAAAATACTCCCACCTCAAAATCTTATCTGGAACACTGACGAAAACGCATGTAAAACTCCCCGCACACGCCCCAGAATACACGTACCCCGCTCGCGTTAGCGAAAATGTGTGTAAAACTGCCCGCGCACCTCTCAGAATACACGTACCCCTCTAGCACTAGCGAAAAAGCGTGTAAACTGCCCGCGCACCCCCTGGAATATACGTACCCCGCTCGTGCTAGCGAAAACACGTGTAAAAATCCCTGCGCACGCCCCAAAATACACATACCCCTCTCGCGCTACCGAAAAAGCATGTAAAACTCCCCGCGCACCCTTCAGAATACACATACCCCAGTCGCGCTAGCGAAAACGTGTGTAAAACTCCCCGCACACCCCTCAGAATACACGTAACCTGCTTGCGCTAGCGAAAACGCGCGTAAAACTGCCCACGCACCCCTCGAAATACACGTACCCCACTCACGCTTGCGAAAACGCGTGTAAAACTCTCTGCGCACCCCTCAGAATACACGTACCCCGCTCGGGCCAGGTAAATTGTGTGGAAAAAGTCCCCCCTGTGGTATGGGCTGCCTGTGGGCATGGCCAGGATGGATGGGCTGCCAGTGGGGCATGGGGAGAGTGGATGGGCAGTGTGCGCGAATTGCGGGGGTGCGCGGGAAGTTTCACACACGATAGGCCCTGTGTGTACGAGCGGAGTATGTGTATTTGGGGGGTACGTGGGGAGTTTCACCTGCGATAGGCCCTGTGCGAGCGGGGTATGTGTATTTGAGGGGTACGCAGGGAGTTTCACATGCGATAGGGCCTGTGCGAGCGGGGTACGTGTATTTGGGGGGTACACAGGGAGTTTCACACGCAATAGGGCCTGTGCAAGTGAGGTACGTGTATTCTGAGGGGTGCACGGGAAGTTTCACACGCGTTTTCAATAGCGCGAGCAGGGTTCGTGTATTCTGAGGGGTGCGTTTGGAGTATTACATGCGATTTGGCAGTGTGGGTCCTCCCGGGTGTGCCCCCTCCCCTCTTACCAGGCCCTGCAGCAGCCTACACCACAAGGGACGACCCTACACCCCTGGCCATACCCTGCAGGCAGTCCATCCACCCTGGGCATTCCCTGCAGGCAGCCCACATGGCACCATGCACTTGTGAGCCCCAACACATGGCCCACCCACCATTGATGGCCACCTGCCAGCAGGCCCCGACTCATGTCCGTCTGCACCCCCACCCACCCAGCAGTGACGAGCACCTGCAGCAGGCCCCGACTCATGTCCCCCTGCACCCTCACCCACCCAGCAGTGACAGGCACCTGCCAACAGGCCCCGACACATGTCCCAACAAACAACATGTCCTAACTAAACAGACCCATGTCCCTAAAACCAACCCTAATCCCCCTTGCCCCCCAGTCCAAGCATGCAACCATCCACAGAACCCACTCCCAAATTACCCATGCCATGATAGTCTAAATGAACCACCATGCCCATGCAGGAATGCACAACGGAGCCACACAGTGGCAACACATGACTGAGGAAATGTTCAATGAGACATGCACAAAACCAATGACCGAACACAACACCAATTTAGAAGTTAGAAAAAATGTATTAAAAACATAATGAACTGACTTGGAGGAATAGTAAAATGAAAATCAATGTACAATGACAGATTCTGAAAAAAAAAATTCAAATCCAATGAAGTAAGAAAAATGTACAATAAAAAAGTGGTCCATTGCCAATGTCCATAATAAAAACATAATCCAAATTAAAAAATATAACATTGATCCATGGGAACATAGGAAAGGAAAGTATGTACAAGTCTGCAACTATATACAATGGAAGTCCAAATGGTCCATGATCCACAAAAAAAGTCCTATGAAAAAAAAATATATATACACGTAGTGGAGCAATGTCCATTAACTCCGAAATAAAAGAAAAACAAAGGAAACCTAAGACTAATGAACTATATACAATGGCAGCGGGCAAGTCCTATGGCTCACTCTGTGATGTTCTGGCCCAGGGCATCATCAAACTCCACGTCGATGTCCCGGAGGCGGGCCTCTTCCCTGTCGGGGTCTCGCAGGGATGCAGTCATGGCCTGTTCCAACTCCCTGCGAGTTGCCTCGAGGCATTCAGCCCGCCTCAATGCCCTGCGCATGGAGTTCTCCGTCCTGACCATAGTGAGCTATGCATCCTTCGCCCACCGCCGCTCCGCATCTATCCGCTGGCCCAACCGCTGCCACACGGAAGACACTCCCATTCCAGGGTCCTCCTGCCCTCCGGCCGATGCCTGCCCCTCTGATGTTGATGGCCCCGAGCCATGATGCCTCCCATGCTGAGCCTGCTGCTGCCTCCGACGCAACTGCCTCTGCCAGCACGACGGCATCCGGGCTGATGGAATCCACCGGCGCCGTTGTGCACGTGCCCTGCCCAATGATGCCGGCACATCCTCCATCTGCTGGGGTCCAGTTGCTGGGGTGTCCACGCCTGCTGGACCTCTGACTCCCGACTGTGGCAGGGATGGGATCTCCACCGAGCTGGCTGCGTTGGTCGGGGCAGGTCCACAGGGGGCCCTGGTGGCATCTGGGCCGGAAGACAGCATGGAGAAGGACTGGCGCATAGTCTGCACAGAGGAGGAGAGGGCCGCCAGAGTGCCCAACACATGTAGGAAACCCCGACCATGGCCCCTCACAACTATGCCATGTTGACACGCAGCTCTTCGTGATGACATGCGTGGTCCCCCCAGGAAGCACGCACGTCATCACGAATGTCACGCATGCGCAACGGGACACCAATCAGGACGGACTCCATATGGTCACCTGTCCCCTCGTCCGCAGGTAGAGGAGTGCCAGATGACGTGGACCTCTCCCCTACCTGCGGACAGGCCTGGGATGGGGCATCCCTGCTGGTCCATGGTGGTGCAGTCACAGTGTCAGGGACAGTGACATGCACAGGCCCCTCCACGGCGACCTGTGCTGCCTCCTGGCCCTGCCCCTGGACTGCACCACTTGCACCAGTGGTACCAACCCCACCAGGCCCCATGTGCGGCTCAGTAGCAGCCTCCTCCTCCTCTGTGCACACCACCAACCTGGATGGCTCCACACCGTGTTCCGCCATCGCAAGCCCCTGTGGGGGCTCACCCGCCCCTTCCGCTGCAGCTGTAGTGGCAGACGCGGCACCAGTCCCCTGGCTCTCGGATGATGGTAATTCCTGGGAGGGTGACTGGGCCTTGCGTCACCGACCGGTGGAGGCATCCCCGCCGCTTTGCTCCACAGCGCCGTCTCCGCCCTCTTCTTCACTCGCCGCTGTGTAGAGGGAGACATAGAACACAAGCATCAGGATACTGTACAATAGTCCCCTAGACAGGAAGCAATAGCACATGAGTGGCACTGTCAAACGTCACTTCCATCATGTCCCTCCACAACACATGGGTCAGTGCAGGCAACACACATGCAGACACAGGCATGGGCAAGCAATGAACATTTTCATCCATGTCCAAGGAACTGTTGATAGATACAATGGGGGGTTGAAACTCACATGCATCATGGGTCATACTGATCACATGCACACACATTACCGTAGTTTCATGCATCTGGCCTCGTACACCCCAGACACAGTGGATACAAGGATGAGTAGGCTGCATCAGTGAATCAACACATCGTCACAGACATGTGTCATGCATCCATGGCGTTCACAAGTCACACACACGCTACTCAGATACACAGACATGTACACCATACATGTCCATGACAGCAGCATCCATCTCTCACACCCCAACCATGTCCAAGAACAGACACAGGCATGCATTCATTTTTGCATTCCGCATGCTGCTCCGCATGTTGGATTGTAACACATACACCATCCATGTGGTTCACGCATGACTGGACTCACATGCAGCACCATCATGTCCCTGCACACACACATCCATACATGGCTCATGTCACACATACAGGCAAGTAGCTAACTACCAGCACACTGCAACATGCCCTGTTTCACACAGCAATGCATGGCCACTTACCGCTCGACTCCAGACGGGCCTGCATCCTGAGGATCTGGTGGTGAAGCACTGGGCGTATGCACTCCAGGTGCCTCATCTGCTGGTTGGTAAGCTGGTCCCGGAGCCCCACTGCATCTGCTGTGTCTAAGAGGCGCTGGGCCTTCTTGAGGGTACTGGACTTGTAGTCCTCCCAGCGCTTCTGGACGTGTTTGATGTCGCGGGGTGCCACCCCCTCCGTGTTGATGGCACCCACTATGTCCGTTCAGATCCTCCTCCGTCCTTCCTTGTTGGCATGCAATGGTGTGAAGAGGGCATCATAATGCCCCAGGACTTGCTCCACCAGGATGCCAACTTCATTGGAAGTGAAGCTGGCAGCCCTCTGCCTCTCAGCTGGGGGGTTGCCACTGGTGCCAGATGGTGTTGTGTTGGACATGGAAACCCCCGAGGCAGGTGTGGGTGGGCAACTGGGTCCTGGGGCTGGGCTGTGGAGCGATGGAATACCAGTCAGGAGTCCTCTGTTCCAGCAGGGGTGGTCACAGCAACTGGACCCCTGGAGATGGCAGATGTGCAGGCACCAAATGGCAAGGCACGGTGGCAGCAGGCAGGCAGGCAGCAGCAGATGGCTCATGGGAGGCTGCTCGGACTCTGGGGGGCAGTAATTCAGCCTTCTGGGCAGGAGCGTGGTCTTCCGTGTGTTGTCGCATGGCCAGCTTGATACGGAGTGAATAGGCACGTGAAAAAAACTGCACGTCAGCGTGTAATTCAAGGAAAGGCCCTTAGCGCGTAAGCGCGTCTGTGACG
The DNA here is from genome assembly GCF_040938575.1 of Ambystoma mexicanum. NCBI lineage: Eukaryota > Metazoa > Chordata > Amphibia > Caudata > Ambystomatidae > Ambystoma > Ambystoma mexicanum. The sequence continues at coordinate 135,686,447 of NC_090928.1, forward strand.
TGACACGCGTGGGCGTTCCCCTGGCACGGGTTGAAGATCCCACGTGGGTTTCCATCACTCTGTACGTGCTTTTCGTGGGAAGCGGTGCGTGTGTTTTCCAGGCGTTGGGGTTCACATGCGATTACTTCACAGCGGGTGGGTGTTGGCTACGCGTTCTTTGTCTACACGCAAGGCAGACAGTGAGTCGCACATGCTTTTTTTAATACTGCGGGTATCCATGTTTGTCGCGTACCCCTTTTTTTACGGGCATACTAGCCTGCGTGTTGATCGCGTACGTATTTTTGGTGTTCCTGGCTGCCACAGCGAACTGTGTGTGTGTTTTTTACACGCACTTGGGTAACAGGGGTCGCTTATCTCTTTTTCTTGCTTTTCTGGGATGCATGTGCGTTGCGTGACACGTCATTTCTCCTAGGGGGCCACAGAATGGGACATTCATCGTAGCTGTATATACGTGTTTTTTGTTTGCGCACACTTTTTGTAATGTGCAGGGACGCTACCACCTGCCTTCGTGTGGCGGACGGTATTAGGCCTGTGCGTGTCTTTGACCGTGCGCGGGTTTCCCCTATTCGATTCCATGAATACGTGTGGTTCGCCTGCGTGTGGGCGTTCCATGTGCTTCCCAGCAGTACATCCCCAGCAACGCCCTTATTTTCATGCATTGTTCCCCATTCTGCGCATTACGCCCCGTGTTCCGCCCCCTTTTTGGTGTGTGCGCAAACGTTGTGCGCTTTCGATGTGTGCCTTGCACACGGCTTTCTGGATGTTGCAATGACATGTGCACCCATGTGCTCCACGCACGGATTTGGCGCTCTTCCCGGGGGAAACACGCGCAGACTCTTCCATGAATTGCTTGCTTTTTCACGCTTGCGCCAAGATTTTCGGCGCGCATTTGTTCCATGAATTGGCCCCTAACTCTCTTACCTGAACATAAAAGTACCCTCGTGGTTTTGAAGTTTACATGGCGCCTAATGGGAAGGATAAAGAATTTGTATTGATTCTACTGATTTGACACATTGAACCACTACATTATGTTCTGTCCCCTACAGGAGCTCATATAAATTAACCACCTGCAGCCTACACTCATGTCTTTGTTTCCCTCTGGCTGAAAATCCTCGACTGCGCTCGGTTGCAAAATAAACACTTCGAGAGATAGAACATTCTAATTCGACTCCTTTCTCAGAATCAGCTATACAATTTTGACATTTCTGAAACTAGATTGGGTTTGGTAGCAAATAACTACATTTCTCTTTGTCTTTTCAATGCTCTATGCTTATTTCCAAAATCAGTGAGCCTTACCAACATAGTTGAATTTCAGGGGTTTTGTAATATTAAGTTCTCACCTTAATATCCCTGCAACCAGAGTTTTTTCCTTGAATATCCAAGGTTTTGTTCTACCATCATTTTTTTCTGCACCACTGGCCATGGCCAATTGCCATGTCTACTGTATATTTTAAATAACTCCCAGACCACTATCAACGGCCTCTTGCCTTGGCCAATGGGCACGGCCTCCATCGTATTTTTAAAATAACTACCAGACCACAAGCCATGGCCTTTGGCCATGCCCACTGTCCATTTTAGAACAATACTAGAGTACTAGACCACTATCCATGGCCTTTGGCCCTGTCCACTGTCAATTTGTAGACTAATACTAGACTACTAGACCACTAGACATGAACTTCTGCCATGGCCAATGGGCAGAGACTCTGGCCCTGCCCACTGTATTTTTTAAATCACTACCTGGTGCCTAGCCATAGCCTTTGGCCGTGGCCACTCTCCATTGTAGAACACTACCAGCTCACTAGAAGTTCCCACTGTATTTTTTAAATCACCACCAGCACATTAGCCATGGTCTTTGGCCATGCCAAAGGCTGTGCTCAACGCCCATTTTAGAACACTTCCAGACCACTCCAAATGGCCTTCAGCCCTGGCCAGTGGACATGGCCTGCGGCCGTGTCCACTAGGTTCCAGTTGATCTCCTCTATAATACTATATCTGTCATGATGCCTGCCCCCGGGAAACTAGACCAGGCCCAGCAACCCTAGAAGCAGGCATCATGCCATTTGGAGCAAGCCCAAAAACCCCAGCTAGGGGCTGTTTGGGTGCAGTCCTGGCGCCTATGGCGCCAGGCTCATAAGAATAGTCAGTCCTGGCGCCATGGGCGCCAGGCTCATAGTAGAAAACCTACCTGATGCAGACCATGCTGCAAACTTACCTGATGCAGACCATGCTGCAAGAAGCCACAATCCAAATGAGGCTTAGGAGGGACTATTTTACCTAAGGGACTACTTTTTACTCGGGTGGGGCTGTGGAAGAATACTTACCTGGGACTACTTCTAAGGCTATTTAAACCACGCCCGGACAGCAGCACACGCTTCGCGTTATTCTGCATCCAGCAGCTTCCAGTCTTCAGCCAAGCCCGCCTCGAGTCCGGAGCTCCTGGAAACAAGAAGAAAGAAGGAGGAAAGGTCAGAACAGGAGTTTTACCTTTAATCCTTACCTGAATCCTGATCCATCACGCCACGGAGCTGGAGAAGAAGACTTTAAAAAACGCCTTACTTCGCATCCTGCAGCGACGCGCTGTACTCACCTGCCTTGCAGCACTTCAGAATTCCATCACGCTCTTCTCCATCTCGCGGCCGATCTCCGACACCTAAGGAGACAAAAACAGCAAGGTGAGCCAAGGGGATACTCTAAGACTGTACAAGCTACCCCCCAAGACTTACCTGATTTACCACAGGGGGTACTTACCTCATTTCGGGTCGGCGCAGCCTCCGCTGCATCTCCACCGTGCCCCGGCCCCTATGGGGAAACAACAGAACAGCAAGGCGCAATAAAGGGAAACTGATTTTTTCCCATAGACTTACCTGGTTTTACCGCTGGAGGCATCAATCCCCAAGACCTCATACCACATCAGCGCCTGAATGGGGGAAAAGCTACATGTTATACATTGACACCATTGTATCGAACTGAGCCGGATAATAAAAACCCTTACCTGCATCTTACCGGTTGCCACGTGGAACTCTTCATAAGGGCAGTACAGCAACCTAAAAGGAATTGGACAGAGTGAAGGTCAGACGTGTTTTGAACTCTTACGAACTACAGACTTACGGCGTCTTGCCGGCATTCTTTGAGTCAATACCGTTCTGGAACTCCCCAACTCCTCCACGCCAGTGAAGAAACTGGTCATCTACGCGCCCCTGCGCTCGAAGCAGGATGGAGAGCTCATCTTTACAAACCATCAGGTGAGAGCATAGAGGGAATCCATTTTGTATGGCATTGTCAATCCCTTCTCTTTTAATATATATGCACTCTTTGGCTTTGCAACGGGAATGTGCAGACTTAAGCCGGTCCTGAATTTCCCAATGCGTTGAATTTCAGGGGACTGGTTGAAATAAGTTTCTTATCATAACAGATGATTAACTAAACATTTTGTATTGAGTTTCAAGGGTTTCATTAGTCCATAGATGTTTTCTGCACCAATGGCTATTCCATTTGGCCATGGCCAGTGGCGACAGACTTCGGCTGTGCATACTGTATATTTTTAGAACACTACCAAAACGCTTGCAACCGATCGCTCAAAGACATTCATCAATCAAAGACTGATTTTGACCTATTTTGACAGTGGTATTGTTATGTATAAAAGATGGCAGGCTTTGAGAACTCCATTTTTTTATGCCATGCAAAGTGAGATTAAAATGTTTGCCAAGGATCACACACTTTCCTGGTTTTATGGACAGTCTCTTGGTGACTGGTGTGATACATTGCAGAACCCCAACTAACCATATTTAAGCAGCACAGAAAAGGGACAAAATGCCCGGCTGCAAGAATAACATGTGCCCAGGTACTTTTGCCCCATAGCGAAAAAAGCTTGCATGCATGAATATACCCAGAGCAAGTGAACATATATCTTAAAGTGAAATATACAAATGTAGTTAAAATGGCGGCTGTTTAATTTAAGCCAAAATCCTAGCAAAACCAACACTATTACTGCTCCAAGTAATTTGAAGACATTTGCCAACCAAGTTGTAATCCATGAAAACAGAGACGAAAACCAGCCATCCTCCTCGGTCTTGGCTACTTCATCGACCATTTTGTTGTGCAAGTTAGACAACATCGTTATTGCTTTTTTCAAAATCCCATTCTATTCATGTACAGGTATAAAATGTACAGCAAGGAGGCCCGAAATTAGCACACATGCCTCCTTCATTGCTGTAATTAAGTCCATGACATACCTGTTCTGGAGGGCCATGAGCCTGATTGCCCTCAACTCTTCTCTGATCACATTTAATCCTTATATTGTCATATTGATCAGCAGCTCCCATCTGGTTATCTGTAACCACTTAGCATTTACTGCAGTCTGAATTTCTGGCAGGAATATAGCTGTAAATATCACTGCTGTTCTGCTGAACAACACATGCTCATCTGGAATGTCATAACAGGCTTGTATTGATTTTGCTGAGAAGTAATTATCTCTCCTCTGTCTGCTTCGGTGAAATGATCTTTTCTTCCTCAGATGCGTCTCCATTTTTGGGAAATCTGTAATCTGCAGGTCACTTTGTGGTATTACAAAGGCTGGTATTCTTATCAGTACCAATGAAAAACTCCTCCCCATTTTGGTGGCAAATTTATACATGCTCTTGAACCACAAGCTCTGTAGTGGTCCATCAGGACTGATGTTCCTTACTTCGTGCCTGTTACTTCAAAAACTCAGCCACACTTGCTGTTTTCTCCAACTTTCACTGTGCCATTATTTTTAAAGCACAAAGATGCATTCTTCAGCTGTAGTATCTGCTATGGTTCGCACTTATCATCGACCCATGTCAACACCCTTGCAATTTTAGGCCATTGGTTTCGCATTCTTATCTGCATTTGCCACAACTACTTCCCATTGTCCGGTTAATGCTGTTGCTTTGCACACAACCAATCCATCAGCCCATCCATAAATACATATAAATAACCTATCATATCCTTCAGGAGTATGGACTGTTCCTTTAATTTGTAGTTGACCTCTTTCCCAGAATTCTCATATTTTTTTCCCATTGTTATCCTTCCATTGTAACATCTTATTTTCTTCAATTTTGATTCTGGCTCCGTTTATTCCAGGCTGTTTGTATTTTATTATTTAATGCATGGTTTCTGGCTTTTCTCTTGACTTTGTGTCTTGTACATAATTGTCTTCTCTTTGAGATGTTGCTTTATTCACTCACACTATGGATGCTGTTTTGCCTTGGAACTGTCTTCTGGTTAGGCAAAGTGCAAGGTGTGTCAGGCAATGTGCCTTTTTCACTAATACCTATGTTGCTATGTATATTGTAGAGGTTCCCAAAGCATAAGGTATAAGGGAACACACAGAGCAGCTTTCATCTGACATTCTTCTTCCCACCATCTTCTTGTGCTGGTACCACAGGTTATTCTTTAAATGAGCCGAATTATCAAGATACATATTTATAACTTCATGATCTTCCCCAACATCCCTTTTAAATCAAAATAAATGCCTAGTAAGATTATAAAAAAAGTTGTTCGTGATTTCATCAAGGGCAATAGTAAATGTTTCATTGTCACCCACCATATTTGTATTTTTTCTTATAATATGTCTAAATGTAATAATAATCAGGAGGAAAACACAAATCGTAATGCAGAATTATGCCACAATTATTATTACATGGAAACTCATCGCTTTTCTTGATGCATTGAGCCTCTTATATTCTGAAACGTCCTCATTTTTGTTCGGATTTTTAATATGTAAATGTAGAGGTGGAATCAAGTACCCCCACCAAAAGCTCTGCCCCCATATTGCCTATATGTTGGGAGCCAGAAATTGAGACACGTGCAGTACCAGTGAGGATGCTATACTGCAGAAAATCCTGGAAACAAGGTATCCATTGAGAAATCACTATATGCATTCATGAAGAAGTAAGGGCCTTTTGGACAAAGTCCCAAAAGAAGTGCAAAAATGAGTGCAAGAGAAGACTGGTGACATCATGCGGAATACAGCTGATGCACCTAGAAAAGATGCACGAGATAAAAGAACACAGAGGTTCAACAAGATCTGAAGAGGAGGTGTCGAAGATGAGCAACATTTCGGGCTCGAGATGAAGATGCTCATGCTAAAGAAACGCTGAAGAAAATGCAAAGCTGTCCAGACACAGTAATGCAAGTAGACAAAGTGTTCTTAGGGCTAGCTACTTAGTGAATAGTTTGCGGTGATGCGCCAATGTATATACATATGAATGTATAGAACCTAGATATTCCACGATGCACTTTATTAGGGCCTAAAACCCTGTGATTGGAAAGAGTTTTCAGTATGGCGCAGTTGGAAAATGACTAATGGCAGAGTAATAATTCAAGAAAGGCTTGGCTGGCCCAGCACCAGGATGTCAAGGCCACCGTGAGCCTGGTTGTCCATCCAGTAGTAACATGGACGTGAGAAACAAACACACTTCTGTTTGAGATGGAATGAAAAAACATTGAAGGCATCAAAAGTTCATAATTTAATAGAATTCTCGAAAATGCGGTCTCCAAGTCACACGGTCAGATCAAAATAGACATTGGGTTGAGCTACACCAAAACCAAGAAGATACTCCCTTTAATGCTCAGGCACCGAGAGCTTCTGCAAGGCCAAGTTCAAACCCTTAATTAACTGGCAGACTGCAAGGGTGATGATAGATGTTGGGCTAATTGTGAGGGGAGGCATGATCACGCCGACCCTCTCTGCACCTGGTATGGTAGCCTGCGTGCTGCTAGCATGTGGAATATTCCAGAAGGATACAAGGGTGCCAAACCAATGGTAGATGGCCACGTATCAAAGAGCCCTATAGTTTGTGTAACTAATATAGTGTCGAGTGTTAGTATGACACGGAAGATGACTTGCATTTGGGATGGGCTTAGTTGCCCACCTGACAGTAGAGACCCAATCACTTCCCCTGTCAGTATGGAACATATACCTAGATGTTCCCTGTAAACCTATCACATCCCCAAGTAGGTTTTTGTAGTTTGCCACGTAGTGGGACTTCACTTAGAACAAGTTTGGCTATAAGAGATGTGTTTTTTATAATATGCGGTCAGAGAAATTGAGCAAACGTCCGTTGTAACTCTCTGTTTTTGATAATTGCAAATAAAACATACTGGCCCTCATTACGACCCTGGCGGAAATCGAAAAACGATGGCGGAAATGCAATACCGCCATCGAATAGCGCTCGGTGCGACTATGACCCGTCACTGCAAAGTACGAAGCCATTAGCGACACCGTAGTGAACGCCAACGCTAACTGCACCAAGCACGCGCGCGCGCGCCATGCCAAACCGCAAACACCACCATGGTACAACGGTACGCCAATTCCGACCCTAGCGGACATGTACCTAACGCCATCAGGCATGGCGTAATGTACCATTCCGCCATGGCGAGAAGTACGGCATCGCGAATCAACCGTAAACGGCCCCACTGAGTGCCTGTACACCGCTCCCTGCCCACAAAGTACAACTCCCCGTAGGTGCAATGAAGCCACAATGCAACCATTGAAATGTACAAGTCACCCATGCATGCCAACGAACAAAAGAAACACAACAGGGGCCAATGGGAGCTGCAGGGCACAGATGGCACGAATACAGAAGCCATCCCAATGGACATGTACACAGTCCCCCACCAAGAAACGCACGCAAACACAGGCACCTGTGACCAGCAATATTCCGAAAATCACATCATTCCACCAGTCCACCTGGCTGACCGGCATCTGTTACACAAAACCCAATCCCCCGCCCCTGAGCATGACAACATTCAAACTGTCATATTGGCAGCCCCCATCCCTGACCTCACTGGGCTTCGTAGGCAAACGCGGCCAGTACAGTACCACGCAACTAAACCCCGAAGCCGGAACCCGATGCAGATCTCCTCACAATACATCGCCCCCCAAATTGGCATATGCCACATCACTTGCAAAGAAAAACGCTACACGGGCCAAATCCGAATAGAAATTTTATGCACATCAAAATCACCAAGCCCATACAGCCATCAGGCCATGAACTCCAAAACACCAATCACCATTGTGGGCTGCTTCCGCAAGAAATGACCAGCCACTACCTGTGTGTCGCCCTGTTCCCCCATGGTACACAGAGCCACAATCACGTACGAAAAGGCAACATGGAAGCGCACAGAACCGCAGGGCCGTCCCAATGGGGAGGCACTAGTCCAGCTGAAAGGCCGAAATGTTGCTCCGAGCCACCAGTACTGCGTAAGTGCATGTGGCCCATTGGCGATCGTCCCATAAGATCATAATGCTGCTCCACTGATTAACACGAAGCAGCAGGTGTCGGGAGTAAAATCCATCTGCAGGAGTGGCATACAGATGGCAGTGGCAAAAGGGGAGGAGATACCTGTCAACCAAAAGAAAAGAAAAAGAACAGAATGGCCATCAGAACTACATTCCAACTACTCACTTCAATGATCACACGAAATCCACAGCCATATGCATGCTAGCCCAACCAAAAGGATCATCACCACCCCAAAACCACTTGCGACTCATAACCATCTATATCGAGGTGCAAACACCATCACAAACGAGTGTACCTGTGCATGCGTCTGTCAAAACAGATTCCATCAGATGGGAATGTTAACGTGCATGGACACAAGTGTCTGAGGGCGCCTCGAGACAGGGAGGGCTCAACAAGGCCAGATGGACGATGGTCCCACAATGGCAGCCCTGCATCACATAGCGTAGGGGAGGCGGATAGATCCCAAGAAGCCCTGTACATGGCAAACTCTGTATCAAATCACCTGCCCATGCATCCATCCATCATTCCCTCATCCCGGGATCAAAATGCCTGAATAATTACTCACATAACATTAGAAACATCCATTGAGTCCGTGCGTTATGCAGCCTGCTAAATCCACAGTGCCCCACCCCGTAATTCCAGTGTTGTAAAGTAACATGTTATTGGGAACGGACGGCCTCATCGCCCACGTAGCTATTGCGCATCCCAAACTATTCATATCAATCATTGCTCCCTCGCCATGGGCCCTGTCTCAAGGACATAGAACAATAGAACGTTACATTTGCAGTCAGACCTGTGGGCATCTCCTCGCCGCTAGCTGGAAACCGAAAGCGCCGCCCCTCGAATTCCTCATTTGCAACATCACGTCGAAAAGGCATCTGTGGCCGTTTGAAATCACTAATTATTCCATCGAGTGCGGCTGTGTGTGAAAATGGCAACTGCCTTCACCCACGAATGGGACGCCCCGCCCGTCGTTGAACCTCGGTGCAGTGATGCATGAGGGTCCACCGTTACTCGAGTACTACGTTCCAGTGACCCTTCACAAGTCTGTTCGCGACTGCAATGAATGCATGTGAAACAATGGGACCACAGCAGAATGAACATATCAACCAATCTTACACGGCCATCGGGTACAAATACATGATTGCAATAGCAAGATACAATTCCCCGAATTGCAGCGTTGTGCGCGGGACGTGCTCGGCCAAAGGGGAGAGCAGTTTGCACAGGTGGAATCAATCACCACAGGTGGAGGCCATACAGCCTGAAAACACATAAATTGCACAGCCAGTCTCCTCCCACAACCACACCGAAATGCTACCGGCAGGACTCGCGATGTTGGCCCTGGGGGACCTGATAGCACTGCAAGCGCTCCGACTCCAAGAAGAAGACGAACACCAACTACAACCAGCCGCACGGAGGAGACGCAGGAGGAGGAGGAGGCCAAGGCAGGGCCAGCAAGGGCTGCCAGCACAGCCACTACCACCACGCAGGCAGCCCGCAATCCCACGCCTCCGAGCACATCCGTTCAACCTCACTGATGAGCAGATCCACACCCTCTACCGTCTGGACCGGGACACCATAACCGCCATTGTGGACATGACACAGGCTGACCTTGTCAGCATGATAGATAGCCCAACCGCCATCCCACCCCTACTGAAGGTGGTGTCTGTACTCCACTTCCTGGCCACAGGCACCTACCAGCACACAGTCGGACAGTTGCATGGCATTTCTCAGCCACTGTTCTCACGGACACTATTGCAAGTGCTCGATGCCCTCCTGAAGCACGCAGACGACTACATCTCTCTACCACGCTCGGAGCAGGAAATAACCAACACAAAAGTGGGATTCCATGCACTTGCCGGCATACCGGGTTGCATTGGTGCCATCGACTGCACCCATGTTGAATTGGTCGTCCCACATGCCATGGAGGCCCAGTACCGCAACCGAAAACAATTTCATTCCCTGAATGTACAGATGGTGTGTGACTCCAACAGGATCATTACACATTGTTGTGCCCGATTCCCTGGATCAACCCATGATTCTATGGTCTTGAGGAACTCTACAATACCACGCTACATGGAGCGACACGCAGGGAACAGATCCTGGCTACTCGGTGAGTCTCATTACATGCATGATGATGTGGGGTATGTGAATTGGCATTGACCTGCCAGGAAGGGGGGGGGGGGTGTGCGTACGTATCAATGGCATTCCACATCATACGTTTCTCGTCCACATACAGGTGATGCTGGATATCCACTGAAGAGATGGCTCCTCACACCAGTCCGGAACCCACGGGACCAGCATGAGGAGGACTACAACCATGCCCACTCACGTACCCGTGTAGTCATTGAACAGGCATTCGGCCTACTGAAGACCCGTTTCCGCTGCCTCAGCAGGTCTGGCTGGGCACTCCTGTACCGCCATGAGAAGGTTGCAAAGATGGTGATGGCATGTGTCATGCTCCACAACATGTGCGTACGTAGAAATGTGCCCATGCCCCCTGACGCAGAACTGCAAGCACCTGATGATGGTCATGATGAGGGTGGGGATGTGGCAGCACCTCATGGAGTCTGCGAGGCACCGGAGGCCCGTGACATTCGTCAGCATCTCATTGATGTATGCTTCTAGCACTCACGCCTGGTGGCTGATACATGGACACGGGACTCGTGGCACTGCGTGTGTCTGGGACATGCACAATATGGACTGTACGCCTATGATGGCCTAGTACACAAAGATCAATGTCCACACTTCTCATTGGTTGATCGTGCACTTTTTATGGCATATGTGATATCATGTTGAACACCCTATCGACCCGCCACCCAAGTGAGCCCAACACACCCCCAACAACCTCCTACCTCCCCCCCGAACACCAGTGTCCAAAGATGCTCATTGTCAGTGGGCTGTCGCTATTGCATGCCCCCTCTGCGGGTATCAGGGGCACCCCTGCCTGTGGAGCGCAGGTTCCTTCCAGATCTACGTTGGGGGCTGCCCTGGACGGAACTTGCAACGGATGATGTGTCTGCCTGCTCACGTCCATGCATGTCCCTAAGGGTTTGCGAGAGCTCAGTGAGCACACGGCGCACTGCGGCAAGTTCGGCACATACGTCTTTGGACGTCGCATGCAGTTCTCCCCTCAGGCTCTCGGTGCTTCTCTCAATTTGTGCCCTTAGCGTCTCTGTACCTCTCTCCATTTCTGCCCTAAGTGTCTCAGTTGATGTTTCTATGTCTGCCTTAGTGCCCCCACATTCATCGGCATGGTCCTTGAGGAGTGTGGCCAGTTGCTGCTGTTGTTCGATCAACTGGTCGAGGGACTGTTGCCTCTGCTGGGCCATGGCCATTTGCGGGGGTGTCACAGAGGGGCTGTTGTCCTCATGTTGCCTTGCCACAGGGCTTGTGGGGGATGGCCAGTCGTCGTCTGGTGGGTGCCCCTGCGTGGTATCCTCATGTTGTACGGGATGGAACAGACAGGGGGATTGGGACAGGTCATGGATGGATCTGACTTCGGCATCCCCGTTTTCTGTGTCCGAGCATGCTGCCATCAATGGGGTGTCACCTATGGTGCTGCTGCCACCAGAGGCAGTGCCTTCTGTGGCATCCATTGGGGGGACCTGTGGTGGTGGTGGTGTGGGCATGCTGGCTGCTGGGGTGCCTGTTGATGTTCCCTCCTCTGTGCTGCCACCTGATTTGTGCTGCTGCCGTGTCTTGATGCGTGCAGCTGAGGTGGAGGGTCTCTGGCCGTTGGTCTTGGCCCTCTTTGCAGGTGTGCTGGTAGGGGTGTCCTGTAGCTCGTCGTTTGGATCGGACCCTGTGGTGGAGTAAAGGAGGGCGAGGGTTATTGATGGGTCTGTGGGAATTGGAATGGCATTGTATCACATGCATTGGGGTGGTACCTGAGGGTGATTTGGGTCGGGGCCTTGGAGGTGCTTTGATTTGTGTGTGGAGTGAGGGTGCAGTTGTCTGGCAGCCTGCAGTTAGGGTGTGCCTGCTGCACGTGTAGTGCGTGTATTAGGGGTTTTTAATTATTTATGTATTTATTGTGGGTTTTAACGTGCGCTTGCAGGCCGATGTGTGTGGACGTTCTCCTGGACATGTGTTTCTGTTGCACTATGTGGACGCATGGTACTTCACATGGATGGACTGTGTGGATTTGGCATTGTTTTATCTGGCCCACCTACCTGAATCTTCGGATGTCTCCACTCCTTTCTCCATCCCTCCGACTCCCTCTATGCTCTCCATTCCGATGGTGGAGGCACAGATTTCTTCCCAGGGGGTCAACTTGATGGGTGATTCAGGACCTCCCCCGGTGGCTGTGGCAATGTTGCGGTTGGCAGAGAGTATGCTGCGGACGCGTATCCGCAGGTCGTCCCATCGCTTGCGGCATTGCTGTGGGGTGCGGGGTGCGGTCCCCACCGCACTTACCCGCTGTGCCACCAGAGCCCATATGGCCTTCTTGTTTGCAAGTGCCGTCCTGGTCATTTGCGTGCAGAAGACGACGGCAGCATTCTCCTGGAGGGTCTCTGTTAGCACGGTGAATTCCTCACGGGAGAAGTGGACCTGCCGCTTGCGGTCGCACGCTTTCTTCGCTACTTTTCCCATTTTTCTTGGTTTCGCTAGGGTGGTTGACGGGTTGGGGTGTGTTTCAGGGTAGTGATTTTAGTGGTTGTGTGGTTTTAGTGTATTTATAGGTGTACGCCGGGATGTTTCCCGTTCCGGGCCCATGTTTTAACTTCCGTTTCCGTATATTTCCGGGCACCGTACTTTCCGGTAGGCGCACACTGCGGTGACCGCTAAGAGGGGTGGCGGTATTGCACCTAGGGCGCCGTACGGCGGCGGTGTGGGCCGTTTTGGGGTCATTTCCGCCATCGCGGACTTTGCACTTCCGCCATGCCGTGGTGCTCGTGCCCGATGGGTCGGAATGGGCCGCACTTTGCTCCTTCGTGCAATGGCGGAAACGCTATTTACGCTGTGGCGCTCCGGTCAGTCGCTTTCCGCCAGGGTCGTAATGAGGGCCACTGACTTTTGGCAACTTCCTGAGTCGGTTTAATTATTGATAAGAATGTAATATGCAGGTAAAACAGCATACAAGGATGTGTGTAAGGTTATTTAAAAAGGTAAAATAAAGATGAAGTGTGCTTGTCTTCTTTCAGCTCTGGTAATTCAACGCATTGTTCCCCTAGCCTATCGAAAAAATGTCCAGGATAACTGCAAGTCTGTTTACTCCTTGCCCAATGTAAAAATATATTGGCCTATAGTCTAAGGTGCTGCTGTGTTGTTTATTTTCCATGTCTTTACTCTTGTCCATAGAGTCTGCATACGCGGAACTTCTTCTCTTGCTTCACAGTCAGTAGTTGCAGGAGTGGCCGGGTTTCACCTTTATATGGCTTTATTTCTTGCAAATAAAGCCAGGCATTTTGTTTTTTATACTTGGCTGCTGTCGGTGTGACTTCTTCCACCTCGTATGGACCTTTAAAGTGGGGAGTACTCCAAGTGCATACAAACATTCGGACCTGGTCCCCTGGGTATGAAATTGCTTGTTTTAACAAATCCTCTGCTTCATTGGATTGATCATCTTTGTTGCTTCTCTTTGACCCCTCCCTTCGATTCTTGACCTGTTGACACATGAAAGAAATACTTACAGTCATTTTTGTTAGGTAATCATGCATCTCGTCACCTAGTTCCTTTGCTGCACTATGGGCACCAGTTTTTAACCCAGTTGGAGGAGCAAGGGGGAGGCAATGTAGCCATCCCTTCTTCAAAGTAATTTTTATTTTTGAAAGCCTTTCCTTCAATAATCCAGTTAATCTCTCATAGACACCATTCACCTGTGGGTGATATGCAGAGGAAACGTATGCTTAATGCCTAATAGAAATATTTATTCGAACAGCTCACTTACAAAATGCGGTCCATTGTCAAACCGCAAAACCTCACACACACCCCATCTTGGGAACACTTCACGCACAAGGAACTTGGCAGCGCACGTGGCATCAGGGTGTTCATGTACCTGCCTCAATCCATCCAGACAAATACATACCACAAACAACATATATCTCTTACCTTTGCATGTATGCAGCATATCAACATAGGGCCTCATTACGACCCTGGCAGAAATCGAAAAACGATGGCGGAAATGCAATACCGCCATCGAATAGCGCTCGGTGCGATCATGACCCGTCACCGCAAAGTACGATGCCATTAGCGACACCGTAGTGAACGCCAACGCTAACTGCACCAAGCACGCACGCGCGCGCCATGCCAAACCGTAATTACCACCATGGCGCAACGGTACGCGAATTCCGACCCTAGCGGACATGCACCTAACGCCATCAAGCACGGCGGAAAGTACCATTCCGCCATGGTGAGAAGTACGGCATCGCGAATCAACCGTAAACGGCCCTACTGAGTGCTTGTACACCGCTCCCTGGCCACATTGTACAACCCCCCGTAGGTGCAATGAAGTCACACAATGCAACCAGTGAAACGTACAAGTCATCCATGCCTGCCAACGAACAAATGAATCTCAAGAGTGCCCAATGGGAGCTGCAGGGCACAGATGGCACGAATACAGAAGCTATACAAATGGACATGACCTCAGTCTCCCACCAAGAAACGCACGCAAACACAGGCACCTGTGACCAGCAATATTCCGATAATCACATCATTCCACCAATCCAACTGGCTGACCGGCATCTGTTACACAAAAGCTAATCCCCCGCCCCTGAGCATGACATCATCAAAACAGTCATAATGGCAGCCCTTATCCCTGACCTCACTGGGCTCCGTAGGCAAACGCGCCCAGCACAGTACCACGCAACTATACTCCGAAGCTGGAACCCAATGCAGATCTCCTCACAATACATCGCTCCCCAAATAGGAATATGCCACATCACTCGCAAAGAAGAACGCTACACGGTTCATATCAGAATAGAAATTTAATGCACAACAAATCCACCAAGCCCATACAGCCATTAGGCCATGAACTCCAAAATATATTTCATTATCGTGGGCTGCATCCGCAATAAATGACCAGCTACTTCTTGTGTGACGCCCTGTTCCTTCATGGTACACAGGGGCTACATTCCCGTACGAAAAGGCAACATGGAAGCACCTAGAACCGCATGGCCGTCCCAATAGGGAGGCACTAGTCCAGCTGAAAGGCCGAAATGTTGCTCCTAGCCACTAGTACTGCGTAAGGGCATGTGGCCCATTGGCGATCGTCCCATAAGATCGTAATGCTGCTCCACTGATTAACACGAAGCAGCAGGTGTCGGGAGTAAAATCCATCTGCAGGAGTGGCATACAGATGGCAGTGGCAAAAGGGGAGGAGATACCTGTCAACCAAATGAAATGAAAAAGAATAGTATGGCCATCAGAACTACATTTGAATTACTCACTTCAATGATCACACCAAATCCACAGCCATATGCATGCTAGCCCACTCCAAAGGATCATCACCACCCAAAAACCACTTGCGAATCATAACTATCTATATCGAGGTGAAAACACCATCACAAACGAGTGTACCTGTGCATGCGTCTGTTAAAACAGAATCCATCAGATGGGATTGGTAACGTGCATAGACACAAGTGTCTGAAGGCGCGTCGAGACAGCGAAGGCTCAACAAGGCCAGATAGACGATGGCCCCACTATGGCAGCCCTGCATCACATAGCGCAGGGGAGGCGGATAGATTCCAAGAAGCCCTGTACATGGCAAACTCTGTATCAAATCATCTGTCCATGCATCCATACATCATTCCCTCATCCCGTAATGAAAACGCCTGTTTCCATACTCACATAACATGTGAAATTTCCATTGAGTCTGTGCGTTATGCAGCCTGCAAAATCCACCGTGCCCCAGCCCGTTATTCCAGTGTTGTGAAGTAACATGTATTTGGGAACGTCCGGCCTCATCGCCCACGTCGCTATTGCGCATCCCATACTATTCATATCAATCATTGCATCCTCGCCATGGCCCCTGTCCCAAGGACATTGAACAATAGAACGTTATATTTGCAGTCAGACCTGTGGGCATCTCCTCGCCGCTAGCTGAAAACCGAAAGCGCCGCCCTTCGAATTCCTCATTTGCAACATCACGTCGAAAAGGCATCTGTGGCCGCTTGAAACCACAAATTAATCCATCTAGTGCGGCTGTGTGTGAAAATGGCAACTGCCTTCACTCACAAATGGAACGCCCCGCCCGTCGGTGAAGCTCGGTACAGTGTTGCATGAGGGTCCACCGTTACTCGAGTACTACGTTCCACTGACCCTTCACAAGTCTGTTCGCGACTGCAAAGATTGTATGTCAAACAATGGGACCATAGCCGAATGAACATATCAACCAATGTTACACTGCCATCGGGTACAAATACATGATTGCAATAGCAAGATGCCATTCGTCGAATTGCAGCGTTGTGTGCGGGACGTGCTCGCCCAAAGGGGAGTGCAGCTTGCACAGGTGGAATGAATCACCACAGGTGGAGGCCATACAGCCTGAAAACACATAAATTGCACACCCAGTCTCCTCCCACAACCACACCCACTCCGAAATGCTACCGGCAGGACTAGCCATGTTGGCCCTGGGGGACCTGATAGCACTGCAAGTACTCCAACTTCAAGAAGAAGACGAACACCAACTACTACCGGCCACACGGCGGAGACGCAGGAGGAGGAGGAGGCCAAGGCAGGGCCAGCAAGGGCCGCCAGCACAGCCACTACCACCACGCAGGCAGCCCGCAATCCCACGCCTCCGAGCACATCCGTTCAACCTCACTGATGAGCAGATCCACACCCTCTACCGTTTGGACCGGGACACCATAACCGCCATTGTGGACATGACACAGGCTGACCTTGTCAGCATGATAGATAGCCCAACCGCCATCCCACCCCTACTGAAGGTGGTGTCTGTACTACACTTCCTGGCCACAGGCACCTACCAGCACACAGTCGGACAGTTGCATGGCATATCACAGCGACTGTTCTCACGGACACTATTGCAAGTGCTCGATGCCCTCCTGAAGCACGCAGACGACTACATCTCTCTACCACGCTCGGAGCAGGAAATTACGAACACAAAAGTGGGATTCCATGCACTTGCCGGCATACCGGGTTGCATTGGTGCCATCGACTGCACCCATGTGGAATTGGTCGTCCCACATGCCATGGAGGCCCAGTACCGCAACCGAAAACAATTTCATTCCCTGAATGTACAAATGGTGTGTGACTCCAACAGGATCATTACACATTGTTGTGCCAGATTCCCTGGATCAACCCATGATTCTATGGTCTTGAGGAACTCTACTATACCACGCTACATGGAGCGACACGCAGGGTACAGATCCTGGCTACTCGGTGAGTCTCATTTCATGCATGATGATGTGGGGTATGTGATGCGGCAATGACCTGGCAGGAAGGGGGGGGGGTGCGTACGTAGCAATGGCATTCCTCAATATTCCTTTCCTGTCCACATACAGGTGATGCCGGGTATCCACTGAAGAGATGGCTCCTCACACCAGTCCGGAACCCACGGGACCAGCATGAGGAGGACTACAACCATGCCCACTCACGTACCCGTGTAGTCATAGAACAGGCATTCGGCCTACTGAAGACTCGTTTCCGCTGCCTCAGCAGGTCTGGCGGGGCACTCCTGTACCGCCATGTGAAGGTTGCAAAGATGGTCATGGCATGTGTCATGCTCCACAACATGTGCGCACGTAGAAATGTGCCCATGCCCCCTGACGCAGAACTGCAAGCACCTGATGATGGTCATGATGAGGGTGGGGATGTGGCAGCACCTCAAGGAGTCTGCGAGGCACAGGAGGGCCGTGACATTCGTCAGCATCTTATAGATGCATGCTTCTAACACTCACGCCTGGTGGCTGATACATGGACACGGGACTCGTGGCACTGTGTGTGTCTGGGACATGCACAATATGGACTGTACGCCTATAATGGCCTTGTACACAAAGATCAATGTCCACACATCTCATTGCATGATCGTGCATTGTTTATGGCATATGTGATATCATGTTAAACACCCTATCGACCCGCCACCCAAGTGAGCCCAACACACCCCCTCCACCCTCCTACCTCCCCCCCGAACACCAGTGTCCAAAGATGCTCATTGTCAGTGGGCTGTCGCTATTGCAAGCCCCCTCTGCGGGTATCAGGGGCACCCCTGCCTGTGGAGCGCAGGTTCCTCCCAGATCTACGTTGGGGGCTGCCCTGGACGGAACTTGCAACGGATGATGTCTCTGCCTGCTCACGTCCATGCATGTCCCTAAGGGTTTGTGAGAGCTCAGTGAGCACACGGCGCACTGCGGCAAGTTCGGCACATACGTCTTTGGACGTCGCATGCAGTTCCCCCCTCAGGCTCTCGGTGCTTCTCTCCATTTGTACTCTCAGGCTCTCGGTGCTACTCTCCATTTGTACTCTCAGGCTCTCGGTGCTACTCTCCATTTGTGCCCTTAGTGTCTCTGTACTTCTCCCCATTTCTGCCCTCAGTGTCTCAGTTGATGTTTCTATGTCTGCCTTAGTGCCCCCACATTCATCGGCATGGTCCTTGAGGAGCGTGGCCAGTTGCTGCTGTTGCACGATTAACTGGTCGAGGGACTGTTGCCTCTGCTGGGCCATGGCCATTTGCGGTGGTGTCACAGAGGGGCTGATCACCTCATGTTGCCTTGCCACAGGGCTTGTGGGGGATGGCCAGTCGTCGTCTTGTGGGTGCCCCTGCGTGGTATCCTCATGGTGTACGGGATGGAACAGACAGGGGGATTGAGACAGGTCATGGATGGATCTAACTTCGACATCCCCGTTTTCTGTGTCGGAGCATGCTGCCATTAATGCAGTATCACCTATGGTGCTGCTGCCACCAGAAGCAGTGCCTACTGTGGCATCCATTGGGGGGACCTGTGGTGGTGGTGTTGTGGGCATGCTGGCTGCTGGGGTGCCTGTTGGAGTTCCCTCCTGTGTGCTGTCACTTGATTTGTGCTGCTGCCGTGTCTTGATCCGTGCAGCTGAGGTGGAGGGTCTTTGGCCGTTGGTCTTGGCCCTCTTTGCAGGTGTGCTGGTAGGGGTGTCCTGGAGCTCGTCGTTTGGATCGGACCCTGTGGTGGAGTAAAGGAGGGCGAGCGTTATTAATGGGTCTGTGGGAATTGGAATGGCAATGTATCACATGCATTGGGGTGGTACCTGAGGGTGATTTGGGTCTGGGCCTTGGAGGTGGTTTCATTTGTGTGTGGAGTGAGGGTGCAGTTGTTTGGCAGCCTGCAGTTAGGGTGTGCCTGCTGCACGTGTAGAAGGTGTTTTTAGGATTTTTAATTATTTATGTATTTGATGTGCGTTTTAAAGTGTGCTATCAGGCCTATGTATGTGGACGTTCTCCTGGACATATGTTCCTGTTGCACTATGTGGGCACGTGGTACTTCACATGATTGGACATTGTGGTTTTGGCATTGTTTTATTTGGGACACCTACCTGAATCTTCGGATGTCTGCACTCCTTTCTCCATCCCTCCGACTCCCTCTATGCTCTCCATTCCAATGGTGGAGGCACAGATTTCTTCCCAGGGGGTCAACTTGATGGGTGATTCCGATCCTCCCCCGGTAGCTGTGGCAATGTTGCGGTTGGCAGACAGTATGCTACGGACGCGTATCCGCAGGTCGTCCCATCGCTTTCTGCATTGCTGTGGGTTGCGGGGTGCGGTCCCCACCGCACTTACACGCTGTGCCACCAGGGCCCATATGGCCTTCTTGTTCGCAAGTGCCGTCCTGGTCATTTGCGTGGAGAAGACGACGGCAGCATTCTCCTGGAGGGTCTCCGTGAGCACCGTGAGTTCCTCACGGGAGAAGTGGACCTGCCGCTTGCGTTCGCACGCTTTCTTCGCTACTTTTCCCATTTTTCTTGGTTTCACTAGGGTGGATGACGGGTTGGGATGTGTCTCAGGGTAGTATTTTTTATGGTTGTGTGGATTTTGTGGTTTTATAGGTGTACGGCGTGATGTTTCCCGTTCCGGGACCATGCTTTTACTTCCGTTTCCGTATATTTACGGTCACCGTACTTTCCGGTTGGCGCTCACTGCGGTGTCGGCTAAGATGGGTGGCGGTATTGCACCTAGGGCGCCGTACGGCGGCGGTGTGGGCCGTTTTGGGGTCATTTCCGCCATCGCGGACTTTGCACTTCCGCCATGGCGTGGTGCTCGTGCCCGATGGGTCGGAATGAGCCGCACTTTGCTCCATCGTGCAATGGCGGAAACGCTATTTACGCTATGGCGGTCCGGTCGGTTGATTTCCGCAAGGGTCGTAATGAGGGCCATAGTCTTTATGTAGGTGCTGAAACGGGCCATTGGGTCTAGGAATTGCTCCTCTTGCTGTTCACAAAGTGTGCTCTGCAGTACATTTCTGGCACATGATGCAATTTACAATAATCTGTGCCACATGCTCTAACAGAATTTGCGAGAACCACTCTACTGCTATTGTAGCAGCTAGACTCTCTTGAGTCACATGTGTGGGGTAGTGGAGCTGCACCAGCGCTACCCTCAATAATGCTAGAGGCATAACTGGCTTTCCAGTGATATCCTGTTTCCAAATTGCATCAGTGGGGGATAAAGAACACCCCTGTGTCTTCCATAAATCCTTCTCTTCTTGTGGTGCTCGTCCTTGATTCACAATTAACTGGACAATAGATAGCATGTATGTTAAAGCCCTCCTTTACAAGCATGCATCGTCCTGTCATTTGTTTAAGACTTTCTATTTCAAAATTAGAAATGGTTGGGGAAATAGGCTGTCTTTTTGGCTTCTAAATCTGTGGCTTCGTTTCCGCGAGAAATTAAATCTGTCCTTTTAGAATGTGCTCTGCATTTTATGACTGCCGGTGTCATTGGGGGTGGTAGTACTTCAATAAGTTTATCCAATGGGCCCGCACGTTGCACTGGAGTGCCGTCTGCATGGAGGAAGCTTCTCCTTTTCCAGCATGACAGACCTGCATGTACGGTTGATGGCAGATAGGCGGAGACAGAGTACACTGTGACTTACTCATCTTGAAATCTCTGAAGCGCAGCGATAAGCGCAACTAATACTGCATCCTGTGCTTAGCAATGTGAAAGCAATCTTGCGCTTTTGACTACTTCACATTCCCCCTCTCGGTTCAGCTTTACTACCATTGATCCAGTATGCCTTTTGCCGGTTATTTGGTCAATATTTGAAGAGCCATCAATAAAAACAATTGTCTAGCTTGGGGAATTTCATTATAGTTTTCAGTATACGTTATGCAATCATGTACATAATCATCCTCCCCTACGGGTTCAGCTATGAACGTTGCTGGATTCACTGTCTTACGTCTGACCATTTTAATCGCTGGATTTGAGGTTATTAACTTGTGTTCTACAGCTCTTTGTGTGGTCATTGTAATTTTGGGTTTCTCTAAAATCACAAATAATGCATTCTCATTGAATAATGTTACTGGACACCCCATTGTTATTCTTAAAGCGTTTTCAATCAGGACAGCAGCAGGAGCTAAAGACTGCTCACAAGGATGATGCCCCTTCATAACTGGATCTCAAATCCCACTATATTAGGCTAATGGTTTGTGTCCATGTCCGAATGTCGGTTTCTGTGTAAGGACTGCGGTCATGACTTCCCCCATTTGAATGGGAAAATAAATACATTTCTTCATGATAATCTGGAATTCCAACACATGGGCTGTACGTATTGCTTTTTTAATTTCTTCAAAACCTTCAGTCATTTCATCTGTCCATATTATTTGACTCTTGCTCATCTGTGCTTCTTTAAGCCCTTTTAAAAGTGGTTGAATATATGTACTGTAATCAAAAACCCAGACCCTGCAATCATTACATAGGCCTACAAATTGTTGCATTTCTCTCACTGTTTTAGGTTCTGAGGTCTTCATAATTGCTTCTGCTCTTTCAGGCGCCCCTTTCCACCTCTCATGAGAAATCAACTATCCTATATACAAGACCTCTTCATAATAGCTTTGTAGCTTCTCTTTTTCCACTATATGCCAAAGGAAATATACTCATGGGCACTGAGGCGTTGAGGAATAATCACATGCAGTGATTACATATCCATCTGAAGATACCTACCACATGTATACTAGCTACCACATAGGCCCCCTAATTAACACATAGACGTCTTGAGAATTTAGACAACTATAACCAAACCAACTGAGGCTATCTCAGGGACCCACCGACGGTCAGAAAATCAGAGCACTCACAGTACTGGGTCTAATTACAAGACTTTCCTTTGTGTAACCTAGCTACCCCCACAAACCAACTGAGCCTGAAATGTGATAGCAGGTAGATGTACCACTGGAACACGTATTTGCAAGCTGACCTAATAGAGACTGATGGGACTCCTAATTCTCGAGTCTTACTATTACTAATGAGTCCACTTTTAATCTTATGATGAATGTTCACCATCTGTTGGAAAGTGAACAGAAACATGTTGGGAATCTGCCAAAGCCCAAAAAGCAGAGGCAATTTGTGTATAAAATCCTACTACACAGATTTACCAACACCTTTTGGAGATCATAAATAAGGTATTTCCCTTAAAACCACAACTGACTCTATCTAGAAGAATTGTAGAACCTAAAAAGGTCAATAGCCACTACTTTGTATCTAGCATATTAACTGTACACTACATATTGATGTGTCCTGTCTTCCATTTGTTATTCTATAAACTGTCTCTTTGGTTTATTGATTTTTATCCATTTTAACCTTCCTAGAATAAAGTTTATTTTTGCAAATTTTCGCTGTATGACTTACTGCATCACATTACAGGTTGTTTAAACTCTCTTGTTGGGGAATTGAAAAGAACACATTCTTTAAATCTATGCCTGTAGATTGGATGTTTCACAATATTGTTGCTGGATTTGGAAATAAAGGAAACTAAGCTTCGACTATATTGTTTAGAGGGTCGAAGGTTCTGTATACATTTCCACAAACCCCCCACCATCAATTTTCTCACTGGGTACACAGCAGTGTTGCATGGAGAATCAGGTGGTACCAATATTCCTTGCTTCATCAAAGCGAGAATGGTCTTCAATATACCTTTGTCCGCCTCTCTGGACATGGGGTATTACTTTGCACGTGGCAGATTTTCTCCTGGTTTAAGCTTAATTTTAACTGGTCCTACTCCGTTTAATAGACCCACGTCATATAGACTTGTGGTCCATAAAATCTTTGGCACTTTCCCAAAATATACCTGGAAAAATAATGGTTTCTTTTTTTACCAACGCCATTTTCTGTGGTATTTCTCTATTCTCTACTTTTATCCAATGAGTTAAAATTATGAAAAATACTAATTCATCATCCGAGTAGTCATCCTTAAACAACTCCTTCTCTGTCACATCTATCAGCCTATGTCCTTCACTGAGGGCTATCAGTGTTCTCCATCCTCTACCCTCATCATCTGTCCCATAAAGAACCACCCTTATATGTTAACTGGCCTTTGCCGAGAATATAATGATGGCATATAGACACGTTGTGTTCTGCTATACAGATTAGTAATTTGTCTGTAAAATGAACTAAACTAATTTCCCCAGAGAGTGTCTGCGCATTTATTGCAATACCTGACATTGGATATTTTCCCTCACGGACATAGGAACGAGTTCCTCCAGTGTCCACAAGAAATGAAAATGTCTTGCCTCGTATAATCAGCTTGACCCTTGGTTCCTCTTGGGGGTCTGGTGTCACTGATTACTGAACACATCAGGTTGCTCTGTAGGCTGTCCTTTTGTGGATATAAATTCATCCCTATACCTGTGAAAGGATTTCCTCCTACCACAGTCAACATCCCTAATTTGGGTAGAGGTGTTTGCTGGACTCCTGTAATCATATTCCATTGTGGCACCATAGCCTGCTGTGTCTGTGCTTGGAGAGTTTGTACCCATGGTGCCTGCATGGGCACTTGCTGTGATTGCCCTTGTGGCAATTGTATTTGTATTGGCGCTTGCTGTATTTGTTGTGGTTGCAGCGCATATGTCTGAACCTGCGTGTGATCTTGGGTACAATATTCCTATGGTTCTGTATTATGTTGCGTAGCAAAGACCCTCCATCTTCTTGGAGCTTGCAAATTTTGCTGCATGCCTCCTCTGCTTCTACATGTTCTGGCTATGTGCCCTATTCTTCCGCAATTCCAGCATTGTTGCGGCTGTCCACTTTTAAATCCTCCTCTTCCCTGAAGCTTTTGAAATCCACCTCGTCCTTCTCCTCTAGGCCCATTTCCTCTTCCCCTTGGTCAACCATGTTACCCACTCTGATCTGTGGGATACACTACGTTGTTTCGCTGCACTGATTGAATCTCCAGCGTCACCCCACCTTCATTACTCATCAATACTGCTCCGTCTATGGCTAATTTTGACACATTTTTCTGGACTAACTTCGCCCTCTCCTGCTTTCTCCTCTCAGCTTTCTTCTTATTCTTCTCCTGCATCAATCGGCAGTGATGCACAATCTCAATTGTATTTCTGACCATGGCTTCGCTTCCATTCCCACTTGGTCATTCATTTGCCGTTGCAATGGCTGGTATAGTCCCTGACACAAAAATGTGGTAAAACAATTCATACCCTTTTATCCCATGGTTCACTCATCTCAAGGCGCCATCTCTCTTGAATATCTTGAATATAAGCAACAGAGTCTTCATCCTCCCCATTTTCCTAGTCATAATCACACCCATATCTGATGTATCAGGGTATTGTACTCTGAGCGCCCGCCATACATCTGCTCTGCAGTTATTAAATGGCACTCCATCATGGGTTGTGTTTTATGCAATCACACCTGCATATCCTGCTCACTTCCAAAGGTCGTCAGCTCTTTCCCCTATAATGGCTGCTAGCAAGACATGTATGTCCCCTATAGCTAACGCCATTGCTGATGTCATTCTCTCTAACTCATGCATCAATTTTCCTGCACCGGTAGTTAAACTCAGTAATTTATATCTTAAATTGTCTTAATCCATTTGTGGCCATGGTATATATTGTGGCCATTCTCCCTCTTTCTTTAATAATGGGAATTGTGAAAATCCTGGTCCATATTCATACCTGCATACACTTTTCATCTTCTAGGTGGGCTAGTCTTGCCTGTATGTCTCTGTCCTGGTAGTGCCCTTAATCTGCTTACATAAGTAAGGTATATATCCCCTACACTGCGTGATTGTGCTTGTAGTCGCTCAGTATATTGTGTCGATTCTGGTGTTATTTCTTTGGGGTCCTCTTAATCTAACCATTTTGCCCCTTTTCTACATCTAATTCTTTTGAAAATCTGCATGCACCATCCCTATGCCCTCTTTCATTTTCTTCCCTTTCTTCATCTGACATTATTATGCCACAGCTTTTATGACTAAACTTTTTCCACATCAGTATGTTCTTGGGCCGGCCCTCCCTGCGGGAGGTTGCCCTATCTACGTCTCCTGCACTACAGGACGGATGCTCCTATATACAGTCTCCCAGGGCATTCAGAGTATAACGCCATGGTGGAGAGCCCTCTTCTCCCTATGGGGGGAGTTCCCTGTGTGAGCAACGTTGGCAGGTAGCTCCACACACACGCAGGTGGAATGACCCACTCCCAGCTCAGGGTTGGGATCAGCCTTTGCCTGGGGCTGAGTGCTCTTTCTCTCCGCAGGCCGGGAGCCCTTCTGTAGCATGTGAGATGGTGGTCAGTGAGCAGACTGCTCACAAACGCTTGGGCTGATTACCCTTTCTGTCCAGGGTGGATCGCCCTCCTGCAACATCAGTGGACCTCTTCCACCATCACACAGTGGATTGCCTTCTCTGTTTGTGGGGTGGATGGGCCTTCCTCTCCTAGGCGGACTGCCCTCCTACACCTAAAAGCAGACTGTTTTAAAGGTATAGTGTGCTCAAAAATATTATTGTCTCGAGCGTTCGGGCATGTATTTTTAATGATAAATTGATCGATCGTACAAACATTTCCTATGCCCCTTACGGTAGTTTTCCTCACTTTTACACATGCGAAATCAGGCAGCATGGCGCGGCCATCTTGTGTTAATCTTATCCTTTGCCGCATCGTCCTAAGGTGACCTGCCCTGGCGGCACTAAATCATATCTCCCGCCCTTGAAGATGACATCACTAGATGCGTACGGCCCATTTTACAATGCCAATGCACGACTCATGTCAACATTCTCTGCGCTCCAGCTAATGACGTTTCTCCATGGAAATGGTAGGATGCCTCTTTCCTCAATAAGTATAAACAGATGGCTTCTCATTAGACAACATCAGAGTTTCTTTTTCAATCGTTTCACTGTCTTTTTTTGTGTATCCTTTGGCACGTTTCTGTTCTGTTCAGTTATCTTCATTGCTCGTAGCCCGTGCGAACAGATACTAGTACTATCATTACTATCTATTTTAATTTTGTCACATAATGGCAACAATACAGCCCTACCAGTATGAGCCGGAGTATTCCGAGGAGGAATTACTCGAAAGAGAAAGATGCAGAAACGATGAGGCTTCGGAAGTCAGTTGGGAGGACGAATCTCCAGGTCAAGAGCCTGAGCCTAGTCGCATGGACGACATCTCCACCTGGTGTACCTGCAATCGGTGCGAGGTAATGCCAACCGAATAGGAGAACTGCTGCTGCCAGGAAAACTATGGATGCTTGTCCTACATATCGGAAGATGAGACACGGCCGCAATGCATTACCAAGCTGCATGACTTCAGGGGAGCCTGCCTCACACAGTTTGTGTTGAGGATTATGATGGTGCTTATGCACGAACTTTGCGCAACAGTTCCCCCTCACAATCCAAGTAACCAGTAAATGTACTCTCGATGTGATGTCACTTAGGCCACTAACATTTCATGTTTGTCTTCTATTTTGTCGTAACTTTGATCTATCACTGCCAAATTAATGTAGTCATGCAATTCAATTCTGTAGTCTCGTGATTTGGGGAAATCCTAGTGGTCATCTTCTGTTTCTTTCACGTACAACCAAGAAAACAATATTTCTCTGGGTCCCAAATTTAATGGAATGCAATGGAATGCATAGTTGTTCACAGTTTGTATCTTTCTCTTCCAAGGGTGGTACAGGCTGGTGGCCTATTGTGTGTTTACATGGTGGCTTCATGGGAGGCTTGGACACCACGTTCGATGAGTAATACCCACCTGTGTCATTGGTGCCATTACAGACACATTCCCTAGTGACAGCGGTCAGTACAGGGGATTTTCCCACACTCTGTTGCAACCCGAAGTATATAATGTGTAGTACATTTGTGCCATCAACATCAGCAACAAAATAAAATACAACTGAACTTTTATGAATGGTTGTTTCAATTTTTCTGAGAATCAAGGACACGCTCACTTGACCTGGCAGGGCTGACTGGGTGGGAACGGCCGAGGTGCCAAACACCATGTACACTTCAAAGGTATCTTCCGCGCAGGAGCAATTATTCACATGGCCCCCCAGACCCAGTGTCTCCAGGCAGGCTCACCTGAAGCAGGTCGTGCCCCTGCAATCCACATAAGTGTGTCTCTCCCTTCAGCGGTGTTCCAGGCCTTGTCTGCACACCTCATGCCCATCCATCCATCCCCCTACCCTATCAATGGCAGTTTGCACCTGTGTCCATGCCTTCCTGTCAATCCACCCCTCAATCGTAAGGCAATGTACTTTGTTGGCCCGAAGACCAACCGCCTTATGTTTTTAGTGCTAAGAATATATAGCCATAAGCTTGACTGAAATGCGGCCATTTTAAGGTGACTGGTATCGCCATTTTGTTTTCTCTAACGGTTGCCTTTTGCATTGTGTCAAAACTGCTTCGCTGAAATATTATTCTGCTCCACTGGTGCATAACGCAAGGCCGCGAGAGACATGTTGAAACATAACGCAGTAACCCAGACAGAAATGCCCGGTCTCCTCTCTCACATATCCTTGGAAGTAAGCAGCGAGGCATTCTAATCAGTACAACAGGTGCCAGCTAGTCTCGGAAACACAGTAGAAATGCTAGAAGCGAACATTAAAAGACCTGAATTATGCTCTTCTTTGCGGCCCCCCTTTTCTGAGCCCTGTAGAGCCCTGGAGAGCAAGTTGACCCCCAGCACACAAATAGAAACCAGGAGATAGCAAGGCCTGGAATGTGTCTCTCCCCTACGCGCAGCATGTTCGTGAAAACAGAGGCATTGTGTACTTTAAAACAAAGACTTATGTCTATAGGCCCCCGAAATTGCAAACTGTTGCTAAATGAATGTTTGAAGGTGTCATACTCGTCACCATTGTCAATCATCGTACCCAATTCAAAGGAAATGTATTAGGGGCGGTATTGGGTGTGTCACTACTGATTGTAAGATGCCTACTTTGTATATATGTAACTGATGTACGATTCTCACTCTCTTGCGTCCCCCGAGGTCTGGTAACACAAACGTCGCGGGACGTGGGACCCAGTTGGCCAACTGAGACTATTTGCTTTGCAATAAACCCTAGATTTTGGGAATACAACCTCGTGTCTGACGTATCAGTTCGTGTGTGGTGATTGTGCCTTGTTTCCTCATGCAAGGGTCCCTCAGGGGCCCCTTCAAGATGGCATCTGAATAGCGACCCTCCCCCACTTGTTCCATCGTGTACGTTGTAAAATAAGGAAGATGGAGAGAACGGCGAGGACGGGACGATCGAGCCGGGATCAAGAGGTGTTCGGGGCACCCCTGCGAAAGCGACGAGAGACTCCTTTGCAGATCTGCACAAAACTGATCCCTGATCGACGTGCCCGGCCAGAGAACAAGGACCCGAGGGTCCCAAAACAAGGCATAGTGAGCCAAGATATGCAGACACAATGTCATTGGTTGCGTCAGTATACGGACGAATTGTGTCTTAAGAGACGACTCGACTGATCAGGTGAGTCGTGCCCCGATTCAAAGTGATCCTGATATTGGTTGAGAGTTGATTTTGCAAAATCAAACACCCAGTGTAAGGTTGATTAGCCAAGGGTAAGGTTAAAACATGCCTGGGGTATTGTCCACCCTAGCGGGATTTTTCCGCTGCGGTAGACAATCTTTGGAAACTGGCCAGGTTGCGCAACCGGTGGGAACGCCGGCATATGAGATATATGTGAAATATGGTATAGGAGCAATAATGTTTTGTGAGACTTGGCATAGGCAAACCAGAAAGCAGGAAGATTTTCAGTGGCCAAATCATGGGAGTTTTGAGATCACGAGAA
This sequence comes from Ambystoma mexicanum, assembly GCF_040938575.1. NCBI lineage: Eukaryota > Metazoa > Chordata > Amphibia > Caudata > Ambystomatidae > Ambystoma > Ambystoma mexicanum. The sequence goes on from NC_090928.1 coordinate 135,715,879, forward strand.
TAGATGATTTGGAGAAGGTGTTGATGAAAAAGAAAACATGCCCTGCAGCATTTGATATCCTTAGAGACTGGAGGAGGGAAGCTATGCTTCGTTGGAAAAGTAGAGAGAAACATGCGCGCAGGCTTAAGTTGAAAGCAGAGAGAGTGAAAGAAAAGGAGGAAGAGGAGTGGAATGATAGTGTAACGCTCACCTGATTCCCACAGAGGCGCTGGTCTTGGCAGGAAGGTGTCTGTGACTCGAAAAGTGATGTGCAGGACTCGATTGGCTCCTAGGGTCGAACCTCTTCTCACTGTGTGTCGAACCCGAAGGGTGAGGTTTCTGTAGGTGAAAGAATATGGGGGTTAAGGGTCTGGGCTGTTGAATGTTCCTCTCCCTCTCCCTCTCTTCCTAGCTTCTCCGTAGAGCCCCCCCCCCAGGTCACATGCTCACCTTAGATAGGTGAATGCTGGACTCTCCATCTGCGTCTGGTGCAGGGTGCCGTTGCCAGTTCCTTCACTGGTGAAACATAGGCCTCTTGAACTCAGAGGATCGTTACCGTCGTTAACTGCACGAGCGCTGAGTTTCCGGGCAGCTTTTTAGTCTTTATAGTCTTTAGGTGCGTGGCACGTTAATATTGTACAGGACTCTGTATAATGCTTTTCCCTTTTTGTATTGCAGGACTCTGGAGATGGAAGATGGAGTGAAGCGCCTGGAAATGAGTAAGTAAATGCAAGCGCTCAAACTGTCTTTTTCCCTTGCTGCTTAGTCCGTGCTGAAGAGACGCCGTAGTATTTGCAGGCGTTCTATTGACGAGCGTGATGGGCGTAAGTAAATACCTGTCTAATGTCTCTTTTGTTGTCACAGGCGGCGATGCAGCGTGAAGAAATCCGGAATTCGCGGAGTGCCGGTGAGTAATAACAATGCTTTTGTCTTCACAGGCGGAGGTGCAGCGTGAAGAAATCCGGAATTCGCGGAGTGCCGGTAAGTAATAACAATGCTTTTGTCTTCACAGGCGGAGGTGCAGCGTGAAGAAATGGCCGCAGCTGATGGATCAGGTGAGTAAGCACTGCGTGTAAAGGTTGCCTTGCTAACCTGTTGTTTCTTGTCCTTGCAGGTGCTGTTGTCGACTGTATACAGGAATGGTAAGTATAATTCTTGCAGGTTCAGGATCGAAAGAAGAAAGGCCGGAACAGACTCGGTGAGCGTTCTGCTGCAGATGCAGAATAACGCGAAGCACGTTTCATCTATCGGGTGTGGTTTAAATAGCCTTGGAGTGATGAGGCGTCTTCCTCCACGGCCCCGCCTAGGTAAGAAAAGAGTTCCAGTTCCAGAAGTGTTCCAGTGCTGTATCCAGGGAGTGGAGCTTGCCCCACCCAAGTAAGAAAGTAGTTCCTGTTCACAGAGGACTTCTAAGTGGCTGGTAAGTAAGCAGCATGGTCTGCTGCAGGTAAGTCCACCCAAGCATCTTCATACATAATATGAGCCCGGCGCTTCCAGTGCCGGGACCGATGAATTTGATGAGCCTGGTGCCACCGGCGCCAGGACAAGGCCCAAAAGGTCCCAGTGGGGACCGGCTGGTGCCTAAGATAACGGTTAGGGGCCTGCTTCCAAGGATGTTGGGCTGTTCCTGACTCCTTGGAAGCAGTGATCATGACAGATAGTTTGAGAAAGACAAATAGACGCGATCAGTTGATTATAGAAAAAATATACCCACAACGAGAATTGCATTCATCAGATGAATTGATTAATAAAATATTGACTGATACAAACCGAGGCCCAAGGGAAGAGACTAAAAAGTCCACGTCTGTAACTATTGCTCAGCCCCCTCCAATTGCTCAGCCCCTCCCAACTGACCAAATCGCAGCACAGCCACACACCGCACAAACAGCGCCTCCCATTAGTCAGTAAGCGCCACAACAGTCACTTCCCGTTCCCGTCGTCCCATCTGCACCTCCATACCTAGAGATCGTTTCTGTCCCATCTGCCCCTCCCGTAACTGAACTTGAACTCGTTGAAACAAGAGATGGGGCCGGACAAAGTGGATGTGCAAGAGTGACTCGTAGTGCGATCAGCAAGGAGAGAAGACGAGAGTTGCAAGAACAGGCCGAAATGTATATAAACGGGAATGATGAAACGTCAGCACTAGCTTTCATGTATGACTTCAGGAGGAGCAATGAAAGACAGGTAGTGTTGGAATGCATGGGGGAATATTTAGTGGCGAGATGGGAACAGTTAATTGGAAAGCTACCGCCACAACGATTGTTGGATTTGAATGCATTAGCATGTTGTAGAGGGAGAGATAAAGAAATAAGGGAACATGTAGGCCGACTTTTTGAACTTAAGAATGAACTTGATGATGAATATGCTGAAATGTTTGCCACTCCAGGGTATAGGAGTAAAGATATTAGGAGAGATAGGACGGAAGCGGTGGAGCCCTATATACAGAGGCGATATTTGCCGTCGTCAAGACAGACAGGCGATGAACTAAAAGTATGTGTAAGAGAGGCGTTAAAATGGATTTCAGATCCTAGAATCCCCACAATGGAAATACATGAGATGTTTGATGAATACCCCTTGCCAATGAGGATAGAAGCACTACAAACAATGGTTGAGGTGCTACTTCAGCAAGTGGCGGGACACAATAGAGGAAGAGGAAACGCGCAAGGCAGAGGGTACTCGAACATGCATGGAGGGCCTCTGGGATTGAATCAGTGTGCGCATTGCAGAGAGGAAGGTCACTGGCGAGCGCAATGTCCACATCTGCAAAATAGAAATGGGTATGGCCAGAGAAGACAGCATAGGGGGCATCCAGGAACTAATGGGCAAACCAGAAATAGCATGCAGCAGCACCAAAATGGTTAAGGCAAGGGTACCCAAAATCATTGCCAAGCACATAATCAAACCACTGCTTTTACCCAGAATCAAAGTAATCAAAACACGGAAAATGGGAATAGAGGAAGGGGTGGGAAATTTTTTATACCCAATCAGGTGCGTACTATAATAATGGTAGCGATTACATATTGGATGGTGTGTTGTTTCCGCAATAGGACAGCCCAAGACATGGGTCGGAACCAGTGCCTATTCCCGTGAATCAGAAAGGACCCTACGTAGAAATGAAAGTCGGGAATAGAGAGCACAGCTTTCTCGTAGATACGGGGGCACAGAAGTGCTCAATAGATCATCACTTGGTTCCAGAAATACCACTATCAGGGCAAATAAATATTTCAGTAGGGTTTGCAGGCACCCCAGTGATAAATCCCGTGTCCCAACCAGTAGCAGTGACATTAGGCCCATTCACTGAATATTGTCCATTTCTCTTAACAGAGAATTGTGGGGAGAATCTTTTGGGGTTAAATCTATTGAAAAAACGGATTGCAGGTATCCACTGTACGCCAGATGGAGTATTTTTGATCATTTCACCACAGAATGTACCAGTATCTGAATTTTTGTCCAAACCTTTGCCAGGAGAATTGAGTGAAGTGCCAACTTGTATATGGGCAATGAATGACAATGATGTGGGATGTTTGAAGATAGAGCCAGTGAAAGCTGCCCTGAAAGAAGGAGTAATGTTACCACGTATTCCACAGTACAAAATCTCAGCAGAAGGAGAGAAAGGATTGAAAAGTATTGTTTCTGATTTGGTAAGATTGGGGGTAATTGAAGAGATTACAGGCAGTACTTGTAACAGTCCCATTCTTCCGGTGTATAGGAAAGGAGGTAATGAGGTACCATATTGTTTCATAATTGATCTCTGTGCACTAAACAAGGTAGTAGATCCGCAATTCCCATTGGTTCCAGATGTTACCACAATTTTAACAATAATACCTGCCTCGGCAGAGTACTTTATTGTTATTGACTTGAAGAATGCTTTCTTCAGCATTCCAGTACAAAAGGAAAGCAGATATTTGTTCGCCTTCACGTTAGGAGGATGATCATTCATGATCATTCACATTCACACGCATTCCACAGGGCTACACAGAGAGCCCGAGTATCTACAGCAGAGCATTGAAAGAACAGCTAGATATGCTAGAAGTACCGGCAGGTTGTGTATTGCTACAGTATATAGATGACCTATTGATCGCTGCAGATACAGAAGAGATTTGTAAAAACAGTACTGTTTTACTATTAATACACTTAGCAGCACATGTCCATAAAGCAAGCTTAAAGAAATTCCAATATTGTCGAAAGGAGGTGACTTATTTGGGTTACCTACTTTCGAGAGAAGGGAGAAGACTGACGCCAGAAAGAATAGAGAGCATTTCTGATATGCCTATTCCAAAGACACAGAAAGGAGTCAGAGCCATAATAGGCATGGCTTCCTATTGCCGGAAGTGGATTGTAAACTTTGCATTGATTGTGAAGCCAATGGTGGGATTGACAAAGAAGGATGTTGTGATACCTTTGCAGTGGAATGAAGAATGTCAGAGAGCATTTGATCTGCTCAAAACTGCATTGTGTTCTGCTCCAGTTTTGGGCACACCAAATTATGAAAATGTTTGCAGAGTGTTTGTACACGAGAGTGAAGGCTGCGCGTTGCCTGTTTTGACACAGGAACAAGGTGGAAGAAATAGGCCATGCAGCTATTTTTCTTCCGCGCTGGACCCTGTAGCGCGCGCACTGCCACGTTGTTTGCGAGCTGTTGCAGCGGCCGCTGCATCAGTAAAACAAACTGAAGGAATGGTATTGGGGCACACCTTAATTTTGATGGTGCCACATGCCATAGACTTCTATTGAATAGAACGCAGACGCAACATCTCACCTCTGCTAGATTGACTAGATATGAAATTGTCCTTTTTGCGCCACATATCCAAATCATGAGGTGTAGCGATTTGAATCCTGCAGAATTAATGCCACTGCCCACTGAAGAACTTGGTGAGAATGAATCACCTCCCCATGATTGTTTAATGGTTACTGAGGAAGAAACAAAAGAAAGAATTGATTTAAGAGATACCCCACAAAAAGAGCCAGATGGAGAATTGTTTTGTGATGGCTCCTGTTTTAAACTACCTGATGGCACATCAACTGCTGCCTATGCTATCACCACGTTGAAGAGTATTGTAGAAAGTAAAAGAATCCCCTACAACTCTGCACAAGCAGCAGAGATAATAGCTTTAACCAGAGCCTGTGAGATTTCTGAAAATCTACGTGTAAACATAAATACTGACAGCCAGTACGCCTTTTGCGTGGTTCACAACTTTGGCCGACTCTGGGCTGAGAGGGGTTTCTTGACATCACATGGGGCCAGAATCCAATATGGCCCTTTCATTTTACAATTGCTGTCTGCACTTACGTGTCCGAAGCGCCTATCAATAGTGAAATGCAAGGCGCATAAAAAAGTGACATGCAAAGTGGGAGATGGAAACGCATTTTAGACAGGATTGCGAAGCAAACTGCCACTGACTTGAATACCAGAATGTTAACAGTACAGTCTGAGGAAGTGCCCTGCATGATAGAGAATGGAATTGCTACTGTCAAAGAGATGCAGGCAGAAGCCACTGCTGACGAAATACAAGGGTGGGCTGAAGGCTCTGCTGAATTAGATCTAGAAGGTTTCTGGGTGGACAAGAAGAGTAGAGACTGGATGCTGCCCAACTCCTATGTAACTGCAATTGTCATGATGGCCCACAGCCCTACTCATATTTGTGCCAAAAAGATAGTTCAGCATTTAGCCACAGTATGGGAGAACACACACATAAAGAAAAATGGCGATAGATTGGTTCAAAATTGTATCACGTGCCTACAACACAATGTGGGGAAGGGAACGGTGACTCCAACAGGCAATTTCGGCCCTCCCTCTATGCCATTCGAGGTAATCCATTTTGATTTCATAGAGATGGAGAGATGCCAAAACTTGAAGTATGTTCTGGTGGTTATATGTGCATTCAGTAAATGGGTGGAAGCGTATCCACTAAAAGACTGTTCCGCCATGCGCATGGCAAAAGTGATGTTGAAGGAGTACTTCTCCCGTTTTGGTCTGCCCCGTGTCATATGGTCAGATAACGGTCCGCATTTTGTGGGCGCAGTAATATTACAGATTTGCACAGGTCTCCAGATTGACAAGCGATTCCATTGTTCTAGACACCCCATGAGTGCCGGTCTTATTGAACGCCACAACGGTATTCTGAAAGCCAAAATAAGCAAGATTTGTGCAGGAAACAAGTTAAGTTGGGTAGACACATTACCAATAGCATTACTGTGCATGCGTACATCTGTGCAGGCAAGAAATGTGCTCTCCCCTTATGAAATAGTCATGGGGAGAACGGCGAATGTTTGGTGTGCACCGCAGCCGAAGCGGTTAAGGGAGCTAGAATACCCTGTGCTCCGCATTTATTGTAATCTTTTAATACAAAAATTGTGTTTGATTCATCAGCAAGTGCAGGAGGCATTACCAATCCGGTATACTGGTCCGGGGCATGCACTGGAACCCGGAGATTGGGTCATAATTAAGAACTTTGAAAGGAAGACATCGCTTGCACCAAGGTGGCATGGACCCTACCTAATCCTCTTGACCACGCAGACTGCAATCCGAGTGGACGGGAGGAAAGCGTGGATTCATGCCACGCATGTTAAAAAGGTCCCGTCACCATCTGAAAAACTGCCTGATCGAGACGACCAGAAAGAGACAGCAGTCCCAGAAACAAAAGAGACGGTTGCCAGGTCTTTCCCACAAAATCTGCCTGATCCTGAATCGAAGCCTGAAAAGATTGCTGTAAAAGAGGAAGGGCAAAGAGTGCCCCAACGTTGTCCAGCAGAATCTGCATCACTGCTGGCTGACACAAACCATGTACCACTGTGGCACCCACCATATTTTGTTGCACCGCAGCCAGAAACAAAATCTGCATCATCACTTTGGCGCCCGCCACCATCTTCCATTGTGCCACAAGCTGACTCCGAGCTTGAGTCTGGAAGTGCACCCGCACTAGTCATTGATCACATGATACCAGGAGCAAGGCGGTATAATCTGCGGAACAGAAAGAAGGAGTGATCAAATCTTCATTTCTTTTGGTCTTTTTGTTGCCTCTGTTTCCTATCACGGATGAAGTAGGAACCGGAGGCCTAGAGGAGAGCGGCGTCAGGGTTGTGCAAATTAGACAGCCCAAAAAGCGAGGCTCCTCGGTGCTAAAAAATCCATGTGCAGATCACCCCTTACGGACAAGAGGGGCTCACATGGTACGAAGGCAATTGATAACTGCTCTGGAGCTCCCTGAGCAATGTGCAAGTGCACAGAGATCTTGCCCAACGCATAGCAATCCAGGCTGCTAAGAACTGGCAGAATAGACTGCGCACAATTACCGAACTTATTGACATTCGAACGAGTGCAGCAAGAAGAAATATTCACGATGAACATTGTTGAGGAAGAAGAGAGCGAGAGAAAAATGCCAGAACAAGCTTTTGCCCCCTCCTGCACCACTGCTGACAATGGGCCTCATTACGGGTCGGGCAGTCCGGAATTAACAGTGGCGGTAAACCCGCCGCCACTGTTAATTCTGGACTGCCCGATCCCGAGTCCTGCAGGCGGGAGGTGATCTTCCCGCCAGGTCTGTCCTGGCGGGTTGAACACCTCCCGCCTGCAGGCGGACGTGGAAACACCAGCACCATCACGAGAAGGTGCCGGTGTTTCCACTTCCCCATTCCCATTGAGTCCTATGGGACTCAATGGGAATGGGGATTAACACCATTCCGTCTCCGTGACTCCCGGGACACCGGGGCTGTAATGCCCTGGTAATTCCGGGAGTCACGGAGGCAGAATGGTAATACGAGTCCGGCGGTAACTAGGCGGTTTTATCGCCACGGTTACCGCCGGCCTCGTAATGAGGCCCAATGAGTTAAACATAGCGCATGGAAGGTTACAAGAAAGAAGCTGTCGAAAAAATTGTATGCTGATCTTAACAATAGTAATGTGCATAATGAGTATATTAGCCCCAATAACGATAGTACTGGTATTATGGTATTTGTAAGAAATACACCCATTAGAAGTGCTCTTGCCTGTTAGAAACATCTCCACTGCTGAAAGCCCGGTTCATGTAATTACTTACACTTTGTCCCCAATGGAAGAAAGACACAGGGAAGATTATGGGAATAACACATTACTGCTAATAATTAATATGACACACTCAATATTAAGAACAAATAATTGTTGGATTTGTGCCCACTTGCCACAGCATGGTGGTAAGGGGATTGGTTGGCATGTGCAGCCCCTGCCATTGAGTTCTGCATGCTACGCTTCTTTGAGTGCATTATATTATGGGAAATGGAACTAAAGTGAAACTGGTCAACTGGATAGAACAAATATGAATGAATTCGAAGAAATCATTATGAAACCCGTAGGTTGTTCCATATTTCACAAAGCACGATTGATCACACCAGTAGTGATGCCACAAGACAGATTATTTGTGCCCTATAAATCATCTGTGATCACGTTTCATATGAACCCAGAAGGAAATAAAGATACAGTGCCCCCCTGCTGTACAGTAAATTACAGTCCACGTTCTGTTCCCTTTTGTCTGAGAAAGAAGGGTTCCTATTCGGTGGCGACATTCACTAGATGCATGAACTTAGCATTCTTTGATAAAGAGGTAGAGCCAATTTATGTAGGAGATCCTGTTTATTTTATATGTGGAGAGAAAGCGTATCCCTGGTTACCTAGAAACTGGGGAGGTACTTTTTACTTAGGATTCCTATTCCCTGGGGTATTTCTTTCAAGAACAGCAGACATAGCCAAATTGGCCAGGTCAAGACCTCGGCGAAATGAGGAAGGAGGTTTGATTGTAGAGGACATAGCAAAATCATTCATACCATTTTGGGGCCAAGCAATAAACTCTTATAATATAAGACAACTGTCCAGAATATTAGAGGAAACAATAAATGGAACAACAGATATATTATATAATATGACATTAGAGGAAAAAGGAATCAGATTAATGTCACTCCAAAATAGGATGGCTCTTGATGTAATTCTGGTTGATCGTGGGGGAGTTTGCAAAATCGTGGGATCAGTGTGTTGCATATTCGTAAGTGACTCCTCCCCTACGATTTTCGAAGCAATAAGAAAATTGCACGTTTTAAGCTCTGACTTTCACCCCCCTGAAGGGAGTTGGGATTTAAACATAAGCTCCTGGTTCTGGGAAGTATTACGATCATGGGGATGGAAATTATTTGCGATCCTAGTAGCAGCGCTTGGAATATTCATGACATGTTGCTGTTGCAAACACTGCTTACCTATAATATGCACTGAAATAATCGAGGAATGTGTACTACTGAAGTAAGCACTCACGGTAATGATGAATCAAAGACAGTAAAAGAATTCATGTCAATCAATATGGATGACAATGAGGAGGAGACCAGTAGTGAGCAAGATTCAGAATCTGATTCAAATACTTGGTCTGAAGAGGATGCCATGTATGGATAAGGCGTTTGGCATACGGCCAAAAGGAGGGTTTGTCAGTCCAGAAAAAGTAGACACCCCTCAATCATAAGGCAATGTACTTTGTTGGCCGAAGACCAACCGCCTTATGTGTTTAGTGCTAAGAATATATAGCCGTAAGCTTGGCTGAAATGCGGCCATTTTAAGGTGACTGGAATCGCCATTTTGTTTTCTCTAACGTTTGCCTTTTGCTTTGTGTTGAAACTGCTTCGCTGAAATATTATTCTGCTCCACTGGTGCATAACGCAAGGCCGCGAGAGACATGTTGAAACATAACACAGTAACCCAGACAGAAATGCCCGGTCTCCTCCCTCACATATCCTTGTAAGTAAGCAGCAAGGCATTCTAATCAGTACAACAGGTGCCAGCTAGTCTGTGAAACACAGTAGAAATGCTATAAGCAAACATTAAAAGACCTGAATTATGCTCTTCTTTGCGGCCCCCATTTTCTGAGCCCTGTAGAGCCCTGGAGAGCAAGTTGACCCCCAGCACACAAATAGAAACCAGGAGATAGCAAGGCCTGGAATGTGTCTCTCCCCTACGCGCAGCTTGTTCGCGAAAACAGATACATTGTGTACTTTAAAACAAAGACTTATGTCAGTAGGCCCCTGAAATTGCAAACTGTTGTTAAATGAATGTTTGAAGGTGTCATACTCGCCACTATTGTCAATCATCGTACCCAATTCAAAGGAAATGTATTAGAGGCGGTATTGGATGTGTCACTACTGATTGTAAGATGCCTACTTTGTATATATGTAACTGACGTACGATTCTCACTCTCTTGCGTCCCCTGAGGTCTGGTAGCACACACGTCGCGGGACGTGGGATCCAGTTGGCCAACTGAGACTATTTGCTTTGCAATAAACCCTAGATTCTGGGAATACAACCTCGTGTCTGGTGTATCAGTTCGTGTGTGGTGATTGTGCCTTGTTTCCACATGCGAGGGTCCCTCAGGGGCCCCTTCAAGGGGGCTCTCAGGGTGTGAATGGCCAAGGTGCCAAAAACCATGTACACTTCAAAGGTATCTTATGCGCAGGGCCCATTGTTCAGATGGCCTCCCCAGACCCAGTTTCTCCAGGCAGGCTCCCCTGAAGCATGCTGCGCCTCTGCTATCCACATACGACCACGCCATATAAACGTCACTCACCCACATACACACCCACTTTTCTAATTCTTTATAAACCCCTTGATATTTATCATGAGAACATCTGTGAGCACTGCAACTCAACTTGTGATCATGCTACCTGACAACAACTGTGACCAGTGAAAGTCAGCTCGTCATCGTGCTACCTGTGAAAATCTCTGAGCACTGGAAGTCAACTCTTGATTGCTCTACCTGTTCTCCTTCTACTAACTACCCTGCTTACTGAATCTAACTGTTTGTTGGTCAAGGTAAGGGCAGGCCACCTTATCATCTCTTCATGATCTCTAAATTTCAATCTATTTTGATCGAATGTACCAAGTAGTGTAATGTTCATTCATCTCATTGCCTTTACCATTGTCTTCTGTTTAATTTGTTTTCTTTTCGATACATAGTAATTTATTATATAATTCCATCTTTCTCACGCATTCATGTAAAATAATGTTTTAACTATGTGTACTTTTTTTTACAGATTTTTCAACAATGCCTGATTGTACGGTTTACAGTTGCCGTTCTAAGACCCATGCCAAACCTAAGGGCACAATAATGTATATATTCCCGTGGAATATAAATGTAATAAGAGAATGGGTCAGATATTGTGGATTTGCGCCGGCGAGCTTGAAAGTAGATCCCAGGATGTCTTGAGGGACTTGAGGGATGACCGATTTCGCATCTGCACCCAGAATATGTACGACCAATCGCATTACACAAAGAAGCATTGATTCAGAACGTCTCCTAAATTGCTTCCAAATGCAATTCCAACTCTATTCAGGCACACGCTGCCTCAGGTGAGTCACGGTTCATGAATTAGCTGTAGGCATTGGGGTACTCAACAGGTAACTACATGAACAGATTGGTGCTTTTGGTGTAAATGTTTCTTACTAAACTTTGCATATTTACGAGATTGTATTGCTTTATAACTGTATCCATTTTGCTAGACATCTATCCCTGGTTTTAGGAGTGTCATAGAAAATTTTGTATGAACACAGAAAACTATGCCATAGTGCCCTTCCAAATAAGCATAAACTTTTCATGATCGGTTGCTTCACATGTCAATTCTTTTAGATGAGCATATTGACTGAAGCACAGACTATCGGAAGTGAAGACATCACTGACATGTCCAGTATACCAATGGTGAGCCATACAGACTTACTGAAGTTCATATTATTGAGAGTTGGACCTTCCCACATGTCTAATGCAGATCTAATTTTCCCTTTACCACTTTGTGACAATGCACTGAAAATGAAGGAGCAAGATTCTGCATCCATTTCTTTTCCGGATTCAGCAACAACTTTGAGCGCCTATCAGGTAGTTTTATTTTGCTTTTCGATTGCCGAAATGTATTATGCATGGAATTTTAGATAATATGACAAAGTTTGAGCATCCTGTCATTTGTTTACATAATGTGTCACTTATGGGTGTTTATTTATATGTAACATTGTCTGCATACAATTGTCTCTGTTAAATTTCACTGTTTTCATCCATACTAAAACAAATAGTGTGTTACAAGTGACGCTGGTACTTCGACTACAATTACATCATCCTTTGGAGCTGATCCAGAGCATGAGGTATGCGTACTGACATTTCCCTTGAATGAAAGAAAGTGAATCCTACATCTGACATTATTAGACAGTGACATTATTATAAACGTGCATCTTTTCAAACTTTTACCATTTCAATTCTAATGTTACAATTTCTACCCTAACGCTGAATACAATTGCAAAATGCTAGCGTGCAACATTACAATCAGTAGGTTTTGCACAATGATCTCTGATCGAGTACACTAGCCATCAATCAGGTGAAATTAGAAATGTATATTTTGACTAAATGACATACACTGTTTACGAGGGTATGTATGTAAGCAATGTGTGCGAGGAAAGAATTTGATTCCAAATACGATTTACTTTTTTTTATTACTATTCTATTGAAAGGATGTATACAAGGTCGGGAATTAGAAGAGGAGGCACAAGGATCAGAGGTGGCGGACTAGCTTGCTGGTGCGGTTGTTACAGTGAAGAACACAGTTTCAAAGAAAAACAAGAAAACAAGGGTAACTTAGAAACAATTTTGTTTACAAAAAGTGGTTTGGGCTGGTGTTGTCTTCATGACATGCTTTTTTAAATCTAAAGTGCTATATAATGTATGTTGTATTTACATTGTACATGTTTTTAGTACACATCTCCTAGTGGCCCAGAAGAAAGTGAAGTATGAAGACACAGACAACAAAAGAAACCAAAGATGTTGCTTGCCAAACAGATTTCACCATGGAGCCACTATTATTTGAGGCGCTGCATAGTCCAGTCAGACTCGAGATGCTTATGCACAATGGCCAGAAAATGAATTGAATGTGACCAGCGAAGCAAGCAAAGTGTTTTTGCACCATTGCTACAATGTGAGAACTCGACAAGATGAAGAAGAAACTGAACGAAGGAAGATTCTTTTGAGTTACTCAGTGACCACTTCACACAATCTACATCTGCAAAAAAAGGGCCACCCAATAAACAATCGACATTGATGGTTTCTCCAATTTGTGTTCAAATAACACAAGCCTAAATAACAGACGCTGAAGCATCAATGCAATTGACAGAGGAACTAGTCAAAGATCTTGACTTCAGTGTGTCCTGTTCGGCTTATATGTCCACCACAGTTGAGTCACAAACCACATTCATGCAGGACGATAGTCTAATAAAGGAGCACAAATACATTGTATTCGGCAGCTGCCTGGTAGAGATTATACTGATGCTGAAATGTGTCCATCCAGTGAGGGGGAAGTATGCAGGCTGCCACTGGTGAATGTGACTCATGTATAACAAGGCAATAACCTGAAAATCCAAGCCATCTGTGGCCTTCTCCATGCTACATTTTCATGGTCCACTCAACCGATGCTGGGCAAAGTGCCAGCTGAAAATCTACTGTGTGCAGCAACTTTACTTTTCAGTGGTTTTACATTTAGTAATTTGTCCAGTTTCTGACAATTTGTGGGACTCCAGTCCCTTTCTAAAGCACAGTACTAAAAATATCAACAAGATTTTTTATTCCCTGCTATTAGTGAAGTTTGGAAAATTGAACAACTGTCAATTGAAAGGACATTCTCTGACAAACGGTTCAGGTTAGCTGGTGATGGACAGTGTGACAGCCCTGGATTTTCAGTAAAGTACTTCACATACCACTTTCAGGACATGGAAACTAAACAAATTGTGAGTTCGGTAGTCGTGCAGGTGTCCGAAGTTAATCCTCAGTGGCCATGGAGAAATATGGTTTTATAAAATCCCTGGAAGATTTCCAATCGAGGGGAATGCAAATAGACCAAATAGACACCGACAGACATGTTTCAATAGCCAAGGCAATGCAAGAGCAGTTTCCCAACATTCACCATCAATTTGATGTATGGCACGTTGCCAAATCAATCAATAAAAAAATCACAGCTGCTGGAAAAAAAAAGGCTCTGAAAATATTTTACAGTGGTCCCAGTATTTGAGCAACCATCTTTGGTGGAGCTCCAAAATTTGTGGTGGGTCTGTGGAAATTCTACTTGAAAAATGGCGCTCATTAATGCACCACTGTTCCAATGTTCACTCTTGGGCAGAAAACCTACATTTTCACCAATGTGCACATGGACCTTTATCAGAGGAGCATGAGCGCAAGAAGTGGTTGGTTCCATCTTCACCTCCACACAAAGCTCTTGAGAGGATTGTGTTTGATAAAACTCTATCAAGAGATCTGAAGTGACTCACAGAATTCTGTGACACTGGAGATTTGGAGGTGTTCCAAAATATGTGCATAAAGTACAGGCCCAAGAGATTGCATTTCGGCATAGACGGGATGCAATATAGGACATTACTAGTGGCCTTAGCGCATAACAAGAACATAGTGAGAGAACAATCGAGGACTGTGGGAAACTTTGGGATGCTTCCTTACACAATGGCCTTTATGAAAAGAAGCAAAAAATGGGTGGTCAAGCCAATATACCAGGAAATAGAATTCGATTTTGTTAAAGATCTCATTTTGACTGTGTTGGTCATACATGCTGATGGAATTGCTTATGATTTTTTTTCGAGGACACATATATTGCCACAAAACATTGCAAACGTGCCCTGTCCACTGAAAGCAGACCTCGTGGAACAGTTCACTTCCCAGTTCAAAAGATTAGCAGCTATTTATTTGTTCAACAATGTTTATATAAAGTGTCCAAATAAAGCGTCCAAATTGTCTTTTGAAATGTATCCTCTTTGTCAATTTTTTTTTGCAAGAAGTGCCTTTTGGAGGATGTCATACAGTGTAACGCTGTGCTTTCACACTTCCCGCTTTCGTCGAGCTCTTGTGGGTCCTTCACTGATCGGGGGAGGGTCAGATGAATATCAGCATGAAAGCAACACTGGGGTTCTGCAGTTGTGTTACTAAGCACATGTCCAGATAGCTGAATAAATATGCGTCCCACAAAGGAATGAGAGCTAGGCTACATAAGAAACTTGGCACGCAAAAACTACTGACTGTAAGCAAAACAGCGCATCAAAGGGGGTTGTTGGTGAGAAATAGGTGCATTCTGACCTATATTTTTATGGGGGCATGTGTTAGGAGTCGTTGTAATCGGAGTCCTTATCACTGGGGCTGATCTTTGATTTGCAGCCCTCTGTGTTTTACGATTTCAAAGGCAGTGGGGATAGTTGTCAGTGTTACCAAAATATATGACCACCCCTGATTAGGTATGTGGGAGGTGAAGTTGAGGTGGTGCGGGGGTCGGGTCTGAGGACCAGATACATTCAAAGGGAACAGGGATCATGGGTTCAGTGGACCATGGCCTGGCAGGAGGGTGTCGGAGATGGCATGAGTCAGTGAGCAGAGACGGATTGTGCACTAAGGTTGGAGCAGGGCTTGCTCTGACATTCTCGTACGAGCACAATTTGTCATGGCTAGAGACTCGCTACTTGCAAAAATGTTAATGCGATTTGCCGTGTGAACAGGAGATGGGCTGAGCTGACAGGTGGTGTGGGCTGGCTGTGAGAGTCGCTGGGAGAGTGAGAAGTTTACCAGAGGGACATTAAAAATAAGGCATTTGGAAGTAAACTATATGTAATTGTTTTCATTAAAAAAAGTAAATCACTGAAAATGTCCACGGCATTGGTGGATGGCAGCAAACAATTTGTTTGTTTTTCAAAAATATTTTAAATGCCTAAAGGGCTATTCGCTGCCATTGCACGTGAAGATTCACCACGTTTGAATTTTACTTGTGAGCTGTGCATACCCCCGCATCGTACACAGTATAAGGTTCAATTGTTTTTCGTCCTTGGAAGAAAGGGAGGATTCTGAATGGAATGAATGAAGGAAGGTGTGTAATACCATCAAATATGATAAGGTTCATCATTCCAAAACTGGACAAATGAACATGTAATTTCATTTTATGAAAATTCATTGATCTGAACGGAGACTCTGCGTTACGCAGAGAGAATGGAAATGCTGAATATCATGCAAGTTTTACTGTAGCCGATTTTATAGATGAACGAGTGAAGGTTTCATTCTCTGACCGTTATTACTGGCTTACATTGTAATGGGTTTTTGTTTGTGGCATATTGCAACGACACGCAAAAACTACCTGTGTGTACTTGTCTTTGGCCTGGGCCCATGGGCAGCGCAGCACCGAAATGCATGTAGTCCACATTTGGATTCCCCTAGCTACCACCAACGCCAAATTCTACACTAATATTTTGTTAAAATGCCATCTGTGTGTTCTTCGAATTCTTGCATCAGCTTCAGCATCCCATTGCGAGCTAACCATACTCCATAGCACTACCCTCTCAAGCAAATCGTAGACTGCTTTCCACAATGTTTTCTCTGTGTTTCCATTGTTTCATGTTTGTGTTCATCATTCATTTTCACACAGTGTAGAATTAATGGATAAATTGATCATTTAGAATGAAGGACGGCTACTCAGACACATTTCTGTTATGTATTCCACACACTACATCCTGCCTTTATGTGAATGTCATTGATTCCAGATACCAATTGATGACAGCTGCAGATACACTTAAATGGCTGCATTATAATGACACTGTTTTGGCACAATACGCCCTTTTGCGGTACCTGCGATAAGGAGCAACCTGACAATGTATATGGTGGTCTAGTGCCAAGCGGATGCCGAAGCCTTGCATTTCACAGTGCATCCAATGCGCTTCATATGCCCAAAAGGATAAACATTTGTGGTCCGAGAACAAAGAAAGAAATTACCAAGGTTGAATATGGCAATCGTTGGATGAAATAAAAGCACATTATAAATTGCAGATTATTGCGGTTTCCTCTAAAAATAAAGTTTTGTATTCCAAATAGGGGAGCGCTGTGTTGTGAGAGGATGTGTGTTGATATTCCGGGTTCTGCATCAACTGACGTCAACATGTAGGTGATGACTGGGCGCGTTTGGCTACACTGCCCAGTAATGTCATGGAGATAGGCAGAGACTATCGCTAGGAATGGTGATGTCAGCTTCAGGGGTGGGGGATATGATATAGTGCTGCCAGGAAAGTTCACCTTAGGGCGATGCAGCAACAGATAAGATAAGCACAAGATGACCACGCACTGCTGCCTGATTTCACATGTGTAAAAGTGAGGAAAACTACGGTAAGGTGCATAAGAAATGTTTGTACGATCGATCATCTTATGCTTAAAAACACATGCTCGAACGCTCTGGACAATAATATTTTTGAGCTCACTATTCCTTTAAGCTCTGCATGGCAGATGCCATCTTGACGAGGAGGTACATTGCCTCGGTGGACAACCGCTACCTTCTCGTGGCGAATCGCCTCCTTTGTTTGTGGGTCTGATGGCCCTTCCTTTCCTGGGCAGACCACCCTCCTACACAGAATGCGGACTGCCTTTCCTCTGTGACAGATCGCCTAGGTCGCACAGCGGTCTTCCAGTGGCCTTCGAGCTGCAAAGCACGGACCCCTATTTCTTCCTTGCAGAGGGCACGCACCCTCTGTGCGCAGCGGCGGATTGGCAATGCCGTGCTTCTCTGCGCAGGGAAACGTTTCCCTTCATCACCAGTTGTTATGCTTTGTGCGACAGCAAGCCCTCGGACCTGGTGGCCCTTTTCTCTCAGTGCACGGAATAACTGCAATAAGGGAGCCAGGTAAGCCATAACCTTCCTCCTTTATTCCCCGTTTTCAGATCTGCAATTTCCAGGGCTCTAGTAGTCCCTTCTCGTCATCCCTCCCCCCTCGTGTCCTCAGCACTTCCTCCCTTCCCTTAAGGTCGTTCCTTGAAAAGGTGGTCCCCTCTCATTTCTCTGCAACACCAGCCCGGGTGGGTTGGTCAGGAATGTACTGCATGTATACTCGCAACATAGAAATGTAAGTGGGGGTGGGGAAAAGGAGGTGAGGGGAGCAAACAGGTGAATGTGGCAGGGAGAAGGGCGGAAGATGGCAGGGAGTTGTATGTAGCTGAGGGTTTGCTCAGATTGCAGGCTTGGATCGTGAGGACGGCGCGCAATTTGGGCAGCCTGATTAGCTGCTCCACCCACTCGGGCGCTAACTATTGTTAAAAAGGCAGGAGCACAGGCATCACCATGCAACGCAAGAAACACAGGAGTAAATGAGCTACTCACGAATGCCTTGCCCTGTGAGCTCTGGGCATAATAGGAACTCGTGGGTACTTTACAGCAACCACAGAGCTCTTCAAGTGCTCAAAGTGTCCCAGTGCCATGCCAGTGTTTTATTGGAATTTTAGGATGTGTAGTCCTACAATTAAAATGGAAAATGCAAAACTACAAATGCCAGAATTCCAATAGGAAAACCGCGGGACTAGATGTCTTTCTCACGCATGGAACTGGGAAACTTGAGAGCTGTGCAGTCTTGTCAACACGCCTCAAGAGTTTAAATCAAGTCCATTTCAAACGAGGGGTCTCCAGCTGCAGACAATTACCACATCAGCGTAGACTAAACAGCGCACCTTCCACTTCATCACTGTTGATCTTTGAAGATACGGATCAGTGGCCATTGGGAGCGTGAATTCGTTTTCATTCCTTTGCAGCTCCCCAAAAAAACGAAGTCTTTCACGTGATTGGCTATGCGACGTGCTTCCTTGTTCCTGTAAACAAGGCACCCAGTGCTCTGATGAATGCAAGAGAAAACAAGCCAACAGAAAGCTGGCAGCAAAACTCAAACGTGGCCATGATTTCATTTTTGATGTCGAGACGCAAACCATCGTTTATGTGGAAATCTACGTTTCAGCCAAACCTATTCCGGGCACTTTGGTTTTCGGAGAAAAGGAAAGAGGTTTCTGGGCTCTTTGAAGCTTGTGAGTGTGGCAGAGACCGGAAACCAGTGCTCTTGTCACTCAACAGCACATGCAAAATGCATCAAGTCTATTACTTGACATGCAGGTTACCCTTTCATTTCAAAGCAACTAAGGCCTGCCAGAGGAGGCCTGTGTGCCAACGGGAATAAGTGCCCTAATTGATGGCCACGTTTTAGTGAAACATCCACGCACTGTTGCGTAAGAATCACGTCGTTTGTTTTCAGTCTTTCGCACTTCGGCTGTACATCCAACATAGCGCACTTCATCTCTCCCGTTAATGCAATCTTCTTATGAAAAACCTAGAAAAATATATTCCTATTGATTATAGATCAACCAAGCCTGCGTCCCAGGTTCTGCGCACACGTGTTTCTTTTCTGTCAGAGAGGGCATACTTTTCCCCCCTGAATATATTTAGGGGGGAGTAGGTCCACATACGTGTTTCCCACAGAAGTCATGTTGTCATGTTAACTATACCTTTTTCATTGAGTGCTATGTGGAAACTACAGAAAAAGAACCACCACACAACAGAATTGTTATTGATATTTTTAAAATATGTAATAGAGTGTAAACGTGGCTCGAGGGCAAACAGAGTGCTGTGTACAGCAGTACAAAAGGATGAACCGAATACATTCATAAACTGTACAAAAGTAACATATTCACACCAAATACAAATGTTTGCCTTATATTGTGAAACTCAAAGAAAGTTGTCCGGGAAAAGAAAATGTCAAACTAAAATGTAGTACATCCTGAATGAAAGCAACCTTTGACAGAAGGAAAAACCACCACCTAAAAAAGCATGCCTACTGCCCCACCTGGAGCAGTCCTTGTTCTAACAGCCAATTAACTTGGGAAATAAGAACGTTTTTAACACCTAGCGAAACGCAAGAAGGGAAGGTGGAAGCCGGAGACCAGCAGGCAATGATTCCATCGTTGAGGAATAGCCACAGAGAATGCTTGATTGGAACTTTCAACTGCAGGAATGTTATGGTGAAAAATTGTTTTACTCCACGTTGACTGGCTCTCACACGGTAACCAGAGTTTGTTAGACAGATAGGATGGATTCTGGAGAGCGATCACTCTATAGTCAAAGTAACTCGTTCTAAACCGGGTGCTAGTCACACACAGCAGCCAATGGGATTTGACAAGGATGAGCGAGGAATGGTTGCACCTTCCTTGCACCAACCAGAGGCTGTGGTGTGTCACCCTCCCAAATGTGTTGCCCCTTTAAGGGGATGTGTCCCCTCCCACGTGTATTGCCCTTTTAAGATGGAGCCATGACTGTGTCATGGCCCAAGCTAATAAAAGGAGTCCCTGCAGGCACGTGCACCAGAACGGCTCCAGACTCCCAAAGAGGAACGACTGAGTCCGTCTTTCATTCATGTAGGCCTGCAGGCCCACACCGTGTGAGCACCGGCCTGCAGGCCATGATCCTGTGGGACCCTCGTGCCACGACGGTGGTAGAGGTCCGCATGATCGTGGGCATGGTTTGCCCTGCCCCCACTCCAGATGGTGCTGATGCCCCATAGCATACTGGGGCCTGCTGGATGTCCATAACAGGCCCCAAACCCCAGAGGCACTGGGCCTCGATGGTGCTGATGCCCATAGCACCATGGGGATCTGCTGGCCCCCCACAGCCTTGGCGACAAGGAGACGAACCCCGGGGGGGCTCCCTGACCCTGCTGTTCCTGTGTTTTTTTCTTCCTCCTTCCTTTTTTTGGTGTTTAAGGGAAGGAGGGATGGAGCTGTCCTCTGCTGGGGTGAAAATGCAGCACAGTCATTGCCATGCCATGTGTGAGGAGGGGAGGAGAAGCATCCATCCCTGTCGGCATGGCAAAAAAACATCAGGGTGTACCCCCCCACCGCTGCCCTCCATGAGAAGGGTGCTTGAGCGGCCGGGTGGGTGTTTGCTCACAGCCCCCTGCGGCATCTGCCGAAAAGAGAGGGTGACCAATAGGTGCTCCGGTGGAGTGAAAGAAGTGGACCGCCTGCCCCCACCCCACATGAAGCAGCATTGGCTGCGTGGGTTGTCCGCACCCTGATGTGTAGCATCTGCCGCAAAAGGAGATGGGGGGAGTGCCCATCCCCTCCAGAGTGAAGAAGAGGCCTGGCAGCATTAGGGAGGCGGATGGGAGGGCCAATTGCCCTCCTGCAACAAAGGAATGTAGCGGTTGAAGCCGCAAGGAATAGTGGAGCGGTCGCAGCTGGAGTGGCCACAGCCGTGATAATAATGCAGAGGTGAGCGCCCACTGGCGCCCCGAACAGCGGTATGGTCCTGACGTCCGGAGCGTGTTGGGAAGGAGAGAGAGATGTCCTGGGCCGGGCGGTGTAATAAAGGACAGAGGCTGCCCGCCTCCAGCAATGATGCAGGCAGCACTCTGCTGTGCCGGCAGCCCCAGCTGCTACAAGACTGGGCTGCCAATGGTGAAACCCCCAACGCTCCGGGGTAGGAGCAGGAAAAGTGAGAATCCCTGGCCCCACTGTCGGTGAATAATGAAGGGCTCTACGTTGAAGTATGAAAAAAAAGAAAAGATGTGCATGACTCTGGCGATCCAGGGCCCATCAGTGGTGAGGTGGCTGGAATAGAAGCGCTAGGGGAAAGAGAGGGTTGCAGTGCAGTGGCCGAGTGAAAAAAGCCTGTTTGAGGAAGCAGCGGAGCCTGATTTTGATGCTGGTGCGGATAATAGGGCACCAGCAGGAGGCTCACTGGGCGACAGGAGAAAGCCAGGGGGGGCAGCTGGCCCCCTGCCCCTCTCCTTGCTTTGCCACTGATTTGAAGGGATGCACACACACAAATTCAGAGGGTCCACATAAAGGTGGCATTATCCCCAGCCCATATTGGCAATACAAAATCCCAAACAGCTGATCGAAATATGATTACTAGCAGTAAGGTTTTGCTCTTCCTGCGTCATGATTACTAAGTTGTGCAAGTAGGAACTAAATATCTTGATTGGTGCATGAATCCACCTCATTAAAAAGTCAGTTGAATTTATCGAAGCCAAGTTTTCAAAAGGGGTTTGAGAGGTCATATATGTGGCAACTTCTAATGACCCTCCCAGGCAAAGGCTATTGCAGCCCAAGGTGCAATGCCCTCACACACTCGTATTATATCTAACCAGCATAGTAAATAGTAAGGATCATGGTAGTTGTAGCCCAAAATAGCCTGAGGACCATTACAATCTTTATTCTGAAACCACAGCAGCAAAGAAAAAACGTTTGCAAACAAAAAGGTTGTAAAGAACAGAACTAAATATACTTCAATGTCAATGTAAGGGAGCTCCCCAATCCATCATGGAGGACAGGTCATGCCCTGCAGGAGACCAATGAGCAGGGACCCTTCCTTATATAAGTCCATTACTCTAAACCCAACTCTTTCTTTGCTGCTGACACCACAGCTAAGTCACTCCTAATTTCGTTGTGCCTTGCATGTTTGTCAGTAGTAGGCCTTGATAGTATATTGGCCTTAATTTATGTAAATATTTTATGTAAATGTATTACACATTCAGTATATTTGGATGCCTTTCATTTTGAAAGGGAAAAGGGTTTTGATTTGGTATCTTGTGTATGGCAGGCTTTGTGCGGCCGTTACTTATTTATTAATGAAGATGGATATTTTAGAAGACTCATTCATTTATATTTTCCTTATTTTACTTTGATTGTGGCACGCGCTGGTCTGTCAGAGGTTTCGGTTCAGACCCGGGGGATGCAAGAGATGTAATTATTGTCAACTGGGCATTGGCGCCCTCTAGGTCCCGACGCGCGCCGGTCTGTCAGAGGCTTCTGTTCAGACCTGGCACGCGAGAGCAGTAAAGCTTATTTTTTTCAGGTTCCCAACGTGCACGAGCGCTGTGTTTCCTTTCGTTTTTCTTTTTCTTTGTTATTTTTCCAGTATGGGTGTTGCGCCCTCTATGGCCCGTTGCGCGCCGGTCTGGTGGAAGCTTCTGCTTTAGACCCGGCGCGCGAAGGGCTCTATGATTCATAATGATGAAGCCTGTTTCTGTGGCACAGTCTTTAATTGTTCTGACCTGTACCTGAGAGGTTGGGTGTTCGAGCCAATCCTCCAGCTTCAAAATTATGGATTCTTGTAAAAAATCAATTTCAATTTAATTCCTATCATATTTATTTATATATTGTGTGTATGTATATGTATTCATATATAGTGGCTGTGTAGTTATGGTTAAGTTGCTGTTTCCATAGGAAGAGCACTTTTTGGGCGGCTTATAACTCCACTCCACGAATCCTCACCAAACTTTGCAAAAAAAGTATATGGGCCACTCTGAATTTTGGAGATGTTTGGTCCAGGGGGGTGGGGAAAAGTTATAAGGGGGGTCCCAAAATGTCTTTTTTTCCCACAGACTGAATGGGGGAAAACTTCTGCCATGTTTACTTCGTTTTCTGTTGAACGCGGACCTCGCCGCTAATATACCTAAACGAAGAAGACACCAATGCACTTGTTACACTTATGGAACACTGTTTCGAAGGGTGGGCGTTAATGAGACTTGGTAGTAGAAAGTGAAACATTGAAGTATTCTTGTTAGCACTCTCTTATGGTACAGTGAAACTTGCTACTCATTGTACGAAATGAACTTACTGCGTCTATTTTACAATACATTAACAACATTACTGCGGTCAGACTAGCGGGAACACACAGCATTTCCGCGCGTGTACAGGAGTAGCGGTTCTCATGAATAGCCGCTGATATGTTGTTGCAAAATGAGAATGTATTTGCATTCGCAGTGAAGGCCACATCATTTTCTGTTTGAAATACAAGCTCAGTACGGCCGCATATTTGTCGTCAGCCATAAGGGGCAGATGTTTTTTAACCTTGAGGTCCAGGGAAAAAGCAGAAAGAATGTAGGGAGTAACAGAAAAACATATCATTTGATAAGGTTATGCTTCAAAAACGTTTACACCAACCATTAAATATTAGTTACACTACTGTCTGCCTGCAGCTAACACAATGGAGCCGGCCCACATCATGTAAGTGTATTTTTCCCGCCTATGTACCCAATTGACATTACATTTTTACTTTGGGGGAAAAAAACATTTTTTCCTACTGCATTACAAGGTTTACGTGCCGTTGAATTTTTTTCCCCATTATGGACATTGCACATTGTCGCCGTTTGCAGGGTGCCAGTACATTTCCCCAAATTAAATTATTATTTAGGAGTAAAAGTATGTGTTACAACTTTGTTTTGTGTAGAGGTTGTGAATTGATATACATTTCATTTACGCTTTTCCCCTGAGATACTTCCTTTCCTATTGTTATTATCACGGATTACAGCTGCCGAGTGACGCCTTTTTTAACCATCAAATGCAACTGTTAATTACCGGTTCTCTGTGCGTCATATTGCACATTGTCGCCGTTTGTAGGGTGCCAGTACATTTTCCCAAATTAAATTATTCTTTACTAATAAAAGTATGTGTTACAACTTTGTCTTATGCAGATGTTGCGTATTGATATACATTTTATTTACGCTTTTCCCCTCAGATACTTCATTCCTTATTGTGATTGTTACGGATTACAGCTGCCAAGTGACGGCTTTTTTTAACCATCAAATGCAACTGTTCATTACTGGTTGTCTGTGCGTTATAATTGAGTGGGATGATCGTGTTGGACCTCTCTGTCCGTATGCTGCTGTCGCAATAAGAAGTAACATTCCATCCTTTCTGGTGGTGTCGATCACAGCGGTTGACGTCGTCTTGCACATCAATGTGGGAGGAAAACGACTATTGTGGCGGCAACGCTCACTTTCTGGGTGTGAAAGAAACCAACGTGCCCATTACCATTTTCATTGTGGACGAAAGGCAGAAACGTACTACTTGTATGGAAATGTGCGAGGGCAATCATTTTGCACAGTTTATTGTGAAACACAACTACTTTACTAATTTTGAAATGTCAGTGTGTTTTTTCACAAATGTACTCTCTGCTTTCACAATGTGGCATGCTACGTTGCATGTTGTAATGTGTTCTTTTGTAGGAGCTATATCACGGCACGTATGTCAATATGGACGCATTTTTTAAGATGCCAAGGAACGTTATGGAGAAAGGTACTGCATACCCCACTTGCTTTGGCTATGGGAGGGTCAGGCCCATATCATATGCTTTAGTGCCGTCAGGCCAATTTTTGTCACCGTCAGACCAATCTCTGTCACCCAGATGCCCTATTAACCAACATTAGTTCAGAATACTTATCTTCTTAAAAGCAGGAAAATGAGGTAAGGTGCACTGAAAGTGTTTGGTGCACAGACATTTTTGTAAAATAATGCATGGTTACACCCTCCCAATACACATATCTTCACACCTTTCGACCTGTGCCACTTACGAAATTATGCAACGGGATTGCACTTCCCATCACAGAGTTTGTATTAGATTTTATGTAAACATAAGTAGACTACTCCTTTACGTTTTGTAAGCACATTTTTACAGAAACAAATTACTACATTTACCAAACATGTAAGTAAAGGTCATTGCCAACACCCGAAAATGTTTATGTTGTGTATGTGATAGTGTTTTGATATTTAACAAGTGTACTCATGTACATAACAAATCAACGGTACAGCTTCCGTCTCTGAGGGGTAACCTCTATGTATGGTTAGTGGCCACAATGTTGGGGATGAGGCTACTGGCCATTACTGGAAGGGACAAAACATTGCATTGAGGTCGCCATGTCCACTTGGGACTGCCTTTCTGGTAAAGGTGTTGCTTATAACCATACATTTTTCAAGGAACACAAATGTGGTGCTGCCTTTACAGTCACACAGTTTCATTTTTGCATTCTGTAGCCTGCAATGGAAAGCGAAGAAGGGTTTCCATCCAACACCCATTTTCCCTTTCCATGGTGGCCATCTTGACAAAGGATTTGTTTTCTTCAGCCGGGAACGCCGTTGAAGACAAAAAATCCTCTTTCTTGGTAGCATGGGTTACTGCTGTAAAATCTCGATTGCTTATGGCATTCATCCCCCACTCTTTGGGGAGGAATGGGGGTTAGTGATCCAGATAAGTCGGTATGCACTTTTGCTTATATTGTGTTGCACGCTTGCCTTGTGGAGTTCTGTGCCGGAAATTTTCCATTTTCAAGTTCGTACAATAATATACAATGTACTTCTCCACTATCACCCAGTTACACATGTCATTGTGAAGTGTGTATGACTTTTCGAACACGCCCCCATGCTGTGCGCCAGCATATGATAATGTGGAATTCTTCGGAAGGTGGGCAGTTACTTCAAATGTTCCTTTACAGTAGTATGCTTATGTGTTACGATTAGAACCCTGATAAATATAGTACAACATTTTTGTTAACGTACTGTTATGATGTATTTACACTACTAAAAACCTATGGCATTCAGTTAAAAAAACTTTGTTAAAGGGACGTTATGGGTACGTTGCTCTCCCAAAAACCTGTAAAATTCGCACTTCACTAAAAAAAAATGTTCACCATCCCCATTATGGTTCAAATTAAAACCGAAAAACCCTTGAAATTCGCCAGTTATGGTAGACTGAGCCCCCATACTTGCCATCACCACTGTGCACTGCTGACAGTCACACCCAGAACATTAAAGATGTATCTGAAATGTAACTGATGACATCACTGACCACATTACATGTTGAGCCCCTTTGTTTTCATTCCCTGCTCTATATATATATGTACATTCAGTAAAAAACTTTGTTAAAGGGATGTAATACTTCACAGTGAAACCAAAAAACACTGCACATTCCCCCATTATGGTAAGCTCAGCAACCATAACTTGCAGCATCTACGTGTATTGCTAAGACTAACACCCAGGACATCAAAGATGACATCACAAATATCATTGATGACATCACATGTGAAAATAATGTTGAGGAAAAGTCCCTACCTACAAGGGGTTCTTTCTATTATGTTGGTAGCAAGATGTCAGGGGTGATTGTGCAACGTTAAATATGTAATTACTAGCTAACAATTCAAGACTTAATACACACTTGTGCTAGTACAAACAATACATATGAAGACCCAATGCATATAAATCAGAGGCATATACAGGGAAACACAAGTAAGGAAGAAAGAAACAGCATCATCAGAAATTTTATCTTCCTGTATACAAATTACTTGTGAGTTTGAGGCCTGCTATTGCCCCATGCATGTGCATCATGAGCTCAGACCAGACCCTACGGAAAGTACTTTACGAACACACGACAAGGTTACCGTTTTGATATACAGCACCTTTTCAATTTTTATATTGTGATTGTCAGTGAATAAAACCACCTGGTCTACATTTGTCAATGCACCAAAATAAGTGAAGCAGACATGTGATGTCATCAGTGATGTCATCAATGATATTTGTGATGTCATCTTTGATGTCCTGGGTGTTAGTGTTAGCAATGCACGTAGATGCTGCGAGTTATGGTTGCTGAGTTTACCATAATGGGGGAATGTGCAGTGTTTTTTGGTTTCACTGTGAAGTATTAAATCCCTTTAACAAAGTATTTTTACTGAATGTACATATATATATATGTAGAGCAGGGAACGAAAACAAAGGGCCTAAACATGTGATGTGGTCAGTGATGTCATCAGTTACATTTGAGATACATCTTTAAAGTTCTGGGTGTGACTGTTAGCAGTGCGCAGTGGTGATGGCAAGTATGGGGGGCTCAGTCTACCATAACTGGCGAATTTCAGGGGTTTTTTGGTTTTAATTTAAACCATAACGGGGAGGGCGAAAACATTTTTTTTTGTGAAGTGCACAGGTTTTTCGTAGGGCAACTTAACCATAACGTCCCCTCAACAAAGTTTTTTTTGTAGTGAATATATATGTTTGGACTGTAGCCCGACTCCATGGGTCTCGCTTGTTTTGAAGCATATTTAAAGCCTCTGCTGCAGCCAGAAGCGGAGTGGCTCAATGGTACAGCTGCATGTTTTCCATGCAAGAGGACCTGGGTTCACTTCCAGCCATGTCCACTGTGCACATAAGTGTATGTGTATATATATATATATATATATATATATATATATATTAAAGTGATACGTTTTATTTGGCTATTTTAATTGATATTTTAGGTTTATTTTTGGCAAGGACCCGCCTGTTCGCGAGTCTGTTGTGCTGCAAGTCTGCAGCTGTATGTTAAGCGCTGCTCATGACATGGGTGATTTGCCTTCACTATAGGTGTGCCTTAACCTGCTCGGTTTCAGGCTTTGCCTGGGTTCTACTGCGAGGTGCTCCCTCATGTACTGCTGGTTGGCACACCCTGCTAGGGTGAGCAGTTTGAGGTGCACTTGCTCAGTGTATTCCTCCCTTAGGTCGGCAGCTTTGTTTAGGTGCTGCATATGGCAGATGTCATTATTTTCCCTGTAAGCGTGCCATAACCTGCTCGATTTCAGGCTTTGCCTGGGTTCTACTGCGAGGTGCTCCATTGTGTACTGCTGGTTGCCACACCCTGCTAGGGTGAGCAGTTTGAGGTACACTTGCTCAGTGTATTCCTCGCTTAAGGTCGGCAACTTTGTTTGTGCGGCAGATGGCATTGGTGGTTACCTTCACGGTATGTGTGCCATAACCTGCTCGGTGGCAGGCTTTGTCTGTGTTCTTCTGCGAGGTGAACCCCTCGTGTACTGCTGGCCCCACACCCTGCTAGGGTGAGCAGTGGAGGTGCACTTGCTCAGTGTACTCTTTGTTAAACAATATATTTAAGGGTCATGGAGCACATTTACGTTTTCAGAATTGTCAGTAGCCCGGATAGCCAGTAAGCTTCAGCTTCTATGAGGGGCCGGGGTTCGGACCCCTGTGGGGGCCTAACCCCACTTCCTTGGGCATTTTATATTAATTTATATTATTTTATATTATCATTAAGTACTGTGTGTGGATATGGTTGTAAACAGACCCATGTGGGGGGGGGGTTGTACCTTCTTCTTTAGCAATCTCACAGGTGTTAACCTTCGGCTTTTAGTTAAATTCTATCACCCTTTACGTTAGTTAGTTTCTGGACAACTCAGTCCATTTCCTTAGGCATTTCCTTCCCCAATAACAATTGCTCCACTCAGTACCCATGTTGATTAAGTTGCAGAATTTTCTCTCGACATGAGGAGGAGAAAAATTGCACTTTTATGCCCCTATTGAGGGCTGCAGGGCTTGATTCTCTCTTTAGAGGGTGGCATGTTTCCCTTACTATTTGTCCCATTATGACATTCATTATACAATTTGGAAGGCAAATTGAGGAACAATGTTCTGATTTGGATTAAGTGTTTGGAAACACTTGCTGGTATCAGAGGGACGGGTTACCAAATATTATCTTTCTAGCGCCCGCCCCATGGTTTTTCCTCCCATGGCTTGGCCTGTTTTCCGCTAATCGTCTAGCGGTGTGTTATAATTTCTCCTCTGCTTGAGGAGTAAAAGCAGGGTTCTGTACCCTCAAGAGAGTTATTTAGTTTCTTTCATTTTATATTTTGAATACAGTGCAGCAAATAGAGTGCTTGCTTTCAGATCTGTGCAGAGCATTCTGATGCGGGTTCCTAATTTTTGAAAGGTCTAAATAAGTCTTTCATCCTGTTGAGATCGATAAGTGAACACCTCAAACCACACCGTTGGTAGTAATGATGAGCAACACTCGTATACCTCAGGGTTCATAGCGCTATGTAAGTGCTATTTTTGCTATGGGCAATGTGCTTAATTTTTTCCTTCCCCTGATCCCCAGAGAGGCCAGTCAGCATTACATGCATACAGAGGCTCAGGCCTCAGTGTTTGATGGGACAGTGGTCCCAGTATTCTTTCACAACTTTTCATTTTCAGGGCATGATAATTATCCCAAAGTCCTTTCCCCCCTCATTCCCCTTCCCGCCATCCTTGGTGGAGATTGCGTCATAATATTACACCTCTTGGAGGAACACCTGATGGTTTACGTTTTCCTTTTACAGGAGTTCTGGCTCATGACCAGTGCAGACTCGCACTGAGCATTGCCCTCCCGTCAGTTTACTTTCCTTTGCGCCAATTTCCTGATATTTCTCTAAGTTAAGCGGAGCCCCCCTTCCACGGTCAGGGGGTTGGTTAGAAGTGCAAGAGTGTATTTATTTTAAGGGTGTAAAGCAGGGCTTTAGTGTGGTCCTCAGGGTAGCCTTCTTCTGGGTTGCAAGGTTTTTCCTTAGATAAGTGGGGGAGGTTTCTCCTCCTTTGGGAAGGCACAATATCCCTTGGTGGGATAGAGGGGTCTGGGAGTGCTACTCATCTTACATCCAAGTTATTACGGCCCTCTATCACAAGGCATTCCAACGTCTCTACATTAACTATCTCAGAAGGTGTCTGTCAGTGCGATTTCCAGAGGGCTGGGATATATTTAGTTAATGACTTGGTTCTCCTAGTCACCTGCATGGAGGTAGACCTTTTGGTTTTTCACAGGAGATTGTTTTGCAATAAGGTGCCAGCACAGGGTGCTGGGGGCTTCAAAGTTCTTCAGATTGGCTAAGATAGAGGTGAGTCCTCTTCTGTTGAGCAACTTCATTTTAACAGTTTAGTGATCAGTTCTTTGCAGTTTAGAGTCTTTGCTAAGACTATGGAATTTAGTGGTCCTCCTTCGGTTAGTTTATGATCCTCTAGGGGATTTAGCAACCATGGAGGAGGGATTAAGGTCCAAGCACCTGGCACATCTACAAAGGGGTTCAGATATCACTATAATGGTAGCGATTGGATGTAAGATACATTTGTTCTCCTTGCCAAGTTCGGGCTCTTAAGGGTCAGGTTTTTTGTAAATATCTTCCTTTTGTAATGGTAGCAGAGTCCTTCTTCAAGAACTCGGGAGATCTGTTGCTATCCGTCTTGGCGGTTTGGCAGGTTTAACTTTTCAGGTGGGGCCCCTCTCTTCCATTCTGCTTCTGCCTCCAGAAGAC
Organism: Ambystoma mexicanum; assembly: GCF_040938575.1. Lineage (NCBI taxonomy): Eukaryota > Metazoa > Chordata > Amphibia > Caudata > Ambystomatidae > Ambystoma > Ambystoma mexicanum. The sequence continues at coordinate 135,746,558 of NC_090928.1, forward strand.
ATACCTTTCTTAGTATACACATATGTCTGGGGACAATTGTGCATTAAGTCTATTGCTTTTCAGCTCCGCTCAGGATAGGTCGTCCTATTACAGATTAATAAAATGACCTTTTACTCACATTTTACCATTTATGAAGATTTGTCTTTCCCACTTGGTCCCCCACTGTAGTTATGTGACATGTCCTGTTTCTAATATGATATCTTCCTTTAATGCATGGAATGGAACCTACAAAGCTTTCACCCCCTAAGGGGTATTTTTCTTTATCTCCAGGAGAGCTAAGTGTTTATTTTCTTTTGTTTGCTATCTAGGTTCCCAAAGATGGTATGAATTTAAGTGTTTTAAATGTTTGATTGGACAACAGAGGAGTTTATTACTCCGATGTTTTTTTTCCTAACCTATTATTATAGGAAAACTTTGTTCAGTGTTCCCCCCCCCCTCTTTTTAACCAGTTGGTTTTGGTGGCCTGTATGGAACTCTGGAATTGACACATCTTCCAGTTGTTTTTCTTGCAGTGGATTTGGCTATGCCTTATAAGACAGTTATTCGGGAAGCCTAGCCTTGGACAATACTCTTGCGGTCAGCAGATTGATCAAATGAAAACATTTAAAACATGTTCTTCTCCTATTATTTTTATTATATTGTCACTATTGTATTGATCATGTTGTACTAATGGGATGCAAGGGCTTCAAACTTGCATAATATGAGCCTCCTGTCTTGTCATAGAATGGCTAATCCCCCTCACTAATGTGAGATGGGGGTTTAGATTCTATTAAAGACAAGGAGGCGAGTATTATCCCACCCACCCTTGATATGATATGATATGGCAGTTATGACACGCATATACACAGGTGTTTCAAGAGAGAACATTCTTTGGTTTGTTGTTCTTCCCATCCACCCACCCTTCTTGCTTGTTGTTCTTACAGCTACGAGTTGAGGTTCTAATCAGGAGTGTGGCTCACAGTTACAAGATGTGGAGTGCGCGGTACGAGAGCTTCGTGTCATGATCTCTGCTTCCAAAAGGTCAGGGTTTTCCCAACTCCCTTGGAAGCAGATCCATAACCCAGGTTCCGAGTGCCAACCAGTCCCAATTGGGACCTTTTGGACCCAGTCCTGGCGCCAGTGGCACCAGGCTCATAAATATGCCCAGTCCCAGCGCTGGAAGCGCCGGGCTCATAATGCTTGGGTGGATTTACCTGCAGCAGACCATGCTGCTTACTTGCCTGCCAGTTGAGCCTCTGATCCTCTTCTGTTTGGAACTACTTTTCCTGTTGGGTGGGGCAGGAGCCACTCCCTAGGTTCAGAACACTGGAACTCTTCTGGAAAGCAGGAACTCTTTTCTTACCTAGGCGTGGCTGTGGAAGGAGAGACCTAAGCACTACAGGAGGCTATTTAAACCACACCCGATGGATGAATCTTGCTTTGCGTTATTCTGCATCCTCTGCAGCAGAACGCTCATCGTGTCTTCTGCATCTGATCCTGGGCCTAAGGAAAAAGGCTTACCATCCTGAATCCAGTCTTCAGCAACACCTATAAAGACAAGAAAGAACAGGTTAGCATTACGGTCTTCAGTGACAGCGCTTCACTTACCTGGTCCATCGGCTGTCACCAAGGCCTCGCGCTGCATTCCGGCATCTGAAAGACAAAGGCTTACCTACTCTTTGTGCGCTCCGGAGGTCTTCGCACTGCATTCCGGCATCTGAAAGACAAAAGCTTACCAACTCTTCGCACGCTCCGGAGGCCTTCGGCGCTGCATCCCGCATCTGAAAGACAAAACAAGGTGCGTTTAAAGACATTGGGGAACTTTAATACTCACGTGCCATTACTCCTTTCCACATCTAACCCAGTGGGTATTCCGGCACCCTGCAGCCGCTCCGAACTTGTACCTGCAAAATTAAAAAACAGTTAGAGCGCATCGTGAAGCAGGCAACAAGCGCTTACTTACGTGCTTCCAGGCGCTTCTATTCATCACACGGGCTCCATCTTCAACTCACTTCAGCCCGTCATCCGCCATCGCCGGAACCCTGCAAAACAAGAGACATCATTACTAAAGACTTTTAAAGACATTAGAATTACTCGAAACTTACCGTTCGTGCAGTAAACGACGGACAGCAGTCCTCTGAAGTCAAGAGGCCTGCTCCCCTTATCCAGTGAAGAAACTGGTTACAGCACCCTGCCCCGAGGCAGATGGAGAGCACAGCGTTCACTTACCTAAGGTGAGAGCGTTAACCTTTGGGGTTCTACAGGAGAAGAGAAAGGGAAGAAGAGAGAGACATTCAATAACCCAGTTCATTAATCCCATATTTTCTATCTGCAGACATCTTACCCTTCGAGTCAGACATACAGTGCACAGAGGTCCAGCCCAAAGAGCCAGCCGTGTGTTACACATAACCTTTGAAGATACGGTATACGCCCAGTCAAGACCGGCGCCTCTACGGGAATCAGGTGAGCGTTACAGAACGCAAAGCCTACCGCAAAACTCCCGTCCAGGCGCTATGGAAACCTCGGATACCGACCAGCTAGCCCAGTTACTTGGGGAACTAAGGGCAGAAGTGCATGCAGCCCGTCAGGAAACGAACGCTCTAAGAAGGGAACTGATTATTTCCAAGGAGCGAACAGATGATCTCGCTAGACAATTGCTACAGTCACAAGCCGGACAGACCCCGTTACCCGCATCTGGGGGAAATCTTCCTTCTACATCCTCTATGAATCCAGTGCAGATCAACCTACCTGGGAATGTACCTCTGGCTCCGCCCGAACGATTTTCTGGTGACCCAAAGAGGTTTGCAGTATTTATCAATCAGTGTCGGTTGCATTTCTTATGCCGGCCAGCAGCCTTTCCAACTGATCAAGGTAAAGTAGCTTTCGTGCTTTCGTACCTTAGTGGCAATGCGGCAGACTGGTCGATCCCTCTAGTAAATCAAGATGATCCGGTCCTCCATGATTTTCAAGCTTTTCAGCTCAGTATGGAAAAACTGTTCGCAAGACATTCACAGGGGCAGGCCTTGGACAATGAGCTTCTTTCGTTGCGACAAGGTAATCAAGACCTTTTGGCTTATATTGCGTCTTTCAACAGACTGATAGTGGAAACTCAATGGCCTGAGGACAAAAGGATTACGCTGTTTTATAGAGGTCTACGTGGAGAGCTCAAAGATGTGTTAGCCCAAGTAGTGAATCCCCCACAAGATTGTTCGGACTATATAGACTTAGTCGTTCAAATAGATCACAGACTGCAGAACAGGAAGGCCGATCGTTCCAAGTTTGATGCTCGAGTATTTTCCAAACCGCCGACTCCTTCCAAAGGAGTAGACTCCGGGGAACCCATGCAAATAGGGGGCCTGAAAGGTCCTCTAACACAAAAGGAGCGGGAAAGGAGAAAACAGTTGCAATTATGCCTCTATTGCGGAAACTCAGGGCACTTTCTTCGAGACTGTCCGGTGAAACCTGCCAAAAAGGCAGTAGGAGCTGCAGTTACCAAAGTTACAAACTCTGAGCAGGGAAACGACCTCGCCCGACAAGAATAGAGGTCCTCTTGCCGAGCGTGAAAACCAGTTCCGTGACCTCGCATTTCGTGATACCTATGGTCCTCATTAGCCCTGATAATCCGGATCGATTACATGCAATTGAAGCTTACGTCGACAGCGGTGCCATCGGCAATTATGTGGATCATGAAATGGTTTTGAGGATGAATCTAACTCTTTGTCCCAAGGCTGTAAAGGACGTCATTACTACGGTGGATGGAACGGAGATAGCCTGCGGACCAGTAACGCATACCACTCAAGAAGTGACGCTAGTAAGTCAAGATGGACACCATGAGAAGATCGTGTTTGATGTGATCAAGGCTCCTCAGTTTCAGATTATTCTAGGAATACCTTGGTTAGAGAAACACAATCCTCTGATCGATTGGCGAGCAAGAACGGTCCAGTTTCCAGAATGTGTCTCTACTTGTCACCCTCCACCTGGTGTTGCACTGGCAGCAATTTCTTCAGAGACTCCCCAGTTACCTCCCGAATACCTAGAATACCAAGATGTTTTCCGGAAGGATCAGGCTAACTCTCTACCTCCTCATAGGTCTTATGACTGCCAGATAGACCTGATACCTGGATCTACTCCTCCTTGTAGTAGAATGTATGCCCTCACTGAGCCTGAGAACCTTCACCTTCGACAATACCTGGATCAATACCTGGCAAATGGGTTTATTCGTCCTTCCAAGTCCCCTGCTTCTTCAGCTTTGTTCTTCGTTCCAAAAAAGGAAGGAGACCTTAGAACTTGTATAGATTATCGCTCCCTGAACCAGATCACCGTCAAGAATAGATATCCGTTACCTTTGATCCCTGAACTCCTGGACCAAGTCAGAAAAGCATGCATATATACAAAGCTGGATCTTAGAGGAGCCTACCACTTGGTACGAGTAAAAGAGGGCGATGAATGGAAGACGGCCTTCCGCACCAAATATGGGCTATTTGAATATCAGGTCATGCCCTTCGGACTTTGCAATGCCCCGGCCGCCTTTCAATATTTTATGAACGATGTCCTCAGAGAGCTCATAGATGTGTGTGTTGTTGTTTACATTGACGACATCCTCGTTTATTCTTCATCGGAATCTGAACATCAGAAACACGTGAAAATGGTCCTCGAAAGATTGCGTCAACACAAACTTTTCGCTAAGTTGGAAAAATGTGTTTTCAACGTGACTGAAGTTGAATTCTTGGGATTCATATTATCACCTAGCGGAGTGCGTATGGATTCAAAGAAGGTCGATGCAGTTCTCAAATGGCCATCACCATCCTCCGTAAAAGGTGTGCAAAGCATGTTAGGCTTCGCTAACTTTTACCGCAGGTTTATCCCCGAATTTTCTCGAATAGTCCAGCCCATCACTGCCTTGTTAAAGAAAAACAAACGTTTTGAATGGTCTACCGAGGCGGAAAAAGCTTTCCAGGATTTGAAGACTAAATTCATCTCTGCACCAATCTTAAAACACCCTCGCCCCGAACTCCCCTACATCGTGGAAACTGATGCTTCAAGCCTTGCCATGGGGGCAGTTCTATCACAAAAGGACCCGGTAACCAATCAGTTGCATCCCGTGGCATTTTGGTCCCGCAAATTCTCGCCTCCTGAAATCAATTACACGATTACTGACAAGGAACTTCTGGCTATCAAGTCTGCCTTTAAGGCTTGGCGGCATTATCTGCTGGGGGCCCGACACACCGTTACTGTGATTACGGATCACCGAAACCTGCAATATTTGAAAACCGCAAAAGCCCAATCCTCTAGACAACTCCGTTGGGCATTATTCTTTGCCGAGTTTGACTTCATAATTACCTATCGACCTGGTACAAAAAACGGTAAAGCTGATGCCCTTTCTCGGATGGGAGTGGAAGAACACTTGATCAACCCTAAACCTGTACCAATCATTCCCGAACAAAGAATTCTGGGTGTAATCGCCACACAATCCATAGAGGAAGTTAAGGATAAAGCCAGGCAACTTGTAACTCCAGCAGACATACAGAATTGGCATCTGCAGGGAAAGGACTTTGCAGTAAAGGACAACTTATTGTATTTCCAAGAACGATTATACCTGCCCAGCACAGATTTACAGAAAAAAGTAATCTCTTGTTATCACGATTCTTTAATGGAAGGACATCCCGGTATGGCCAAGACCTCAGAAAAGATCAAGCGCTACTTCTGGTGGCCGTCTTGGAAAAAAGATATCAGCGACTTTATAATGTCCTGTGGAGTATGCGCCCAAAACAAGAGTCAAAAGGAAAGACCAGCAGGCCTCTTACGCCCTATTGACATCCCACCTCGCCCTTGGCATACGCTTTCTATGGACTTCATCACCGATCTACCTCCATGCTCCGGATACAATACGATTCTAGTAATCGTGGACTTATTCTCCAAGATGGCGCATTTCATTCCGCTCAAAGGCTTGCCAACAGCAGCAACTCTGGCCCGAGAATTTCTCGAAAACATCGTCCGACTGCACGGTTTTCCTTCGGTTCTAATTTCGGATCGAGGTAGTCAATTTATTTCTCATTTTTGGCGAAGTTGCTGTCGGTCGGCTCAAATTGATGTGAGACTATCGACCAGTCACCACCCTCAGACCGACGGACAAACCGAGAGGACCAATTAAACTCTGGAACAGTATTTACGCTGCATGCTGTAACAAACTGAAAAAACTTGGAAAGACATCCTTTGGATAGCCGAATATGCCTACAATAACTCTGTCCATTCGGGAACTGGGAAAACCCTGTTTTTTCTTTTATACGGCAGTCACCCTCGAACCTCGGAGTTGGATCCCCTCCAAGATCTTGAAACACCAGCAGTAGACTACCTGCATTCTACAATCACCCAAGCCTTTAAGGAAGCTGTTTCTCACCTTCAAAGGGCTAAAGAACAATACAAGAAAGGAGCAGATCAACATCGGAAGGAAGCCCCTCAATATCAAGTAGGGGATCAAGTCTGGTTATCCACCAAATATCTACCTCTAAAAGGGCCACGCACATTCAACCCAAGATACCTTGGTCCCTATTCCATCACTACCATAGTAAACCCAGTAGCGGTCAAGTTGGACTTGCCCCCGCACATGAAGATACATCCGGTCTTCCACGTCTCTCTATTAAAACCCGTGCAACCTCAAACCCGACTAACTAAATCTCCAAAACCCATCCTAGTTGATGGAGAACTCGAGTTTGAAGTCAAAAGCATTCTGGACTCCAAGATCTCCAAATCTAAACTATTTTACCTAATTGACTGGAAAGGCTACGGCCCCCAAGAGAGATCCTGGGAACCTGCTGAATATGTCCACGCTCCTCGCGTAATCAAAAGATTTCACCGAACATTTCCTGACAAGCCAAAACCCCCGGAGAAGCCCGGTTTGGGAGGGGCCTTGAGGGGGGGTACTGTCATGATCTCTGCTTCCAAAAGGTCAGGGTTTTCCCAACTCCCTTGGAAGCAGATCCATAACCCAGGTTCAGAGTGCCAACCAGTCCCAATTGGGACCTTTTGGACCCAGTCCTGGCGCCAGTGGCACCAGGCTCATAAATATGCCCAGTCCCAGCGCTGGAAGCGCCGGGCTCATAATGCTTGGGTGGACTTACCTGCAGCAGACCATGCTGCTTACTTGCCTGCCAGTTGAGCCTCTGATCCTCTTCTGTTTGGAACTACTTTTCCTGTTGGGTGGGGCAGGAGCCACTCCCTAGGTTCAGAACACTGGAACTCTTCTGGAAAGCAGGAGCTCTTTTCTTACCTAGGCGTGGCTGTGGAAGGAGACACCTAAGCACTACAGGAGGCTATTTAAACCACACCCGATGGATGAATCTTGCTTTGCGTTATTCTGCATCCTCTGCAGCAGAACGCTCATCGTGTCTTCTGCATCTGATCCTGGGCCTAAGGAAAAAGGCTTACCATCCTGAATCCAGTCTTCAGCAACACCTATAAAGACAAGAAAGAACAGGTTAGCATTACGGTCTTCAGTGACAGCGCTTCACTTACCTGGTCCATCGGCTGTCACCAACGCCTCGCGCTGCATTCCGGCATCTGAAAGACAAAGGCTTACCTACTCTTCGTGCGCTCCGGAGGTCTTCGCACTGCATTCCGGCATCTGAAAGACAAAAGCTTACCAACTCTTCGCACGCTCCGGAGGCCTTCGGCGCTGCATCCCGCATCTGAAAGACAAAACAAGGTGCGTTTAAAGACATTGGGGAACTTTAATACTCACGTGCCATTACTCCTTTCCACATCCAACCCAGTGGGTATTCCGGCACCCTGCAGCCGCTCCGAACTTGTACCTGCAAAATAAAAAGACAGTTAGAGCGCATCGTGAAGCAGGCAACAAGCGCTTACTTACGTGCTTCCAGGCGCTTCTATTCATCACACGGGCTCCATCTTCAACTCACTTCAGCCCGTCATCCGCCATCGCCGGAACCCTGCAAAACAAGAGACATCATTACTAAAGACTTTTAAAGACATTAGAATTACTCGAAACTTACCGTCCATGCAGTAAACGACGGACAGCAGTCCTCTGAAGTCAAGAGGCCTGCTCCCCTTATCCAGTGAAGAAACTGGTTACAGCACCCTGCCCCGAGGCAGATGGAGAGCACGGCGTTCACTTACCTAAGGTGAGAGCGTTAACCTTTGGGGTTCTACAGGAGAAGAGAAAGGGAAGAAGAGAGAGACATTCAATAACCCAGTTCATTAATCCCATATTTTCTATCTGCAGACATCTTACCCTTCGAGTCAGACATACAGTGCACAGAGGTCCAGCCCAAAGAGCCAGCCGTGTGTTACACATCACCTTTGAAGATACGGTATACGCCCAGTCAAGACCGGCGCCTCTACGGGAATTTAATCCTCGTGGCCACCGGGAGCCAATGGAGAGATTTTAGGGATGGAAAGATACAGTCCCTGGGCTTGAGGCCAAGGATAAGTCATGCAGTCCTATTCTAGTGGAAGGGGGCGAATGGAGGAAGAGGCTGTTACAGTAGTCCACCCTGGAGAGGACCAGAGCTCTAGAGACATTGAGTATCTGGGGTAAGGTGAGGAAGGGGAGAATACCTCTAAGGAGGTGAAGCTGTAAGTGGACCTTCTTGGTGAGGTCCATGATGTGTGGAGAGAATGAGAGAGAGTAGTCAAAGATGACACTAAGGTTTTTGGCCTCCAAAGATAGTGAGAGGAAAGGGCCCAAGGAGGGCGGCCAGAGAGGGAGGGGGGCGCAGGGGTCCCAATGAGAAGGATCTCAGTCTTACTGGCATTAAGACAGAGATTGTTAGCAGTGCACCATGCCTGAATAGCAGTAAGACAGTCGGGAATGAGAGATGGAGAAGCAGAGGTAGTGGAGGGAAGCTTAAATTAGAGCTGGGTGTCATCGGCATAACATTGGATATGAGGAGAGAAGGAGGAGAGCAAGTGGGCAAGAGGGGCAAGGTAGATGTTGGAGAGCTACGGCAATAGGATAGAGCCCTCAGGAACACCAAGGGTAGAGAGTGCGATGGAGGAGAGGAAAGGGCTCAGTTGCACCTGGCAAGGGCGGTTAGATAGGAAAGAGGTCAGGCTGTCCAGTGCCCGGTCCATGATGCCAAGGGTATCACTGAGCCATTTTATGAGGATGGAGTGATTGACTGTGTCAAAGGCAGAGGAAAGATCAAGGAGAATGAGATCAGCAGGAGAGTTGGAATCAAGGTTAGAGAGCAAATCTTCACAGGTGTTCAAGAGAACAGTTTCAGTGCCTCTGGATGCTCTGAAGCCACATTGGTGGTCATGGAGACAACCAACAAGTTTGGTGTGGTGAATCAGTTGGGAGATGACCAATTTCTCCAGGAGTTTGCCCAGGAAGGGGTTGCAGAGATAGTGCTATAGTTGTAAGGGCATGCCTTTTTTAGGAGAGGGTGCTCAAAGGGAGTGCTTGAGGAGTAGAGGAAAGGAGCCATTAGCAAATGAGTGGTTACAGAAATAAGCTAAGGAAAGAGAGAGAGAGAGGATATGTTGTCCTTAATAGTTCAGGAGGAGCATGTAGAACCTGTTTGGAGGAGACTTTCATAGAGCGGACAATTTAGAGACCTCATCCGGTGCTATGGCAGAGAAGGAGGAGAATGTGTTGGAGGGAGAGAGGGGGGCCAAGGGAGACCTGGGAGCAGGTAGGGGACTAGGGGGGTAGAGGAGAGTGCAACAGGATGTCCAATGTTATAGTTGTGAAATGGGAAGCCAATGCAATACAGAGGGCCTGGGATGATGCAGGCTTGGATGTGGGCCCTCTTCTCCGAGTGGATGGAGAAACAGTATTGCCTTTGGAGCAGGCAGCAGGCCAGTTTGTCTGTGGATACGCCCGAAGTCTGCCACTTCCGTTCAGCAGCTTTGCACTTTCGTTTCAGTGAGGCCAGGTCGGAGTAATTCCACCTGTTCCACTTGGAGGTAGGCTTCATGCAGATCCTCATGACTGGGGCAAGGGTGTCAAGAGTGTTTGAGATGGAGAGGTGAATGTTAGCGAGGGTTATGTCAGTGGGAGAATCAATAGCAGGAGTAGGAGGGGGATGAAAGTGGCGGCGGAAGCAGCGACTGACACTCGCTTCATCCGTCAAATGACGGCGAAGGAGACTGGCAGTGCAGACAGCGGCTCAGCCACGGAGCTCGGGAGCTCAAGGTGAGAGGAGAGGAGAGGATGATCAGACCAGGAGAGAGGAGTAGTTAGCGGGTTGGAGATAGGGATGTCTGCTGAAATGAGCGCATCCAAGGTGTGTCTGGCAGAGTGGGTCGGACCAAGACATTCACAGGGGCAAGCCTTGGACAATGAGCTTCTTTCGTTGCGACAAGGTAATCAAGACCTTTTGGCTTATATTGCGTCTTTCAACAGACTGATAGTGGAAACTCAATGGCCTGAGGACAAAAGGATTACGCTGTTTTATAGAGGTCTACGTGGAGAGCTCAAAGATGTGTTAGCCCAAGTAGTGAATCCCCCACAAGATTGTTCGGACTATATAGACTTAGTCGTTCAAATAGATCACAGACTGCAGAACAGGAAGGCCGATCGTTCCAAGTTTGATGCTCGAGTATTTTCCAAACCGCCGACTCCTTCCAAAGGAGTAGACTCCGGGGAACCCATGCAAATAGGGGGCCTGAAAGGTCCTCTAACACAAAAGGAGCGGGAAAGGAGAAAACAGTTGCAATTATGCCTCTATTGCGGAAACTCAGGGCACTTTCTTCGAGACTGTCCGGTGAAACCTGCCAAAAAGGCAGTAGGAGCTGCAGTTACCAAAGTTACAAACTCTGAGCAGGGAAACGACCTCGCCCGACAAGAATAGAGGTCCTCTTGCCGAGCGTGAAAACCAGTTCCGTGACCTCGCATTTCGTGATACCTATGGTCCTCATTAGCCCTGATAATCCGGATCGATTACATGCAATTGAAGCTTACGTCGACAGCGGTGCCATCGGCAATTATGTGGATCATGAAATGGTTTTGAGGATGAATCTAACTCTTTGTCCCAAGGCTGTAAAGGACGTCATTACTACGGTGGATGGAACGGAGATAGCCTGCGGACCAGTAACGCATACCACTCAAGAAGTGACGCTAGTAAGTCAAGATGGACACCATGAGAAGATCGTGTTTGATGTGATCAAGGCTCCTCAGTTTCAGATTATTCTAGGAATACCTTGGTTAGAGAAACACAATCCTCTGATCGATTGGCGAGCAAGAACGGTCCAGTTTCCAGAATGTGTCTCTACTTGTCACCCTCCACCTGGTGTTGCACTGGCAGCAATTTCTTCAGAGACTCCCCAGTTACCTCCCGAATACCTAGACTACCAAGATGTTTTCCGGAAGGATCAGGCTAACTCTCTACCTCCTCATAGGTCTTATGACTGCCAGATAGACCTGATACCTGGATCTACTCCTCCTTGTAGTAGAATTTATGCCCTCACTGAGCCTGAGAACCTTCACCTTCGACAATACCTGGATCAATACCTGGCAAATGGGTTTATTCGTCCTTCCAAGTCCCCTGCTTCTTCAGCTTTGTTCTTCGTTCCAAAAAAGGAAGGAGACCTTAGAACTTGTATAGATTATCGCTCCCTGAACCAGATCACCGTCAAGAATAGATATCCGTTACCTTTGATCCCTGAACTCCTGGACCAAGTCAGAAAAGCATGCATATATACAAAGCTGGATCTTAGAGGAGCCTACCACTTGGTACGAGTAAAAGAGGGCGATGAATGGAAGACGGCCTTCCGCACCAAATATGGGCTATTTGAATATCAGGTCATGCCCTTCGGACTTTGCAATGCCCCGGCCGCCTTTCAATATTTTATGAACGATGTCCTCAGAGAGCTCATAGATGTGTGTGTTGTTGTTTACATTGACGACATCCTCGTTTATTCTTCATCGGAATCTGAACATCAGAAACACGTGAAAATGGTCCTCGAAAGATTGCGTCAACACAAACTTTTCGCTAAGTTGGAAAAATGTGTTTTCAACGTGACTGAAGTTGAATTCTTGGGATTCATATTATCACCTAGCGGAGTGCGTATGGATTCAAAGAAGGTCGATGCAGTTCTCAAATGGCCATCACCATCCTCCGTAAAAGGTGTGCAAAGCATGTTAGGCTTCGCTAACTTTTACCGCAGGTTTATCCCCGAATTTTCTCGAATAGTCCAGCCCATCACTGCCTTGTTAAAGAAAAACAAACGTTTTGAATGGTCTACCGAGGCGGAACAAGCTTTCCAGGATTTGAAGACTAAATTCATCTCTGCACCAATCTTAAAACACCCTCGCCCCGAACTCCCCTACATCGTGGAAACTGATGCTTCAAGCCTTGCCATGGGGGCAGTTCTATCACAAAAGGACCCGGTAACCAATCAGTTGCATCCCGTGGCATTTTGGTCCCGCAAATTCTCGCCTCCTGAAATCAATTACACGATTACTGACAAGGAACTTCTGGCTATCAAGTCTGCCTTTAAGGCTTGGCGGCATTATCTGCTGGGGGCCCGACACACCGTTACTGTGATTACGGATCACCGAAACCTGCAATATTTGAAAACCGCAAAAGCCCAATCCTCTAGACAACTCCGTTGGGCATTATTCTTTGCCGAGTTTGACTTCATAATTACCTATCGACCTGGTACAAAAAACGGTAAAGCTGATGCCCTTTCTCGGATGGGAGTGGAAGAACACTTGATCAACCCTAAACCTGTACCAATCATTCCCGAACAAAGAATTCTGGGTGTAATCGCCACACAATCCATAGAGGAAGTTAAGGATAAAGCCAGGCAACTTGTAACTCCAGCAGACATACAGAATTGGCATCTGCAGGGAAAGGACTTTGCAGTAAAGGACAACTTATTGTATTTCCAAGAACGATTATACCTGCCCAGCACAGATTTACAGAAAAAAGTAATCTCTTGTTATCACGATTCTTTAATGGAAGGACATCCCGGTATGGCCAAGACCTCAGAAAAGATCAAGCGCTACTTCTGGTGGCCGTCTTGGAAAAAAGATATCAGCGACTTTATAATGTCCTGTGGAGTATGCGCCCAAAACAAGAGTCAAAAGGAAAGACCAGCAGGCCTCTTACGCCCTATTGACATCCCACCTCGCCCTTGGCATACGCTTTCTATGGACTTCATCACCGATCTACCTCCATGCTCCGGATACAATACGATTCTAGTAATCGTGGACTTATTCTCCAAGATGGCGCATTTCATTCCGCTCAAAGGCTTACCAACAGCAGCAACTCTGGCCCGAGAATTTCTCGAAAACATCGTCCGACTGCACGGTTTTCCTTCGGTTCTAATTTCGGATCGAGGTAGTCAATTTATTTCTCATTTTTGGCGAAGTTGCTGTCGGTCGGCTCAAATTGATGTGAGACTATCGACCAGTCACCACCCTCAGACCGACGGACAAACCGAGAGGACCAATTAAACTCTGGAACAGTATTTACGCTGCATGCTGTAACAAACTGAAAAAACTTGGAAAGACATCCTTTGGATAGCCGAATATGCCTACAATAACTCTGTCCATTCGGGAACTGGGAAAACCCTGTTTTTTCTTTTATATGGCAGTCACCCTCGAACCTCGGAGTTGGATCCCCTCCAAGATCTTGAAACACCAGCAGTAGACTACCTGCATTCTACAATCACCCAAGCCTTTAAGGAAGCTGTTTCTCACCTTCAAAGGGCTAAAGAACAATACAAGAAAGGAGCAGATCAACATTGGAAGGAAGCCCCTCAATATCAAGTAGGGGATCAAGTCTGGTTATCCACCAAATATCTACCTCTAAAAGGGCCACGCACATTCAACCCAAGATACCTTGGTCCCTATTCCATCACTACCATAGTAAACCCAGTAGCGGTCAAGTTGGACTTGCCCCCGCACATGAAGATACATCCGGTCTTCCACGTCTCTCTATTAAAACCCGTGCAACCTCAAACCCGACTAACTAAATCTCCAAAACCCATCCTAGTTGATTGAGAACTCGAGTTTGAAGTCAAAAGCATTCTGGACTCCAAGATCTCCAAATCTAAACTATTTTACCTAATTGACTGGAAAGGCTACGGCCCCCAAGAGAGATCCTGGGAACCTGCTGAATATGTCCACGCTCCTCGCGTAATCAAAAGATTTCACCGAACATTTCCTGACAAGCCAAAACCCCCGGAGAAGCCCGGTTTGGGAGGGGCCTTGAGGGGGGGTACTGTCATGATCTCTGCTTCCAAAAGGTCAGGGTTTTCCCAACTCCCTTGGAAGCAGATCCATAACCCAGGTTCAGAGTGCCAACCAGTCCCAATTGGGACCTTTTGGACCCAGTCCTGGCGCCAGTGGCACCAGGCTCATAAATATGCCCAGTCCCAGCGCTGGAAGCGCCGGGCTCATAATGCTTGGGTGGACTTACCTGCAGCAGACCATGCTGCTTACTTGCCTGCCAGTTGAGCCTCTGATCCTCTTCTGTTTGGAACTACTTTTCCTGTTGGGTGGGGCAGGAGCCACTCCCTAGGTTCAGAACACTGGAACTCTTCTGGAAAGCAGGAGCTCTTTTCTTACCTAGGCGTGGCTGTGGAAGGAGACACCTAAGCACTACAGGAGGCTATTTAAACCACACCCGATGGATGAATCTTGCTTTGCGTTATTCTGCATCCTCTGCAGCAGAACGCTCATCGTGTCTTCTGCATCTGATCCTGGGCCTAAGGAAAAAGGCTTACCATCCTGAATCCAGTCTTCAGCAAGACCTATAAAGACAAGAAAGAACAGGTTAGCATTACGGTCTTCAGTGACAGCGCTTCACTTACCTGGTCCATCGGCTGTCACCAACGCCTCGCGCTGCATTCCGGCATCTGAAAGACAAAGGCTTACCTACTCTTCGTGCGCTCCGGAGGTCTTCGCACTGCATTCCGGCATCTGAAAGACAAAAGCTTACCAACTCTTCGCACGCTCCGGAGGCCTTCGGCGCTGCATCCCGCATCTGAAAGACAAAACAAGGTGCGTTTAAAGACATTGGGGAACTTTAATACTCACGTGCCATTACTCCTTTCCACATCTAACCCAGTGGGTATTCCGGCACCCTGCAGCCGCTCCGAACTTGTACCTGCAAAATAAAAAGACAGTTAGAGCGCATCGTGAAGCAGGCAACAAGCGCTTACTTACGTGCTTCCAGGCGCTTCTATTCATCACACGGGCTCCATCTTCAACTCACTTCAGCCCGTCATCCGCCATCGCCGGAACCCTGCAAAACAAGAGACATCATTACTAAAGACTTTTAAAGACATTAGAATTACTCGAAACTTACCGTTCGTGCAGTAAACGACGGACAGCAGTCCTCTGAAGTCAAGAGACCTGCTCCCCTTATCCAGTGAAGAAACTGGTTACAGCACCCTGCCCCGAGGCAGATGGAGAGCACGGCGTTCACTTACCTAAGGTGAGAGCGTTAACCTTTGGGGTTCTACAGGAGAAGAGAAAGGGAAGAAGAGAGAGACATTCAATAACCCAGTTCATTAATCCCATATTTTCTATCTGCAGACATCTTACCCTTCGAGTCAGACATACAGTGCACAGAGGTCCAGCCCAAAGAGCCAGCCGTGTGTTACACATCACCTTTGAAGATACGGTATACGCCCAGTCAAGACCGGCGCCTCTACGGGAATCAGGTGAGCGTTACACTTCGCTGGATTTGTCGTCAACGTTTATCATCTGATCTGTGCAGTGGATGTCTGGTTAAAGACAGCTACAGAAAGAGGAGTTGGGTTTAGAGTAATGGATTTATATAAGGAAGGGTTCCTGCTCATTGGTTTCCTGCAGGACATAACCTGTCCTCCATGATGGATTGGTGAGCTCCCTTACATTGACATTGAACTCTATTTAGTTCTGTTCTTTACAACTTTTTTGCTTGTAAAAGTTTTTTCTTTGCTGCTGTGGTTTCAGAGTAAAGATTGTGATGCATAATACTCGCCTCCTTGTCTTTAATAGAATCTAAACCCCATCTCACGTTAGTGTGGGGTATTAGCCATTTGTAAGCAAAGCTGATGCTTAGGTCAGGAGAACATTATGCTCAGCAGTGCAAAACTGTCATGCCTACAATTGCCATTCAGTTAATAATCTTTTGTAAAGAGCTGGAGACCCGGGTCTAAGCAGGATTCGAACCTGCATTGCTCTGCGTTGGTTTGCTTCCAGGACACATGCACTGCCCCTAAGCTATCCTCGAGGCCCTGGTAGGAAATGCTTCACAATACATACTGTTATTTCCTGTTTCTATCTGATCTGCCTATCAAGAGCTGCTGTGAACTTCTTGCATTGTTTGACTCCAATATGCAGAGAGTGCTTCAGAAAGGGCAACAAAACGTTTCTAGGCAAAGCGCTACCACAGCACATGCAGTGACTTTTGCACAAGATTTTAAAGAGAGCCTTTTGGGCTTCCTTCGTTCACCCTTCAGTTGTGGGCTTGAACCGGGAGCATGGGCCAGGTGGATGCTATAATTCTGAAATCTGTAACACCACCATTTTATGATATCCATTTGTCTTCTCCACAGATCTCAGCATGCTGCTTCTTTATTTTATTTATTGCGTATTTGTAAGGTGCCTATCCAGCAAAGTGTTTCCAGGCGCCCTAAGGCAAAAAAGAGGACGGAACAGGGGAACTAAACATCAAAACTGGTCCTACTAGGCCTTGTGACATTCGAATTGGGCAAGTGCAGTAATGAGAAGTGCAAGAAAAGGGGGTAGGGTTGGCCGAGGGGCTAGGCAAGTGCAGAGGGAAGATCAGAGGGGGTAAGTGGAAGGGGATGCTGGAGGTGAGGACTACCAACTAAGTGCAAGGATGGGGGTGGATCAGATTCTAGGGGGATGCTAATCAGGGAGGGGGGCCCAAAAGGCCAATGCTGGCATGGGGAGTGCTGGTATAGACCAGTCAAGAAGGGCCTGGTAGCCAGTAACACTCATAGGGGGCCAGGCCGCCAGTCGCAGTGGCAGAAGTGGAATTACAAGGAAGGGAGAGAGGGAAGAGGTTGAGAATAGCAGGGTCTTGAGAAGTTTCCGGAACTTAAGGCGGTGCGGCTCAAGTCTGAGAGGGGCAGAGAGGCTATTCCAGAGGGAGGCACCTTCCAAAAAGAGAGATCTACCCCCCACTCTCTGCTTGGAGAAACATCAGATCTGTAGAGAGTTGGAGCTAGAGAACAAAAGGGCTCTAGCAGAGAGGTACTCAGGGAGAGAGAGTTGTATATAGCGGGGTCACAGGCCCCAGAAAGCCTTGCAGATGATGCAGAGTGTCTTGAATTTAATCCTCGTGGCCACCGGGAGCCAATGGAGAGATTTTAGGGATGGAAAGATACAGTCCCTGGGCTTGAGGCCAAGGATAAGTCATGCAGTCCTATTCTAGTGGAAGGGGGCGAATGGAGGAAGAGGCTGTTACAGTAGTCCACCCTGGAGAGGACCAGAGCTCTAGAGACATTGAGTATCTGGGGTAAGGTGAGGAAGGGGAGAATACCTCTAAGGAGGTGAAGCTGTAAGTGGACCTTCTTGGTGAGGTCCATGATGTGTGGAGAGAATGAGAGAGAGTAGTCAAAGATGACACTAAGGTTTTTGGCCTCCAAAGATAGTGAGAGGAAAGGGCCCAAGGAGGGCGGCCAGAGAGGGAGGGGGGCGCAGGGGTCCCAATGAGAAGGATCTCAGTCTTATTGGCATTAAGACAGAGATTGTTAGCAGTGCACCATGCCTGAATAGCAGTAAGACAGTCGGGAATGAGAGATGGAGAAGCAGAGGTAGTGGAGGGTAGCTTAAATTAGGGCTGGGTGTCATCGGCATAACATTGGATATGAGGAGAGAAGGAGGAGAGCAAGTGGGCAAGAGGGGCAAGGTAGATGTTGGAGAGCTACGGCAATAGGATAGAGCCCTCAGGAACACCAAGGGTAGAGAGTGCGATGGAGGAGAGGAAAGGGCCCAGTTGCACCTGGCAAGGGCGGTTAGATAGGAAAGAGGTCAGGCTGTCCAGTGCCCGGTCCATGATGCCAAGGGTATCACTGAGCCATTTTATGAGGATGGAGTGATTGACTGTGTCAAAGGCAGAGGAAAGATCAAGGAGAATGAGATCAGCAGGAGAGTTGGAATCAAGGTTAGAGAGCAAATCTTCACAGGTGTTCAAGAGAACAGTTTCGGTGCCTCTGGAAGCTCTGAAGCCACATTGGTGGTCATGGAGACAACCAACAAGTTTGGTGTGGTGAATCAGTTGGGAGATGACCAATTTCTCCAGGAGTTTGCCCAGGAAGGGGTTGCAGAGATAGTGCTATAGTTGTAAGGGCATGCCTTTTTTAGGAGAGGGTGCTCAAAGGGAGTGCTTGAGGAGTAGAGGAAAGGAGCCATTAGCAAATGAGTGGTTACAGAAATAAGCTAAGGAAAGAGAGAGAGAGAGGATATGTTGTCCTTAATAGTTCAGGAGGAGCATGTAGAACCTGTTTGGAGGAGACTTTCATAGAGCGGACAATTTAGAGACCTCATCCGGTGCTATGGCAGAGAAGGAGGAGAATGTGTTGGAGGGAGAGAGGGGGGCCAAGGGAGACCTGGGAGCAGGTAGGGGACTAGGGGGGTAGAGGAGAGTGCAACAGGATGTCCAATGTTATAGTTGTGAAATGGGAAGCCAATGCAATACAGAGGGCCTGGGATGATGCAGGCTTGGATGTGGGCCCTCTTCTCCGAGCGGATGGAGAAACAGTATTGCCTTTGGAGCAGGCAGCAGGCCAGTTTGTCTGTGGATATGCCCGAAGTCTGCCACTTCCGTTCAGCAGCTTTGCACTTTCGTTTCAGTGAGGCCAGGTGGGAGTAATTCCACCTGTTCCACTTGGAGGTAGGCTTCATGCAGATCCTCATGACTGGGGCAAGGGTGTCAAGAGTGTTTGAGATGGAGAGGTGAATGTTAGCGAGGGTTATGTCAGTGGGAGAATCAATAGCAGGAGTAGGAGGGGGGATGAAAGTGACGGCGGAAGCAGCGACTGACACTCGCTTCATCCGTCAAATGACGGCGAAGGAGACTGGCAGTGCAGACAGCGGCTCAGCCACGGAGCTCGGGAGCTCAAGGTGAGAGGAGAGGAGAGGATGATCAGACCAGGAGAGAGGAGTAGTTAGCGGGTTGGAGATAGGGATGTCTGCTGAAATGAGCGCATCCAAGGTGTGTCTGGCAGAGTGGGTCGGACCAGAAGGAAGAATGGCGAGGGAGAGAGTCGCAGAGGTCGCGGAATAGTACAGTGGACACTCCAGGAGAAGCAAGGTGGATATTAAAATCTCTGAGGAGGAGAAGATTGGTGGTAGAAGTCAGGAGGGAGGAGTAGAGATCCACCCATTCAGAAAGGAAGAGGGAGATGCGGCCAGGGTGCCTGTAGATGGTGGCAAGAGTAGGCGAAAGGGAAGGAGAGACATTAAGCCTGCAAACAAGGCATTCAAAAGAAGAGTAGGATTGGGTGGGTATGATAGTAGCAGGGACCCATTCAGGGAAGATAAGGGCCACTCCGTTACCAGACCGGGTGGGCCTGCACTTCACAAGATCTTATCAGGGGTGGTTTGACCATATTGTGCCCATTTGAGAAAAGCAAAAACAAAAACAAAAGTCATGTGTAGACCCACTTTCCTCATGTCTAACTGGCCAGCATCAGAGATGCCCCACCAATTAGAGCTACTGATAGCGCGGGTATGCCTGGCCTCAAATTACTTTTAGTTATGTGTAAGTGAGTAAATAGCTGCCCTTGGTACTAGCGTGAGTGGCTTTCCCTTGCGTTATCCTGTTAAACCCATCACGCTGAAAACACAGGTGGAAACATATTTAGCAGGCCTGTTCTGTCATGGCGGTCCAATTTAAAATACATTCGGGCAAAGATAGATATTTAAACGCCTCCGGGTTCATTCAATGCTATCGAAAAATCCAAGGAACAGCAAAGAGAGCCCTAACCGAGTGACAATTGGGCTGTCAGAGCAATTTATTTATTTATTTATTGTTTCCTTGTTAGGTGCTTATACAATAAGAATATACTGTTTCAAAGCTCCCACAGGGCAGGGAGAGAGGGAGAGAGGGAAATACATTACAACACAATAATTAAGAGCAGAGTGGAAAAAAGGGAGGGGGCAAACCTACTATGCCTTGTGAGTATTCAGGATGTACAATTACAATCAATCAATCAATCAATCAATCAATCAATCTGTCATTTATATAGCACAAACCCTCACCAGTGGCGTCAGGGCGCTTCAAATGCTAAAGGAAGGATTGAGCAGCCTACTCAAACACATAGGTCTTCAAGTAGACCGTAAAAGGGTGAAGTCCTGCATTTTAAGTAAGAAAATAGGAATTAAATTCCAATGTTTGGGGCCAGCTATTGTGAAAGCACAGCCCCCACATCAATCCAAATTATAGTTTGGGTATTTAAGGAGAAATGAAGATGCAGATCACAAAAGCTGACAAGGGACATAAGAAACACATTTTTTCTGTAGTGCTTGGCAACCTTTGCCTCGAAGGGCCCTATGTATTATGCAGAGACTTAAACTGGATCCGGCATTAACAGACAGCCTGTGTAAGTCACGGTGGGCTGATGAAAACCGCTGTCCCACAAGGTATGCCCTTAACCAGGCAGACTGCATCGTTTTGTAGTACCTGCAGTCGATCTAGCAATCTAGCAATACCGCATTGCAGTAGTCGAGGCTGCCGTTGGCCATGGAAGCAATGATCAAATTATGAAAGCAACTGGGGATATAATCTTTTTCAACTGTTTAAGTTTAAGCAACCCAGCAGACCTGAGCCTCTAGGCAGAGGGAGGCAGAAATCTTAACACCTAGTTTTTGCACAACTTTCTAAGGTGTGGGTAGAGGGCCCAGAGCTGATGGACAATAATCCAAATTCCATAAGGAAGATGACATGGAAGGACCCACCAGTAGGACCTCTGTTTTCTCCACATTGAGATTTATCCAATTTGCTTCCATCCAGTTTCTCATTGCTTCCAAACACGTTTTCAGCCGGTTGGCAGTACTATCTGATTGAAGGTCCAGCCAGAATAAAATCTGCGTTTCATCCGCATAAGAAAAGGCGGAAACCAAACGAGAGGATAAAACAGGCCAATGGCTGCACACAGCAAGTTGGGACATCATCTGGTTGCAGAAAATATGTGAAGGACCATCATTGTGATGAATTCTGTCTGTATTGCTGAAAGACAAACAAAGACTTACAATAGCTTAGATGCATATACTTAATGTACAGTTGACTACCAAATGGGGGAGCCCTACCATCAAGGAAGAAGACTAACATTTCCTCCATTTCTCATGGATAAAATAGGTTCATGTGATAATGTTGTTGGCAAAAACATTGCTAGTGGGTCGCTGTTTTTACCCTGACCCCTTAAAAATCTACCCATCATATTCTAGGACTGGTGTTACTTACCATTCTAACTCTGGACATGCAATATTTGGGCAAAGTGCTTGACAGTAGTCAGGGTGCACTGTTGAAAAAACATTGCCTTAGGGCAATATTTGTACTGGCAGAATTATCACTTGACAGAAGGGCTTCTTGAGGCTTGAAAATGCCACATTCTAAGTTAAATTGATCATTATTCCAGCCACTCTAGAAAATAAATGGTTTGGGTTTTGGAGAATAATAAAACTAAAATGGCAGAACAGAAATAATGGACTTTGATGTATTGGAGAAGAAACCCTCTAAGTGCCTAAACCCTCATGCACTGCATCTTTGATGGCAACCCAAGGACAATGAAAATGTCTCACTTGTACAAAGTTATGGAAAATGGAACCATTCAGTCCTTTAATATGATTCACTTAGCCTGGTATGTGGATTTAAATGTAGTAATTGCCGAACAAAAATGTAATTGAATTTTGATTGATCTGCCAAAAAATGCAATTAACCTAAACAGTAGATTAATGCAACACTAAATATTGTATTGACTATGCGGACCCCTGTGGAAGATGAAAACATTCTTACATCTAGCTGCAGGTTTTGTAATACTGGTGAGGGTGCAATCACAGATAGGTTGGTACTCTCTACATAGCTATGTGGATGGATTTGATGCCAATCCACTTTAATGACATATCATCCTGCAAGATACCTTCTGGGTCAACGAAATTATGGATCAAGGAATCTCCCTTGACAGGAAATAAGAATAGTACTTAAGCATTGGACCTTTGACTGTCCAGTGTCTAAGTACTGTCAGAATTGAGGCATGGGTAGAGGAACTGTCTCACTTGTCTATATTGGAGGGGGCCATCATGAAATTGAGAAACAAGGTGGAGCAATTTGGACACTTTAGATCTATAAGGTCTTGATAGGTTGACTTGGTTGTTGTGCGGCTAATCGATTTGGGAGGTTGAAGTGGTAATCGCCCCCACTGTTGTTCCATAACAAACATGCAAAACAAAAAAGAAAACAATTCATGCACCGAGTTGGGTTGTAGTGGCAAGACTATCCCTCTTCCCAGAGGGCTGTCTTTCTCTGGTGATCTCTGATGGGCTTGCCATCAGCAAAGCTCTGTCTGTGCTTTTACAAACAGAAGAACACTCACAACTGTCCTGCAGGCATCTCAACTATTTCTCAAACCTGCTAAAGTCTCAATCAGCGTCATTTGTTCCACTATTATAGTCATTGCATCTAGGAGCTTTACACTCTGCATTCCTAGACATCATGTTCAATTTCCCAAGGCTTTATACAGTCGGCCAGCATGTGACACCATGCCCCTCCGCACAGTGTCAGGGCTTATGACATCTGCCAGGCAGATGTGGGCTCCTTTACAGCTTTACACGCTTGCACACACAGGTCCGTTTCTATTAAGTGTGCAGATTAACTAATTCACACGCATCCTTCATCTGCAGATGAGGTTTCCCGATTGCCAGTGTATAAAACTGTAGATTAAATTTAGCCTGGCTAATCGGTCTGGTCCTATGCCAAGTGGCATCAGTTGTGGGCCACAAACAGTACTAGCAGAGGACATTCCAATGGCAGACAGCAAACCAAAGGGTCATGTTACTTTTGTGCAGTTCCCACCCCTAATCCCTGTTCTTGCTCCTTAGTATCCTTCTTTTACCAAATACTTTTTCACACCCTTAATGAGTCACTGAGGTACGAATAACTTGGTTCCGCTAAGAGGAGGATCGGGTGAGTGAGGAGAAGATGCCTGTGCAATCATTCTTCAGTAGCACCTATCACAATATGGCATGACCGAGTTGCCTGAAGCAGCACAAACCATATGATTGCAGCACCTGCACATGTGATTGCGTGCCTTACATTTAAGTATACCTTGCATGGGCAGCTTTACTTGGCATAAGATGTCTGTACTGTGGCATTTGGATGTGCTTCAGGCATATGATATCTGCCCTTCTGCCTGTAAAGCTGTCCCTTAGGCATGATGACTATAGGTTTCATTAGAGCGATCACTGGAATAAGATTCCATGACCGGCTTAGCGGAGGCTCCACAAGGTTGCACATAGCGTGTGAGGAACCTATCTGACAGGTGAGGCTCTAACTGGCCACATATGACCTTGGGTGGTTCTGCCAGACTTACTTCTGGACCATCCTGACTGCACCCACTGCATGTCAAGGCAGCATCGTTGTTAACATTTGGTTAACAACTGATATAGACTTTTCTCGGCTTTATTAGCTATATGTTATTTTATTAATCATACACTGCTACACATTTTTTTATATCAATGACATTACTTCCTCTGATGTTATCTGGGCCAAATGTCATGTGAATGCACTTCTTGTCATAGTCCTGGGAGATTGCTACGTCACAATCCCTACCCCTGATATTTTGTTGAACTGATATCCCTGGGAAGATCCTTCTGTTTTGGGAGAGCTGAGGAATAGGCAGCAGAGTACTATTTAAGCAATAAGTCCCGAGCAAGCGGGGGAAGGAGGGGCATTGTTGCTTCAGGTAATGCTCCAGGCCCATAGTTACAGGCCTGAGTAAAGCGAGGGCCTTAACACAGGCCCCAGGGCCTTACCTGAAGTGGTAATGCCCTCTGAAAGCTGCTTATTATTAGTAATCCGGCCCTTAAGACTGGATTACTAATAGTCTTTTTTTTCAGTTGCGAGATACTATCAGCATTTTGCAACTGAAAAAAAAGAATAAAAATGGCCACCACGGAACAGGGATAAGGGAATACATGCAGTCCCTTCTCCCTTTCCATGGCAGCCATTGAAAAAAGAAAAACAAAAAAAAAAGAAAATGGCCACCATGGAATGGAGAGAAGGGACTACACGTAGTTCCTTCTCCCTTTACATGGTGGCCACTCGTGGAAGGAATCCCGGGTCCGGGGTGGTGAGGGGAGTCTTGCGGGCAGGTAAGGACACAGCGAGGGCCAATCAGATTGTTTGAAACAATCTGATTGTCTCTCATCAGGTACTAATGATTTATAGGTGACAAACAGTCAGAAATGTTAGAGAATTAGTTGTTTGGAAGGATAGAAGGGGATTAATAATTGAGTGTCAACAGTAAATAGCTGGTAGGAGAATCCAAAGGAGTACATGACTTTCTCAGATGAGGAGCATTCGGAAGAGTATGGGACTGAGGACAAGCCTTGAGGAAACTTTGTTGTAATGGAGGTTGAAGTGGAGGGGCCAACATTTCATGAGATTAAGAAGGAATGGTCAGGCCGTCAGGAGGTGATGGAATCAAAAGCTGTGTCCCGAAGGCCAAGGTGAGACAGATCGAGAAGATAAGCAGGGTCAATGGTGTCCAAAGTGGCAGATTAGGAATGGAGAAGGATAATATAAGACAGTTTAGAATGTCAATCAGGAGACATGAGTGAGTGGATTGCAGGTAAAGCTGAGTTGTTACTAGAATTAGAGGTTCCTGATGCACCAGACACCTGTAAGGGAAGCATAGTTAATTTGGTAGGCACAGGAAGGCCATCAGGGAGAGGGAGGCCTCTTCCAACCTCACAGATACTCACACATACCTCCCACTACCCTGACTCTCCGCTCAGCACCTACAAAACTAAAATACAGCTATCCCCCATGATCAATTTGGTCAAGCTGCACACATAATTATATACTAACTTGCATACCACAACATCCTTTAGAATGCAGCTATCCCACACGATCAATTCAGTCTAGCTGCAAACACAATTATATACCACCTTGCACACTGCAACAACCTTTAGAATGCAGTTATGGTACGATGTAATTTCATCGCCAGATGTTTTTTTGCCGCAGATTTTTTTCCGAAAAAAATCATCACATTTTTTGGGGGGTTAAAAAATTATATTAATTGGGTGTGGGTGTACGGGGATATAAAAATAATTCAAGGGGATGGGTGGTTTGGGGGATAACCCCCCCAAAAAAAAAATATTCGATGATTTTTTTAAAAAAAAATCTGCGGTAAAAAACCCCGCCATGAAACTGCAGGCAATGAAATCACATGGAACCTGCAGTTCCCCATAATAAATTCAGCCAAGCTGCTCACATAATCCCACATACCAGCACCGGCTTCTCTAGAATGCAGCTATCCCCATGACAATTCAGCCTAGCTGCATACATTCTACCTGTCTCACATACCCTGCACACTACTTCCAACATTAGAATGCAGCTCTCCACCACGAAGAATTTGGTCTAGTGCACACATACAGAGTGCACACAGGCATAACGTACTGCTCTGACTATCTCCACTGACCTGGAAGCCAGTCCCCGAGGGCGTTCAACCTGCAGCACATTGAGGCCACACCAATGGTGAAAGGCACTATACAAATGCCCGTTAACATAACATAACACATAGCTGACATCTGTATCTGTGGACTGCTGCAGAATTCATATTGGAAAGCTACAATTTCAAACGACTGGAAGGGCTGTTCTCCCTGCGCAGTGTTCATGCTATCTTCTGTTGGGCTCTACAGTTCTGGGTCAGTCGCTCTATTGAAATAAAGAGAGGACTCGTTTCCATCAAAGGATCTCCCTTCTTATTTCCATGATGGCCATGTTGAACATCTATTTTCACTTTGGAACACATACTGCGTTGAGTTCCAAATGCAAACACATTTCCCAAAACGAAAACAAAGCACGCAGGTGGGTGGCTTGGGTGGTGCAAGCCTTATAGGCAAGCAGCCACAGGCTATGACATTATTTTAGCCCTTCTAAACGACCATCTGCTGTCTCTTAATTTTGGCTTGCAGACCTTTAACAGATGGGATACTCACCGGCTGCAGGTTGTAAGGCTTCCTGTTGAATTCTGATATCACAATGCTGCCAGAGGCAGAGCCAGCAGAAACGAGAAATAATCGTTGTGCACAATAACAGCTTCGATTTAAGCATTTAATTAAATACTGCCCCTTTATAGAATAATTGTATATCTGTGATCTTTCTGTGAGATTTAGGTTCGGCTGGAGATCAAATGGCAGGAAACTAGAACATACATTTGGCCTGTTTTGGTATATCAGAGCAAGAATTTAAAGTGCCCTAAATGTAATCACTTAAATGCCTTGAAATATCTGTTTTCAACAAATTACAGGCGGCGTATCAGTCCATTGTATCCTCACACTACTAAGTTAAACGTGCTTAATCATTGAGGATGTTGGGGGATGAGGATTAAATGACCATGTATGTATAATGAATACAATACCCCGCCATACTGAAAACATATAGCAAATAACTGCAAATGCTTGTGACCTCATGCAATGGCTTGGCCTTCTGCTGTATTACTGTATATAGTGGTCTGCATCGATTAGCTCTCCAAATATCTTGGACTACATCTCCCATCAGACCTAACCAGCATAGTCAATGGTGATGGATCATACGAGTGGTAGTGCAAACTATCTGTAGAGCTGCAGGTCGCAGACCCCGTCTTGTCTATACAGTGACGAACATTCTTTGAGACTTGAACAATGTGCTTAGTATTTCATAAGCTATAATTTGTTCCATAGATATAATGTGCATGGCCCCTATCTGTCTTTAAAACAACCAAGGTAGTATAATAAAATAATATCAAACTTTGACTAAACAAACACATTACTGTAAAACAAACTCCTTTAGTGCAAGTGCTCTTGCAGTTTATGTACCTTACTAATGACCTTTCGGATTTGCACCAGCGTATGATTTGTCAACAGGTGAATGATTCCATAGAAATCAGGTGGTACTGGTCTACTGACATGTCACTGAAATCGTGAAGATGCACTTCGAAGTTTGTTCAATTCAGATGTAGGTCTCTAATGTTCTTTAAATGTGTTCCCGTAATTGGCAGTGCATTGCAGTTTCCATTGCCATGGTTACTTGATCATGGCCACTAACGTTACCCATCAAAGTCCTGTGGGTTTGCAAAGACCAACATGAGGGTAAATGATCATAGCCACAGAATATCAGTACTAGAATGCTGTGAAGATTCTACGCCTAGTGTCTTGGATAGTGGCCAATGGGTGGGCAAAATGGAGTACAGAGCGCAAGCCACAGCCTACTTGTCTTTTATTTTAATATTTTTTTTTATCTCTTGGAGAGATAGGGAGATATGATATGATATGGTATTTATAACGGACCTATACAGAAGGGTTTCAAGGCAGTATTTGTTTGACGTGGTCCAGGTCCATTGCACGTCATTTCTTCACTCTTGCTTTGGACACTTAATGGATAAACCTCCCTGTAGAACTCGGTCCACTGTCCTTTCAGTTATTTTGGACTACTAATCCCATTATCCATGGCCAGAATATTTTATGGTGAAGGCTCATGGGAGCCATAATTTAACCTGAAATGGTGGCCTCAGTGGGATTACCATGCGTTGTTGCTATTCCACATTGTAGGGCAGTGGTCTGCAACCTATGATGAACCTACGATGAAACCTGATGTGTTGTGCTATGGGAGGCTTGATGGGAGTTGTAGTCCATGACAACATGCACAGCACATCTTGGAGAGACCTGTTGGAGGGGCATCATGCTACCTCCCTCATTCCAGTCATTTGCTCACGTAGGGACTGGTATGAGGAAGTTGGGAAGCCAGAGTAATGTGGCTTTACAGTAATTACGCCCCAATTAATGCTGTTTTTCTTTTACTCCCATTGCTAGGCGTCATCCACTGTTTCGGTATGGTTTGGTGGAGCACTCAATGCAGTGTTTGGGGCACAAGTCCTCACTCATTTTCTCTTCTGTCTTCCTTCCCAAAGAGGCCATGTATGAGGTCAGCATGAAGAGGGATGTGATTTCTCTGACTAAGATATATGGGCACCAAGTAATGCTCGGCTGGGGGCCTCAAGGCAGCTGTTGTGAGGTTGCCATCGTTCGAGCCACCAAAGTCCCACTGTGAAAACAGAATCAAAATATGGAGGCTGAGTACCCCAAAAGGAAATACATTGAACACGGGTTACAAAGGAACATACAAAGTACTTTATTTTATACTGAATCCAGTTACAAAAACAGAGCAAAATCAGATAGCTATCGGCCCTCAGTACAACACAACAAACTCCAGCGTGGTTCAGTGTGTACAGTGAGAGACGTTGTACGTTAGAATGCATTCGCTTTTTATACACTTGGTGGGCACGATGGCCAGCCCTACTTCGGGTTAATATTCCATGTAATACATCACTGATCTAGGGTTCGTGCCAAGTCTCGAACAACCGCATATAACTGGTTTGCCTTTAAGACATGTATCAACAAGCCTATGCAATAACTGGGTATTCTAAGATCTTCCATGCAGGCCTTCCCAAACATTAATACAATGTAGTTAAACAAGTGTTCTACATTCAGTATTTGAATACATTGTTTCAACATATGCTCGTGGATTAGTTTTGTTGCATGAGTAATCCTTTTACACACAGGTCAACAAAGGACAGGGTCTCAGTTCACGACCTCAACAAGTGGCCTGCAGGCAAGTTACATATTAGCTATGTACAGAGGTCATGACGGCCATGTTGTATTTTGGAATGACATCGTCCACCATTTTAACTCAAAGGGTGACTTTTACAAAGCAAATCCGAAAATGGCGGATTGGCCTAAAATGGGGGCTTACATTGATTTAGGTCAGGACCTTGCAACACGGATTCTTTCACAAGCGACTTTCGAGCAGCTTGGTGTAGGCCAATATAAATATATTTATTGCAATAGGAGGCACAATATCATTTCTCTTTTGACAAACCCTCCTTTTGGCCTATGCCAAGTGCTAAAACTACTTTGGATCTCCTTGCAAATAACTCCATGCATCATCGTCCATGCACCCTGAATCACTGTCGGAAATATCTATTGCCATTAGGTAATTTGCTAAAATTTCTTTCAACACATATTCTTTGGAAGTTTTATCCAGGGCATACACTTTATGTCCTATCGAACCTATCGCTTGTGCGCAACATCCCCCTAGCATCAAACACATACCAGGTAGACACTGAATACAGCAACAAAGAAACAACAGGATTCCCAGAATAATTAGCAAAACCAAAAGTACTTTCCAACCCCAAGATCGCAAGAAGTCCCAGAACCAAGCACTTAGATCCCAGTTTCCCTCGGGAACATGCACTTCGGAACTAAGGACGTGCAGATTCTGTATTGCCTTGAAGATAGTTGGGGAGGAATCTGGAACGAAAACACAGCAAGCGGACCCCACTAATTTACACACTCCACCACGCTCAGCCAGAATGACATCTAATGCCATTCGGTTTTGAAGTGCTACTAATCTTATCGCCTTTTGTTCTAACGTCATATTATAGAGTATGTCCGTGGTCCGGTTGATGGTTCTCTCCAGTACTCTCGCTAGTTTTCTGATATCTTCTGAATTCGCTATCTGCCCCCAAAATGGCACAACTGATTTAGCTATATCTCCGAAGATTTGTGCTGGGGTGTCACCATTCTCGTCCCGCCGTGGACGAGCCTTTGAAACTTCTCTTGTACTAGCTATAAATACCCCAGGAATTAGGATCCCTAAATAACAGGTTCCCAGCCAATCCCTGGGCAACCATGGGAATGCTACACTGCCGCAGACAAAGTAGACAGGTTTGCCTACGTACAAAGGTCTGTTTTCCCCAGTCAAATTTGCAACGTTGGCACAACCTAGAAAATTTCCCATTGACTGAGTTCCATTCCTTTGTATGCAAAAAGAAACTGAATCGGTGCTATGGTTGACAGTATAAGAAGGAGGCATGGCATCCTTATTGCCTATTGGAGCCATTTTAAAGGAAATCAAAGATTGGAAAGGACGAGACAGTTTATCAGAAGGCCTAATAGAAGCAACATTCGGTTTACTCCTGTTTGCGAAAAGTGAGCATCCCAGGGGAGTTAAAACACGTTTCTCAAAACTATTCAAATTGGTGCCATCAAAGTTCCCTGAGATGCTATCATTCCACCGGCCAAAGAACAGTGCTCTAAGAGAAGCATAGCAAGCAGTTGTCAAAGGTAAAGGATGAATATACCAACCTAGCCCCTTATCCCCGTGTTGCGGTAAATATGAGCAGACCCAACAGTTAGATTTATTAAAACTAGCATGCGTAGCATTCATGATAAGCAGTAGAGTGTTATTGTGGTACCTTTGTCTGTGCTGTGAATACCTAGGGGAGAGAGTATGCAAATGTACAAATGGAGTAGGAACAATAGGTGTACTTTCAGTAGGCAACAAAAGTTCTAAAGAATGCGTTTCCTCGAGGTACCACAATCCTAAGGCAGTGTCATGATCTCTGCTTCCAAAAGGTCAGGGTTTTCCCAACTCCCTTGGAAGCAGATCCATAACCCAGGTTCCGAGTGCCAACCAGTCCCAATTGGGACCTTTTGGACCCAGTCCTGGCGCCAGTGGCACCAGGCTCATAAATATGCCCAGTCCCAGCGCTGGAAGCGCCGGGCTCATAATGCTTGGGTGGACTTACCTTCAGCAGACCATGCTGCTTACTTGCCTGCCAGTTGAGCCTCTGATCCTCTTCTGTTTGGAACTACTTTTCCTGTTGGGTGGGGCTGGAGCCACTCCCTAGATTCAGAACACTGGAACTCTTCTGGAAGGCAGGAACTCTTTTCTTACCAGGAACTCTTTTCTTACTTAGGCGTGGCTGTGGAAGGAGACACCTAAGCACTACAGGAGGCTATTTAAACCACACCCGGTGGATGAATCTTGCTTTGCGTTATTCTGCAACCTCTGCAGCAGAACGCTCATCGTGTCTTCTGCATCCGGTCCTGGGCCTAAGGAAAAAGGCTTACCATCCTGAATCCAGTCTTCAGCAACACCTATAAAGACAAGAAAGAACAGGTTAGCATTCCGGCATCTGAAAGGCAAAGGCTCACCATCCTGAATCCAGTCTTCAGCAACACCTATAAAGACAAGAAAGAACAGGTTAGCATTCCGGCATCTGAAAGGCAAAGGCTTACCTACTCTTCGTGCGCTCCGGAGGTCTTCACACTGCATTCCGGCATCTGAAAGACAAAAGTTTACCAACTCTTCGCACGCTCCGGAGGCCTTCGGCGCTGCATCCCGCATCTGAAAGACAAAACAAGGTGCGTTTAAAGACATTGGGGAACTTTAATACTCACGTGCCATTACTCCTTTCCACATCTAATCCAGTGGGTATTCCGGCACCCTGCAGCCGCTCCGAACTCGTACCTGCAAAATAAAAAGACAGTTAGAGCGCATAGTGAAGCAGGCAACAAGCGCTTACTTACGTGCTTCCAGGCGCTTCTATTCATCACACGGGCTCCATCTTCAACTCACTTCAGCCCATCATCCGCCATCGCCGGAACCCTGCAAAACAAGAGACATCATTACTAAAGACTTTAAAGACATTTGAATGACTCGAAACTTACCGTTCGTGCAGTAAACGACGGACAGCAGTCCTCTGAAGTCAAGAGGCCTGCGCTACCTATCCAGTAAAGAAACTGGTTACAGCACCCTGCCCCGAGGCAGATGGAGAGCTCGGCATTCACTTACCTAAGACATCTTACTCTACACGTCAGGCATACAGTGCACAGAGGTCCAGCCCAAAGAGCCAACCGGGTGCTACACATCACCTTTGAAGATACGGTAGTCGCCCAGTCAAGACCGGCGCCTCTGCGAGAATCAGGTGAGCGTTACAGAACGCAAAGACTACCGCAAAACTCTCGCCCAGGCGCTATGGAAACCTCGGATACTGACCCCCTAGCCCGGTTACTTGGGGAACTAAGGGCAGAAGTGCATGCAGCTCGTCAGGAAACGAATGCTCTAAGAAGGGAACTAATTATTTCCAAGGAGAGAACAGACAATCTTGCTAGACAAGTGCTACAGTCACAAGCCGGACAGACCCCGTTACCCGCATCAGGGGCAAATCTTCCTTCAACATCCTCTATGAATCCAGTGCAGATCAACCTACCTGGGAATGTACCTCTGGCTCCGCCCGAACGATTTTCTGGTGACCCAAAGAGGTTTGCAGTATTTATCAATCAGTGCCGGTTGCACTTCTTATGCCGGCCAGCAGCCTTTCCAACTGATCAAGCAAAAGTAGCTTTTGTACTTTCGTACCTTAGTGGCAATGCGGCAGACTGGTCGATCCCTCTAGTTAATCAAGATGATCCGGTTCTCCATGATTTTCAAGCCTTTCAGCTTAGTATGGAAAAACTGTTCGCAAGACATTCACAGGGGCAGGCCTTGGACAATGAGCTTCTTTCGTTGCAACAGGGTAATCAAGACCTTTTGGCTTATATTGCATCTTTCAATAGACTAATAGTGGAAACTCAATGGCCTGAGGACAAAAGGATTACGCTGTTTTATAGAGGTCTACGTGGAGAGCTCAAAGACGTTTTAGCCCAAGTAGTGAATCCCCCACAAGACTGTTCGGATTATATAGACTTGGTCGTTCAAATAGATCACAGGCTGCAGAACAGGAAGGCCGATCGTTCCAAGTTTGATGCTCGAGTATTTTCCAAACCGCCAACTCCTTCCAAAGGAGTAGACTCCGGGGAACCCATGCAAATAGGGGGTCTGAAAGGTCCTCTAACACAAAGGGAGCGGGAAAGGAGGAAACAGTTGCAATTATGCCTATATTGCGGAAACTCAGGGCACTTTCTTCGAGACTGTCCGGTGAAAGCTGCCAAGAAGGCAGTAGGAGCTGCAGTTACCAAAGTTACAAACTCTGAGCAGGGAAACGACCTCGCCCGACAAGAATAGAGGTCCTCTTGCCGAGCGTGAAAACCAGTTCCGTGACCTCGCATTTCGTGATACCTATGGTCCTCATTAGCCCTGATAATCCGGATCGATTACATGCAATTGAAGCTTACGTCGACAGCGGTGCCATTGGCAATTATGTGGATCATGAAATGGTTTTGAGGATGAATCTAACTCTTTGTCCCAAGGCTGTAAAGGACGTCATTACTACGGTGGATGGTACGGAGAAAGCCTCCAGGCCAGTAACGCATACCACTCAAGAGGTGACGCTAGTAAGTCAAGATGGACACCATGAGAAGATCGTGTTCGATGTGATCAAGGCCCCTCAGTTTCAGATTATTCTAGGAATACCTTGGTTAGAGAAACACAATCCTCTGATCGATTGGCGAGCAAGAACGGTCCAGTTTCCAGAATGTGTCTCTACTTGTCACCCTCCACCTGGTGTTACACTGGCCGCAATTTCTTCAGAGACTCCCCAGTTACCTCCCGAATACCTAGAAAACCAAGATGTTTTCCGGAAGGATCAGGCTAACTCTCTACCTCCTCATAGGTCTTATGACTGCCAGATAGACCTGATACCTGGATCTACTCCTCCTTGTAGTCGAATTTATGCCCTCACCGAGCCTGAGAACCTTCACCTTCGACAATACCTGGATCAATACCTGGCAAATGGGTTTATTCGTCCTTCCAAGTCCCCTGCTTCTTCAGCTTTGTTCTTCGTTCCAAAAAAGGAAGGAGACCTTAGAACTTGTATCGATTATCGCTCCCTGAACCAGATCACCGTTAAGAATAGATATCCGTTACCTTTGATCCCTGAACTCCTGGACCAAGTCAGAAAAGCATGCATATATACAAAGCTGGATCTTAGAGGAGCTTACCACTTGGTACGAGTTAAAGAGGGCGATGAATGGAAGACGGCCTTCCGCACCAAGTATGGGCTATTTGAATATCAGGTCATGCGCTTCGGACTTTGCAATGCCCCGGCCGCCTTTCAATATTTTATGAACGATGTCCTCAGAGAGCTCATAGATGTATGTGTTGTTGTTTACATTGACGACATCCTCGTTTATTCTTCATCGGAATCTGAACATCGGAAACACGTGAAAATGGTCCTCGAAAGATTGCGTCAACACAAACTTTTCGCTAAGTTGGAAAAATGTGTTTTCAACGTGACTGAAGTGGAATTCTTGGGATTCATATTATCACCTGGCGGAGTGCGTATGGATTCAAAGAAGGTCGATGCAGTTCTCAAATGGCCATCACCATCCTCCGTAAAAGGTGTGCAAAGCATGTTAGGCTTCGCTAACTTTTACCGCAGGTTTATCCCCGAATTTTCTCGAATAGTCCAGCCCATCACTGCCTTGTTAAAGAAAAACAAACGTTTTGAATGGTCTACCGAGGCGGAACAAGCTTTCCAGGATTTGAAGACTAAATTTATCTCTGCACCAATCTTAAAACACCCTCGACCCGAACTCCCCTACATCGTGGAAACTGATGCTTCAAGCCTTGCCATGGGGGCAGTTCTATCACAAAAGGACCCGGTAACCAATCAGTTGCATCCCGTGGCATTTTGGTCCCGCAAATTCTCGCCTCCTGAAATCAATTACACGATTACTGACAAGGAACTTCTGGCTATCAAGTCTGCCTTTAAGGCTTGGCGGCATTATCTGCTGGGGGCCCGACACACCGTTACTGTGATTACGGATCACCGAAACCTGCAATATTTGAAGACCGCAAAAGCCCAATCCTCTAGACAACTCCGTTGGGCATTATTCTTTGCCGAGTTTGACTTCATAATTACCTATCGACCTGGTACAAAGAACGGTAAAGCCGATGCCCTTTCTCGGATGGGAGTGGAAGAACACTTGGTCAACCCTAAACCTGTACCAATCATTCCCGAACAAAGAATTCTGGGTGTAATCGCCACAGAATCCATAGAGGAAGTTAAGGATAAAGCCAGGCAACTTGTAACTCCAGCAGACATACAGAATTGGCATCTGCAGGGAAAGGACTTTGCAGTAAAGGACAACTTATTGTATTTCCAAGAACGATTATACCTACCCAGCACAGATTTACAGAAAAAAGTAATCTCTTGTTATCACGACTCTTTAATGGAAGGTCATCCCGGTATAGCCAAGACCTCAGAAAAGATCAAGCGCTACTTCT
The DNA here is from genome assembly GCF_040938575.1 of Ambystoma mexicanum. NCBI lineage: Eukaryota > Metazoa > Chordata > Amphibia > Caudata > Ambystomatidae > Ambystoma > Ambystoma mexicanum. Next base: position 135,781,741 of record NC_090928.1, read on the forward strand.
GGTGGCCGTCTTGGAAAAAAGATATCAGAGACTTTATAATGTCCTGTGGAGTATGCGCCCAAAACAAGAGTCAAAAGGAAAGACCAGCAGGCCTCTTACGCCCTATTGACATCCCACCTCGTCCTTGGCATACGCTTTCTATGGACTTCATCACCGATCTACCTCCATGCTCCGGATACAATACGATTCTAGTAATCGTGGACTTATTCTCCAAGATGGCGCATTTCATTCCGCTCAAAGGCTTGCCAACAGCAGCAACTCTGGCCCGAGAATTTCTCGAAAACATCGTCCGACTGCACGGTCTTCCTTCGGTTCTAATTTCGGATCGAGGTAGTCAATTTATTTCTCATTTTTGGCGAAGTTGCTGTCGGTCGGCTCAAATTGATGTGAGACTATCGACCAGTCACCACCCTCAGACCGACGGACAAACCGAGAGGACCAATCAAACTCTGGAACAGTATTTACGCTGCATGCTGCAACAAACTGAAAAAACTTGGAAAGATATCCTTTGGATAGCCGAGTATGCCTACAATAACTCTGTCCATTCGGGAACTGGAAAAACCCCGTTTTTTCTTTTGTACGGCAGTCACCCTCGAACCTCGGAGTTGGATCCCCTCCAAGATCTTGAAACACCAGCAGTAGACTACCTGCATTCTACAATCACCCAAGCCTTTAAGGAAGCTGTTTCTCACCTTCAAAGGGCTAAAGAACAATACAAGAAAGGAGCAGATCAACATCGGAAGGAAGCCCCTCAATATCAAGTAGGGGATCAAGTCTGGTTATTCACCAAATATCTACCTCTAAAAGGGCCACGCACATTCAACCCAAGATACCTTGGTCCCTATTCCATCACTACAATAGTAAACCCAGTAGCGGTCAAGTTGGACTTGCCCCCGCACATGAAGATACATCCGGTCTTCCACGTCTCTCTATTAAAACCCGTGCAACCTCAAACCCGACTAACCAAATCTCCAAAACCTATCCTAGTGGATGGAGAACTCGAGTTTGAAGTCAAAAGCATTCTGGACTCCAAGATCTCCAAATCTAAACTATTCTACCTAATTGACTGGAAAGGCTACGGCCCCCAAGAGAGATCCTGGGAACCTGCTGAATATGTCCACGCTCCTCGCCTAATCAAAAGATTTCACCGAACATTTCCTGACAAGCCAAAACCCCCGGAGAAGCCCGGTTTGGGAGGGGCCTTGAGGGGGGGTACTGTCATGATCTCTGCTTCCAAAAGGTCAGGGTTTTCCCAACTCCCTTGGAAGCAGATCCATAACCCAGGTTCCGAGTGCCAACCAGTCCCAATTGGGACCTTTTGGACCCAGTCCTGGCGCCAGTGGCACCAGGCTCATAAATATGCCCAGTCCCAGCGCTGGAAGCGCCGGGCTCATAATGCTTGGGTGGACTTACCTTCAGCAGACCATGCTGCTTACTTGCCTGCCAGTTGAGCCTCTGATCCTCTTCTGTTTGGAACTACTTTTCCTGTTGGGTGGGGCTGGAGCCACTCCCTAGATTCAGAACACTGGAACTCTTCTGGAAGGCAGGAACTCTTTTCTTACCAGGAACTCTTTTCTTACTTAGGCGTGGCTGTGGAAGGAGACACCTAAGCACTACAGGAGGCTATTTAAACCACACCCGGTGGATGAATCTTGCTTTGCGTTATTCTGCAACCTCTGCAGCAGAACGCTCATCGTGTCTTCTGCATCCGGTCCTGGGCCTAAGGAAAAAGGCTTACCATCCTGAATCCAGTCTTCAGCAACACCTATAAAGACAAGAAAGAACAGGTTAGCATTCCGGCATCTGAAAGACAAAGGCTTACCATCCTAAATCCAGTCTTCAGCAACACCTATAAAGACAAGAAAGAACAGGTTAGCATTCCGGCATCTGAAAGGCAAAGGCTTACCTACTCTTCGTGCGCTCCGGAGGTCTTCACACTGCATTCCGGCATCTGAAAGACAAAAGTTTACCAACTCTTCGCACGCTCCGGAGGCCTTCGGCGCTGCATCCCGCATCTGAAAGACAAAACAAGGTGCGTTTAAAGACATTGGGGAACTTTAATACTCACGTGCCATTACTCCTTTCCACATCTAATCCAGTGGGTATTCCGGCACCCTGCAGCCGCTCCGAACTCGTACCTGCAAAATAAAAAGACAGTTAGAGCGCATAGTGAAGCAGGCAACAAGCGCTTACTTACGTGCTTCCAGGCGCTTCTATTCATCACACGGGCTCCATCTTCAACTCACTTCAGCCCATCATCCGCCATCGCCGGAACCCTGCAAAACAAGAGACATCATTACTAAAGACTTTAAAGACATTTGAATGACTCGAAACTTACCGTTCGTGCAGTAAACGACGGACAGCAGTCCTCTGAAGTCAAGAGGCCTGCGCTACCTATCCAGTAAAGAAACTGGTTACAGCACCCTGCCCCGAGGCAGATGGAGAGCTCGGCATTCACTTACCTAAGACATCTTACTCTACACGTCAGGCATACAGTGCACAGAGGTCCAGCCCAAAGAGCCAACCGGGTGCTACACATCACCTTTGAAGATACGGTAGTCGCCCAGTCAAGACCGGCGCCTCTGCGAGAATCAGGTGAGCGTTACAGGCAGCGACTATTAAAAACCCAAATATCATTATAAAAATACAGCAATACATTTTCGGGTCCCAGGCATTTTGTCCATTGTCCCGGTTGGTCACCCCCTTATTTACAAGTCCCATACGAGCGGTAGCGGTAGCAGGCATTGTAGTCTTCAAACGGATACTCCAAAGTTTGTTGCTGGCGACCTCCTGGTCGAGCGACTTCTTAGTCCTTCCACAACCCTAGTCAACAGAATCCCTTTTCTCAAATTTGGGCAAAAACAATCCCCTTCTTCAAATGCACAGCCGAACCGTGCCGTAAGTCTATCAGATGCACAGCAGAACCGTGCCGTAAGTCTATTATATGCACAGCAGAACCGTGCCGTAAGTCTATTTTCTTGGACGTAGATTGTACCTTACTTTTCCCGGTACATGATTGATCCGGAAACAATATGTCGTCACTTCCTGCTGGAAGCAACGTGTCAGAAGCAAGTAAAGGTGCCGAATTTGAAATAACAATTTCCGGATGCAAAACTTTTGGAGAGTGTGGAGACAAAATTGCAGCTTCCCCAAGCCTCACAGGCTCAGAGAGATTCTCCAACACACTCTCAGTGCTACTTACTGCTTTGGGATCATTGGTTGCAGTATCAGCGAGGGGTTCTGTTTCTTCCGTAACGTGTGGCACAGGGTGAGGAAGTTTCTTGATGTGGGACACGTGTATCCAGTTCTTTCTACCAGCGACCCGCACTGATGTCTGGGTGACCAACAGGACTTGGAATGGCCCATGCCAGCGAGGTGCAAGGCAAGAGGAGAGCTTGAACGATTTGACGAGCACCCAGCTTCCAGGCCGTATGCTGTGGCCCGGGCCCTCGTATAGCACAGGTAAAGCTTCTCGTACCTGGTGATAAATCAAATACAGGTTTTAGTCAACTGACGACAATAATCTGAAAGTAATACATTTTCAACATTTCTCAATGAATTGCATTTAGGAAGGTTCCAAATATTGGCAGGCCTCCCCATCACCACCTCAAATGGAGAGAGCCCAGTCTTAGTTTGAGGGTTAGTATGCATGGATAACAGCACGATCGGTAAGGCGTCCGGCCATTTAAGTTTGGTGCCGGCACATGTCTTAGCGAGCTTGTTCTTAATGATACTGTTGTGTCTTTCTACTAGTCTGGCGCTGTGAGGATGTCTGGCCGAATGGAATCGTTTGTCAATTCGTAATGCCGTACATATCTGCAGAATTACAGCAGCAACAAAATGTTTACCATTATCCGACCAGATAACGCTTGGTAGCCCGAACCGCGGGAAGTATTCCCTTAACATGACTTTTGCAGTAGTCATAGCTGTAGCATCTTTAACAGGGAAAGCCTCAACCCATTTACTAAAGGCACAGATAACCACCAGCACATATTTCTTATTGTCACATCGTTCCATTTCAATAAAGTCAAAGTGGATCACTTCGAAGGGGACAGAGGGTGGTCCAAAACTTCCCCTTGGAGTTACTGTCCCTTTTCCCACATTGTGTTGCAGGCAAATCATGCAATCCTGGACGTAGCGCTGGGCAATTTTCGAAATCTTGTCATTTACCCAAACTTTCGCTAACATTTTTGTCATCTTTTGGGCACACACATGCGTAGGACCATGAGCCATAATGACCATCATCATTATATACGCATCAGGGAGTAGCCATTTCCCTTTCACTATATCCACCCAACACCCGTCATCATCAAGTTTCCCCAAGCCTTCAGCCCACCTTTTGGATTCTTCTAACGTGGCATCAGCTTGGATATCCTGTACAGACCGAACACCCTCATCCATCGCATAAGCATTTACAGTCTCCCTTGAAACATACATCGCTGTATGGGGATCGGTAGCAGTTTGTCTAGCTATCTTATCAGCGAAAGCGCTGAGAGTAGTTGTACTATTACAGAGCCATGTTGAATTTTGGTGCCATGTGAAGTTAGGAACCCTCTCTCTGACCAAAGTCTCCCGAAGTTGTGAACCACCCCAAAGGCATACTGACTATCAGTATATATATATTTAGTGCAAGCCCTTTCGGAAAGTTCACAAGCTCCGGTCAATGCTATAATCTCTGCGGCCTGCGCAGAATTATGCGTGATTCTCTTCGTTTCCACAACTGTGCTTAATGTAGTGATCGCATAAGCAGCTGTGGATGTACCACCTGGAAGTTTGAAGCAGGAGCCATCACAAAACAGCTCTTCTTGCTGATTATCCAAAGGAGTATCTTTCAGATCAATTCAACCCTTTGTCTCTTGTTCGGTCGTATACAAACAATCATGTGGCACTTCATCGCCGCAAGTAGTATCTTGCGGGAAAGGTAGGAGTTCAGCCGGATTAAGGACACAACACCTCTTAATTTGAATGTGGGGAGCAAACAAGCTCAATTCATATCTTGTAAACCGTGCAGAAGTAAGGTGTTGCATTTGAGTTAGGTTCAATAGAACATCTAGAGAGTGAGGCACCATCAGGGTTAGATCATGGCTTAGGACCATTCTCTCACTCTGTTTTACAGACGCAGCAGCAGCAGCGACAGCTCGCAAACATCTTGGCAAAGCGCATGCTACAGGATCAAGGGCGGAAGAGTAACCACATGGCCTACTCTTCCCTCCATGTTCCTGCGTTAATATAGCCAAAGCACATCCATCACATTCATGTACAAACAACACAAAGGCCTTTTCATAGTTTGGTGTGCCCAAAACTGGCACAGAGCATAATGCAGTCTTAAGCAAGTCAAACGATTGCTGGTGTTCCACGTTCCATGGCAATGGCGAAGAAATGCCCTTCTTCGTCAAAGCCAACATCGGTTTAATCACTAGTGAAAAATTTGGGATCCACAACCTACAGTAAGAAGCCATACCTATCAAGGCTCTAACTTCCTTCTGTGTATTTGGGACAGACATGCCAGAAATGTGTTTTATTCTTTCAGGTGTCAATCTTCGTACTTCCTTTGACAGGAGATAGCCGAAATAGGCGACCTCCTGACAACAATATTGACATTTTTTAAGCGAAGCTTTGTGACCATGCTTAGCTAGATGGATAAGCAATAACACAGTCCCCTCCTTACAGGCACTCTCAGAGTCAGCAGCTAAAAGCAAATCATCAATGTACTGAAGCAAAGTACAGGTAGAGGGCAATTCAAGGGTATCAAGTTGTTCTTTCAAAGCCCTGCTATAAATGCTAGGACTCTCTGTGTACCCTTGAGGTGCACGAGTAAATGTGAACGAGCGTCCCCCTAAGGTGAACGTGAACAAGTATCTACTATCCTTGTGTATAGGAATACTAAAGAAAGCATTCTTCAGATTCACCACACTAAAGTAAGTAGCTGTAGATGGAATCATGGTTAGGATTGTCGTTACATCAGGCACAATTGGAAATTGTGGAGTCACGACTTTATTAATGGCACGTAAATCAATTATGAAACGGAATGGAATTGTATTATCGCCTTTCTTGTACACGGGTAAAATCGGACTATTACACAAACTTCCTGAAATTTCTCCAATCACCCCGGGATGCACAAAATCGGAAACAATACATTTCAAAGCTCGCTCGCCCTCAACTGAAATCTTATACTGGGGAATGTGTGGCAGCTCAATTCCATGTTTCAAAACTATCTTGTCAGGTTCAATCTGTAGAACACCGACATCATTGTCGTCAACAGCCCACAAGCTCTCTGGTACATTAATGAATTCTGGAGGCAAAGGTCTAGTCAAGAATTGCGAGACAGAAAATTGCGGTGGTGAAATCGTCTAGCGTACTCCATCAGAAGAACAATAAATCACTGCATTTAATTCTTTTAACAGATTCAACCCCAGCAAGTTCTCTCTGCAATCCGAAGTCAACAGAAATGGACAATGGTCCGTAAAGGGACCCAAAGAAATAGGTACCGGCATAGAAACTGGACAAAAAACTGGTGTGCCAGAAAACCCTACAGAAACATTGGTTTGCCCTGACAGTGGAATGTTTGGAACCTGTGAATGATCAATGGAACACTTCTGTGCTCCAGTGCCTATCAAAAACGGGTGTTTCCTATTTCCCACCACCATTTCAATGTAGGGACCTTTCTGATTGACGGGAATAGGTGTAGGTTCCAAACCCTGATTCGGGCAATTCTAACGAAACAGAATGTCATCAAAAGGAAGCTCTTCAGATAAACATGCAGCGGAAGGATGATCAAATATGTTCCTGGTGTCCACACTCGACGTCTGATTGTCCTGCGAGAAAGGTTGCTGAGCGTCCTGTGCAAACTGACCTCTACCAGGGCCCCCTACACCCGGGCGACCTCTGGAATGCCTACCCATATTTCCAAATGTATTATTTGACCTTTGTTGAAGGACGGGGCATTGTGCCCACCAATGATCATCTCAACGACAATAAACGCACTAGTTAATGTTCACAGGACCCAAGGGCACATTCCCCTGTGGGGATACACTGACCTCTAACCTGAGAACTACACCTCTGGGGCCTCTAACAATTTGCTGCAATAGCACTTTAGTTTTCAAATCGCCTTTTAGTTTTTCTACCCTATCTTTTTCATTATTGACACAGTTCTCATAGTACTGAGACATGTGCAGTACTTCTGATTGTGATTTCGCCTGCCAAGCATTCTCAGAAGACATAATTTGTGACTGGATGTCAGGCAGCAATCCACGCACAAATTTGTCCACGAACAACCTTTTCCCAGTCTCTGTGCCTAGGTCTTGTCCACTGTAATCTGGGAATACCTGTTCGAACTGATTAAAGAACTCAGGTAGCACCCTCAGACGTTCCTTGGACACAGGCCGTAAGTTTGTCCCATATCATTCTTTTTTCTGGAATTATAGTTTTTAATTTTGCAATAATTCTATCAGGCAAAGTTAGTATCACCTGAGGCGGTCTTTCACCAGCTGGCCTTTCTCCATCGAGTCTAGTTATATTCACCCATGCATCTCCCAACCCTGGTATGTCGTCTATAGTTCTAACTTGCTTCCACAAATCTACGGGCTTGTGTACAGGGAATAACAAATCAATATCGCCTAAGGTGAACACTGAGGATTGCAAGACGGACTCTGTTTTTATTTAGAATACCGTCGGATTTTTCCTAATATCAGGAATCGATTGCCTAATAGTATTCACTTCCTGTCTTGAGAACGGGACGTGAACAAACTGTGATACATAATGTGCAGGAATGTCCCAGCGACTATACCGAGTGCAGCATCGGCCGCAATCTCAACCTTCGGGACAAATGTCGGAGGAACCTCTCTCATAGGCAACTGAGAAGTAGCTGACTCCAAACGCTTACTAAGCAACAGAGCTAAATCGAGCGCTAAAGCAGTCGAAGAAGTGTCAAGTGAAAAAGCTCTCTTGTAAATACTCAATAACTCTGTGGGACAATTAATCTTTCTTTTTACACAATCATCCTGTAGGTACTCTATCATTACCTGTATCACTTCCCTCTGCATTTCTGGCGTATTCTGACTATACGTGTCATATACTTCAACTGGAGTTATCGACAAATCCGAAATCCATCTAAGTGCGTCCTTCGTACAAATTCGTGCTTCCTCAGATATCAATTTACGACAAGGAAGGAACCGTTTCTGTACATACATACTTTCCTCCTCGTCATCCTCATTCTGTAACTTTTATAACTTCTTTCTATACCCAGATAACATCTCCACATGCTCATTTACCTTCTCCACAGTGTCTCTAGAAATCGCTAGAGTATTTAGATCCCTTAACCCTTGCGGGAGATCCGCATTATTTAATTTTCCCCACATTATACATAACTGAATCCCTAAACCTTCAATAAAAACATTTTTCTCAGGAAAATTATCCATATTACAAAGTGTGGCAAAAACACCAGCTTGATCATCCTTCTCCATACAATGCTTAGCCCATGCAATTAACTCACGTTTCTTCTCCGGTGGTACAGTATTGTGAGTGACAACCTTTGACCCTGCCCCTCGATCAATTACAAGCGGCTCAGGACCACTTGGAAGAGAGGGAGCAGGCAAATTCAATGGAGGTACTGTAACTGGTGCAATAAGAAGAGGTGGAGGAGCTGGAGGAAGGGGAACATTAGGAGGAGCAAGAACAACAGGAACAACAGCAGGTGGAGCAGAAATAACAGGAGGAAGAGGCAAAGCAGCAGGAAGAGGAACATACAGAGGTGGCGCAGAGGCACCAGGCCTTTGTTCTTTTAATAATTTATCTATAAATTCATCGGAAGCATGGAGGTCTTTGGACGGATATATTTTTTGAATTCCAAGTGAGAAAGCCCTGTCCATATTTCTAGTCGATTCAGAATGTTTATCCTGGTCATACAATAATGCTTTTTCGGCATTCATCTTATAACGGCGCGCATGCTTCTCCCTACTTTTAAGTTGTTGCAACGCTTCTTTTTTCAAATTCTGCAAAACATCAAATGCTGCATGTCTAGCCTTTTTCTTTAATAGAATTGACTCTAAATACTCAATACGAGGATTTCAAAACTACCATTGATTGGCCACTGAAGTTCGGAGGCATGTCTGTGCCAAATGTCATTTAATACTATACTTCCAATGCCATGCTTACAGTACATAGTACATGCCGGCGACCCCTCCTGTGGTGCCGGATGGCTAAATTCCAAAGATTGTCTATCGCTGCGGAACAATGCCCTGAAGCAGGTAGACAATTTCACTGGCATATCAAATTATTGGTGTTACCTGGTCAATAATTGTGTCTGCAGATACAATGCGCTAAATTCAAATTTTCAGGGCTGAATTAAGAGTCGGGTCACGACTCACCTGAACAAACCTAAGGAGGTCCGATCGGATTTCAAAGAATCTTACCTAACTAATCTTACCTCGTGTATGGTGATTTCGGCAAATCTGCCCGTCTCGATAATTGGACCCTCGTCAAGATGCCGTCTCAGACGACAAGCTAATCGTCCAGGGATTGGGTTGTGCAGCGCTGCTGAGGTGTCATGTCTCGTTCAGTGGGGCCCCTTTTTGTCACGCCGTCCGATCCCGGTCCGATAGCCTGCGTCAATCTTCAACAATCCGGCATCAATCTTGAGGGTCCCTATTCAGGCGCCAACCACAAAAGGAAATACACCGAACATGGGTTACAAAGTACTTTATTTTATACTGAATCCAGTTACAAAAACAGAGCAAAATCAGATAGCTCAGTAGACCCTCAGTACAACACAATGAACTCCAGCGTGGTTCAGTGTGTTCAGTGAGAGACGTTGTACGTTAGAATGCATTTGCTTTTTATACACTTGGTGGGAACGATGTCCAGCCCTACTTCGGGTTAATATTCCATGTAATACATCACTGATCTATGGTTTATGGCAAGTCTCGAACAACCGCATTTAACTGGTTTGCCTTTAATACATGTATCAACAAGCCTATGCAATAACTGTGTATTCTAAGATCTTCCATGCAGGCCTTCTCAAACATTAATAGAATGTAGTTAAACAAGTGTTCTACGTTCAGTATTTGAATACATTGTTTCAACATATGCTCGTGGATTAGTTTTGTTGCACGAGTAATCCTTTTACACACAGGTCAACGAAGGACAAGGTCTCAGTTCACGACCTCAACAAGTGGCCTGCAGGCAAGTTATATATTAGCTATGTACAGCGGTCAAGACGGCCATGTTGTATTTTGGAATGACATCGTCCACCATTTTAACTCACAGGGTGACTTTTCCAAAGCGAATCCTAAAATGGCAGATTGACCTAAAATGGCACCTTACATTGATTTCAGGTCAGGACCTTGCAACACGGATTATTTTCCAAGCGACTTTCGAGCAGCTTGGCGTAGGCCAATTTACATATATTTATTGCAATAGGAGGCATGATATAATTTGTCTTTTGACACCATAACCTCTTATTGCAGAAACATCTTCATTTTCTGCAGAAACATTTCCATCTTTTGTCGACCATGATGGGGACTCAGTGGGGCAAGGATTCCAATACCTAGGTCCTGGGAAAGTCTTGTACTCACGTCCAGTAGTCATGCCAGTCACACTGTGCATTCTCCGCATTTAACTGGACACCAAGATGCCAGATGAGTTTCCCGGGCTCACATGCTCTCATGCACGTGTCAGGGGATCTGATTTTAGGATACTATGCATTAAAACTAAGCGAATCCGGTTGACTTCTTCTATTGATGACTTCTAATGATCGGTCACCGAACACTCCATCGTCCTGCAGGATGAAACTGCATGGCTCCAGAGAAGCCATGCAGGGAACTCAGTTTGGTGGTGCTTTGAGGTGAGAGTGGGTAATGTAAGTGACTCCAATCAAGTAATCCCACTAAGTCAGTGCCTTGTCTGGGATGCCCAAGGGAAGCCCTTATTTATATATTTTTATGGCAAGTTATAATCTGGATGATGAACCCTTGTATAACACCCCTCTCTTAGAATCCCCCTGACCCCACTGAGCCAAGAAGTAGATTTGCTTTGCAAATTTAAAGGCTTATTTGAAAAGTAAACAATATATATATAGATCACACTTTTATAATAAATTAATGTTTGATAGCACACTTGGGAAGATGATAGTGATCAACAATGGATAATGTTACAGTGGTACACTCTTTTTGATGGCTTAGAAGTGATATAGAGAGGATAAAGTAGCTGAGAATGCTTTTATGGCTTCAAGGACAATGCAATAATGACTGAAAATGCAGTACAGAAAATAAACTTGATATGGCTTCAACAAAAGACAATGTAATCACTTTTCCTTGACAATTCACTCCCCCCCGTTATGCAATATAAGGAGATGGAAAGCAGAGCACACAGTTCTCAGGAATGCAATCAAATACAATACGAAATTCAGTTCCCCCCCCAGCAAGCTTAGAGGAAAACAGGTAGAAGTTTGAAACACAGGCCCAAAATGCTTTGAATGTGATGACAATGAAGTGAGAAATGTGCTAAAATGCTTTTAATTTCCTCTAGAGGTTCAGGGTGGGGGATATCTAGTTTATATTAGTTCAGGCTCACTTTAGCAATGCTCTATGAGTAACCAGCAGGTTAAAACGAATTTTAGCAAAGGAAAGCAAGAAGCTGCTGATTTTTACATAAGGCTGAAATTGTGCAAAATGTCAAATCGCGGCAAATTTAATCACGCGCGTCGAGCGTAATTACCAAGGCACTATAAGGAGTAGCAAGTCGGTTTTAGGTTCCTTGGAAAGCCTAATATCTTAGCTTTAAGATAAAAGTTAAATGTCGCTCCTAGCACAAACGGTTCCGGAGATACGGCCGATTTAGTCACAGCAGTTTTTCGGATTTAAAATTTTAAAGCTCAGAATGACAGATGACAGTTTTCAGTTTTAAAGATGACAGAATGACATGATTCTAGGAGGCAGTTCTAATAGGCTAAAATAGTTTGGATTAAATTATTTTAAACTAAGAGATTGGTTTTGGCACAGTGAGTACTCACACTATATTTTTGAAATAAGCCGTCAAGGTCTGGTCAGGTTGGACGGGACTCACGGCGGGTGGTTCTGAAGTCCCGGCTACCTGGGTCAGCTCTGCTCTCTGGGTCTGTCAAGCACCGGTTCTGCTCACAACACTGCACAGTTCTGGTCTCTCTGGATCTCTGGTCTCTCTGGATCTCTGGTCTCTGGAGGTTGCTGGATTTGAAGTCTGGAGTCTCCCGGCAAAGCATCCCGCAAGGAAGTGGAAAGTGAATGTCCCCCCTTGTCCTGCACTGTCTGCTTTTATGTGTTTAGAAAGTGGGTGTGTGCGTGGCATAACTGAGCCTGCCCCTCTCTACTTGTCATTGGCACAATTCTCCCCTCTCCCATGATTGGGGTAAGGAAATGGATTGTCATCATGATGAGGTCTGTTTATGGGTCAGAGGATCCTCCCCTGGTCAGTTTGCCCACAAATCTATATTTGATTCAAATACATATTTCCCAGATACACAAGTGGTTGACATTATATGTACATATTACAGATGAATTAAGACAGGTCTCTGTTCAAGCCCCATGTTCCTGCGAGCTGGGATTCAGAAATGACAACATTTTGCGCTTTTTGGTCGGTTTACCAATAACGGACATTTACCAAAAATTACACAAATGTGCGCAAGGAGTATGGACATTAATTGATGAAGTGTCAGATTTTTAACATGCAGACATTTGGAGTAGCAACCTTATTTCTGCTACTACTCCCTAGAACATACCACAGGGTCCCAATACCTCTTAAAATGTGCACCGAAAAATCACAAGAATAATGGTATTCATTATATAATTTTGACAGGTCCGTACTATGAATTATCCATCTTTTTAAAATGATGCTCTTGCCCAGATGGGCGTGGTTTAGGTTCCAAAGCACATGGGGAAGCTTCTGTCTGTCCCCGCCTCCAGCTCAGGTGGCTCTCAGAGGCACTGCCCCTCCCAGTTTCTCCCAAGAGGAAGCCATTTTACGACCCCCCCCCCCAATATAACATTTGCCTGAGTCCAGGACAGGGCTTTGTTCAACTTCCTGCAGTCCCCAGGTGCCCCTCCCCTAACCCAATCAGTGAGGTGTCATCTCCTTTTGGCAGGGGCAGCAGGATGAAGCTAGGCCTGGGAAGAGTGGCTGAGCCAGTTTCTCCTGTCGGGGGTAGTTGTCAGGCAGAATTCAGCTAAATGTCACTTTAGTTCCCAGTTTTCTACATTCAAATCCAACTTACATGCAGCTATTTTTTATATATACATTAAATAATTACTTCCTTCAAGTCATTTCAGAATATAGTTTTACATTGTATCCACCTCTTAGCAAGTCTTTCCTTGGCCTGGTTTGTGTTCATCTGTTCAGTTTTACACAAACGTCTGGTGGTTTTAAAACGCCGGCTTTCTGATAGTGGTGAGCACTGGTATTGCATCCATTTTTGACATTAAGAAAATGAATTACCCACAGTTCTGGGTTGCTTTTGGCAATCAGCATTGCCATTCCCAATGGTTTCAGGCTACTGTGTGTGTAGCCCAATAGTGGTTTTAGGCAGTGCCCTGCTGTGCACACAAGATAGGAAAAAATGGGTGGCAGCCTATTCTTCATGTTTTCACTGTGCAATCTCTGGGGAGTTCTGGCTATCATGATGTTTTCAATGCCAGTAACGCACAGTTTTATGGTAGGGCTTGGATGCATGGGTAAAAACATCCCACAAGCCCCCCCTCTTGCGATGGCCATTCTGATCTTTCACTGATGGAACTCGCAAGATCTGGGATGTTCGCCTCACCTTCTTCCAATTCCGTAGATGGCACAGTTCAGCATCTTTTCCTCCCTCCAGTCGATCAATCAGTTCTCCTTGCTGGTTCTGATGGGAGGATTGGGCGGTACCCCGGGCCCCTCGGATCTACGCTCCCGGTCCCCAGGTCGCCTTCCGTGGTCAGTCTCCATGGTTTCATCTCTCCTAGGATGATAAAGCAAAAGCAGCAATACCTATTCATAGACATTTTTTCCGCCACTATTGATCTAGTGGGGTGGCATGTACGTTTTATAACTCAAGAGACATAGCACTTTTATTTTGAAAAACAAGATATAATATGAAACATTTTTTTTTTTTTCAAATCATAATATTTTAGAGACTATATGTGGGATATTTTAAGATGGGAACTGAATTAATCTGGAGCGGTCCCCTCTGGTATTGCAGAGGACTCCTCCAGTTGCTGCATAGTGTGCCTGGGATGGCAACACTTTAGCTGATTTATATGTACCCACTTGTCTTCCCCTTCTGCCAGACTACCTTTGGGGATGCAGATCTTATACGCTACAGGGGAGATCTTGTCTATAATTTCAAACGGTCCCTTCCATGTAGGCAAACATTTTCGCTGTTTGGCCTGGTTCCTTTGGAAATTGTATAGATAGACCCGGTCTCCCACAGTATATTCATACCTGGTGGTCTTCAGGTCGTAGTGGGTTTTCATGCTATCAGCTGATCTTTCTAGATTCCGCTGAGCATATGCAAAAGCATGCTGAAGGTGTTTCCTTAAATTCTCCACATACTCATGAGTTGTGGAGGCATTTATCAACGTTTGCTCTTGGGTTCTGTAGAGCAAATGCTGGGGAAGCACCATCTTGCATCCAGTCATCAACTCAAATGGTGACATTTTACTTGCAGATGAAGGGGTAGATCTGATGGCCATTAGGACCAGAGGTAGTCGGATATCCCAACTTGGCCCAGAATCTGCCACAAACTTTTTTTAAGATGCTCACAATGGTTCGGTTGTATCTCTCCACTGCTCTAGAAGAATCTGGCCTGTAAGCAATATGTAGCTTCCTTTTGACCCCCAGTATCTCCCACATCTTTGTCATTACTTCACTGGTGAAGTGGCTACCCCTGTCTGACTCAATCCTTTGAGGTAGACCAAAACGGGAAAAGATGTGGTTAATCATCAGGGCAGCTGCTGTTTCTGCCTTGCAGTTTGGGGCCGGGAGACATTCCACCCACTTGGTAAACAAGCATGTAACGGTCAACATGTACTTGTTTCCTCTAGACGAGCGAATTACAGGGCCTACAAAGTCGATTTGCAAATCTGACCATGGCAGTGTCATCCCCCTCTTTTGGAGAGGCGCACAGTGTGTGAGGGATGATGGCTCAAATTGTGCACACACAAGACACCCCTTCAAGTATTGGTCAAGGTCCTGCCCCATGTGTGGCCAGTATGCAACCTCTCTTAAGATTTCCAGTGTTGTGTGAAACCCCCTATGACCGGTGGTGGCCGCATCATGGGCGTGACTTAACATCAGGCTTCCGAATGAGGTAGGGACCACCCACTGATCATGGCCAGCTTGGGATTTCCTTACCAACACACCGTCTTGGATTCAGAACCTTTTTGGACATTTCATCAACACTCTTAGGTCCTCTTTCCCAATGTAATTGGTATCCGTCAGGGGAAAGTTCTCAGGGTCCTCAATGTGTTGGTAAAACTTACCAATTATTGGGTCCCCCTTCTGAGATGTAATCAAATCAGCATCAGGGGTCTCCTTACTCCATTGTGCAGTTGAAAGATCATTGTGAGCATTTGTCTGGGACCTAGTGACAGCAGTGACCTGGATTTCCCCCAACAGGGACTCTATTTCTATTAGATCCCCTTGGATGGCCCCGGTTTTGGCCAGCTGATCAGCTAAGTCATTTCCAGTTTTGTCTGGTTGCTCTACTTTAGAATGACCCTTGATCTTTTTCCAGTAGATGGTCATCCCATTCGATGTGACCAGATCATCAATATTTTGGATTAGCTTCCCATGTTTCAGGGGTTTGTTATTAGCACATAACATGCCTCTGGTTTTCCAATTGACCAGGTGCTCCACGAACCCGTTCCGTACATGATCCAAATCTGTGATTATGACCAGTTCGTGGAGTTGATGTTGGACAGCAGTGAGGATGGCCTGATGCACAGCCATCAATTCTGCCACCTGACTACTTCGGGGACTAATTCTGTATCCAGCGGAGGGTTCTGGAAACTCCTTCACCAATGCATTCCCTACGCCGGCCACCAGTTCTTTCTCCCTGTTGTTGTCAACATGGTAAGAGCATCCATCCACATAGACAGTGGGCATTCCCTCACACTTGTCTTCTTCAAAGACTTTGTGTGGGGAATTAAGGTATGCCTCCATGTTGTCCTTGATTTTTAGACTTTCGTCCTCGAGACAGTTTTCTCTGGCACAATCATGAAAGTCAGCCAGACCTTGCGCAAGGGGACTCTTCTTGTTTTGGCCATATCTGACCTCCACAGGAAAGCCTTGCATTGACAGAATCCAGGAAGTAATTCGGGAATTACTCACATTTCCGGCCCGGATTCTGTCACTTTGGAGATATTGCAGAGGCTGGTGTGGGGTCTCCACTATGATGTGTTCCCTCTGGATAAACGGGCGGTAATTCTTCAATGCCCACACCGTTGCCAGGAGTGCCTTCTCACAATCGTTGAATTTTTCCTCCACAGAGGTTAAAGATTTGCTCGCATAGGAGATTACTTTATTGACCTTGTCATGCTTTTGGTATAATACTGCCGTCAAGCATGTATTAGATAACCCTGTCTCCAGGAAGAACTCCTTGTTTCTGACAGGGTAAGCTAGGCAAGGCGCTTGTGAGAGGCTTCTCTTGAGTTGTCTTACTGCCTCGGATTGTTCTGGACCCCATTCCCACTTGACCCCCCCCTTCAAGAGATGAATCAGGGGTCTAGTGATCTCTGCGTAGCCCTCAATGAACTTTCTGCTGTAATTAGTCAGTCCAAGGAGGCTCCTTAGTTCCCGCAGAGTTGTGGGATCCTTCAGTTTCTGAAGTGCTTCCACTTTTTTTTCTTGGGGACAGAGACCCTGAGGAGTAATCTCATGCCCCAAGAAATTAACGCGGGTTCTACACCACTGTGCTTTCTGAAAGGAAAGTTTTGCTCTGGCGGCCCTCAACTGTGTCAGAACATAACGGATCTCTGCTATGTGTTCTTCCACAGATGAACTTTTGATGAGGACATCATCTACATAAGCCAGGTTACCCCTCGCACCTGGTTCGGGCATGGCCTTATGTAGGAAAATGTTGAATTCATTGCCGGAGTTGAGGTATCCGAAGGGAGTCCGGGTCCATGTGTACTGCTGGCCCCCAAAGGTAAAAGCCAGTTTGTATTGGTCCTACCTACTGACAGGCACAGTCCAGTATCCATTGGTCAGGTCTATTGCAGTGAATACCTGTGACCCCTGGATCTGGGCCAGCCCTTGGTCAATGTAGGGCAGAGGCCATCGGGAAGTACGGACCCGTTTGTTGAGCTCCCTAAGGTCGGCGCAGAGTCTCCACTGGCCGTTTGGCTTCAATATTCCCAGCACCGGATTATTAAAAGTGCTGTGTACTGGACGGATTATTCCCCGGGACTCAAGGTTCTTGATTATTTCAGTAAGTAACTCCATGGATGCGAGAGGCAAGCGATATTGCTTCACAAACACTGGAGTCATGCCAGGGTCCGTGGGAATTGTTGTCGTGTGGATGTCGGTGCGACCACAGTCATATGAGTCTACCGCAAAGAGATCTTGGAAATCCAAGAAAACTTGTTTCAACTTTTGCTTCTGTTCCAGAGTCACGCAGGCATCAGCCAGGTTGACTCTCTCTTCCACCATCTGCCTGAAGCCTGGAAAGACTTCTGGTTTGGCTATATCAGCGGCCTCCTCCAGCTGGGTTGAGAAGTCCCTGGTCAGAGTGCTGATTTGGACTGGAGGTTTCAGGTGGGAAAGGCAGCCCTCATGGACCTGGAAAATCACCTCATCCCTCCTGAAGTCACAAGTCACATCTTCCTTACCATAAGGGCAAGAAGTGTACACCAGGAAGTTCCCCCCATGCCGGGTAAAGATCCTGTATGGTGTTGTATTGTCATCACTGTCACTGTCAAAACAGTCCTTGGGGATTGCTCCTAACAGTTCATTTCCTAAATCAATGGAGAAATGTCGGTCATCAACCGCCATTCCAATAATGGTGCCTGCGGCTAGAGTAATACTCTTTAAGTCACTGTTATCCACCTCTATTGGAATGGTGTCATGTTCTATTTTGACTAATGGTGTTGGGTTTACCCCTAACCCTTGCTGTTGGAGAGAGGCATTTAGATGAATATAAGCATCAGGGTTTTTCAATTTTTGTCCTCTTTTAACTTTCACTTCCAGGGAGAATTGTCGGGTCCTTTCCGGGATGGTAACTTCCTCTTTAATCTGAATTTCAACTGCATGAGGTAGCAATTGAGCTGACCTAAATGCTTTTTCTGGATCATCAAAGCCCATGGGATTATCCGCTAATCGGAACCAAGCTTTGAAGTTTATTAGGTCCAAACTAATGGCGAATCGAATGAGAATGTCACTGCCTAAGTGAAAGGCGTTAGTGACGTCTCGCACGACCCAACAATTATGGACTATGCTCTTATTGCCAATGGAGATTTTGAGCATACACCTGCTTGGCAGGAGATGTTTGGAATTGGGTGTTTCCAGATCCATTTCCCATTTGTTTATCAGTTTGAATGTGGGAATGGCTGGATCTTTTGGGAGTTGGCGGAACATGGCTTCGCTGATGAAGCTCTTACCGTTGTTCACACACACTCGAGCGAGAACAGAGTCCATCCCATCATTTAACTGAACAGGGATGAACAACTGCTCTCCAATTTGCTGAATAACAGCCAGGCTCTGAGCTGATTTCACATCTATCTGGACTATAGGAGTGGGGGTGTCTGAATGTGGATTGGTAAAGAATTTCAGAGTGTTTCCTTCCAGTGTGGAATACCACCTTAAACTGGAAGGAAGGTTGATTTTCAGAGATAGAGATGACCCCCCATCACCAGTCTGTTGTCCTACTGCTATTACTGTCACGTCTGGAATTTGGTTGTTCTGGAAGTGAAATTCTACTTGGTCAGATTTTTGTTCAACCATGTGGCAGGTGCCGTTTAAACTAACATGGTTGACACTCTGTTTTAATTTTATTGGTCGGCTAGTCTGGGTCCAGAGGACCTTGTTACCGATTCTATTAGGGGTGACAACCTTCTCAGGAGGTCGTTCCCTAGTAAACAAGGGGTGCCATCCGGTCACTACTATGACCTGGTGTTTCACCTTGTGTCGCCCAATTTTGATGTCCAAATCTGCAGTCCCCTCGACAGGAATTTCCTTCCCGTCAAAGTTCTGCAGTTGTCCAGGAAGAGAGGTGAGAGGGATACGGTAATCCTCCCCCCTTCCTGCATTTAGTTCATCAACGGCCCTTTTGGACAGAAGGGTAGCTTGGGATCCAGTGTCCACCAGTGCCAAAATTGTACCCTGCCCCTGTACTTGTACCGGGGCATAGTATCTTCCCTCCTTCTCCTCAAGGGGGCACAGATAATGCACATTTTTGGACAACTGGTGGGCTAATTTTCTGGTTTCGGACATTGCTAGCGAAGATATTTGGGCAGAATTCTGTGGAGAGCCTGGGGAATCTGAAAGAAAAAGTTGGCAACTGGAAATGGTTTCGGGTTCTGGGCCTCCCCCCCCTTTTTGGAGGCAGTCATCAGGATGGGTTGGACCCATAGGATTTTGGTATTGTTGGTTCTGGGATGAGATAATGGGCGGCAGTAGCTCAGTCTCCACATCTACCCAGTCTGTTTATTCAATTTTAGGCTCCCCTGGTTCCGGTTCTGGGCCGCCCCTGCCTTTTGGGAATCAGTCACCAGGATGGGTTTGAACCAGGGGTTTTTGGTTTTCTTGGTTCTGGGATAGGTTGATGGGCGGCGACAGCTCAATCTCCACATCTACCCAGTCTGGATTGGAATCTCTTGGGACCCATTTTTCTTTGGGAGGAGTTCCCCCATCTCTGAAGGAGAAGATCCTTTTCCCAGGATCCTCTGAGGATCCCTCTCCATCAAATTGGAAGATCTGTACCTCCTTCACAAACTGGGCCTGTTTGGGTACTTTGTTTCTCCTACTCCCCCTCTGCTCCTTTGGAGGCAGACTTTCAGGGGCAGGAGATTTCGTTTCCGATTCCTGGGTTTCCAGGGGCTGTTTACAAGTGAGGAAGGAAGCTTCCTCCAAGGCTTTACACCCCCCTTCCCCTTGTGCCTCCTCCCTGGGAACCGGTGGGTTATCGGGGTGCTGCCCCCGTCATTGTTCTGGAGCACCAGGCCCGGAGTTTGGGGCATTCTGCGGTGGCATGCTCATCTGAGGGTTCTGTTGAGCCCTCAGTATGTGACCCAGATCCCGTGCCATATTTTGGACCTGGCGCTCAAGTTGTGAAACCCGCTCAGCATGATACGGGGCTCTATTTTCTCCCCTGGGCTGACCCCGGGAAGGGTAGCTGTCCCTTCTCTGGTAATACCCTGTGTTGGGAAGATTTGGGTACCCCTCCACCCTTGGCCTCCCCTCTCCCGGATTAGGTTGTCTGGGCTCAGGGAATTGGGGAAAGAAGGATGGATGATTTTGGGGCTGGAAATTGGGTGGATACCTGGGAAAAAAGTTCTGCCCAGTGTTTGGGGAATTTCTGCCCTCCTGTGGGAAGTTGGGAGGGAGAGGGAAGTTCCCTGGGTCAGGTGCTTGGCTGGATCCCCCCCCTTGGACTGGAGGAGTCCACACATAACCCAGGATTGGTCGGTTTCCCTTGTAGCGGGGACTTACATAATTAGGGGAGCGGGGGACCCCATTTGTGGGACTACCTCCTCGACTCCCTGTCTGTGACTGGTCCGAGGGCCTTCTGGGCTGTGAATTATTTGGTGCAGGCAGGTTTTTAGGCCCCCCATCTCCAAATCTAAAACAGGGGCAACCTTTACCTCCGCCACCTTGGCAGCAGCAGGGGTACTGTTGGTTTTAGGGTTTTTCTGCGCATTACTTTTATTTTCTATGGGCTTCTGCACCTCATAGATTCGGGTAGCCTGTTCAATGACCCAGTCTAGTGACCTCTTCTCGTGAAAATCTCTCACTAGCTGGGTCATGATGTATTTGGGCAAGGCATGGAAAAAAGTATTGACAAATTCTCTACTGTCCGTGCGCACCCTTCTGGTGGTCTGCGCAAAGGCACGCTTCAATTCTTGTACGAATTCTTGTTGGGCCTGATCCTCCCCACATTGCAAATTGTAGGCTGCCTTGCGAGCCTCTTGAAGATTTCTATGAACAGAAAAATGTTTCAAGATGGCCGCCCAATATGCGGACCATCTTGAATGGTTTTGGTCCTCCAGCCCTGCAAAGAAACTGGAGTATTCTGGGGAGAATGTGCATTTGACGTACTGGATGCAGCTACTGCTGTCCTTCAAATGGAAAGTCTCCATCATTTGCTCATAGAGCTCCAAGTGTTCCCAAACAGAAAACTTGGCGTTCTTATGATAAGGCATGATGACACTCCTTATTGCCTTTATTTATTTCAATGGGTCCTTAAGCAAGGCCCTTTTTGCCTTGCTTAAGGACATTCTGGGCTGTGAATTATTTGGTGCAGGCAGGTTTTTAGGTCCCCCATCTCCAAATCTAAAACGGGGGCAACCTTTACCTCCGCCACCTTGGCAGCAGCAGGGGTACTGTTGGTTTTAGGGTTTTTCTGCGCATTACTTTTACCCGAACCAAAAAGGTTCGGGTAACCCTGGTCCATTCATCCTCTGACTCCGAAGCACTGCTCCCAGAGGTGCCCGTCTGATCTTCCAGGTTTTCACGGATTCTGCGAGCCTGGGAATGGCTGGCAGAATGTGGGGGCCTGGTCTCCTGTATCCTGTAACGCTCAAAGGAGTCTTCAGATCCCTCCTTGCTGCCAGGATTTGATGGGTACCCCCCCACTGACCTAACAGGGTAGAGGTTTTCAGGATGCCCTTAATGGGCCTACTCTCCTGGGGTTCCCGACTAAATTGCACTGTGCTTGGGTGCCCATACCCGGATGCCCACCCCTCCATTCCTGAGTGGTACTGGCCTATGAGCCCCATACTTTTGGCTGGATAATAATCTGCCATCCCTGTGGCCCTGTGCTCATGTGCGCCAGGGGACATGGGGGTGGCAGAGTCCAGGGACTGAGAGAGATGAAGGCCTCTGGTACTAGGGCTTCTGAGGTTATGCTCAGGTGTTTCCCTTTCCCAGCGAACTTCATCTCTGTCAGCCCCTGCTCCCGGTTGCAATGCAAGAGCCTGCGCTTTCAGTCCCTCAGTTAAGGCCTTACTAGACTCTATCAGTCTCTCCTGCATGGCTACCTGTTGCTGGAGCCTATCATTGTGCTGACAGAGAGCCTCATTTTCTCTTTGTGCCTCCTGATTGGTCCTGGAGTACTAGGCCAGTCTCTGCTGCAGGAGGGTTACCTCCTGAGTCCCATCCCTACTGGCCTGCTCCTTTCTTGCCAGAGCCTCCTCCACCCTCCTGGTGTGATCTAGCAAGCCCTGATGCTCTTTTTGGAGGTCACCCAGCCCCTGGAGGGCCAAGTGATTTTCTTCAATTTTTCTTTTTAAATGGCAGACTTCCTGGCCTAAGGTGTCCCTTTCCTGACTAAGAGCCTGCATCTGTGCAGCCAGGTCGTCCCTCTGCCTTCAGCTTTCTGGCGCTCTTCCTGAAATTCTGTCTGGGTGTCCAGGTCTTTCAGAATCAGTTCATTGCTCTCCTCTTTTTCTCTATCCAATTGGCTTTGCAGGGTGGCTACCTGCTTCGTGCATGCCCTGTTGACATCTATCTGTTGCTCCAGCTTTTTCTGGCTCTGCAGTAGGGAGTCCAAACTGTCTTGGTGCTCCTTCTGCAAAGCCAGAATTCTGGTATCCTGGTCAGCCTTTTCCTGTTGCAGGATATCCATCTCCTCCTTCATTTTAATGATGTATTGTCTACTCTCATTTTCTGACTCCTGGCTTCTGTGCAGCCTCTACTCAGAAGAGACCAGGTCAGATTGGGCATTTTCTAACGCCATCTGTTGCCTATTTGCCAGTTCTTGGCCTTCAGCACATTTGTCCTGCATGGCTCCCATATGTAAATATAAATATATCGCTAACCTGGCAATCTTGTTGTGCTCATCCTTGGCCTTAGGGGCCATATGTAGTTCACTCAGGGCCACATGTAAGGGACCCTGATCTCTCCACATATCTGACCCAGCTGTAGTCACCTGTTGTGTGATCGCCTGCAACCATACATTTTGGTCCTGTTCAGACCATTCACCTCTCACAAACAGTTTATGTAAGAGGTGCTCCCTAGCTATCTTCATATCTACCAAGGTCGTCATTCTGGAATTTGTGTTCCTTCCTGACTTACAGCAGTTTGTATTTTATTTAGCAAAACAGACCGTTTCCTTAGAGCGTTCCTTTGAGGAGTGCTTTCACAGTGTAAAACAGCGTGGTGATCTAACGGGATATGTGTATCCGGTCAGTTGACACACTGTATTAAGCTGCACAAGTGGTAAACCTAATCCAGAATATCCCGGCTACGAGCCCCCACTCTGTAAGTGACTCCAATCAAGCAATCCCACTAAGTCAGTGCCTTGTCTGGGATGCCGAAGGGAAGCCCTTATTTATATATTTTTATGGCAAGTTATAATCTGGATGATGAACCCTTGTATAACACCCCTCTCTTAGAATTCCCCTGACCCCACTGAGCCAAGAAGTAGATTTGCTTTGCAAATTTAAAAGGTTTATTTGAAAAGTAAACAATATATATATATATATATAGATCACACTTTTATAATAAATGAATGTTTGATAGCACACTTGGGAAGATGATAGTGATCAACAATCAATAATGTTACAGTGGTACACTCTTTTTAATGGCTTAGAAGTGATATAGAGAGGATAAAGTAGCTGAGAATGCTTTTATGGCTTCAAGGACAATGCAATGATGAATGAAAATGCAGTACAGAAAATAAACTTGATATGGCTTCAACAAAAGACAATGTAATCACTTTTCCTTGACATTTCACTCCCTCCTTTATGCAATATAAGGAGATGGAAAGCAGAGCACACAGTTCTCAGGAATGCAATCAAATACAATACGAAATTCAGTTCCCCCCCAGCAAGCTTATAGGAAAACAGGTAGAAGTTTGAAACACAGGCCCAAAATGCTTTGAATGTGATGACAATGAAGTGAGAAATGTGCTCAAATGCTTTTAATTCCCTCTAGAGGTTCAGGGTGGGTGATATCTAGTTTATATTAGTTCAGGCTCTCTTTAGCAATGATCTATGAGTAACCAGCAGGTTAAAACGAATTTTAGCAAAGGAAAGCAAGAAGCTGCTGATTTTTACACAAGGCTGAAATTGTGCAAAATGTCAAATCGCGCCAAATTTAATTGCGCGCGTCGAGCGTAATTAGGGAGGCACTATAAGGAGTAGAAAGTTCTAGGTTCGTTGGAAAGCCTAGACTCTTAAGATAAAGCTCCTAGCACAAACAGTTCCGGAGATACGGCCGATTTATTCAAGGTAGTTTTTCGGATTTTAAATTTTAAAGCTCAGAATGACAGATGACAGTTTTCAGTTTTAAAGATGACAGAATGACACGATTCTAGGAGGCAGTTCTAATAGGCTAAAATAGTTTGGATTAGATTATTTTAAACTAAGAGATTGGTTTTGGCACAGTGAGTACTCACACTATATTTTTGAAATAAGCCGTTAAGGTCTGGTCAGGTTGGACGGGACTTCCGGCGGGTGGTTCTGAAGTCCCGGCTACCTGGGTCAGCTCTGCTCTCTGGGTCTGTCAAGCACCGGTTCTGCTCACAACACTGCACAGTTCTGGTCTCTCTGGATCTCTGGTCTCTCTGGATCTCTGGTCTCTGGAGGTTGATGGATTTGAAGTCAGGCGTCTCCCGGCAAAGCGTCCCGCAAGAAAGTGGAAAGTGAATGTCCCCCCCTGTCCTGCACTGTCTGCTTTTATGTGTTTAGAAAGTGGGTGTGTGAGTGGCATAACTGAGCCTGCCCCTCTCTACTTGTCATTGGCCCAATTCTCCCCTCTCCCATGATTGGGGGAAGGAAATGGATTGTCATCATGATGAGGTCTTTTTATGGGTCAGAGGATCCTCCCCTGGTCAATTTGCCCACAAATCTATATTTGATTCAAATACATATTTCCCAGATACACAAGTGGTTGACATTACATGTACATATTACAGATGAATTAAGACAGGTCTCTGTTCAAGCCCCATGTTCCTGCGAGCTGGGATTAAGAAATAACAACATTTTGCGCATTTTGGTCGGTTTACCATTATCGGATATTTACCAAAAATTACACAAATGTGCGGAAGGAGTATGGACATTAATTGATGAAGTGTCAGATTTTTAACATGCAGACATTTGGAGTAGCAACCTTATTTCTGCTACTACTCCCTAGAACATACCACAGGGTCCCAACACCTCTTAAAATGTGCACCGAAAAATCACAAGAATAATGGTATTAATTATATAATTTTGACAGGTCGGTACTATGAATTATCCATCTTTTTAAAATTATGCTCTGGCCCAGATGGGCGTGGTTTAGGTTCCAAAGCACATGGGGAAGCTTCTGTCTGTCCCGCATCCAGCTCAGGTGGCTCCCAGAGGCACTGCCCCCCCCAGTATCTCCCAAGAGGAAGCTATTTTACGACCCCCCCAATATAACATTTGCCTGAGTCCAGGACAGGGCTTTGTTCAACTTCCTGCAGTCCCCAGGTGCCCCTCCCATAACCCAATCAGAGAGGTGTCATCTCCTTTTGGCAGGGGCAGCAGGATGCAGCTAGGCCTGGGAAGAGTTGCTGAGCCGGTTTCTCCTGTCGTGGGTAGTTGTCAGGCAGAATTGAGCTAAATGTCACTTTAGTTCCCAGTTTTCTACATTCAAATCCAACTTACATGCAGCTATTTTTTATATATACATTAAATAATTACTTCCTTCAAGTCATTTCAGAATATAGTTTTACATTTTATCCACCTCTTAGCAAGTCTTTCCTTGGCCTGGTTTGGGTTCATCTGTTCACTTTTACACAAAAGTCTGGTGGTTTTAAAATGCCGGCTTTCTGATAGTGGTGAGCACCGGTATTGCATCCATTTTTGACATTAAGAAAATGAATTCCCCACAGTTCTGGGTTGCTTTTGGCAATCAGCATTGCCATTCCCAATGGTTTCGGGCTACTATGTGTGTAGCCCAATGGTGATTTTAGGCAGTGCCCTCCTGTGCACACAACATAGGCAAAAATGGGTGACAGCCTATTCTTCATGTTTTCCCTGTGCACTCTCTGGGGAGTTCTGGCCATCATGATGTTTTCAATGCCAGTAACGCACAGTTTTATGGTAGGGCTTGGATGCATGGGTAAAAACATCCCACAGTAAACACAGAAGCATTGTGCGTGCGTGCCATAAATGATTCGGATTGTATTTGGTCTTTTGTTTTGAATTCTTAATTGATTTTTATTTTCAGATTAATGTTCATGTATTTTGAATTGTAAGATGCAATGGACATGAGGTTAGCCAGCTATGGCTGCCTTTGGACTCACATTGCTGGCTTATTTAAAATAAAATATAACAATGCTTGCTTATATCGACCCTCAATTCTGTTACATGCTTGGATTAATCAAAATGGTGTTGTGTGCCTGGGTAAATAGTTATGGCTAGACTGAGAAAAGTAGTGCAGGGACATTGCAAATGGCAACATGCTTGCATCAAGATGTTTTACGTGCATAAATGGCACTCAAGGCCGCAAGTCTCAAACCCAATGCTGGCGACTCACTGTTATTCCCCCTCAGCCACCACAACGCCCAGTCATCTTGGTAGATTTTCAAACTGAGAGCCTTTCAAGGCAGGGCACAGTTTCTTCTGTGTGCAGGGGTGGACTAGGAATCAAAAAAGGCCCTGGAAATAATATTGAAAGTGGCCCCATATTACACATTTGCAGCAAGCCCAACCCTTTTCCTATGGGAACATTTGGAAATGCCCCACAAAAAAGGCCCAGGGTTCAAAGGCCTACCGGGAAATCTCGCTAGTTCCCCATCGGCCAGTCCACCCCTGGCTGTGAGGCTGCCTAATAGTAGGGTGCACAGACACATTGGTGTGTGCATGTGCAGCATAACTGAGAAGTTCGAAGTGGCTGTGCCTGCATGTGGGGGTCTGCGCAAGGCTCTTTTGATGAGCAGCGTGCAGACTGCGACTACGCATTTCAAGGGGTTGCGTTTCTACCGAGGCACTGCGGCACTCTCACACTTCTCCTATGACTTATCTAAAATAATGCAGATTTGTATTTCATTTTGTTGTATTTTTGCCATTATTTCAGACAATATCAGAATTGTCTATGGTTTATGGTGCCTGTTGGTAAATTGTGTACATGCCTGTTGATGAATGTGTGTAACCTGTACATAAGTGACTTACACCTTACCCCTATTGGGTCACCTGCATGCAATTGTCATTTCTCTCAGCCTTGCGAGAAACGAAACACTTTGCAGGCACATGACGCTTTTCAGGCAGTCTTTTATAATGGATTCCAATGGAATATGCCTGCTGTTGAGCAGATGCAATTTTGAGGTGCAGTATATTGAAATCCACCAGTTTCAAACCTGAATGAAAATCTCATGCAGGCCTACAGTCGGCAGCTCGTCCAAGATGGGGGAGGAAAGCTAAGCGAAGATGCATACTACGCCTTGGAAGGGATGTAAAATGGGGCCTGACATTAAATGAATGGGTTGCAACCTTGCTTTTACGCCTTTATTCCTTGGAAATGAAAGATAGCTCATGGGCAAGTGTTTGTCTTGGAAAAAGACAATGTGGTCGCGGGTTACAGGTTCGAATCCCGATCTCGCTTAGAAACCACTTTCTGGTGTTATTTATTATTATAAAAGAGCAATAAAATAAATAAATATATAGTGTTGAAGCTGTCTCCCTCAGGCGAAGAATGTGCATTAAGAATCGGACCCATTGTTCTTATCGTGCACACGCTACCCTTGACATACAGTTTTCATCAAGTCAAGGAAGGCCCTGTTCAAACTGCCCACACTGAGCCAGTCTCCTGCTTACTGCGCATCAGCCAATCTGGCTTCTGACCCGAGGCCATGTGCAGCAAATGTTCACCCTTGATAAAATGCTACTTTCTCAAAACCACCCTCTCCGATCAAGACTTTCCGCCAGCCTCCAATCCTGAGAAAACATTTTGTTTGGCAGTGCCTTCAACTGATAAAACATTTATATTTTGCCAACCCCTGCCACTAGTGTTTTTTTCCTGTTGGGTTATTTCCCAGGATAGGGATTGGAAATGACATGGCGCTAGGTGTGAACACTATCACCTGCCAACTCCAGGTTTAAACTGCTAGTCTGATTGCCTGAGATGTTTTGGCCCCACAGACAAAGGAATGTCTGAAGCACAGTGGGTTTTCAGTGTGAGTGTGCGCGCGCGCGTTTGGGTGTGGGTGTGTGTGTGTGTGTGTGTGTCTGTACGCATTTTTATTTCTTTTCTTTTTTAAGTAAATGCTGCTAACGTGAACGAGGTGGTGAATAAAAAAGTGTTGCCCGGTTCCAGAAACCGTATGAAGTGCTGATTGAGCCAAAAGGGGGCTTAGTGAAAATAACAGCTGCTCTTTTATTGGGAAAACCTGGTCCCACTTAAAGAAACAAACACTGGTGTTTTGCAGGACTTTTTTTTAAATTGAGGGCTAGAGGGATAGAGTAAAAGGGCTGTTCCGAATCATTGTGCCCCTGTGTGAAACTGTCCTTCATTTTACAAGATGGCCGCCGACTGCCTCACTACCTCTTGCCATGCAGATATAATACACATTTGATTGAGTCTGATCTTGGTCTCAGAATGTACTGTCCGTTAGCAAAGCGACAATTTCTCAATTTATGGGCAATCTGATTTTTACAAAAATAAATGCATTTCCAGCTGCTCATATTTTGAGCACTGCAATGTTAGTTAAGCTTGCCTGCTGACCCATAAATATTATAAAAAAAATAAGTTCTGTTTGTCACATTTTGGTAGAGCTAAAAGGTGAGTAAATATAGTGCTGGAACAGATGGAAAGGCAAACATCACATAATTTGGAGGCGTCCTGCAGCATTTTCAGTAAATACTTCACTTTTACCTTATGGGTTTGGATGAAGTTATCATATTCGAGAGAGCACTGCTGAGGGATCTGAAGAACCTGAAAGGGTGTGTTACTTTGGTAATAATCTGCAACAGAAGAATGGCTAGCATTGTATACTTTTGTACAGCAGATGAATGGCTAGCATCAGATATTTCTGTACATCACATTACTGGCTAGCATTGGATACTTCTGTACAGCAGATGAATGGCTAGCATGAATGGCTAGCATGGGATACTTCTGTACAGCAGAAGAATGGCTAGCATTGGATACTTTTGTACAGAAGATGAATGGCTAGCATCGGATATTTCTGTACAGTAGAAGAATGGCTAGCATTGTACACTTTTGTACAGAAGTTGAATGGCTAGTATCAGATATTTCTGTACAGCAGATTAATGGCTAGCATTGGATACTTCTTTACAGCAGATGAATGGCTAGCATGAATGGCTAGCATTGGATACTTCTGTACAGCAGAATAATGGCTAGCATTGGATACTTTTGTACAGCAGATGAATGGCTAGCATTGGATAATTTCTGTACAGCAGAAGAATGGCAAGTATTGTGTACTTTTGTACAGCAGTTGAATGGCTAGCATCAGATATTTCTGTACAGCAGATTAATGGCTAGCGTTGGATACTTCTGTACAGCAGATGAATGGCTAGCATGAATAGCTAGCAATGGATACTTCTGTACAGCAGAAGAATGCTTAGCATTGGATACATTTGTACAGCAGATGAATGGCAGCATCAGATATTTCTGTACAGCAGATTACTGGCTAGCATTGGATACTTCTTTACAGCAGAGGAATGGCTAGCATGAATGGCTAGCATTGGATACGTCTGTACAGCAGAATAATGGCTAGCATTGGATACATGTGTACAGCAGATGAATGGCTAGCATTGTATACTTCTGTACAGCAGAATAATGGCTAGCATTGGACACTTTTGTACAGCAGATTAATGGCTAGCGTTGAATACCTCTGTACAGCAGATGAATGGCTAGCATGAATGGCTAGCATTGGATACTTCTGTACAGCAGAGGAATGCTTATCATTGGATACTTATTTACAGCAGATGAATGGCTAGCATGAATGGCTAGCAAGAATGGCTAACATTGGATACTTCTGTACAGCAGAATAATGGCTAGCATTGGATACTTGTGCACAGCAGATGAATGGCTAGCATTGGATACTTTTGTACAGCAGATGAATGGCTACCATTGGATATTTCTGTACAGCAGAAGAATGGCTAGCATTATATACTTTTGTACAGCAGATTAATGGCTAGCATTGGATACCTTTGTACAGCAGATGAATGGCTAGCATGAATGGCTACCATTGGTTACTTCTGTACAGTAGAGGAATGCTTAGCATTGGATACTTTTGTACAGCAGATGAATGGCTAGCATCAGATATTTCTGTACAGCAGATTAATGGCTAGCGTTGGATACGTCTGTACAGCAGATGAATGGCTAGCATGAATGGCTAGCATCAGATATTTCTGTACAGCAGAAGAATGGCTAGCATTGTATACTTTTGTACAGCAGTTGAATAGATAGCATCAGATATTTGTGCACAGCAGATTAATGGCTAGCGTTGGATACTTCTGTACAGCAGATGAATGGCTAGCATGAATGGCTAGCATTGGATACACCTGTACAGCAGAAGAATGGCTAGAATTGGATACTTCTGTACAGCAGATGAATGGCTAGCATTGGATACTTTGAAGAATAATCACCATACAGTTATCAAGCCTGCAGAAAAAAGGGGCGCTCCAAGGGTGGGGATAGATTACTCCCAGTTTGAGGAAATGGTTCTTGAACTTCTCAACAAGCTGAACATCACATTCAGCTCACTAGAGATTCTACACTCGATATTTAAAATCGAATTACTGAACTCACAGGCAAGGTCATTGAAGATGTTTTATTTATGGAACAACAATTGTATTTCCTGGCTCATACTAATGTTAACATTCCTGCATTGAATGCACTTCTGAAGATCAATAAGAACGCAGTACAACCACCATTGAGGCTGGTAGTGTCTGGCCATTACAGAGTTTAGGAGTGGGAGGAATCCGGAATTAAGCGCTATATAAAGACACTAGAGTAGGGATATTATTGCTGTTATTGTTTTTATTATTGTTCTTATGTAGAGGTACAGGGTTTTTCAGCAAATGCTGTAGAAGTCTTTTTTTCTCTGCCAGCCATTCTGAGCATAGAGGCATTCACAGTGACATTTGCGGAAGACATTTTGAGGTTTTAAAACTGGGGTGCACTCTGGTACTGTCCCGGCTGTTAATGACATGTCAAATCACCCAAATGCTCTGTTATTTTTTATTTGTGTTTGTATATTTACACAGTAAGGATGTCATTTTGAACAGAAATAACTCACTTGGTATAAAGTATCAGGTGACGGAGGTAGTTCTGGGGTAAGGGTGTCTTTACAATATGCAGTGGTTATTGGGGTGTGGGTAAACCTAGTTACAGTGGAAAAGATTGAACAAGGAATGCAGACAAGGACATTAACAAGGGGAGCGACATAAATAGAATGAATACAGGGCCAATGTCACTATTCATTTTGAAGCAATAGACATGTTGACATTTTTACATTCCTGAGTGAGATCATGTCAGGTGAGTGAAGGATAACTTCTGCTTTCTAGGAATTCAGCCTCAGGCGGTGTAGTGCCATCCAATGTCGGGTAGCTGTGAGACAACTAGTGATGTGGTCTGAATAGGCTGGGGTTAGAGTGGCAAAGGAGAAATGGATTTGCATGTGCCTGGCAAAAGGTGGTACTGAAAGCCAAAGGATTGGATGAGTTTGTCCAAGTAAGAAATAGACAGGGTGAATAGGAGTGGTTGTTGGACTGATCAGAGTTTGGAGAGATGGAGAAGTAGTGGTTAGACATGTAAGAGGAAAGCCAGTCCAGGGCAGAGTCCTTTAAAGAGTCAGTAGGTGAGGGTTTGGTGGAGGATCTACAGTGTCGAAGGCAGAAGACAGATTTAGTGCAAGAGGGATTGCGGAGGAGGGAGAGTGGTGAGCAGTTGACTGAAAGTTGGAGACATGGATGAGAGCCGTTTCAGCAAGGTGTTTACTCCGAAATCCAGATTGGAGTAGATTACAGTCTGTGTGAGCCTCGAGGTAGTTCACAATGTAATTGACGATGGCAAGCTTGAGGATTTTGGAGTGGTGGGGCAAGGGAGACAGGTCTATGAAAAAAGGAAGTGTTGGGATCAGCAGTGTGTTTCCTCGTTATGGGAATGACAGTGGCTCTTTTATACCAGACAGGTAAGATGCCTGTGTGTAGAGATACATTGAAGAGGCAGGCAAGGTGGGAGGAGGTAATGGGTGCCATCGCTTTAATTGTTTGTCTTGTGAAGAGTGATTGGGAGGACAGGATGGCTTAGAGGTGTGGAGCATGGGTATATGGGTAAGAATTCAGTTGGACAGATGGGAGAGAATGTGTGCAATGTGGCATACACGTTGGGTAGTGAAAAAAGGGTAGTGGTGGTGGGAGGAGGAGAGAAGGAGGTAGGTGTTGGAAGTGACAGGAGTATATGCAGGATATCTCACATTTTTGTCATTTTGGTGGAGAGGTAAGATGCAAAGTCTTCAGCAGAGATGGAGGAGGGTAAATAATGATTCGTGAGGTGGAGGCATGGCCTGCAAGGTCATGGATAGTTGACAGGTGTGTGAGAGTAGAGAATGGATGTAAGGTCAGTATAGTAAGTACATTTTGTGGAGTTTGGGAAAAGAGATGGTCTTCATAGGTGTAAAAAAATTAGAAGAGCGATTATTACACCAGCAGCATAGACAAAGTCATATGGTGTGCATAGTTGGGGACGAGATTAAAGTGGGTGAAGGAGCAAGCAGATTGGTGGAAGTCAAGGAAGATAACGAATCATTGAATCCAATGAAGGCGATTTCAATAGAGTGGGCAAGGGGAGGCGAGAGGGCAAGGAGATTGGACTTGACCTTGTTGAAATAAGGGTGCATGGAGTCATATTTCAATGTTTGTCTAGTTGCAGAAAGACGGGGAGTTGAAGGGGTACGGGAGTGGTCAGAGGGGGAAGGGACACAAGAGAGTCAGTCAATTTGCATGTGAGGGGCCTGCATCCTATTGGAGAGGTTAATAACCTATTATGATGCTAGGCACATCAGAGATTAAGTGGCCGTGAGGAAATATGCTTGTTCTAGGGGGACTGAGCATTTCAGAGGCCCAGAGTAAGGTCAGAAGGTGGGGAGTGGTGTGGTGTCACAGAGAAGGTAGCGTTAGGAGATTTGCAAGGAGGATAGATATGGGTAGAGTGGGAAGGATATGAGAGGAGAGTGGTGAGGTTGCTGGCTGGAAGGACAGTGGACAACAGGGATGGGGAGAGAGAAAGGGTGGGCAGGAGAAGAGGAAGAATAGAGGATAAAGGCAGTCAGAGCCCCCATGAGAGGGGGAGAACAGACTTTGAGGAGACGTAGGATAGATGGGAGGATGGTGAAGCGGGATATGTAGGAAGGAAGCAGAAGTGGGGGTGACATGAATGAGGGTGAGCAGAGGTGAGGTACAGTGATGTGCTGCTTATCTGTTTGTCTACTTAGGTAGGTCAGTAGGCACCATATTGCTAGTGGGATACAAGTGGTTGGAACAGGGTAATGGGTACGGTGATTGTAGGGAATGGGGGGCACAGCTTGTAACCAAACTGGATGCCTGTCAGTTAAAGGGCCTCAGGAAAGCCAAAGTACAGTGGTGAAGAAGTACAAGACCAAAATACAGTGCTGTAATGCAGTGTGTCAGCCATCTTAAGTTTCTTCATATTTAAGCAGGTTCAATTAAACTGCACACATTGAAATGATCTTTTCAAATGAATCAAATAGTTAAAAACAGTAACCGTCTACAATACTTTAGCTTAAGAACACATTCCTTTGTGATCAGTGTGGTATCTAAATATCTGTCACGGGCATGGAATCTCAGAAATAAGAAGATCAGCCATGAATGCAGAGTATGGGGGTCATTTTAGAATGCGTTGTAACGTAAAATGAAGGAGTAAAAGCAAGGTTCAATGCTTTTAGGCCTCCATTTTGTGTACGCTCTGACCCATTTTCCTGCTGGCACAAGATGTAGGACAGGCATAAACGGAGATAACATCCACGCCATGCTTTCCTCTTCTCTTTTGTGTGAGCACTTTGCTTTAACCTCCTTGACATTTTCATGCAGGCGTAAAATGAATGGATTCCTATGGACTCTGCCTCACATTAGCACCTGCAAATGATCAGGGGATTCTTTAAGAATCCATTAGTAAACACCACTTACAAAGCATAATCTGTTAGTGGTTTTTACTTTTTTGTTAAAGTGAAGACAAACAATAAAAATTAAAAGCAATTTCGCCTTGCTTTATGCTTTACTTTTGCCCTCCACCTGGCAAAAGTTGAAAACTGCATACAGGGGAATGTACAGCATGTAAGTGCAAATGCATGCATTTTTGTGAAATTGACCCTGAATGTATTGTGTAATATCATCATGGTCATTTAAATTATTTCTCATGTGAGGTTTATCATGTGTGTCTTCCCCCTTTGTTACATGGATGATTTATTGCAAAGAACATCTTTTACAGGGAAGAATGTATTTCTGCTAATAACAGGCCCATTTTGTGTTGCCCATAATTCAGCCGGGACCCATGCCCCAGGCCCCGGGTCGTACAAAGTACGACACGATGGAGGGCCTGGGGGGTTAGGCGCAGGGTGGGGGACCAAAACGGTGCGAACCAAAGAGGGAGGGGCAGACAATGCGGCGCCCCCACCCTCTTCGTTGCCAGGGAAATACACAACAAATAGGGAAAAGGTGTGAGTAAGGACAATGGGGGCAGGAAGGAAGTCCAGCCCCCCCCCCCCAAGGGGACAACAAAGGGGTGAGGGGTATAAGTACCCCAAAGTGAGGCAGAAAGGGCACAACCAGGTAGGAGCTCACCTCATTCGGGTAAGCTCCAGGGCCTGGAAAAGGGGGACAGGAAAAGTTTTGCCTCTGCTGGCTTTTCTTGTTTCTTGTCTCCCCCCTCTGCAGAGCGGAACACGTGAGAGGACGAAGCCCTCATCTGAGGTGAAGATCTACGAGCGCCGTGTGCTGTGGCGTCGATAGGAGCCGTGAGAAGTGGAAGCCTTCATCCGAGGCGAAAAGACAGCGAACGTAGAGCGGGCGCCGGGTGCCGTGTCCGCGTCGAGGACAAAGGCGGACGAAGCTGAGCAGTGGGAACTAGAGGAGCCGCGGACCGGCAGGAGTGCGGAAGCAAAGGAGGCGTCGCTGGATACAAGGCGGTACCCCACTGCACCCCAACGACCAGCTCACCCCGGAGCTCACAAGCCCCAACCCTCGAGCGAGTACCGCAGAGGTGGGCGCACCGGCAGGCATCGTGGCGGAAGGATACCAGGCGACTGGAGGGGGGCTGATCCAGCGATCTGGGGCTCGGGTCACCAGCCCCTGAGAGATGGCACAGTGCAATGGTGCACTGTTCTGAAATCAGCAGGGCCCGGGTTCGAGTCCCCAGTTGTGATGACATTTAAAAAAAAAAAGTTGCTTTCCTGGAATGGCATTCTGGGACGCATAAAGTAAGGGAGCTATGACTGGTTGCCCCGAAAAGTAAGGTAATGTCGTACCCTTTTCAAGTAAAGGCTGAACATTAAAGCAGGCGAAGACGGCGCAAGGGGGCGTGGCCACAGACAGCACGGAGCAAAATTAACGCTCTGGGTGCCAAGAATGAGAAGATGACACAAGAGATTTTAAAGAAACAAACACACTCGTAACGGTGGCCACAATCAGGCATCTAAAGCCAAGGTAAAGGCCATACAAGGACAGCAGAAGAAATATAAGAACAAAGAGGAAGCAAAGCAGATCAAGAAAAAAGATTTTAATGAAAAAAAAAACAAAAAAAAAAAGAGTACCCAGTTCACGCAAAAGGAAAGGGAAAGGAGCCAAGTGGGGAGAGATGGCAGAGAAAGGAAAATGAGAACACAAGAATTCAGCGCATGGGCAAAGAAAGCAGAAAAGGAGTATGGAGCACAGTGGGTGCTAGAGGTGATGCAAAAAGAGGAAAGGGCTAGGGCTATGTCGCCTTTGCTACTAGAGGATTCCAGCAGCAGCGAAGAGGAGGATGCGCTGCCCCAAGGCCAGAAAAGGTCAAGAGAGGCGACAAAGGACCCACAGGAGCAGACAGAGGTGCCGAAGAAAAAACAGAAGAAAGGAAACAAAAAAAGGTACTGAAAAATGTGATAATAATATTGGAGACAAAATTGTGAAAATGTTAAAAACATGTATCACGGCTCAGGGTAAGTCGTCCAGAGCCCGTGGAGGGAAAGAGAAAAATCAGAAAAATGTATTGTCTGAAACGGAAGGCAGCGAAGATGAGGAAAGGGACCATTTGCAGGCATGGGAAAAATGGAAGGGGGTAGTATGCAAAGATAAAGAGAAAAAAGTACCAGAGGGTGGGGCAGGTGTCAGTCAGGGAGCGGGAGGGCCAGCACCAGCAGAAGACAGGCCATCCATGCCACAAGCAGTGCCGCAAGGGGCCCCCCAGGGTCCACTCCGCAGGGAGCGCCCACCAGCCCATCGGTGCCTGCAGCAGGGTTAACTACAGTAGCAGCAATAGACCCAGCCACAGTTATGACAAAATATGGCAGGCCCACGGTGGGAAAGGATGCTCAAGGTCGGTCACTTAAGGCACAGGCACGGTACATTAGTCAGAAGGTGAAGGAAAAGATATAGAGAAAAGAGCTCATAGACATCTTTTCATTACTAGATGTACAAAGAAGAGGGCAGAATGTATCAATAGAGGATGTAAAGGAGGATGAGAAGGGCTTATTAAAAAGGGCACCAGTAGCAAGGAGTTTCGATAATTGGACGGCGGCTTTTCAGATTATGTCCACCATTATTCTGCAAAAATACCCGGAAGACGGGGCATCATTAGTAACATACCAACAGCAAGTTTTGAAGGTGTACAAGGCATTTGGGGGAGAGGCATGGAAAGAGTATGACCACGAATTTAGGAAGGAAATGGACTGCTTTCCAGACATAGGGTGGGATGAAGAAAACTACGACCTGTACATATTTAATGTCCTAAAAGAAAAATGGGACAACAAAGAACAGGGTAGTACAGGAAGCCATCGTAGGAAGCAATATTGTCAGAACGACTACAAAAGTGATTACAGATATAACAATAGGAGATACGATAACTATTACGACAGAACAAGGGATCAGAGCTTTCGGAGCAGACAATACAACACTCAGAGAAGTTGGTAGAACAACATACTACCAACAGCACAAGGGAGTGGTAGGGGGAGCTATGGGCCAGATAAGTCAGGGTCAGCCCAATGCAGAAATTTCGAGAATGGGATACCATGTAGCTGGGGTAAGAAATGCAAGTTTAGTCACAGATGCGAGAATTGTAAGGGGGAACATAGTACCGCCAAATGCACCCGAGCGACAGCCAGCACGCACAGGGGGCAGGAAAAACAGAATTTGAGGAAGAAGTAGAGAGAGGGGCCACACCAGTCAAAATCGAGAAAATGGAGAAGGATGAAAACGCCCACGTCAAAAAAGGCATGGGTCCCACTAGAAGCACTGGAAAAAGATCGGTTAACTACAAGGTTGACTCAGAAGAGGAGGAAAAACCGCAGGAACAAGGCCAAGTGATTGAAAGATTGGTAAGGAGCGCGATAACATACAAGACTGGTAAGCAATATGAAAAACATGTGATTGATGTGCTAAAAGGTACAGGGTCACAAGAAGTTGGGGAAATTACCACTGGCGGAAGAAAAAACAATGGGACCAACACAGATAATCCAATTTTTAGGAATTGAAATTGATTCACGGGCAGGAGTGTGTAGGATCCCGGATGAGAAGGTGTCAGACCTACTAGCCACAATCAAAGACCTGAAAGGGAGAAACAAGGCCACAGTGAAGGAATTACAATCGCTAGCAGGGAAACTAAACTTTGCCGGCAGGGTCATACCACAAGGCAAGATATTCCAGAGGAGGGTGGAACAGAGAACAAGAGGGGCCAAAGAGGAACACCACAGGGTCAGAATGGGTGGAGGAATCAAGAAGGACTTAGTGGTATGGAGCGAATTCCTTAAAGCATTTAATGGGTCAGTCATATGGCGAATACCCATAAATGAAGAAGACAAAAGGGTGTTGTTCACAGATGCAGCCGGGGGCTTTGGGTTTGGAGCAATACTGGGTACAGAATGGTGCGCAGAATGTTGGCCTGAATCATGGCACGAGACTGCATGGACAGGTAACATTACGCTACTAGAGCTGTTCCCGATCTGGGTAGCGCTGTGCGCATGGGAAACAGAGCTAAACAACAGAGAGCTAAATGTCTGGTCCGACAACATTGCAGTAGTGCACGTGATAAATAACGGAAGCGCATCATGCCCGTTGGTCTTGGAGCTAATGAGGGCAATAACGTTGGATTGTCTAAAAAATAATGTTAACATAAGGGCGAGGCATATAAATGGAGAAGAAAATATGGTGGCTGACGCATTGTCTCGTTTCCAGTGGGGCAGGTTCAGAGAGCTACGGCCGGATGCAAAATGGATGAAAACGCCCACGCCAAAAAAGGCATGGGTCCCACTAGAAGCACTGGAAAAAGATCGGTTAACTACAAGGTTGACTCAGAAGAGGAGGAAAAAACCCCAGGCACAAGGCCAAGTGATTGAAAGATTGGAAAGGAGCGCGATAACATACAAGACTGGTAAGCAACATGAAAAACATGTGATTGATGTGCTAAAAGGTACAGGGTCACAAGAAGTTGGGGAAATTACAGTTTCAAAAATGTGCGATTTTTTGACAAAAGCATTTGCGCAAGGAAAAAGGAAAAGCTGGGCAGCAGCGCATTTGGCCGCAGTCGCATATACGGCAAAGGTGGCCGGGGCAATAGACCCAACAGTTAGCCCACGGATAAAATATGCAATGAAGGGTTGGGCAAAGTTGGAAGGAAGGAAACCAGACAGCAGGAGACCTTTGAATTTTAAGAAAGTGGTGAAGCTGTTAGGACGGCTTTTGTGCAAGCATACTATGGGGCATTCACGATCGGGGAACTGGTAGCACGCAATACAGTCGCAGGAGACGGGCTAGCAAAAAGCGACGTCAGCATAGGGTCCAAAGGCATGTCAATTTTACTGAGAAAATCAAAAGGGGGTATTTTCAGATAACATTTTCAGAGCTTTGGCAGCACGGGGATGCAGTTAGGAACGCTTTTTGGGGGGACCTGAGTGGCCTAGGCTACACCCACTCAGGTGTGGCGGCACGTGTCCAGGAACGGATGTCCTTGGGTATCGGAGATTAGCCAAAGAGAAGGCGGGGCTTCACATCCCCTGGACACGTCGTGCCCAAAAGCGATTTTTATTGTCGGTCATTATGATTATGGTGTCGTGTTATTTTCTGCAGAAAATAAAATAGCCTACGGCCATAATTTTTTCCACGAAACAAATACTCTGTATGATTATTTCTTCCCCCAGGTATTAGAGTATCAGAAACAAGAGCGGAGGGGGGCCCACACTACTCAGCCTATGCCCCAGGTCCGGGTCGTACAAAGTACGACACGATGGAGGGCCTGGGGGGTTAGGCGCAGGGTGGGGGACCAAATCGGAGCGAACCAAAGAGGGAGGGGCAGACAATGCGGCGCCCCCACCCTCTTCGCTGCCAGGGAAATACACAACAAATAGGGAAAAGGTGTGAGGAAGGACAATGGGGGCAGGAAGGAAGTCCAGCCCCCCCCCCCCCAAGGGGACAACAAAGGGGTGAGGGGTATAAGTACCCCAAAGTGAGGCAGAAAGGGCACAACCAGGTAGGAGCTCACCTCATTCGGGTAAGCTCCAGGGCCTGGAAAAGGGGGACAGGAAACGTTTTGCCACCCAGCCCGCCCAAGAAGAAGAAGAAGAAGAAGAACATGGAACAGGCACGCCGAGTACTCGTATACGGTACACGGTAGAAGACAAGTCGTAGGCAGCGGAGGCGCGTGTCCAGGAACAGATGTCCTTGGGTATCGGAGATTAGCCAAAGAGAAGGCGGGGCTTCACATCCCCTGGACACGTCGTGCCCAAAAGCGATTTTTATTGTTGGTCATTATGATTATGGTGTGGTGTTATTTTCTGTAGAAAATAAAATAGCCTACGGCCATAATTTTTTCCACGAAACAAATACTCTGTCTGTATGATTATTTCTTCCCCCAGGTATTAGGGTATCAGAAACAAGAGCAGAGGGGGGCCCACACTACTCAGCCTATTACATGTAGACATACACTTAGGTGGGGCCCTGCTGTAGAATTTCTGTCATTTGCACGGCAGAGTGCAAAAGTGCAAGGCAGAAGGTGGTGTACAAGTGTGTACACCTTCTGCCCTGCACATTTGCACTTCCGGCGTGCAAATTAAGTAAACACTGCATGCCATGTACGTGTGCTTACAATAGATCCCTATCTGCTTTCTGCTGTTGCAAAAACTCAGCATTTGCCACTGCATGAAAATGCATGAAGGTGCTAAAGATGGAGCATTTGTATGGCGTAGAGGAACGAACGCCGCAGAAATTCAAGCTGTGTTCCTCCGCTCCTCCGTTCCTCTCTGCCATACAAATAGACAAAAATAGGGCGTAACGTTAATGAAAGATGTAAAAGCCTCAAAAGGTTTTTTACGTTTTTCCTTAAAATTACGCAGGGCTGGAAATTAGACTGATATGAATTATATATGTTTTCATGCTGATCTAGATTATGAACTGTGAAATATTGTACAATTTATTTCAATTCGATGGATAGCAAGGTTTACAATTAGTGGAATTTCCTATTGCTGACTGATGTTTATTGCAAAGACAATTTGTATGACATATGATACAATATTAAAACGAGGCAAATTGCTGATATGTATTATTGCTTCTATACAAGTTGCTAAACTGATATATTCTAGAGGGTAGTGTTTTGTAACTATGAATTTAACAATGTTGTTTTAATGTGTGTAGTTTAATGAACTTAAGATGACTGACGGTAAAGCAGTTAAAAACGGCAATAGACAACCAAAAATGAAAACCTGTTATGGAGCTTAAGCGCTTAAAAAAGAGCCTACGAAGACC
Organism: Ambystoma mexicanum; assembly: GCF_040938575.1. NCBI lineage: Eukaryota > Metazoa > Chordata > Amphibia > Caudata > Ambystomatidae > Ambystoma > Ambystoma mexicanum. The sequence goes on from NC_090928.1 coordinate 135,822,834, forward strand.
ACAATAAAATGCTGTAATTGAGTTTAAAACAGGTCCAAAATAGAAGACCAAAATTCAAGTTAATATGTATATTATATATTGGTGGAAAGTGCAAAGGGGCAATGTGGCAATGTGGGCTGTTCGGAGCAAATAGGTAATTCGTCAATTTAAATTGCACTTATGTAGCAAGAGACGTGTGATAGGCTGGATTTATGAGGCCAATAGAGGGGGGGCCTAACAGACCAAACAGAACATGTCTTTCTCTGTGGAACCCTTTGCTGTGGATCGCCAGGCAGTGGGATTCCTTTGGACAGGGATTCTCTCAATGGCACGTGGGCTAGAAGGGCCATGAGGAAGCTGCCTGATTACAAACGGGCTGTTTCGGAGGCGATAAAGACCAGGCATATGGAGGTCCAATTGCACAGGTCTTCTTCAACTGAATTCCAACTCCTCCAGAGAATGAGTTTGCCTTGTAGGTGCTGACTGAAGGCTTCTGGGATTCGGGGGTGGATTAATTAGATTACTGCTTTACAGGGCAATGCTGGTCGCACGGAATGGAATATGACATGGGCTGCAGGGACAATGAGGGACCTGTCTGATTCCAAAATGGCCATCTGACACATACAGGTCAACTTGTGTGTCATCAGTGTAAGAAGAAACATTGAGGTGGTGGATCAGGAGAAAATCCACAAGTGGTCTGATTTAAGATGAACAATTCCTATGGGGCACCTGGAGAAACACTAGGAACATAGACAGAGTCTCTAGCCTCTGTCTATGCTGCTCAAGGAGTTTGATCACCAACATGTTAATCAATCTAAATCGCTCCACTCATGCTCGCTATCCAAGCATTCCGACACAAGAATCACATGGGTAACCCTGTTATGTACCTGGACCAGCTCACACTGGCTGCACCTACTGGTAATGGCCTACCAGCCTGAGGTAATGCCCATGCGAAGCAAATGTTATACCAAAGGTTCAGCGTCCTTTCATGCCGGTTCAGCTTGCCTGCATGAGGTCTATTGCCATTAGCAGCTCAGAGCTTACATCCAGGGCCTTAAGGTTACATCTATGAGGGGAAAATGGACAACGCAGAGCCTGCAACCTGTTTTTGTCCTACAAAACCGAGTTAAAGATGTGTGCTGTGATAGTAGAGGTTGGTGGTCCAACAGGTCTCTCTTCAATGTCTATGGTGCCTTCAAATGAATGTGTGCAATTGGACAGGCAGAGGGTACACAGAGAGAGCACAGGTGGCCCTTGGAAAGCATGTAAGTCAACTTTAAAAAAATGCTATTTATTTGGGTGGAGGGTGATAGAGAAGGTGGGAGCTCTGGTAGGCAGCATGTAGGGAAGCAGGTGGGCACACACAAGAACAGCTTTCAGACTGCCCTGAATGTGCACTCGTGCTGTCTGATAAAGCCTGCATTAGGAGAAACCTGATTGGTTGCATGGACCCACCCAAATGCTCATACATGTTTTTGATAAGCCTTCTAGTGCATCTTCGTGCAGGCTCTTCTTTGTATTGTGGGGCAGATCTGGCTGAGGGAGGCATGCAGGCCACAACCACTGTGACAGCTTGTCAAAGGATTGGATGTGTTTTACTTTGACCCCCGGTGAGGAAAAGAAAGGGGAGGTGAATCAAATGTCATTGTTATACCATATTCTACTTTGTCTCCTCAGATTGGTAAACTAGGAAATACCCGAGCGGCAGCCAGAGATAACGCTCACGTCTTATGACTTTTATCAATAAAGCTTGAGAGTGGTAACAGAGAGAATACCAATCAATAGACTAATCTGCGACCACCTCGAAAGGCTCACAATGTCCAATAAGAGCTTTGCCAATGTCTCCGCTTAAATTCACTGTGGTCCCCTCAATGCAATTTTTGTTGTTTGTACCATGAAATGAAAACAAGGCACGCAAACTGGGGCAGAGCGAGTTCATGCACATTATTTCCTTCCTCCAAGTAAGCAAGGCGGGAGGCATTTACAATGCATTCCTATGGAATCCGCCACTGTTAACAGGTGCTAAAGGTGGGCATATTTCATAGGATTCCAATGCACTTACAAAACTGTTTACTCTTTTCCATGCTCCCGCTTCACTTGCCAAAACCATTAAATTGCCCAAGAGTGTTGAAATAAGTGTAAAACCATGGATTACACTTTTGCACATAGTTTGTATGCAAATCCCTGTGTCACAATTTGCCCAGTCAGGAGTGGACTGGGAACCAAAAGAGGCCCTGGATTGTTTTCCCCAAAGCTGCCCTAGATTACACCATGCAGGTCAAATTAGAATCTTAGTTGCGTGTCCACCATGCAGCAATATACCCAATTCTGAATGCTCTCAGACAAGAGGCCCATGGGTTAGAGGCCCAAAGGGAAATCTCCAGACTTCCCTGTAGGCCAGTCAGTATCAGAGGCAGCTTTTGGTGCTGGGGGGGGGGGTTGGATGATAGGGTGCCAGTGGGAGGATGAGGGGTGCACTTGGTACCAGGGAGAGTGGGGGTGGTGGCGGCGGTCACCCCGTCTTGCCCCACGGCTCCATCACTGAGGCCAGTCTACGACTGAACTCAGCTAATGTTCACACCATAGACAATGGAGTGCATAGCTCATCCCACCTGGATAAATAGGAGCTACATTAATTTCACTGATGTTTTGGTGCGAGGATGCAGGAGTTCCCAGATGTAAATCATATCTTGAAGAAAAGTGAAGATTTTTATCAGCCATCTGATCATCAAATAGCCTATATTGATTATAATGATATCTACAGTGTATTCCTCTTAATAGGAGTACACCCAAGATGGCTTCCTCTCTTAGTAACCTTAGAGGTGAGGTTCTGATTCTCTGCATGGCCTTAGCATTAGCGTTGCACTCGAATGAGGCAAAAGTATTTTTCTTAAAGATAGCAACTAGGTCACTGAGTCTTTCATCAGTCATTACCTGTTTACAGATCTAACCACACCAATCACGTCCATCGTATTCAGGATCACCGGCACACATTAACTTATTTATCTAAAGGATCCCAAAGAAATTTGATGCTGTGCTGGTGAACTTCATGTCCACTTTGTAAACTCTACCATAATATAAATTACATTTGTGTAGTCTTAAAGGGGTAGTTCACTCAGAAATGTTATTGTCCCACTCGATCGGGCATGTATTTTCGATCATACATCGATGCATCTTTAAAATAAATCCTATGCATCTTACCTTAGTTTTCCACACTTTTTTACATGCAAAAATGCTTGCCTGCGCACCGCCATCTTCTGGAAATCCTATTCATTGATCTTTCGCCCTAAATTCAAGTGCCCTTGTGGCAGTAATACAGATCACGTGCCTTTATTGATGACATCACTAGATGCTTACGCCCATCTTCACAACGAAAATGCACAGCTCATGCGAATGTCCTCTCTGTGCAATCTGTTGATGTGTCATGAAATGCCAGGACGCCTCTGTCCTCGAAAAACATAAACAAACCATTTCTGATCACATAACATAGGAGTTTTTTTTTTACTTCGCATCAAGGTATTTCTTTTCGAGTCTCCCTGACTTGTAACTGCTCTGTTCTGTTCAATGTGCATGACACACTGAGAACAGGTACGTTTTCTGCCGATAATTAATTACCTCAGTAGTCTTTACCAAACCATATTTAAATTCTACTTTAACATGGCATGTTCCTTACATGTGTCCTTGCATACGTTTTGAGTTCGTCCCTTTTAATCTTGTTTTTGCACGATTGGTTTTTCTAACATGGCTGTTTTTTTGCTTGTTTTCCATCAACATTGAATTTTAATGTGAAACTTCATTTTGTTACTGTATATAAACAAAAACATTTCTATTTATCTCACTGTTGATTCTGTACTTCTTCAATATTAAGGAGCGATGGCTACTATTCAGCTCTACATGTATGAGCCAGAATATTCAGAAGAGGAAATCCATGAAAGAGAAAAAAGTGAAGACCACGGGCAATCAGATGTTAGTCTTGATGATCAATCACCAGAGCCTGAACTGAGTCGCATGGAAGACATTTTCACCTGGTGTGCCTTCTATCGTTGTGTGGTTATGCCGGCTGTGTTAGAGAACTGCTGTTGAAGTGAAAACTCTATCTGCTTGGCCTACATTGCAGAAGAAGACACACCACAGCAATGTGTTACTGAGCTGCATGACTTCAGGGCAGCCTACCTCACAAGATCTGTGTTGCGAATGCTGATCGTCCTTATGCACGAACTTCGATCTACAGTTCACCCTCGTAATCCAAGTAACGAGTAAGTTAACTCAATATATGTTGTGTGTTTGACAACTGAGACGGCTAACATTGCATGCTGTTCCCCTATATCATTGTAACTTCTTTGGGTCATTGACGAGAGCATTTTTCTGTAAATTGAATGCATTTCTTTTTCTAATCTGAAACCCTAATATTCATATTTAGAATAAATGTCTGAACAATTACCTTTCGTTCACTTTGAAGTTAAAAACAACATTTCCCCCATCTATCAAACTGTTTTTGATCGAATGAGCATTCACATTGTCAATTGATCCCGACTTGATATCCCAGGCACTGTCAATATTTTCCACAAAAATGTACTTTTTAAAGCATCACAATGCCTTACATTTAAAAAGGTATTTCAAACATAATACATGCAATTATTGATTTCATTCAAATAAATAATTTCTGTATCTCTTAGACAGGTGGAACAGGCTTGTGGCCTATCGTGCGCTTGCATGGTGGATTCAGGGAAGACCTGGTTTCCGCATTCGATGAGTGATACCTGCCTGTGTGGCTTGCGCCATTCGTCAGAAACTACACAGTGACTCTGGACAACACCGCAGATTTATGCAGACAATACCTCGACTGCAGCAGTACAATTTGTAGTTTGTCATTGTCATCCACTTTACAAAAATAAATTGAAATAGAGAAAAAACTGAGTAAATAAAGAAAAATATCTAAGAGGATTGTGAAAGATTGGTGTGCTTCAACAAGGTTACTGGCCTATTATGCTTTCCTCATCCACATCCATCCCCCCTCCACCATGAATGGCAGTTCGCACTTGTGGCGTCACACTCGCAAGGGGGCTGGGTGAGTGGGTGGGAAAGATCAAGCTGCCGAACACCATTTGCAGCTCAAAGGACTCTTTGGCACATGGACCATTGACCACATGGCCAGCCCAGACCTTGTGTCCAGACTCCCCTTTGAAAGCCCAGTCCCTGATATCAACATATGGCTGTGTCCTTTGAATGTGTTCCGGTCCCATTGTGCTCGCCTCATCTACATCCATTCACCCCCCCTCTGCCATTGATGGCAATGTGCATCTGTGGCCGCAGGCTGGCAAGGAGGCTTCACTGGTGTGATAAAGGAGGTCCGCATTTCTCATAGAGGCCTGGTGGTTTTGAACAAACATGTCAGACATTCACATATGCACCCGGTTCTGGAAGTCTTTATAAACTCAGTGGAAGTTACCAAGAAAACATCTCTGTGACTAGGGATATCACTATTTATCCACTTTTTTCCTTGCTTGCTGAAACGGCTCTTCTGCTCTTCTAATTAACTGTTATCACCTTTTACTATTGTTTTCTTTAGTGTCTATGTTATATGCTCTGCACTTTCTGCTTTATACTCAATGTACATGCTATTCTCAATGTATTATATTCAAAAAGTCTACACCATTATCAACCGTCCTGTGTACTTTTATCTCTGTAACTAGCGCATGGCCCATTTCATCTATAACTCATCTTCTAACCTTCAGTGTTATGCGGATGACACTCAGCTCTCTTTCAGGCTCCCATCAGCCTCCTCTCCTCCCTCTCTCATTCCTGAGTGTCTAACAGTGATTCAGGATTGCTGCATCTTAAATGATCTCTGCCTTAGTGCCAGTTAGACTGAGATCCTTCTCTTTGGCACCCATGCTCCCGCTTTCCATCTCTCACTCTGGCCGCCCTCCTTGGGCCCTCTACCTTCGACTTCCTGTGAGGCAAAAAACCTAGGTGTCATCTTCAACTCCACTCTCTCCTTTTCTCCTCACAACACAAAGCTTGCCAAGAAGGACCACTTCCTGCTGCACCTCCTTGGAGGTATTCTACCTTTTCTCACGGTCCCCATGAAGTTCACTGTCTCAAGAGCCCTGGTTCTCTCCAGGCTGGACTACTGCAACATCCTCATTCTCAGTCTGCCTACCTCTACTCCTTGCCCTCTGCAACTAATCCAGAACAGGACTGCAAGATGTATCCTTGGCCTCAAGCTCAGACACTGTATCGCTCCAGCACTGAAATCTCTCCATTGGCTCCCGGTCACTACAAGAATCAAGTTCAAGGCCCTCTGTTTCATCCACAAGGCTTCCTGGGGATGGGGTCTGCACTACATCCAACTCGCCTTCCTTCTAGAGCCCTTCGCTCAGCTATATCCATCTCGCTGAGGGTCACACATTTCTCTAGGCTGAGAATGGAGGGTAGACCTCTCTCCTCTGCAGGTGACTCCTTCTGGAATGGCCTTCCTGCACCTCTCAGACTTGAGCCGGACCACCAGAAGTTCCTGAAGCAGCTTATGACCTTCAATTTTTCCTCTGCCTTATCTCTCTTGATTCCTTGCTAACCTACCTGTCTGTTGTGCCAACTGGTTGCTTGGCTACCCTAAGAGTCTCACTGGGTACCAGGCACATCCATAAACAGTCTTCCCTGCACTGCCTCCTGGCCTATTGTTAGGCAGAATTGCATGCAGTACTCTCTGGGAACACCACATACAATGAAGACTACAGGTGTAAGCAAAACCAACCTTTGGAATAAGTCTGTACTACACAGTTTTTGGTAGCGAGCTGAGCAGTCAGGCTTATCTGAAGAGGGAATGTGAGCAGTACAAGGATGTTACACAGAGGTCTTACAATCACAGTGGTTCAAGTAGACACTTAAACTCAAGGTTTCCTGGTAAAACACTTATTAATTTATTACACAATCTTTTAGAAAACATTCACTAGAAGGAGGCAACTTTATATTATACACAAATATACTTAAGTACCAAACCAATACGTTTCTGAGTAAAGTAGGCTCCCCTGAAATAGGAGCAAAATGGCATTTCGGGCACTTTAAATAGGGGTACAAAGGCACAAGGTAATAAAATAGATCACAAATACTTTCTTAGGGAGTGCAAATATTTGTAGTTCACTAGAGGACTCAATTCAGTTCAATAGGCCTAGGCCAAAGTCAATGGACTAGTGTCTTGGATAGGAAAGAGCAGTTCTTGTAGTAAATGGTAAAGTCTTTGCCAAAGTTCTCAGAAGTAGTTTGTATGAAAAAGAATCATATGTTTGGTCACAAGCTGATTAGGCCTGCAAGTTGGGAAAGTTTCACAAACTTTGACCGCGAGAGGTAAGTTCTCTCAATCGGGTGGGCACAGTACCTTAATATGAAGAAAAGATGCAGCTGAAGATGTTGGTTCCTGGCAGTTCCTGCAGATCTCACTGTTCCTGAGCCTCAGTCATGGGGACAAGAGGGAGGACGTTGGGGGACTCAGTAGCTGTAGTCAAGCACACAACCTGGTGTCCTTCCCCCTGGTTAATTCTAACCAGCTCCAAGAATGGTATCTAGGTGGCTTACGAGTTGATTTGTCCCACCATCTCAAAGGAAGAAGTCGTCCTTGAAGAGCTTCTCTGTCGAGATGAACTTGGCGATTCAGACCTGCAGCAGGGCTTCACCGGGCAAACCAACGGTCCAGTAGTTGCAGCAGCCGTCCTCTTCCAGCTCGTCTTCAGTTCTTTCGTTCCAGTGGTCGACTCTGCTTTCCAGTCCAAGAGACTCACCTTTTAAAACGTTTTCTCCCATTCATTCCACCCTAGCTGCCACTCGCCCAGCAAAGTGGCTGTCCTTGCCGGACAGTCAACCAGCCAATCACGCCAAAGTGCATTTGGGTCTCCTAGGAGACTAAGCACAGGGAGTTTCGGCACCTCCCTCACTTTGTGCCCACCCCAGACACTCGGGCACCAGAGGCGGACTTCAGTCCTGAAGTCTGCCAAAGGCGTAGAAACAAAGGGACCAAACCTAGTTTGGCATGCAGAGACAAACTCTAGAAGGACGTGTCCAAAAAGAAATGGCAAAAAAAGAAGACCGGACCCGTTTAAACAAAGGGGCTTAAAGCGCCATCTTGAAAAACATGGCTCCCGCGATTTTTAGCTACCGGTGTTTGCGGTCGGGAAAAATCATGTAGTTTGTTGTAAAACCACTGCCACCAGCCATTTCGATAGGAAAGGGTAGCATTTGACTGCTACATGAGTTTCTAGACACAGGGGATACTAGGTAACCCCTCCAGCCCTCTATAGGAAGATAGTGTGTGCTGGGTCTAGGCATTTAAAAAGACTAGTAAAATCAATTTAACCTTACATTCTCTGGGAAACAGTAGTTTATCCCAGACAAGGTATTTACCTTGGGACAGCCTAAAAAGGCTTCCTTGTGTTACTGCATTGAGGGTGCTGTGTAACACACATGAAAAGATGATGCCTATGGAGTTGTCTAAAACTCCATAATCAAAGTACACAAGAGTAAAACACACATCAAAATACATGAAAGAGTGAAAAAAGGCTCACACTCTTTCCAGGTAAAAAAATGAAGTCCTCAAAATCCAGCAAATTTGCTGGAGGTCTCTAAGGTGAAGGGAATTAGCACATTTATGAGAATTCTCCCTAGCACCTATCGCGCACTTATGGGATGTAACTCTAACCCCCTACAGCCCCCCTGCCTCCTTGCACTCGCCCAGAGCTGCTCTGCTCCGGTTGCACTTACTCAGAGCCATGCTGCCCTGATCCCACTTCCCCTACACTCCCCCTTGCAATTCCCCCTCTCCCTTCCCCCTGTACTTCGCGTTTTCGCACTTGCACAATCCAAATAACACAAAGCCTTGTAGGATTGTTTGTCTTGTCTTCACCCTATCTCCCCCCCCCACTATCTTGTGGCGCCTAGAAACAGTTGTGTACAGCCGCATTATAATTGATATATCATATAATATCAAATCACATAACAATACAGAGTACTGCTTCCAAATTTAATATTTCATAGTGCATGCTTTCAATGCATGTCTGCCTTAGGTGGCATTTTTTAAATGCACATTTATTATCAATGCAATGGGATGTTTGAGGTACTCACTGTGACATTTTTTGGATAGTAATTTTTTGTAGTTGATTTTTGTGACGTTATTAGTACGGATTGTTGTTGCAATAACTGGAAATCCACCCAAGTGCATAGCAACCCAGAAATCTGTCTAAGTGGCTTGCAACATCTACAATGTACTACTCTTCTACTGATTATTGATTATTGTTATGTTTAATTTTAGCCTTCAAAACAAAGTTAACGTAAAAAGATGACACTTGTGTGGTCTCCAGGCACTTAGGCAGATCTGTAATGCAAGGACGGAGGGTGGGTGGTTAGGAGGGTTGAGCATGAAAAGAGCAAGATAGCGCTTAGCAGTGCTGTGGAGGTAGTTTGAGAGGTGTGTGCAGATGAGTGACTTTATTCATAAAGAAATCTATCTAAGTGACATGTAGGCTTCTATGTAAATATTGACCATCATTTGCGTGTAACTGTTAATTTTATTTTCATTTTACATCTTTATTATTGATGTTACTTTGATATAGGGAGAGCCTGGAACTTCTACAATGTACTACTCTTATACTGCAACCGGTCTGGTGGATGAGGTGTAACAACTGAGAATGTATTTAATTATATTATTATTATTATTTTTTATTTTAAATACTGTCTGCAAATTCCAAAGCATTAGATAAACAACTTTGATGTATTTCTCACAGAAACAAATGCCACAATTAAAGAAAAACTTCATGAAAACCTACTTTGTTACTTAATTACAGACACTTTCACTAACTATATGAATAGAGTATATTTTTGTTCAGAAACTTTAGCTGCTTGTTAAAAACTGTAATAGTTATAAAAAGATTCCAACGCGTCATTTAATTAATTTGTTTTGCAGGATGATCAAACACCAACTCCTAGCAACATCTATGAAGGTTATCAGGTACACTTTCAAAATTTTACATATACACGACTTTTGTGCCCATAATAATGACAAAATTGTAATCAGATGATTAACCATATCTTTTAAGACATTTTTAACAGTAATTGTAAGGTCGACAGTCATTGAATCCACTGTCTCAAGATGTAGTTTGTGATAGTAATGATTTTAACATTACATTGTTTAATAATCTAATCAATTTTGTTTAATTTGTTATGTATAAGGAATGTACTACTGAAGTGGTCACAATTGAAGATGCCCATGGACCAGTGGTATACATAAGATATCAGCACGTATAACATTGATGTAATATTTTTAATTTTCTAATGTTTACCAGAGTGAAATTGGTTATATTTGTAGATTTGTACATAGGAATCCTGAAGGGGAAGAGCAAATTGCATGGTTGATACAATTTCAAAATGCTGTTTTTCAGCTTGGTCTTGTGGTCAGAAAATCAGAATTGAATGTTCCAATTGAAACCGAGAAAAGGTTTATGAGTCACCGGATGTCCTCCTTCTCTACTCATTTCGATTGTTATGCTGATGACACATAGCTTTCCTTCAAACTTCCCTCTACTACCTCCTCTCTCATTCCCTATAGTCTCACCACAATTCAGGCTTGGTGCACAGACACAGATCTATTCTGTGTATTAATTCCATTCAGACTGAAATCCTTCTGATTGTGTCCCCTGCACCCTTTTTCCCTCCAGCACTCTGGCCTCCCTAATTGGGTCCCCTACCTCACAATCTAATGAGGTCACAAATCTTGAGATGATGTAAGACTCCTCTCTTTCATTCACCGCTCACATCTTGGACCTTTCCAAAAAAGGCACACTTTCAACTTCACCTCCTTCCACATGTTCCCCCTGAAGCTCAATGTCTTCAGAGCTGTGGTACTTTCCAGGCTGGACTGCTGCAAGAGACTCTTCCTCAATCTGCCTCTTTTCTCCCTTTGCCCTCTTTAACTAATACAGACTAGGACTGCACAACTTATCCTTTCCCAGGGAGCGCATCTCTCCAGCTTTAAAATCTCTCCATTGGCTGCCGGTGGTCACCCACTGCTGATGTGACTGGCGCTTGGTCCTTCATGAGTCTTACAGGCTACCAAGCCCTCTGCCAAGTTCACACCAGCACTCACCCTCATCAGCACTGCCCTCTGGTCCCCCGCCTGGCTGCCGGGCGACTGGGTATCCACCCCTTGAGACACCTCTGCCCAAGCACTTAGCCAGTAGCCTCCTCTCCTGGATCCCCCCTAGTACTTCCTCTCCTGCACTCCCAGTAGCAACTGCCCATATCTTGGTCCACCACCCTTTGTCCTCCTTCTCCGTCTCCTTCACTTCTAACTGCACTTGCACGATACAAATGTGATAAGGCCTAGTAGGAATACTAATGTTTTATTATTGTTATTGTTTAGTTACCCACTTGTTTCCCTACCCAGTTTATGTCTTGTGGAACCTGATGACACTATTTGTTTTACAGTCACCTTACAAATACTCATGAAATCAAAGTCAAATCGATGCAGACAAGAAGATGATGTGTGAAAACATATAAAGAATACCGAGGCTGAGTACACCAAAAGGAAATACACCGAACACGGGTTACAAAGGAACATACAAAGTACTTTATTCTGTACTGAATCCAATTACAAAAAACAGAGCAAAATCAGATAGCTATCGGCCCTCAGTACAACACAACGAACTCCAGCGTGGTTCAGTGTGTTCAGTGAGAGACGCTGTACATTAGAATGCATTCGCTTTTTATACATTTAGTGGGCGCAATGCCCAGCCCCACTTCGGGTAAATATTCCTTTTAATATATCACCGATCTAGGGTTCGTGCCAAGTCTCAAATAACCGCATATAACTGGTTTGCCTTTAATACATGTATCAACAAGCGTATGCAATAGCTGTGTATTCTAAAGTTTTCCATGCAGGCCTTCTCAAACATTAATACAATGTAGTTAAACAGATGTTCTTTGTTCAGTATTTGAATACATTGTCTCAACATATGCTTGTGGATTAGTTTTCATTGCACGAGTAATCCTTCTACACATAGGTCAGTGAAGGACAAGGTCTCAGTTCAGGTGAATTACACATTAGCTATGTACAGAGGTCAAGACGGCCATGTTGTATTCTGCAATGACATCGTCCACCATTTTAGCTCACAGGGTGACTTTTACATGACAAATCCTAAAATGGCGGTTTGACCTAAAATGGCAGCCTACATGGATTTAAGGTCAGGACCTTGCAACACAGATTTCTTTCGCAAGCGACTTTCGAGCAGCTTGGCGTAGGCCAATATTAAATATATTTATTACAATAGGAGGCACAATATACTTTCTATTTCGACAAACCCTCCTTTTGGCCTATGCCAAGTGCTACAAACTACTTTGGATCTTCTTGAAAATAACTCCATGCATCATTGTCCATGCACCCTGAATCACTATCAGAAATATCTATTGCCATTAGGTCTTTTGCTAAAATATACTTCAATACGTATTCTTTGGAAGTCTTATCTGGTGCATATACTTTATGTCCTATCAAACCTATAGCTTGTGCGCAACATCCCCCTAGTATCGAACACATACCAGGCAGACACTGAATACAACAACAAAGAAACAACAGTATTCCCAAAATAATCAATAAGACCGAAAGCACCTTCCAACCCCAAGATCGCAAGAAGTCCCAGAACCAAGCACTCAGATCCCAGTTTCCCTCGGGAATATGCACTTCGGAAATAAGGACGTGCAGATTCTGTATTGCCTTGAAGATCGTTGGGGAGGAATCTGGTAGGAAAACATAGCAAGCGGACCCCACTAATTTGCATATTCCACCACGCTCAGCTAGAATGACATCTAATGCCATTCGATTTTGAAGTGCTGCTAATCTTATCGCCTTTTGTTCTAACGTCATATTATAGAGTATGTCCGTGGTCCAGTTGATGGTTCTCTCCAGTTTTCTCGCTAGTTTTCTGATATCTTCTGAATTTGCTATCTGCCCCCAAAATGGCACAACTGATTTTGCTATATCTCCCAATACTTGTGCCGGGGTGTCACCATTCTCATCCTGCCATGGTTGAGCCTTCGAAACTTCTTTTGTACTAGCTATAAACACCCCAGGTAACAGGATCCCTAAATAACAGGTTCCCTGCCAATCCCTGGGCAACCATGGTAATGCTACATTACCGCAGACAAAGTAGATAGGTTCGCCTACATACAAAGGTCTGTTCTCTCCAGTCAAATCTGCAACGTTGGCACAACCTAAAAATGTTCCCATTGACTGAGTTCCATTCCTCTGTATGCAAAAAGAAAATGAATCGGGGCTATGGTTAACAGTGTAAGAAGGAGGCATGGCATCCTTATTGCCTATCGGAGCCATTTTAAAGGAAATCAAAGATTGGAAAGTACGAGACAGTTTGTCAGAAGGCCTAATAGAAGCAACATTCGGTTTACTCCTATGTGCAAAAAGCAAGCATCCCAGGGGAGTCAAAACACGTTTCTCAAAACTATTCAAATTGCTGCCATCAAAGTTCCCTGAGATGCATTCAATCGGCCAAAGAACAGTGCTCTAAGAGAAGCATAGCAGGCAGTTATCAACGGTAAGGGATAAAAATACCAACCTAGCCGCTTATCCCCATGTTGTGGTAAATGTGAGCAGACCCAGCAGTTGGATTTATTAAAAATGGCATGTGTAGCATTCATGATAAGTAGTAGAGTGTTATTATGGTACCTTTGTCTGTGCTGGGAATCCCGAGGGGATAAAGTGTGCAAATGTACAAAGGGAGTAGGAACAATGGGTGCACTTTCAGTACGCAACAAAAGTTCTAAAGAGTGAGTTTCCTCAAGGTACCATAATCCTAAGGTAGCGACTATTAAAAAACCAAATATCATTACAAGAATACAGCAATACGTTTTCGGGGCACAGGCATTTTGTCCATTGTCCCGGTTGGTCACCCCCTTATTTACAAGTCCCATACGAGCGGCGGCGGTAGCAGGCATTGTAGTCTTCGGATGGAAACCCCAATGTTCGTTGCTGGCAACCCCCCGGTTGCACGACTTCTTAGTCCTTCCACAACCCTTAGCCAACAGAATCCCCTTTCTCAAATTTGGGCAAAAGCAAGCCCTCGATGACTCTTTTCCTTCTCTGAATGCACAGCCGAACCATGCCGTAAGTCTATATTCGTGTTCGCAAGTTGTATCGTACTTTTCCTGGTACCGATTGATCCGGAAACAATATGTCGTCACTTTCTGCTGGAAGCAACGTGTCGGAGGCAAGTGAAGAGGCTGAATTTGAAACAGCCGTTTCCGGGTGCAAAATTTGCGGAGAGTGTGGAGACAAAATGGCAGCTTCCCCAAGCCTCCTGGGCTCAGAGATATTCTCTGACACAGTCCCAGTGCTGCTTACTGCTTTTGGATCATTGGTTGCAGTATCAGCAAGGGGTTCTGTTTCTTCTGTAGCGTGTGGCACAGGGCGAGGAAGTTTCTTGATGTGTGACGCGTGGATCCAGTTCTTTCATCCAGCTACCCGCACCGCTGTCTGGGTGACCAACAGGACCTGGAATGGCCCACGCCAGCGAGGCGCGAGGCAGGAGGTGTGCTCAATTGATTTGAAGAGCACCCAACTCCCAGGTCGTATGCTGTGGTCCGGGCCCTAGTATCGTACAGGTAAAGCTTCTCGTACCTGGTGGTAAATCAAATACAGGTTTTTAGTCAATTGGCTACAATAATCTGAAAAATCATTTTCAACATTCTTTAAAGTTCGGCGTTTTGGAAGATTCCACATATTGGCAGGTCTCCCCATTACCACCTCAAATGGAGAGAGCCCAGTCTTAGTTTGAGGGGTTGTACGCATGGCTAGTAACACGATCAGTAAGGTGTCCGGCCATTTTAGTTTGGTGCCGGCACACATCTTAGCGAGCTTGTTCTTGATGATACCGTTGTGTCTTTCAACTAGTCCGGCGCTCTGAGGATGTCTGGCTGAATGGAACCGTTTGTCAATTCGTAACGCTGTACATATCTGTAGGATTACAGCGGCGACAAAATGTGGACCATTGTCCGACCAGATAACTCTCGGCAAACCGAACCGGGTGAAGTACTCCTTTAACATGGTTTTCACAGTGGTCATGGCTGTAGCATCTTTAACAGGGAAAGCCTCAACCCATTTACTAAAGGCACAAATGACCACAAGGACATACTTTAAATTGTTGCATCGTTCCATTTCAATGAAATCAAAGTGAATAACTTCGAAGGGGACAGAAACTTCCCCTTGGAGTTAATGTCCCCTTTCCCACATTGTGTTGTAGGCACAAATCATGCAGTTCTGGACGTAGTGCTGGGCAATTTTTGAAATCTTGTAATTTGCCCAAACTTTTTCTAACATTTTCGTAACCTGCTGGGCACAAACATGTGTAGGGCCGTGTGCCATGACAACCATCATCATGACAGGCGTTAGGTAACAGCCATTTTCCTTCGACCATGTCCACCCAACACCCATCATCATCAAGTTTCCCCAAGCCTTCAGCCCACCTCTTAGACTCTTCCATCGTGGCATCAGCTTGGATATCCCGTACAGAGCCAACACCCTCATCCATTACATAGGCATCTACAGTCTCCCTTGAAACATACATCTCCGTGAAGCGATCTGTGGCAGTTTGTCTAGCTATATGATCAGCGAAAGCATTCCCTTTTCCAATATCATCCACAATCTTTCGATGTGCTGCACATTTCATAACTGCTAACTGAGTAGGGAGCGCAAGCGCTGAGAGTAGTTGCACTATTAGGGAGCCATGTTGAATCTTGGTACCATGCAAAGTTAGGAACCCTCTTTCTGACCAAAGTCTCCCAAAGTTGTGAACCACCCCAAAGGCATGCTGACTATCAGTATATATATTTACTGCAAGTCCTTCGGAGAGTTCACAAGCTCGGGTCAATGCTATAATCTCTGCGGCCTGCGCAGAATTATGTGTAATTCTCTTAGTTTCCACAACCGTGCTCAATGTAGTGATTGCATAAGCGGCTGTGGATGTATCATCCGGATGTTTAAAGCAAGAGCCGTCACAAAACAGCTCTCCTTGCGGATTATCCAAAGGAGTATCTTTCAAATCAATTCTGCCCTTTGTTTCATGTTCGGTTGTATACAATCATGTGACTCTTCATCGCTGCAAGTAGTATCTTGCGGAAAAGGTAGGAGTTCAGCCGGATTAAGGACACAACACCTCTTAATTTGAATGTGGGGAGCAAACAAGACCAATTCATATCTTGTCAACCGTGCAGAAGTGAGGTGTTGTGTTTGAGTTCGGTTCAATAGAACATCTACAGAGTGAGGCACCATCAGAGTTAGATTATGGCCTAGGACCATTCCCTCACTCTGTTTTACAGACGCGGCAGCAGCAGCGACAGCGCGCAAACATCTTGACAAAGCGCACGCTGCAGGATCAAGGGCGGAAGAATAGTAACCGCGTGGCTTATTCTTCCCTCCATATTCCTGCGTTAATACAGCCAAAGCACATCCATCACATTCATGCACAAACAATACAAAGGCCTTTTCATAGTTTGGTGTGCCCAAAACTGGTGCAGAGCATAATGCAGTCTTAAGCAAGTCAAACGACTGCTGGTGTACCGCCTTCCATTACAATGACGAAGAAATGCCCTTCTTTGTCAAAGCCACCATCGGTTTGATCACTAGTGAGAAATTCGGGATCCACAACCTACAGTAGGAAGCCATACCTATCAAGGCCCTAACTTCCTTCTGTGTATTCGGGACAGACATGCCAGAAATGTGTTTTATTCTTTCAGGTGTCAATCTTCTTCCCTCCTTTGACAGGAGATAGCCTAAATAGGCGATCTCCTGACAACAATATTGAAATTTTTTAAGCGAAGCTTTGTGACCATGCTTAGCTAGATGAATAAGTAATAACACAGTGCCCTCCTTACAGGCACTCTCAGTGTCAGCAGCCAGAAGCAAATCGTCAATGTACTGAAGCAAAGTACAGGTAGAGGGCAATTCAAGAGTATCAAGTTGTTCTTTCAAAGCCCTACTATAAATTCTAGGACTCTATGTGTTCCTTTGAGGTGCACAAGCAAATGTAAACGAGCGTCCCCCTAAGGTGAACGCGAACAAATATCTACTATCCTTGTGTATAGGAATACTAAAGAAATCATTCTTTAAGTCCACAACTCTAAAGTAAGTAGCTGTAGCTGGAATCATGGTTAGGATTGTCGTTACATCAGGCACAATTGGAAATTGTTGTGCCACAACTTTATTAATGGCACGTAAATCAATTATAAAACGGAATGGAATTACATTATCGCCTTTCTTGTACACGGGTAAAATCGGACAATTACACAAACTTCCTGAAATTTCTTCAATCACCCCGCGATGCACAAAATCGGAAACAATGCATTTCAAAGCTCGCTCGCCTTCAACTGAAATCTTATACTGGGGAATGCGTGACAGCTCAATTCCATGTTTCAAAACTATCTTAACAGGCTCAATCTGTAAAACACTTTGTCGTCGACAGCCCACAAGCTCTCTGGTACATCAATGAATTCTGGAGGCAAAGGTCTAGTCAAAAATAGTGAGGCAGAAAATTGCTGTGGTGAAATCGTCAAGCGCACTCCATCAGAAGAACAATAAATCACTGCATTTAATTATTTTAACAAATTCAACCCCAGCAAGTTCTCTCCACAATCCGAAGTCAACAGAAAAGGACACTGGTCCGTAAAAGGACCCAAAGAAATAGGTACCGGCATAGAAACCGGACAAACAACTGGTGTACCGGAAAACCCTACTGAAACATTTATTTGCCCTGACAGTGGAATGTTTGGAACCCGCGAATGATCAATGGAACCCTTCTGTGCTCCAGTGTCTATCAAAAACTGATTTTTGCTATTTCCCACCACCATTTCAACGTAAGGACCTTTCTGATTGACGGGAATAGGTGTAGGTTCCAAACCCTGCTTCGGGCAATCCTAACGAAACAGATTATCATCAAAAGAAAGCTCTTCAGATAAATATGCAGCGGAAGGATGATCAAATATAATCCTAGTGTCCGCACTCGGACACTGCGAAAAAGGTTGTTGAGGGTCCTGTGTAAACTGACCTCTACCAGGGCCCCCTAGGCCCGGGCGACCTCTGGATCACCTACCCATATTGCCAAATGTATTATTCGACCTTTGTTGAAGGACGGGGCATTGTGCTGCCAATGACCCTCTCGACGACAATAAGCACACTGGTTAATATTCACAGGACCCAAGGGCACATTCCCCTGCGGGACATACTGATCTCTAACCTGGGAATTACCCCCTCTGGGGCCCCTAACAATTTGCTGCAATAGCACTTTAGTTTTTAAATCACCTTTCCGTTTTTCAATCCTATCTTTTTCATTATTGACACGGTTCTCATAGTACTGAGCCATGTGCAGTACTTCTGATTGTGATTTTGCCTGCCAAGCGCTCTCAGAAGACATAATCTGTGACTGGATGTCAGGCAGTAATCCACGTACAAATTTGTCCACAAATAATCTTTTCCCAGACTCTGTGCCTAAGTCTTGTCCACTGAAATCCGAGAATACCTGTTCGAACGGATTAAAAAACTCGGTAGCACCTTCAGACTTTCCTTGGACACAGGCCGTAAGCTTGTCCCAAATAATTCTCTTTTCGGGAATTATGGTTTTTAATTTAACAACGATTCTATCAGGCAGAGTTATTATCACCTGTTGCCGTCTTTAGCCAGCTGGCCTTTCCCCATCAAGTCTAGTTATATTCGCCCATGTATCTCCCAACCCGGGTACATCGTCAATAGTTCTAACTTGTTTCCATAAATCTACGGGCAGGAGTACAGGAAACAACAAATCAATGTCACCTAAGGTGAACACTGAGGATTGCAAAACAGATTCCATCTCTTTATAGAACCCTGTCGGATGTTTCCTAATGTCAGGAATAGACTGTCTAATGGTGTTCACTTCCTGCCGTGAAAACGGGACGTGAACAAACTGTGATACATAATGTGCAGGAATGTTCACAGCGACTATATTATTTACAGGATCAGCCTCAACCTCAACCTCCGGGACAAATGTTGGAGGAACCTCTCTCATAGGCAACTTAGATGTAGGCAACTCCGAGCGCTTACTAAGCAACAAAGCCAAGTCGAGCGCTAAAGCAGTCGAAGAAGTGTCAAGCGAAAAAGCTCTCTTATAAATGCTCAATAACTCTGTGGGACAACTAATCTTCCTTTTTATACACTCATCCTGTAGGTACTCTACCATTACTTGTATCACTTTCCTCTGCATTTCCAACGTATATTGACTATATGTGTCATATACCTCAAATGGAGTTATCTATATGTCTGAAATCTATCTAATCGCGTCTTTCTTACAAATTCGCATTTCCTCCGATATCGGTTTACGACACGGAAGGAACCGTTCTGTACATACATATTCTCCTCTTCATCAACCTCATTCTGTTTCTTTTCTAACTCCTTTCTATACCCAAATAACCTCTCGACATGCTCATTTACCTTCTCCACAGTGTCTCTGGAAAGTGCTACAGTATTTAGATCCCTTAACCCTTGCGGAACATCTGCATTATTTCATCTTCCCCACATTATACATAACTGAATCCCTAAACCTTCAATAAAAACATTTTTCTCAGGAAAATTATCCGTATTACAAAGTGTGGCAAAAACACTAGCTTGATCATCCTTCTCCATACAATGCTTAGCCCATGTAATTAACTCACGTTTCTTCTCTGGCGGTACAGTATTGCAAGTGACAACTTTTGTTCCCGTACCTCGATCGATTACAAGCGGCTCAGGACCACTTGGAAGAGAGGGAGCAGGCAAATTCGATGGAGGTACTATAACTGGTGCGATAAAAAGAGGCGGAGGAGCAGGTGGAGGGACAAAAACCGGAGGAGTAGGAACAACAGGTTGAGCAGGAAGAGCAGGAAAAACAGCAGGAAGAGGTACAGCAGTGGGAAGAGGAACATACGGAGGTGGCGCAGAGGCACCAGGCCTTCGTTCATTTAATATTTTGTCAATAAACTCATCAGAAATATGAAGATCTTTAGAAGGATAGATTTTCTGAATTCCAAGTGAGAAAGCCCAATCCATATTTTTAGTCGCCTCAGCCTGTTTGTTTTGGTGATATAACAATGCTTTTTCAGCTTTCGTTTTATGACGACGTGCATGTTTCTCTCTACCTTTAAGTTGTTGCAACGCTTCTTTTTTACAATTCTGCAAAACATCAAATGATGCAGGTCTAGCCTTTTTCTTTAACAAGACTGACTCCAAATATTCAATGCGAGGGATCTCAAAACTACCATTGATTGGCCACTGAAGTTCGGAGGCATGTCTGGTTTGTCTGTGGCAAATATCATTAAATACTATACTTCCAATGCCATACTTACAGTACATAGTACATGCCGGCGACCCCTCCTGTGGTGCGGGATGGCTAAATTCCAACGATTGTCTATCACTGCAGTATAATGCCCTAAAGCAGGTAGACAATTTCCCAGGCATATCTCAAATCCTTGGTGTTACCTGGTCAATAATTGAGTCTGCAGATACAATGTGCTAAAATTCAAATTGTCAGGGTTAAATTAAGAATCGGGTCACGACTCACCTGACCAAACATAAGGAGGATCGATCGGTACTTCTAAGAATCTTACCTAACTAATCTTACCTCTTGTATGGTGATTTCGGCAAATCTGCACGCCTCGATAAGTGGACCCTCGTCAATATGCCGTCTCAGACCACAAGCTAATTGTCCAGGGATCGGGTCGTGCAGCGCTGCTGAGGTGTTGCGTCTCATTCTGGGTCCCCTTTATTTCACACCGTCTGATCCCGGTCCGATAGCATGTGTCAACCTTCAACAATCCGGCATTAATCTTGAGGGTCCCTATTCGGGCGCCAACTGTGAAAACAGAAAAAGAATATAGAGGCTGAGTACCCCAAAAGGAAATACACCGAACACGGGTTACAAAGGAACATACAAAGTACTTTATTCTATACTGAATCCAATTACAAAAAACAGAGCAAAATCAGATAGCTATCGGCCCTCAGTACAACACAACGAACTCCAGCGTGGTTCAGTGTGATCAGTGAGAGACGCTGTACATTAGAATGCATTCGCTTTTTATACATTTAGTGGGCGCTGTTACGCTCACCTGACTCCCACGGAGGCGCAGGTCTGGTTTGGAGTGTTGTTGCTTCTTCTATGGTGAAGCGCAGGACCCGGAAGATGGACTGGACCGGACCTTCGAATCTGGCTTGTCTGGCTCGCAGGAATATCTTTCTGTATGTGAAAAGGGAGTATTGACAATCTGCGGGAGAAAGTATAAGCCTCCCGCTCCCTTCTCACCGCTCTACGAAACCCTCCTGCGACCCCCACGTGAAGTCTCACCTTAGGGTTTGAAAGGTTGAGCTCTCCATCCTGCTTCTCATGCAGGGGCGCGTTGTATCCAGTTACTTCACTGGGATTTTGATTGTAGAGGGTTCAAGTTTTGTTTTCCCGGTATAGTACCGTAAGGATTCTGTTAATGAGTATGATTCTGCAATAATAATTGTTCGTTGTCTCTTTTTCAGGTGCGGAAACTATTCCGAGAAGAGCTGTGGAACCGAAGAATGAGACTCTGGTCAGCTTGATGAGAGTTCTCTCAGTGTCCTTGTATCAATGCGCTCACTAACGCTGATGTCTTTTTCCCCCATAGGGGCCGGGGTCCGGAAATGCCTGGATGCGGCACCGACCCGAAACGAAGCTCAATCCAGAAGAAATCAGGTAAGTCTTTAATGGGCGTTTGGGTAATGTCTTTTCATGCGCCCACTAACGCTGATGTCTTTTTTCCCCATAGGGGCCGGGGTCCGGAAATGCCTGGATGCGGCACCGACCCGAAACAAATATCAATCCAGAAGAAATCAGGTAAGTCTTTAATGGGCGTTGGGTAACGTCTTTTCATGCGCCCACTAACGCTGATGTCTCTTTTTCCCCTTAGGGGCCGGGGTCCGGAAATACCAGGATGCGGCACCGACCCGAAATGAAGTTGGAATAACCCAACAGGTAAGCTTTGTAATGTAAATTAAGGTTTCCTTGTTTTCTTTCCCCCTCTCACCTTTATTCTTGTCTTTTTCTCCCTAGGCGCGGTGATGTGGCTGCGAGTCCAGATGTCGCCGTAGAACGTGGTGGTACCTTGTACAGGTGAGTGAGATGCGGCGCTGCAGCGATCGATGCAATGTGCTTTTAAATGGATGTCTTCCTTTTCAGGACCGTCGGCGAGATGTCTCCGGAATGCGGATTTAGCAGGTAAGGACTCTTCTTTACCCTTTTCTCTTCTCTTCTCTCTTTGCAGGTGTTCCAGGATGCTGGCAGGAGTGGCAGAAGACAGAATGCAGGAGCAAACATGGTGAGCGTCCAGCTGCTAGATGCAGAACAACGCGAAGCGTGAGTTGCTGCTTGGGCGTGGCTTAAATAGCCTTCAAAGTAGTTCCAGGTATGTATCCTTCCTCTCAGGTATGTATTCCTCCCCTGACCACACCCGTGTGGTTAAGTAGTTCCAAAGATAAAGTAGTCCCATTCACGCCTCAGAAGGCCTGGATGTTGCAGCATGGTCTGCATCAGGTAAGTTCACACTAAGCACCTTTAACACAAAGTCCCCTTTTATGAGCCTGGCGCCTATAGCGCCAGGACCTTGGCCCGATATGAGCCTGGCGCCAAAGGCGCCAGGACTGAGTCCAAAGAGCCCCTACTTGAGGCTGTTGTGACTTCCCTTGAAGACATGATGTCTGCCTCTGGGGTAGCTGGGTCTTGTCTGGCACCTTGGAGGTAGGCATCATGACAGGCGCGATGCCCAGCCCCACTTCGGGTTAATATTCCTTTTAATATATCACCGATCTAGGGTTCGTGCCAAGTCTCAAATAACCGCATATAACTGGTTTGCCTTTAATACATGTATCAACAAGCGTATGCAATAGCTGTGTATTCTAAAGTTTTCCATGCAGGCCTTCTCAAACATTAATACAATGTAGTTAAACAGATGTTCTTTGTTCAGTATTTGAATACATTGTCTCAACATATGCTCGTGGATTAGTTTTCATTGCACGAGTAATCCTTCTACACATATGTCAGTGAAGGACAAGGTCTCAGTTCATAACCTCAACAAGTGGCCTGCAGGCAAATTACACATTAGCTATGTACAGAGGTCAAGACGGCCATGTTGTATTCTGCAATGACATCGTCCACCATTTTAGCTCACAGGGTGACTTTTACACAACGAATCCTAAAATGGCGGTTTGACCTAAAATGGCGGTTTGACCTAAAATGGCGGCCTACATGGATTTAAGGTCAGGACCTTGCAACACAGATTTCTTTCGCAAGCGACTTTCGAGCAGCTTGGCGTAGGCCAATATTAAATATATTTATTACAATAGGAGGCACGATATACTTTCTATTTCGACAGATTGATGTAATAGATCTACACATAAACCAGAAAGCCTTTCAAAACTGAACTCACACTAGACATGCAGGAATTGTAGTGATGTAAGATTTCTTTTTTAAGTTGCTCATTGCACGTGTGGCCCTGGGTGCAACAGTGCACGCCTCCCGGTGTGAAAGGGACTCTTTGTTCACCCTTTCACCCACTTGGCGCCTCCTTCCCCGTCCACCCGTGTCACCTCTTATTAACCCACTGCATTTCATCCTTCTATATACATGCATCTGTATTCCATGCTGTAACTACCTCTATACATCAAGTAAAATGACCAAAATAAGTTTGTTAGTTTATAAACCACAGTGAAGGTGGGTAGCAATTAGCTTCTTAGAGAACAGCAATACATACCTATCAGGTGTTGGGAACTAGGTGCATTGATTAATGTTGAAATAGATTGCATATTCACAAAGGTAACATTATTTAAGCAATGGACAAAATGGCCAAATGCGTTGGTGTCCCAGCAGTTGTACTATCAGTTTAAAGTTGTACCCATGCTTTCCCCCATTTTGATAAACCATCCATTTTCTTGTTTTCAAAATTCATTCGAAACATCACTTGTTCCTGAAATAAAGGAGTCTGTAAATAATTACAACCCTGTAATGCTTGAAAAATTCTTACATGCACAAGACAAACAGACATCACAGTGTATTACACTGCTGGTGTTCACATCACAGAATTGTGTCACACAAGCATCTTGTAAATAAAATATGCAAGTGTGCATGCATTGCCCTGTTAGGCTTATCTGATGCATGCATTTACTTTGGAGAATACACACAATGAGGGTCATCGGAAAGCAAATGGCCATTTTCCAGTGAGCTGTGGGTTGTCAGCGAAAGGGGGCATTAGCACTCTTGATTTCTCGCTTTTGTCGGCCCCAGCACAATAATAAAAGAGAACAAATCACTGAACCAAACTTGTGGAATTTCCTGGGGCCTGTGATGCCCAGCATTCTCTTTGAGCATAATGGTACTTGAAAGCCCTGGTTAGTGCCAACCTACCATATGAACAAAAATTAAAAAAATAAGCCCTTTTGCTCGGTTTTCAAGTAGGCAAACCTGAGTGTTTCAAGAAATCACACGTTTCTGCATTTTTAAACACAAGGATTCGCATTGGGGTGAAGGTGCAAAAGCCTGTTTTCCTGGTGTGTAGTCTATTATGTTTTTTGCCATAAACACCTGTACCGTTTTCACCCAAAAAACTGCCCCACACTATCATTTTGCTTTTCTTTCTTCAACCATTGCCCTATTGTCAGACAGGGCAGTCCGAGCCTGTCTGCACCTTGACTAGGTACATCTGTGAAAGGATTCGTGAATGTTGTGTCACCAGCGTTGTTACCACTACAATGGTAGTAAACATTTTGCTTTGCGGAATACTTGAAATATTTCATTGTGTTTCACTGCACGGCCTGCCATGAACATTGTTCATTTTTGTGGTAGAAGCACCCTCAGAAATGAAACTCACTGTGGCTCACTGTGAACAATCGATAAAGGGTCTCATTGTTATTTGGATTTCAACGCAACACACTAACAATTTGAAGGACACAAATGTCTAATATCCACAATGAATTGAAAAGATTCACTATATTGAAAGCGAACATAGGAAAGTTAGGTTTCTATTACCGAGATCTGTCTTTCAAAGCGGTTGGTCATCCGTCACATAGAGAGAATGGAAACTCACTGCACAGTGTAAGCAACCTTTTAATTAATATTTAGGCAACTGAGGATGGCAAATGTGCGGTATGCTACACGATTAACGATGGAAAGGATGAATGTTCAATTTGACGGAAAGAATAGTCATTGTACGTGTTAATTATAACTTGAATTCATGGTTAACATATTCATGTAATGTGTATATTATATTAAAAAGTGGGTACTGAAATACATATTTTTATTCTCGATTTTAAACAGTTACATTGTACCAATGTGCGCCTGTCATGGGGTGAGTGTTCCAGTTGGCGGCTTCTTCAACTGAAATCAGACAATACTAGTGAACAACGCATCTGTGATAACCATTATCTGGGACGATTGCCGGACACAAATCTGTCCATTCAGCATTGCAGAAACAAGGAGCAATAAGGCAGCCTATAGATTATGAAAACATGCAGATATGAAAGTGTTGCATATGAAACTGAAACCACTCCATTCTTCTCACTAATGGATCGGATTGTCATTTGATCCAAAATCGGTGATGGAAAATAAGAACTTTCTGTGAACAATACAAAGACTGTGATTAATCAATCATTGAACGGAATCACCATTATGAGATGTTTTTGTGAATATAATCTCCTCTTTTCAGCGTTACGACAACTTTCCAGTGCTATGCTGATGACACCCAAATCATTTTCAGGCTCCCTTCAGCCTGCTCCTCTCCTTCCCTCATCTCCGATTGTCTAATGGCCATTCAAAATTGGTGTACCGCCAATGATCTATGTCTAAATGCCAACAAGACTGAGATCCTCCTTATTGGTACACCATCTCCATCCTTTCTGCTCACTCTCTGGCCGGCCTCCGTTGACCCCTTCCCCCAACCCCACCTGTGTGGCTAAGAACCTTGGGGTTATCTTTGACTCTACACTTTCCTTCTCCGCACACATCTCTGATGTCTCCAAAAAATCAAACTTTTTTCTTCACCTCCTTAGAGGTACTCTGCCTTTCCTCTCCTTCCCACAAAAACTCACTGTCTCCCAAGCTCTGGTTCTTTCCAGACTTGATTACTGTAACAGCCTCTTTCTAAATCTACCTGCCTCCACTCTCCGCCCTCTACAACTAAACCAGAACAGTACTGCAAGACTTTTCCTTGGCCTCAAGCCTGGGGATCGTATCTCTCCAGCCTTGAAATCCCTTCATTGGCTCCCAGTGGATGCAAGGATTACATTTAAAACCCTCTGCGTTGTCCACAAAGGTTTCTTGGGCCTAGGTCCAAAATACCTTCAACTATCCCTCTGTAAATACCTCCCCTCTCGAGCCCTTTGCTCCTATACTTCTAACTCCCTCAGGGTTAGTCGTTTTGCAAAACAACGAGCTGGGGGTAGATCTCTGTCTTCGGCTGGTGCCTCCATTTGGAACAGCCTCCCGGCCACCTTGAAACTTGAGGAAAAAACATCTTCGATTCCGGAAACTTCTCAAGACCTTCCTCTTTGCCTCTGCCTTTGCCCACTTCTCCCCTGTTGATCTGTTTCTTCTCTTGGCATTGTGCACCTGGCCACTCTCTTTTCTTTCGAGCCCAGGTGCCTTCGCACCCTGCAAACCTCCTGGACTGCCTCTAGGCCACCCTCTGCACTAGGGTTCTGTGTCTGTACCCATACTGTCCCCCTCCCACTTTTCTTCTGCACGTATCAGATATACTTTTCTGACTAACTTTCGCCTGCCACTTGCTGGATGCACTATCATGGTTTATCACCCTTATTTATTATTTATTCTATTTAATATTTATTTGTCTTTTCTCTCCTCTGCCTCGCACTTTCCACTCCCCCCCCTTTCCATGCACTTTTTCCCCATTTTCCTTTTCCATGCACTTGTGCTTTCTTAAATGTCACTGGGCCTAGTAAGATCGCTGTTTTTCTGTTTTTTCTCCCTTGTTCCCCTCCCTTTTTGCCTGGTCGCGCTCTGAAACACTTGTGTACGAGCGCAATATAAATAAAATATCATTTCATTTCATTTCATAAAGTACTTGCTACCATTCTGATTATCGCTATTTTCTTTGAAATATATGTTTTTTACCTTTTTTGTAAAAAAGAAAGAAAAGCTTTGCATACTGTGTGGATGTGTGTGTTTATGTTCCTGGTTCTGCCTTGAATAACGTTATGCCATGGGTGATGACAGGGAACGTGTGGCTACGCTGCCCACGAAGGTCATTGAAATAGGTGGAGCATATTCTTTTGACTAGTGATGTCAGCTTTAGGGGATGGTGATCTGTATTACTGCCGCAAGGGCACTTGAACTTCGGGCAATAGATCAACGGATAAGATTTCCACAAGATGGCGGTGCCCAGGCAGGCGTTTTTGCATGTATAAAAGTGAAGAAAACGAAGGTAAGATGCAGAGGATTTTTTTTGTTTTAAGATGGATCAATTAATGGTCTAAAATACATTCCCCATAAAATGGGATAATAACATTTCTGAGTGAACTGCCCCTTTAATGTAATATTCTTTCTTTCGTTTGTTTAAGAGTTGCAAAACATTAGTTAACAGCAATTAATTTAATTTAATATATTCTACTCTACTGATTTAACCTTCATTCCACATCCATACTGTGCATATATAAGTCATTTACTACAAAGTATGGCTTACTATAATAGCCGATGATTATTGCGAGCAAAGCCACTAAACACTGAGGGGCAGATTCATGGAATTTGTGCACCGAAAAACAGGGATTTGGGCGCCATTCTAGCCACAAATCTCCATTTGTTAAACAGTGATTTGTGGGCAGAATGGCACACAAATCCCGGTTTTTTGGCGCACAAATTCCGTGAATCAGCCCCATAGAGTGGTTCCTTGTTGCCCATACACATATAGTGTGCAAGTCAATGTATCACGCATCCTGTGTGCTTGCTGTAGCCAATAATTATGATATGTTAGCGTACGCAGTTGTAGAGCCTCTTTAGAGTTTAACATCATGGTGTTTTAGAAGAGGCTCAAGCCAAGAACTCCTCTGTGCATTAGTGAAAGGAAATTAAAACAAAAAGTGCAATTGAACTTACTTAATATTGTGACACATAAGACAACTCGTCGGGTCTGCTGTTCCAGGGGGAAATAAAAGGTATCAGGTATTGATATCCCCAACAAAAATATCGCTGTAGATATGGCCGTTTGGTTCGCCATAGGCGATATTTTTATTGGGGATATTATGTGGGAGCGGGGGTTGCGGGGGTGTCCCCCTCACATTAAAAAATGATGCGGGGGTGTCCCCCGCAGGGTGCATTGTGAATTTCGCCGCAAAAATATGGCGATATTTTTGTATCGCGATATTTTTGCGGCGGAATTATCACATGGAACCAAATAAAACTAATCAAAGGGAGATTTCCAAGGCCCAGTTTTATAATCAAGTGTTTCACTCAAAAAAGTTTCAACCCAGTCGAAATATGGATCATAGCCCAAAGCTAATTTTTACTTGACATTGTTTTCTGCTAAATGTTTGCCTGTAACTTTGTCAAATGGGTCCTCCAAAACCGAGTCCTAGAAATCAGTTTTCATATACTGGAGTGAACATGGAGCAATTACACAAGGTCGGTCCTATAAATAACCCATATTAATCGTTGTAATACTTTCCTCACCTGGGTGAACCAGTAGCACCGTGTCTCACTGTTACACGCTAGTACAGCTAACATGGCAGGCTTGTATATTGAGAGGCAAGGATGGTGCCATAATTTTACCCATGATACAACTGGTTTGACTTGTATGATGTGTTCCACCTCCCTCAGTTCTAATTCCATTCTCAGCAATACATTGGGCGATCCTGAGGGAAGAGTCAAATCCATCTTTTGAAAAATGTATTTATTTTCACAAACATACCAGTACTGATTTTATAGCCCAAAATGTCGGCATGATATACGTTAGCGGACTGGGTCTAGGCCCCATATACTTCTATAGACGATTCCTCTGACCTTCCAACAAAACATTTGTAAAGGTTTAGGATGACACTAGCACGGCTTTTCAGAATTAATTCACTTTGCAAACAGAAATATTTGTGAAAATGCCTAAATAGTGGAATTGCTCTGTGCAGTCAATATTTTTGCTGTTCAAATTGATGCAAAAAACGGCACTTTCTTTGGATAACAAATCATGACCCAGGTCTGTGCTGTATTACTTCATCGCTTTTTGAGGTTACAGAATTCGGCAAATTTGCTAAGCACTTTCTTGAGATAAAAGAACAGTCTCATCTACAAATAAGAATACACTTCCTGTTCTTTAGAGAAGAGCCATAGACTGACAAAGATAATATATAGGTAGCAATGTCAATGAAAACTATTGAAAGCAACAGGGGGGCTGATGCGCATGGCTAGCAAACACCTATATTTGTAGGAGAAAAGATGAGAATAAGCGAAGTTGTAGGTCATGACAGAGTCATACAGATCATGAGCCTCATTATGAGTCTGGCGGAAGCCGTGCCGGTAAAAACGGCATGGCTACCCCCAGAGTCATTTTCTATCCGGCGCCCGGCAATGGGGGCATACCAGGGCATTACATCCCCAGCGGTCCCGGTAATTCCTCATTGCCGGGTGCCGGAACATATTACTCCCCATTCCCATTTGAGTCCCATTGGACTCAATGGGAATGGGGAGGACGGATGTACCGGCACCATTCATCGGTTAAGGTCTGCAAGCGGGTGCTGTTCCGCCCGCCAGGTCAGACCTCCCGGGCGAAAAGGCACCTGATCGCAGAACTCGTAGTTTCCCAGTCCGGAAACAACGGTACCAGCAAGCTTTCCGGTAACGTTGTTTGTGGACCGGCAACCTTATAATGAGGCCCCATATGTTGACAAGAATAAGTCAGGACTGTGGAAGCAATTATTGGAGAAGTTGAGGCATGGCTAGAGGGTGGCAGTGGTACTGCTGTGTGAGTGTGAATGACTGCCAAGTGTCCTTAGAAAGATCAGTGTAAGGAGTTAGTGTGAAGTAGATGGCACTGAGTGAAAAGAGAGTATCTGAGTAGTAGTGAGAAGGAAGGAGTCGTGGTGTGAATGAGGGACTAGTATTTTGGAGGAGGTAGTAGTGTGGAGGAGGGGGCAGTAGTGTGAAAGAGGGAGTAGTGTGCAGGAGGTATTAGTAGTAAGTAGGAGGGAGGAGTAACTTCAAACAATGGAGCCTATACCTAGGAGTGAGAGACCTCAGAGGGGCAGAAGAATGAGAGAGGAGTGAGGAGTAGTTGGTTGAGTTGAGAAGGCGAGTAGAGGAAAGAGTAGGAGAGGTGAGAGTGAGCATGACAGAGAAAGGACTGAATCCAACAGGGTCTCTGTAAGGTGCTATTTTCATAAATTCCCATCTGAACACAAACATCTGTAAAGCCTAGGGGCAGCCAGGAAGTCACTGAGGGAGCTTTGCACTAGTACAACATAGACTTTAGACAGTAGGGCAAAACCTTCTCTGTCTATTAACCGGGGTTAGAAAGACTTGGGTTACGGAGGAGATGCTTTAAAAGGCGGGAAAGAGAGGGGTGGCCTTAGGGCCCACGAACATTCTAATAAAACCCATGAACCGACTGTGAGATTCAGAATGATTCTTGTGCCATGTGTGACATAGGTTAAACCAGTTAATCAAGGGGGTTACTATGAGTTTTGTGGTATTCCATTCAGGAAATGTGCACAGGCCATTTCCTGAGAGGTTCTCACCGAGTATGCATGTACTGTGGATATGGTAGCAGAACAATACGCCTTTTCCTGCATTTTTTTTTTTTTTTAAGATGTAGACGATGAATTTCCATCAATGTTAAAGAGATGGAACTACATGTGGGACACCGTCAAGTCACAGCTCTGATGTCTCGTGGAACAGACTTGCACAGAAGGGGCAGTAGTGACTGCGTACTAGCAGAGCAGGAAAGCTGCAGAGTAAAGCTTTTATGACAGTCACTTGATAAAACGATCAGCATACCAGAAAGAACCCTCAAGTTAGCAACCTCGCCATTAGCACCAACCCTTGTCCTAAGGAGGACTGCAGAGAGATGTGTGTGGCAGCACATAGAGATCTTCTGCTTGCAATGCCACATCACCCACGCCATTTTCAGTGTCCAAAATACTTCGTATGATTCACAGTCATCAATACTACTGTAATCTGAAATATGCACTCATCACTATTGCCCGTAGTGTGTTTGCCCGGTGGATGTTTTCCATTGTTTGGCATGTTATTGCAATGGGTGTTATTTTCTTGTGGTTGCATGTTCCAGGACCTTGCTACTGAGCACAGCGCACTGCCATTTCCATGCTGGGCTCTGTGTTATCAAGGCTGGCACTTGGCTCCTGCGGGCATATTTTTCCACAAAAGGTCTTTCCTACCAGGTTCAGTAAAGCTTTATATAGAGTACCTGGGAACCATAAGATTTGTTTATTGGCAGGTCCAGCCACCGTACTGATCTCCCTCGCACCTATAGTGGGCCGCATTTAACAACGTGGCTCTGGAAGAACGTCATTGAAACTCTCCAGAACACAGCATTTATTTGAGAAAAGACGGTGGGAAATAACTAACAAACAGCAGCATTTGCGTATTGCAGCCTGCGCATGAAAGTCAGATTTTTAGTAAGCAGTGCACACAAATATTTATAGACCAGAGCTTCAGCGCAAGATGTCTGTGGTGCAGCTTATTTCAAATAACCCTCTTTCGCCACAGAAATTGTTGAATGCTTTAGGCCCTCATTTTGATAGGGCGTGTACCGACAAGGAAGAGGGAAGGCCGGCGTGTCACCAATGGGTACTTCATCCATTTTGATTGGCTAACGTGATAAACTGAAGCGTATGTGCCACACTACGGAACACCGCCATAATGCTCACATAATTTACTGTTAATCTTCATTATTTCTTGTCTTCCTCGTCACAGTACTTATATAAGTAAGGACTGTGACGGAAAAGCTGGATGTTAAGGTAAAGGGTTTTGGTGTTGCTAAGTATCGTCGGTGGGCATAGGGCAACAAGAAAATTACAGTTGTGCCATATTTTCACACTGTATTTAAAGATGTATACAAACTCTTCGAACTTTTCCAGCTGGAGTCTCTGTACAGACATGGGTTTCATCACCACAACACCCTGTGGCACAACCTGATACTGTTTCGATGTCACCAACTAAACAACAGTGAGCTAGGATAGCCATGAAAGTGCTAATCAGCTCTGGCAGCAGCCCGTGGGTGCTTGCCAGTAGCACCGCATCGTCGCATATGATAACACGGGAATGTGCGTCAGAGCTATTTTAGGTATATGTGAGGTCACTGAGGTGGAACTCATCAATGCAGAGACTAGTACATTGGTTTACCTACATTTACAAACCCCAGCCGCGCACCCTGCCGACACTATTTCAGTGGTTACCGGACCCCATGCCAGCCATTCCCTATGGTTGCAGAGCTATATATGCTTTCTGTACATGATTAAACGTCTTATCCAGTTCAACATATTTTGCCAAGCCCACTGGTATATTTCTCAAACAGTTATCAAATATTGATTGCAGATTCATAAATGCTTAGAAAACAGGGCCTTTCACTCCTCTAACATATTTCAGAGTGTTGAGGTGAACTTGCAGTCACCACTCCATTATGCCAAGCAGTGCCCGATTAAACCCTGTGGAGGTCCCTAGGCAGTTGAAATGTCACCCCCCAACTCCTTTCGCAAATTATCTTCTAATACGTTTTTTCTTTTTTGCACTTTGTTTTCATCCCTTGTCGCGGAGCCCCTAAAAGGAGTGGGGCCCAGTGGCCGGTGCCTACTTAGTCTAAGGGATAACCCGGCGCTGATGCCAAGTTCCTCACCACACCACGCAAAACTACGCGCTCTGTACTCCACCGCAGCAGACGAAAGAGTAACATGTTGCTAAATAATTTGTCTGACGTTGATAGAAATCTCGGTTGCATCCACTTCCGTGTCAAACTACTGAGACACGGATAGTTTCCTGCATGCTGAAGCATAATTCATGGAAGGCAGCACATTAAACAGATCCTTAAGCAATGAACACCATACTTCAGAACAAATGTCCAAAATGTGAGAGCCCCTCTGCTGGGCACACACAATGACAATTAACCTGTTCCATGTAAAGGTGCCCATTCAAGACGGTCTATAGTCCTCAGAGACACGGTGGAGACGAAATAGCCATTTGCTTAACCAATATCTCCCACCCACGTATGAAGTCCAGCCTCAAAGCGGTCCTATGTTATTACAACACAGTCTTTTTTTCAATGGGTTTTATGTTTTGGAGGCCCCCCTATTATTTTATCATTATTCACTACCCCCTACCGCTTATATACTTGGACCCACTATCCCATATATTTTTTAATGAGATTTTCCAAGAAAAATAAAACTGGGTAAAAAAATAATCGAAAAAAAGACCATCAGAACAATGACTGATTCTCCTCTGAACAAGCGTGCCAACGGGAATCCCAAACGTGTGTTTGCTTTAGCGGGCATCATCAGTGAGGTGCAGCTGAGATGCAGTGACTCTCTAGGGTCCTTTACTAACTCAGGGTTCAACCCCCAATCATTTTGACACTTGCCAACAATGTGATATCCCATGCTGAGAATGAACAAGGTCAAAGCAACTTGCCTAGGTGTTGGCACGCGCGCGCGTGCGTGCGCACGTGCACACACACATACGCGCGCGCGCGCGCGTATAACACTCTGGCCAAGGGCAGGTGCATGGACAGCACCAGAAGGCCAGGCCATTTCCATGTGAACAAGGCTACCAATGGCAATTCCAGCCATGGGATTCTGCCCTGTTGGGTATCATCAGTAAAGTGGGACTGAAATGCAACCCCTCTCTAAGCACAGAGAGTCAGGGGTCCACATCTGGACTATCCTTACTAACCGAGGTCAGAACAGTGTTTCAGCGGCTGAAACGGGCTGACAATGGGCCCTGACCTTTGCCTGATGCTGTTAAACTGGGCGCTCCTTTGACTTCTTAGAAAGTAACAGGGTTCATGTGGGTAGTCTGTTTTGCCCTCATAGCATCTCTTTTCCAGTTCAGAGCCCCCGAGCTATGCATTGTGGATATGCAAGCTATCTCAAACACATACTTTTGAACTTCCTATTTTTCGACCTCGGAGGTTCTGGTGGCTGGCAAACAGTAGTGGCAAGAAATCAGCACTGATGGGACACTGGCAACTTGCACTGAGATTTCAACACGGATCTATTTTAAGAATGTTCCAGTTCTCTGAGTCCGCTTTTCCGACTTCCTCTGCCCTGTTAACCAAGCCCTGCTGTCTGCACTTGAGGAGATCATATGAACACCACATAAACATTCACAGAAAATCCCACACATGCAGCAAAAAAGCGTCACAGACCGTTGCGGTTGATGTTTTTTTACTATGTGACAGCGAGTGGCATAACATTCCATTCTGTTTCATCAAATCCTGCATTTTTTGTGTGCATGGCTCATTATTCCCGACTGAGTCCAGGGCGGACTGGGAGGCACCAAACAACACAGCCAGTGAGTGACTCCAGCCCGGTTCAAAACATGTTCATGTCTTCTTCTCCATACATACAACTCTGAATAATGCTGCGCTCACAGGCACTGCCGCGAAATAAGGCGACTTTACACCCATTGGTAAATTGTAATTGGTTATGTATAACGCGCTTAATACCCAGACCTGTGTTGCTCAGGGCCTGATTCATGAACGTGTTTTATAATGGCGCAATACCACAGGAAAACATTCCATGAATCAGGCCCTCTGTGTCGTCTTGCTTCCAAGGCGAGCATATTGCCCCTGAGCTATCCTCCTGCTAAGTGGGCTGTGTAAGCAGTGCATGGACTGATGTTCTCACTAAAACAATCTGTTCGGAGTCTGACAGCAGAGTGCAGGGGCCATGAGAAATGTACATAGCTGAGAATATTTTAATTGTATATGGTGCTTCTTGACCCGCTTCACAGCACAGGTGTTAAAATTATCAATTTTTAATGGGACGCATTTTTTCAACCTCAGAAAAAAGTGATTTGGCCCTTCCAGGCATTGAACATGCTATCATGCAGCGTAAGCACAGATCTCAACAACAAGCACAGGAAGCAGCGAGCAATGTGTCCGCCAAAGGCGTATACATGGCTGTGTAGATGCAGACGACCAGTGCTCACACTGATGACTGAAGACGAGAGGAGCTCTAGTTATGATCATTTTTATTTTTTATTTATTTTGTCATTTGTAAAGGGCTCTGAACCCGTAGGCATCAAGGCGCTGTTAGCAGAGGTTCCACAGACCTATGAAGCAGCATCGTAGTTCTTTAACAAGTGGTAGTTACATTAGGATAACAGTACAGCGAGTGGACAATAGATAGGTAAGTACGTTTCAGTGAGCAGCTTCCTTGAGAAAGGAGTCCCGCTAGTGTCAAATCATGGTGCAAGAACAAATTCTTGAGGTGCCTGCGGACGACCCAGTAAGATTGTTCAGCTCTTAGCACCAGCGGTAAGGCATTCCAGTTCCTGGTGGCTATGACTGGGAAGCTCAGCCCCCCCCCATCTTTAAAGCCTGAATCCGGGGGTGATACAGCGATGAGTGTTCATTGGATCAGAGAGGTCTCGTCGAGTTAACTTTACTGAGTTTTTGTGAGAGGTATCTCGGCCGACGTTCGAAAGGCATTTGTATGTGATTGCAAGTGTTTTAAAGATAATACACACCCATGAACTGGTCGCCCATGCACCCTCCTTCCCGCAGCTGAGATGTGTTCCCGTCTGGGGATATTCATGGCCGCCCTGAGTGTATTGTTCTGGATCACCTGCAGCTCTCTGACATTTTGAGATGAAGTCCCTGTAAATAAGGCATTACAGTAATCCAGCCTGGAGCCAAAAAGAGCACGGACAATGGTGAAGCAGCTTTCTGCGGAGGGAAAAGGACTGCAGGCATTGAGAAGCTTAGCGGAGCATGCCGCCGAAGATGCAATGGAATTGATCCGTCTTGTTAGAGACGGGGTGGAGCCAAGTAGACCCCTAGCATTTTGACCTCTCCAGCGACGTGGATGGTAAAGTCATCAATGGTGAGCAGGAGTCATCAAGTTTACTTAGTGAGGATTGTGAACCAACCAGGAGAATTTCTATCTTTTCATCGTTCAGGCATAACATATGGGAGGCCATCCATGCCTGGGTGGTTTGATAGTTACAATGTAATGTGCTGCAGTCTGTGGTGTAGTTTCCTGTGATGGGTAGTAGAAGTTGCGTATCGTCAGTGTAGTTTGTGTAGGATATGCCTCTGGCGTCTAGGAGGTCAAAAAGGGGTTTGGGGAAGATATTGTACAGGGTGGGTGATAAGCAGGAGCCTTGTGGAAAGCTGCAGGGGCCCAGGGCAGGTGGGGGCAGAGGCAGTGGCTGAGAAAACTTTCATGGATCTGTTCGATACAAAGGAGGAAATCCAGGTAGCAGCTGCGGTGTAATCTACTCCATTGGTGGGAAACAATCCACTCAGATTGCCATGTGCCTCCAAGGTTCCATGTCACAAACCAATACATCAGATAAGGAGTGGCCTGTACAACCAAAAGAGTGGGCCAGCAGGTTGGGTGTGAGAGAATAGGAAGGGAAGGGAAGGCAGTCTAATGGGAGAAGGTATGGTGAGTCCAGAGTTGCAAAACATGGCCAGCCTAGGAGTCTCGTCCATGTGGCAATAAAATGGCCTTTGACACATAATGAAGAGGGGGATGAACGGCAGGAACACATGAGAGGGAGAAGTCAAGTCCCATAAAGGGCGAGGCTCTGATGAGAAGAGGGACAGCAATGCCACAAATGTGAGAGATGCACCACAAGAAAGCAACATTAGCTGAAGTAGCATATGAGGCTTGGCTCTGTCTGCCAGTGAACAGAGAGGAGAGAATTCCAGGGTATTTGTGGGCATGACAGGATGGCACAAAATAGTCAGGACAACAATGTACCCAATGAACATACAATCTACATGAATGCAGGGTACAATTTCTATAGGCTGCCCACGTTGATGTAATGTCCATTAGCAGATGCATAAGGATGTGCAACTCTAAGGGCCACAACATCCTTGTCTACAAGAAATGTTATATTGCGGATATAGGAGACAAGTAATCAGGTTGGCCCATCTACAGGTCACTTGATTTGGCAAACCAGAAATATGCCATTGGGAAACAGGAGGGCACACTAGTAATATGAAAACCTAATCATCCTAGGGAGAGCACCTGACCTCATGGATTCTTGGAATGGACCCTACCGTCACCTGCATGGACATGTGTCATGTGGCTTATAACCTCCTCAGTGTCCCAATTGCCACATATGGACAGCATGTGTTGCATAGATAGCACCAAGAACACTTGCACCTGTGTGAAGGCTGAATTACACAGCACACATTGCAAAAGAAACATGTATCAGACTGATCAATGTGTCAGAGATATTTTATTTATTTATTTATTTTTAGCATTTTTAAAGTGCTCACACAGCCCACGGGAATTGAGGCGCTGTTACAGGAATTGTTTGTTTTTTAATTGCGTAATTGTTTCTTTTGTCTTAGTTGTGTTATGCAGACCCGGGGATCGAACCTGTGTTGTTTTGTGTCGTCTTGCTTCCAAGGCGCACGCTGCCGTTGAGCTATCCTCCCTAGTCACATGAGTGGATTCACAAACGTCATTTCCAATCCCACATCACATACCAGTCCTCAAACCTGACATAGGTCATCCCCTCGGATTTAGGGCCAGCTCTCATTCACATGACTATTTGTCTACCCTGCATTCCATTGGATAATGTCTATTGGCAAACCCCGTGCAAAACATTCTGGAGGAACACACAGTGCTTCATAGTGTTGTAAGTGTCAGGACAATGTGTGGCCCCGTATCCGACAGGAGGGAGGTGAGCCAGAGACTTCAATGCTATGGGTCTAGCAACAACAGCTCCATTGTCCCCAGGAGTAAAGCTCAGCGGCAACGTTCTCGCCTTGGAAACAAGACGACATGAAGCAACACAGGTTCGATCCCTGGGTCCGCGCTTAGAAACCTCTGGGTATTAAGCACATTATAAATATGCAACTAAGACATGGTAACAGTTCCTAAAAATGCAAAATAAATGAATAAATTGCATATACTGGCACAGGTCCATATTGATACCTGAGGTGCACAAAGCAGTGCAGCAGCACCATGCTGTCTTACTCCACTTTGCATGCACACACCACTAGACATCACACTACAGAGACTGCAAAACATAACATGGTGTTAACCCAATGTAATGACCCCGCATATGGCACTTGCTGTTATGTAGGCAGATTACGTGGGGATCCATGTCACCATCCAACTTCTTTTTCATGCGTTGTATACATAATGAAGAAGCACATTCTGAAGCGAAACAGTATAGGCAGAGCTGGCTGCTTACACTCTGCTACTTTCACCCCATGAAAAGTACAAAAGATCCTGCTGTCTCCCCATCTGTAGAAATGTGCTGATTATATCTGTCCCTTTTATGACAAGAACATGGTGTGGCAAAAACAGCCCTACAATAGGGAAAATACATGCTACAGATGTGTTTAAGTGGTGAATACCAGAATATTAAACCACACGCATGTAACCGATGTCGGGCTTATGCAAACGCCAACTGCATCGCGTCCACAGGCTGTACTGTACTCTGTGTCCACCAGGGGATGCAGGTTACCCTATATGTGTCCACGGCTCATGGAACACTGCAGAATCCTGCCAGCCCTAGACAGCAAGGCTGCCGACACTCACAACCAAAACACCATTGAGTGGGGCCTCCATAGGACCGGTGTTGCCTCCGTGAATTATCCCGGGAAAGTCTGCCACGTTGCAGCCGTGTGTGCCATGCAGCTCTGCATTGCCCATCACAGGAATTTGTCCATGCTAGTGGAGGACATGGATCACACGCCTCATCATTTTCATCCTCTTTAAATGCCTACTTGGGAGTGTCTTCTTGTTCCCGAGTAGGTGCAAAGACAAAATGTGGTTGTCTTGCATTCACTATGTTCATTGTACATGCAATCCAATACTGTCAACAGTTTGTACAGAACGTTTCTTAATGGTTTATTTCATGCACAGACAGGGTATTTGAAGAAGTAACATGTGTCCACAGATATTGGCATATCATAGTGTGGGATGTGAGAGATTTCATCGAAGAAGGCGCTCTTTGTACACGGGTCACACCTTAGTGTCATGGTACCAATGGGCCCCGGCCATTGCTGGCAGTGAAGTAT
Organism: Ambystoma mexicanum; assembly: GCF_040938575.1. NCBI lineage: Eukaryota > Metazoa > Chordata > Amphibia > Caudata > Ambystomatidae > Ambystoma > Ambystoma mexicanum. The sequence continues at coordinate 135,862,098 of NC_090928.1, forward strand.
CACTGGGAATCCCTACGAAAGACCATGTATGGTCCAGTTTATGTACCTTTGTCAAGGTTTCAGAAAATATACCTGTGGAAAACATTGCTACTGCACTGACACCTTCTCATAGGCCATGGGAGGGTGTCTACTATTTGGGAAATTTGTCGTCACTTGTTCCTAGATGTATCCCTGAGCTGATGCATCATTGATATGTTAACCTGTGGAAATGTTGTACTTGATTCCATTGTGTGGGTTGAGTAAGTCTCACCTGTGTTTTGGCATGTGTTCAACATGGATTCTAAGTCATGGCTACCTATGCGTTGGTTGCATTCACCCTCAATCGTCTGACTTATTTTATGTGGTGAGAAAGGTATACTTAACATGCATGGTGCCTGGAAGTGTAGCCATGCAGTATGATTGCACATGATAAATGGCGCTAACAGTCCAATTCTGGCATCTTGAGTTTGCTGCTTGGCCATGTCACTCATTTTCATATTCCCATGTAAATATCTACCTGACAGCATCTCATTTTGCAACTGATACTGATGTGCTTTTCTACGTTTCCCCTGTTTCTTTCAGCAGTTATGTTTCTGATTCACTGATGGGCTGAATTTCCCTTTCCTTTCTTACCCAGACCCCTCCAAGCTCTGTTGCATTAACCACAATGTCCTTTTTGTAGAAGCAATAGAGTAGAGCAGAACACCCCAGAAAGGCTCTCAATTTGGTAGTATGGATGAGAAAGCAGGCTTAAACTTTCAGGAGGTGATGCAGGCTAGTTCTTAAGTACAGTTTCCCCAAATCCCCCACAAAGGAATGTCCACACACTATGTTAGGTGATAACATAGCATCTTTATATAAAATAATGTTGTTACCTCTACCATATATATACATATACATAATACTTTGTACTTGGAAGACTTATTCAAAGAATTGTAAATATATACATTCTACCGGTACCACAGAATACTTAAATTCAGTAAGAAATGCACTAACTGCACTAACTGCAGGAAGTTTTATATAGGCATGCACATTCTTAAGTGAGGTGTATCAGCATCGTATAGGGAAGAAAGGCAGGTTGGTAGTGTACAGTGGCAGAATACTTTCTTTTGGCTAAATAGATAATTCTGAGTGAGGATCCCCCCACTTGGGCAACCTGAAAGGGAAAAGTTAGGGAGTAACGTATCTTGTCTTTTACAGCCCAGTCCAATAATGTTCATTAACCTGCTGCTTTCTTTTAAAAGGTTCTAACACCCCAAAGTACCTGAGAGGCACAGGCAAACAGGATCCAAGTCAAATCTGTGACTCCTGGACAACTTCTGAGGCTAGAAAATGCTCTTCCTCGCCACAATACCATTGGTGCCTTGCCAGTCGAGGTAGCAGTTTCTTGGTTTCAGTTGACAATTCCTTCTGAGGATGGACACCCCCTTAGAGAAAAAAGCCACTTGGATGCTGAGTCCACGAGAAAAATTGAACCAAAGTCTTTCTGTAGTCCAGCAGTTTTGCTCTTTGCAGTGCTCTCCTTTGGTCGATAATTTCTTTGACTGTAGAAGTTCTGGGAAGATGAAACTTGCTGTGGGCTCCTTAAAGGTTTGGCAGATGAGATTACGACCCCTGGTACTCTTCGATGACTTCTGGTGGTGACGGGTGCATAGGTCACTTTTGGTATCGGATTTCAGAATATTGCAGTGTTTCGATTTTTGGTTCTAAGGTGCTGCAGCCACAACACAGACATCTGGATGGCTTCTGGTGACCTGGACTTGACCACTGGACTGGACCCGAGACCCTCACCAAGTCTGGACCCTCAGGACATATTTGTTAGCTTCTGGTGGCAGGAAACCCACATTTGGACCTTTCACTGCACCCAGCGTTGCAGGAAAAAGTGATCAGTAATGATGGCAAGGAAGTCCTATCAAATGTTCTTAGGCAATTTTGAACTTTTGCAGCTCCGTGTGGTCAGCAGCACTATGCCAGGGTACCCCCTCTTCTTGGCAGTAGACAGCTACAGCTTCCAGTGGTCACGTAGTGCACCTCCTGACTCTTAAGTGACACCAATGGACTTATTCAACTCGAGATGTCTGGGCACCCCTACTCAGGGCTCATGAAGACCCCTTCTCCGGCTGGCAGGCACAGAGGACTGGTTTCCAGGGCACTTCTGATAAAGAACATCAGTTTGCACGGTGGTCCCCCGCAGCTCGTGGAGAGGTCTCCTTCATAGGTCCTCTATGCATCAGTCCATGGGAGACACAACAGCATTTGGATTACAGTGAAGAAATGCAGAAGCAGACTTCGCCAGCTGGGCTTCAAGGAACAGCTTCTTCTTGCTAAGCTTCGACTTCAGCTGTTGAACCAGAATGTGGATTGGGGTACGTACCCAGCCTTCCAGCACACTACACTGCATTCATGTCAGTCTCAGTCAGGGCTGTCTCATTCATTGTGTCACAAACACAGAAACCAGACACCCATAACACAGAATGTGAGTTCACTTCAGACTCCATTCATACAGGTGCCACCTCTAGGGGGTCCCCACAACACACATCCGCTGGGAATGCTGCAGTCAGTCTGACAGGGGGCAGCACCAGAGCCATATATACAGCCAGTAACGGGGAAAGGGAACAGAGACATATATGTTGTTTCCACCCAACAGCCACTCAGGGAACAGAGCCAGGTATTCCCAGGACTTTGGGAAACAAGGTAAAAGGCATTAGTAACCAAGAGGCCACATTGGCCATCTTGCCTTTGTGTAGGCATTTATTGATTCCTATGGCAGAGCCTTAGTATCCCAGAAATGGAGGACACTCAGAGCCACTGCCAAATCAGATGTAGCTGCCACCAGCTCATACCCTGCTCTGTGGGCAGCAAACAGGTGCCCAGTAACACACATGAGGGGAACAAGTGTGTACCCCCAACCATGGGTGCCATAAGGGTATCCCATGGGTGTTGTTCACCTAAAGATAAAATGAAGAGCTGCACTGCCAGAGGTCCAGGCAGGACCTCAGTGGCAGAAAACATAAGGAAAACACACACATAGAATTGGCAGCACAAGGACTAAGAGATCCTGTCCCTCCATAAGGCATTTCCACCATCACATGCACCGCCCCCCAGACTGAGTTTAGGGCAACTGATCTCCTGTGAGATTGTTACCCTCAACCAGATGGTCAACATACCTTCTGGAAAGTCCATCTGCATTATCATGACTCTTCCCTGTCCCATGCTCAATCGTAAAGTTTAGCCCTTGCACCACGGAGTAGCACAGAGCAATGTTTCCATGATTCTGTCCTAATTTGTCCTGTTCTCACTCACATCCATATAACATGGGTGTGCGTATTTGCAACTGCATGAATGCCTTGTGCTTACTTTTGGCTTCTGTCTCAACTCCTCCAATTCCCTCCAGGCAACTAAAGTCGATCACTGTCATGGCCTGTTCTTCCCTTAACCTCAGCTCCAGGTCTGGAGGGGTTGTACTGCCTCCTGTGTCCAGACATGTCTAGCGATGGTCACTGATCCGCTTGCTGACAGACCTCTGCAGCTCCTGCCAGTGCTTTTGTAGCTGCGTCAGGGTGCATTGTGTAGGTGAAAGGAATTTGGGCTTTCAGATCCTACCGTGTTGGTGAACCCTTATGGTCCTTTTAATCGAGGCAACACATCGCACAATGGATCGGATGGAGAATAACTCTCACACCAAATAAGAAGACTGACTCAGGAAGTTGGCAAAATGTCTCTGTTTTATTCTCAATTATCTAAAACAGGGAGTTACAACGTACATCAACGGACATCACACAGCATAGTCTCAACGTATTTCATAAAAAACAACACTTTTATAATGAAAATGTGTCATACGTGACGTCATACTATGTGCCAAACTAAGAAAACCTACGCGGGAATGTGGTTGGGTCAAGGGGAATATCTAAGTATACTTTCTATAAGGGATTGGATTGTGATTGGGTATCTATAGTCAGGTGGGCAACTTATCTTCAACAGTTATTATAAACAAGATACATCATTGGCTCTCAAACTATAAGGCCCTTCGTTATACGGCCTTCTACAATTGGTTGGCACGCTTGTACCCTTCTGGAACATTCGATTCTCTAGCAGCACGTAAACTCGTACCCCAGGTTCTGGTGGGTGAACTTGACCGTACCTCCCCACCCAATTAGCCCAACATCTCTCATTGCTCAAGCCTTCTGCCATTCAGATTGTCATTGAACTTGGCCATGTAATCGCTTTTCCTCTCTGGGAATATAAGGGAGTGTGAGCATATTCTTATCAAGGTTCAGGTCTGCATGCCCACTTCTATTTCCATCTTTGACTAACGTGAAAGTAGACTGTGACTCAGGCCATTTTATAGCATTTAATTGTCCCGAATAAAGAAACCTGGCACTCATGGTGTTCTCTCTTTTCTACTTAACAAGTGATGTCTCTGCGTCTCACATTCACTGTTCTTCAAGGACTGATAACCAGTTTTGACTGCCTTAGCCTTTGACACCAGGCCAAACAGTCTTCCTTTGGTCCACCTTCGAGCCTCGGCTTATTTATTTGCTGCGACACACACACACACACACACAGCTATCAATTCTACTTTCTCCATGGCTTGAGGTTACTAAAATTGTGACATTGAATGTCCAGAATTCTATATACATATATATATTCACTACGTATAGCCAGTCTTTACGATTACTTAGTCTACTTGCGTTACGGCATCTGTACAGTTATAAAATGGCTTGCATTTTCTCCAGTGCTTCTTCACACATGCAATCTTCATTCCGCACATGAAAGTCTTCTCGATTCTTTACTTCGCCATCAGATTCTATAAGGTCTATGCATTCTCTTCTTCGGTCATCCTTCTCAGTGTGTCACGCTCGTTTCTTGTAACGTCACCAGCCTCTCCTTTTCACATCTTCATACTCCTTCAGGTACCTCCCACAGGAGACATCTATTCGGGGATACATCATGTAGGGTTTTCTCAGTGGATACCTTGTCTCAAAAGCTCTTTGTGTAATAGGCACCATTACTGACGTTGCACATGTCGCAATTTCCAGTTTCCAACATATAGGCAGAATAGGGGTGGGACTTCCTGCAGAGGCATTTAGCTGCTCCTCTACATTGCCCCCTCTGGTTGATTTATCGACCACTCCTTCACCAGTCTCCACATCTTGGTATCCTCTCTTGAAAAAGTGCTTCTTTGGAGTCCAGATTTTCACTACTCCCTTCAGGGATCCTGCAGATTTCACATGTTCATCAACACACCAGGTCATGTGGCTGCATTGTCCATTCGGATTACAGTAAATAAATCGTACCACATATTTCCTGTGATTTCTTGTTTGCAGGATCTACACTACCTCATGTGCTAAGGTGCTGGCCTCTATATATTTTCTGATTTCTTCATCTGTCAACTTTTTGGGTCCAAACCCTGACTAGACATCGATCATTATCTTCATTCCTACTGCCTTATTTGCTGTCTTCTTACACTGTGTGATTATTATCCTGATCACACAGAATCCAAACATCACAATCACCAGTATTGCTCCCAGGTGCTTGAAGATATTCGGCATCCATTGTGGAACCCATGAGAAGATAGACGCAAACCAGCTGTCTTCTGTTTCATCTTCCATTTTGTCGTGCAACTTTGTCAGCAACGTTTTGGCCTCTGTCAAGGTACCATTCTTGTCGTAATGAGAAGTTATGAACGTGCAACATGATTATTCGATTTTGGCGCAAATACCTCCATCCATTGCTGTAATCTTATCAGGGACATATCTGTTCCGGAGTGTCATCAGCCTTATGGCCCTCAATTCTTCCTTGATCGCATTGAATCCTTTTATGGTAATGTTGATTCTCTGCAGCAGTTCCCATCTGGTAGTCTGTAACCATTTGTCGTTGGTCATCGTCTGGATCCCAGGCATAAAGATAGTCATGAAGATCAAAGCAGTCTTGCTGAATAGCCTATGCTCATAAGGAATTCCATCAAAGGCGTCAATCAATTTAGCTGAGAAATAATTTTCCCTACTTGTCCGGTTGAGGAATTCAAATGATCTTCTCCTCTTCAAATGGGCATCCGCTTTTGGAAACTCTCTAATGTTCAGGTTGCTTTGAGGAATCACTAATGCTGGAACATGAATAGGCACTATGGAACACATCCCTCCCCAATCCTTGGGCAGCTTCATGGAAGCTTTTGACCCACAGGCCCAGTAGTGATCCATTAGAACTACTTCCCATCCTTCATGCCTGGTACATCAAAAATTTGGCCACATGATGGTTTACTCCAACTTTCCTTGTGCCATTGTTTCTGAAGCACGGAGCTGCACTGGCCAGAGGAACTATTTGCAACTGTCCTCCTTTATCGTCGACCCATGTCAACAATTTCACAATTTTTCGTCCAGTGGTGCTTGCATTCATTCTCTGAAGTATCTATAACTGGCTTATAAAATCCTGTTAGTGCTGCTGTCTTGCACACAATAAGGCCTTCTGACTATCCTTCCGGAGTCAACACGGTTCCTTTAATTTGCAATTGACTTCTTTCCTTACATCTCTGTATCTTTTGCACTGGTACCTCTGTAGTTATGAATATCTTGGAGGTCCCCATAGCATATGGTATGAGAGCACAAACGTAGCAACTCTCCTTAGAAGTTCTTTCTCCCACCTTTTTCATGTGCTGATACCACATATTATTACCCAAGTGTGCTTTACTGTCTAAATATGTGTTAATCCCATCATCGTCTTCCTCTGTACTGCTCCTGTGTCTTCCCCTCAAAATGTTAGCAGCCCATGGAAACAACTCTAAAGCAGCTCTGCTGTGGGCAGAAAACACTTGAGACCTTAGCTTATCGGTAATGAGAAAATCTACACAAGTTCCTAGAGTGGGAAGAATCGAAGGAACTTCTGTGTTACTTGCACCAACAAAATAAAGAATGTGAACCAGAAGAAACAGGAAGACAAAGATAGAAACTGTGCATGCATATATTACACACCAGAATATTAACCCACACCATTTATGGCATTCTGGAATTTCTTGGGCTTGCTCCTTTCTTAAAATTGTACCATTTTCTAAATTCCTCATTTTCGCCATGTTCACTATAGGGAAATAAAAACACTACTCCGGCAATTGTAGTATATTTGGTACTTGTAGTAACTCCTCTACAATTGCTATAAGCAGCCTCCTTATTACAGGGCCATTTTTAGGATCCTGTAAGAAAGTGTGAATATCCACATCTCTTCTAGCAAGGGCAGGATAAGCTCGAAGAATAAACACAAAAATAGCAAGTACGATACAATGCCCATTACTTTTGGGGAGATGCATAAACTCAATCGAACAAATAATCAATAAGAAACGAATCGGGGTACTGCTCACACTTCGAAACTCAAAATCCAGTTCAGGCATACTTGCAATGTCTTAACAAATTTCTAAAGTTTATTTTCAAAGAATTCTCTGACTCAAGTAACGAGTTTGCACGCCTGCTATAATATCTATAAGGAGTGTCCAGGGAGAGCCACAGTCCAAATGCAAATCTGCATTTATTGGTCAATCTGTTGGTTTATCGTCCTTCTTCTTTGTCATCGAAGGAGTCTGCACACGCTGACATTCTTCTTCTTGTCTTGCTTCATAACTATGGCTGGTGTGCTGCAGCCTCTCCAGTGTAGAGCTTGACGGCATTTAAGTGGATCCAAGCTCGTCTGCATTGAACATTTACTGATGAGGGAGTAAAGTCTTCCACCACATAAAGTCCAATGAATCTTGGCTCATGCCACTTCCTAGCAAAGTTTCTAATTAGCACAGTGTCACCAGCAAACATCTAGGTGCTGATAATAGTTCTGAAGATCCGATTGCTGAATGGTTTTCATCTGTGTTCTGAGACCGACCCCCTCTGATGCTTGCGTTGATCTGACATGACAGAGATACTAGCATTCATGCATGTCAAATATTCATTTAATTCACTTCCTAACATTTTTGCTGTACTCTGGGCATCACTTATACTCCTCGATGGAGGAGTTAAAGGCATTCAGATTCATCTTCCTGTCACTAGCACATGGGGTGTGAACTGGTTGTCCGACCGGGCTGATTCCAGGCTAGGGATATGGGTAGGCAATATAGCCATCCCCTTTTCAGCATCAACCTAAGCTTCTGAGACAGACACCCCTGATGCTTGAGTTGATCTGAAATGACAGAGATACTAGCATTCATAAATGTCAAATATTCATTTAATTCACTCCCTAACATTTTTGCTGTACTCTCGGCATCACTTATACTCCTTGATGGAGGAGTTAAAGGCATTCTTATTCGTCTTCCTGTCACTAGCACGTAGGGTGTGAGCTGGTCGTCTGACCTGGGCTGATTCCTTAGGGCATGTAGGGCTAGGGGTAGGCAATATAGCCATCCCTTTTTCAGCATCAACTTAAGCTTAGCGACTCTTTCCTTAAGAAGGCTGTTGAGTCGCTCACATATTCCGTTCACTTGCGGGTGATAAGCAGAAGAAAACTTGTGTTTAATGTTGAACAATAATCCTATTTGTTCAAATACTTCATTAACAAAATGTGGTCCATTATCAGATCTCAGCACTTCACACACTCCCCATCTTGGAAAGACTTCAGATACTAAAAACTTTGCTGGGCAAATGGCATCATGGTGTGAACAAGCACCTGCTTTGATCCACCTGGAGAAGGGACTCACTACCATTATCAGATACCTGTATCCATTGCATACTTGCAGCATATCAACATAATCAATATGTAATTGCTGAAAAGGACCATTCAGTCGAGAAATTACTCCTTTAATTGTTCGCAGTGTATGCCCAGCATTAAACCATTGACATACGATGCAGTTTGCAACATAAAATGCAATGTCTTCTGACAGGTTCGGCACAAACCAGTCTTCTGCAATTGTTGCAGCAAGACTTTCCCTGTTTACATGAGCAGGGTAGTACAGCTGTTCAAGCCCTACCGTTAACAATGCTACTGGCATCACCGGCTTTCCAGTACTGTCCTGTCGCTATAATGCTTCTGTGGGGAAAAAGAACACCCCTTCGCTTCCATGAATCCTGCTCTTCCTGTGGTACACTGCCTTGAATCTCCATTAACTGGGTTCTTGGTAAATGATTACATTCTTCATTCACTACCATCGTCATAACTACCTTCTCCTTGACATCCGGGGTATCAAACTTGAAATGTCTAATGAATATGCAACCCTTTTGGCTTCTGTGTCTGCGGCTTCGTTCCCACAAGAGATAAAGTCACTTTGCTTAGTATGTGCTGCGCATTTAACTATCACTATGGCTACTGGGAGTCTTTGTGCCTTAATAAGCCTGTTCTTACGCTCACGTTGTCTCCGCGGGGGCATCGAACGTTGTGGGGTGGGGCGTCTTCTTGTTTGGCTCTGGGACGCTGCACTGTTCTCATTACCTGGACTAGTCTTGGGTTCTGCTCCTATGGTAAGGAAAGGGTGGTAAGTGAGACTGCCAGTGTCTCCCACCTGTAACTCCCTCCCGACACCTCCTCATGCGGGTTTCCCTTTTTGAGGCGCTCTCACCTTATGTTTTTGGTTGGTGGGTTCTCCTTCCTGCTTAGCCTCAGCAGTGGCGCAATGTTCTGTGGACCCAGTTGCTTCACTGGCCCTTGTATGTCGAGCGATGTCCAGTCCTGCTGTGACAATGACTCGTGTTGCTTATGCTGTCCTGCTTGCTAGTTGCAGTTATTGTCTCTGTATTCTCTCTCTTTCATCTCTTCCCTTGATTCTGTTTGCTTTATTGTGCTATTCGCAGTTATTGTCTCTCTCTCTTTTCGTCTCTTCCCTTGATTCTGTTGCATTATTGTCCGTTCTCGTTGTTCTATATCCTTCCCTGCATGCACTTGGCTAAATTGGCGCATGTGTGCAGGGCTAGCGGGTGGGAGCGCTGCCTGCAGTGTCCAGCGCGAGTTCCGGGTGAGTATAGCTGTTCTAATTCTGTTCGTTGTCTCCTTACAGGTGCCGCAGAACGGGTCGAATTGAGAATGCAGGACCGATGGCAGAGGTCATGGCACAGCAGAATCGGACTTCAATAAATTGAGTTCCAGCAGTTCTAACCTTGTTTCCTTATCTTTTCTACAGGTGCCGGTGAGAAGCCCCACGTCGCGCCTGTGACCGCTGAGGATGTGTGTTGGAGTGGCTAGATCGAGCTGCCAGAGACACAGGTAAGTTCAGGTAAGTTAAATTCGTTGTTCTATGCTCTCTGGTTTCTTCTTACAGGTCGAGGCAGGTCGCGGGCAGGAGTTCCACAGAGAGCGTTAGGCTTCATGAGCCTGGTGCCAGAGATGCCAGGACAGGGTCCAAGTGGTCCTTCCTTGCCAATCCTGGGATCTTGTCCTTCTAGGACCCGAAATACACCGTAATGCCCCCACTGCTGAACTGGGGCAACCGGGTTTGTGTGTTACTGAATACCCAGTCATGACAGCACTCCCCCCCAAGGCCCCTCTCAAGGGCAGCTTCTTTCCAGACCCTGGTTTGGTTGGATGGTTAAGATGAAAGTGCTTGACTACCCGTGGAGCATGGACATAGTCGCTAGGCTCCCATGTTCTATCTTGAGGTCTGTCTCCTTTCCAGTCCACGAGATAGTATAACTTGGATGTCACCACTTTAGAATCTAGGATGCCTTTGACCTCGAATTTGGGTTCACCATCCACGACCACAGGGGCTGGAGATGTTTTAACCCTTGTTCCTGGTGGCATTGGTTTCAGGAGAGAGACGTGGAACACCGGGTGGATGCACATGTTGGGGGGTAGCGCTAGCTTTACAGCAACAGGATTGATGATTGCCTTGATGGTATAGGGGCCTAGGTACCTCGGGTTGGAACGTCCTTGGCCCTTTCAGGGGAATGTGTTTGGATGCTAACCATACCGCATCACCGACTTGGTAAACTGGTGCTTCCTTTAGATGTTGATCAGAAAACCTTTTTTGTCTTTTGTTGGCCTTGGCGAGGTGTTCAGTTGCTTCTTTGTGGGCGTGAGTGATCGTGGTGCGCAAGGTTGTTACTGCTGGCATCTCCAGTGTGTCAGGTGGGTCAAAAGCGGATGTTTGTGGGTGTCGCCAGTGTATGGTATAGAAGGAGGTCTGTCCGGTACTGTTATGGGTTGAATTGTTGTATGTGTATTCTGCTATCCACAACACAACTTTCCAGGAGTTTTCTGTCTGGTGCAGTATGCACCTCAGATATTGCTCCAGGGTTTGGTTTGTCCGTTCGGGTTGGACGTTGGTCTCGGGGTGATGACTTGTAGATAAGCGGACGTCGATCCTTGCAAGCTCGCAACTCCTCTTCCAAATTGGCTGCCTCAGTCAGATATCAGGACCGATGGAAATCCGTGTAGGTGAACAATTTGTTTCAGAAATACATTTGCCAGGGTGGATGCAGTCTGAAGGCCTTTCAGCGGAATGTAGTGGGCCATTTTTGAAAACAAGTCTACCACTACTAAGATAGTGTTATAACCATTGTGGGAAGGCAGGTCCATGATGAAGACGAGCAACAGCGTATGCCAGTGTGTAGGAGGCACTGCCAGAGGCTGGAGTAGACCCGCAGGCCTTTGTTTTTGGGATTTATTTTGTGCACAAATTCCACAGGTTAGCACATAGTGAGTGACGTCCTTTCTCCAAGTCGGCCAGCAGTAGTTCCTCTTGATTTTGGCCAATGTCTTAGTGACTCCCGGATGCCCATCTATTAATGAGTCATGGTAACTGTAGATGACTTGGTCTTGCAGTTTTTTGCTCAGAATGTAGAGGCGTCTCTGGTAGTAAGGTAGCCCTTCCATGATCGTGTTGTGTTTCCCTTTCCCCACCCAAGTCTGCTGAGCTTCTCTGTCCATAAGACAATGAACTTTGGCTTGTTGGTCATCCAGGGGAGATGCTACAGCAAGTGCGCCTTGGATCCTTTCTTTCGGGGTGATGGCTACGGGATCTGGTATTGCATATGCTTCTTCCCCTACAGGGCATCTGCCTTGCCATTATGTACACCTGGCCGGTATGTGATCACGTAGTCGTATTCCGCTAAGAAGAGGGCCCAGCGAAGTTGACGGGATGACTGTGCCTTGGCGGAACTTTAGGAATTGCAGTTTGCGATGGTCTGTGATTACCATGATCGTATGCATGGCTCCTAAGAGGTAGTGCTTCCATGCCTTGAACGCCGCCTTGATGGCCAGGAGTTCCTTGTCTGTGATTCCATAGTTTAATTCTGGTACTGAGAACTTGCGTGACCAGAACGCTACCGGGTGCAACTGGCCGGTATCCGGGTTTCTCTGGGAGAGGATTGTTCCCATGGCGACGCTGTAGGCATCGTTTTCAACAACATACAGGAGATTGGGGCAAGGGTGTTGCAGGACTGGGGCCGTGGTGAACTTTCGCTTCAGTTCTCGGAAGGCCTCTTCAGCTTCTGTAGACCATGTAAAGTGTTTATTCTTCCAAAGCAGACAGGTAATCGGATGGACAATCTGGGACAACCCCGGAATGAACCGGCAGTAAAAGTTAGTGAAACCGAGGACACTCTGGACCCCTTTCATGGATGTTGCTGACGGCCAGTTAAGAATGGCGTCCACCTTGCGGGTGTCCATCCGAATGCCACGCAGGGTGAGGACAAAACCCAAAAACTTGACTTCGGTGACGTGGAAGGAGCATTTTCCTAGCTTGGCGTACAGATGGTGCTGTCAGAGCTTTTGGAGGACGGCCCGGACGTGGGCGACATGGTCTTGCCTTGAAGCTGAGTAGATCAGGATGTCATTGATGTATACTAAGGCGCAGACATCGAGCAACTCCCGGAACACAAGAAATGAAATGCTGCCGGGGCGTTAGATAACCCAAACGGCATGACCTGGTACTCGTAAAGACTATACTTTGTACAGAAGGCAGTCTTCCATTTGTCTCCTTTTTTAACCTGTACCAAGTGGTAGGGCCCTCTAAGGTCCAGCTTGGTGTAGATCTGGGCGTCCTTGACTTGGTCTAAGAGTTCAGGGATGAGTGGCAAGCGGTATCGCTTCTTCACCGTAATCTGGTTCAGGGACCTGTAATCTATGCAGATCCTCAGGTCCCCTTCCTTTTAGGGAACAAAGAAAAGGGGCGAGGCTGCGGGCGACTTGGATAGGTGGATGAAGCCGTTTGCCAGGTACTGCTCCAAGTAGGTCTTTATATGGTTGTTTTCTTGTTCCGTTGGTGCATAAATTCGGCTACAAGGAATCTGGGCTCCTGGTACAAGGTCGGTTTGGCAGTCGTAGGGCCGGTGTGGGGGGAGCGTGTTCGCTTGTTCCTTCTGGAAAACGTCTTGGTAGTCCAGGTGCACCGGTGGCAGTGTCCCTATCATACCTAGCGTGGCTCCTTCCTTCAAGAGGGTCTTCATCTGTCCCCCGAAGGGGACCCTTACTCCATAGCAGGTACCTGCGCAGTCATCGGAGAAGGTCAACACTCTTGCGCGCTAGTCGATTTGAGGATTGTGGGCCTCCAGCCAGGGTATTCCCAGGATCATCTGGAATTGTGGAGCACTAATGAGATCAAAGAAGATGTTCTCCTGGTGACCATCCTGGCAAAGAAGAGTCACCTCTTCTGTGCAGCGTGTTACAGGTCCCGAGGATAATTGGGTGCCATTGACTGCCGTGACGTTTTCCGTCATCAATTTTTGCCGGAGGGGTAGACCCATCTTTTCTCCCAAATCATGGTCCAAGTAATTGTCAATTGCGTCGCTGTCCATGTACGCCTCCAAGGCGTGCATTTTGGATGGCTGGTCGTGGCCTATCAGGATGACTGGGACGACTAGGTGAGGGGTCTGAGGTAGTTCCTTCTCCTGCTCCACAAGGGGACCCCTACGCTTGCCAGGCGTTGGAATTTTCTGAGTCGGGCTCTATGTCTTCTTTGTCTGTGGCCCCTACTGTCTTTCTGGGTGGCTTCACTGGGTACTCACAAAGGAAATTACCTGGTTTGCCGCAATACAGGCATAGTTGCTTTTGCCTTCTCTTTTCACGTTCGCCTTTGGCGAGAGGGCTCCGCAAGCCCCCAATCTGCATAGGCTCAGGATGGGTCTCGGTTTTCTTCTGGCCAATTGGTTTCAGTCACTAACCTGTTGAAGGTGGCAATGTACGTTAATAGGTCCTGGTTGCCTTGTCGGAGGGACAACAGCTCGTTATCCAAGGCTTGACCTCTAGTGTGCCGGGCGAATAGTTTCTTTAGTTCGTGTTGGAAACCCCTGAAATCACAAAGGAATGGATCATCACGGTTGACCAAGGGAATTGACCAATCAGCAGCACTGACTCCCAGATATGAGAGCATGAACCCGACCCTCGACTGATCGTTGGGGAAGGCAGCTGGTCTACATAGGAAGTGCAGATGGCATTGATTCATGAATATCACATATTTGTTGGGGTCGCCTGAGAAGCGTTCAGGCGGGGCCAGAGGGACTGCTACAGGGAGGACGACCTGCACGGGTGTAGAATGTGGGGCCGCGGTGGGCGGAGCTGATCCGGGCAGCGGGGCTTGCCCTGCTTGGGTCTCTAGCAGCTGCCTTGCTAGGTCTTCTGTGCGGTCCCAGTTCATGATGAGCTTCCTTCTCAGGGAGATGTTTCCTGTCAGGCGGTGTGCACCTCGGCACGCAATTCCCCCAATAGCTGGGCTAACTGGTCAGTGGTGTCTGATGTTTCCATGACACCCAGGCAGAGGTTCGGGAGAGGCTTTGCGTTCTGTTACGCGCACCTTGTCTCCGCGGGGGCGTCGAACGTTGGGGCGTGGAGCGTCTACTTGTTTGGCTCTGGGACACTGCACTGTTCACGTTCCCTGGACTGGTCTTGGGTTCTGCTCCTATGGTAAGGAAGGGGTGGTAAGTGAGACTGTCAGTGTCTCCCACCTGTAACTCCCTCCCCGACACCTCCTCATGTGGGTTCCCTTTTTCGAGGCACTCTCACCTTATGTTATTGGTTGGTGGGCTCTCCTTCCTGCTTAGACTCAGCAGGGGTGCAATGTTCTGTGGACCCAGTTGCTTCACTGGCCCTTGTATGTCGAGCGATGTCCAGTCCTGATGTGACAATGACTCGTGTTGCTTATGCTGTCCTGCTTGCTAGTTGCAGTTATTGTCTCTGTATTCTCTCTCTTTTCGTCTCTTCACTTGATTCTGTTTCCTTTATTGTGCTATTCACAGTTATTGTCTCTGTATTCTCTCTCTTTTCATCTCTTCCCTTGATTCTGTTGCTTTATTGTCCGTTCTCGTTGTTCTATGTCATTCCCTAAGTGCGCTTGGCTAAATCGGTGAACGTGTGCAGGGCTAGCGGGTGGGAGCGCTGCTTGCAGTGTCCAGCGCGAGTTTCCAGGTGAGTATAGCTTTTCTAATTCTGTTTGTTGTCTCCTTACAGGTTCCCGGGGAGCGGATTGAATTGAGAACGTAGGAGCGATGGCGGAGGTCGTGGTGCAGCGGAATTGGACTTCAATAAAGAGAGTTTAATTCGATATGAGCTTGGGTTGACTTCACTTTACACAATGTATATGTGGAAACTTTGTTGCATATATCGCAAATTCCTTATCTCAATCACGGATAATTCAATCATGTACATCTTGTCAACATATGTTTTAATGACAGAACATCATGCGATGGTATTGTGGAGGTAAATGCTGCAAGAATTTATGATCAAAACCGAAGTGTCTGAGAATATGTTGATTAGTAATCCAGTGAAGGCAAAGACAAAAATTCTGCTATGGGATTGGTGTAACACCTATGATCAATGCATAAATAGCAACCATGGAAGTGTGCATAAGGTGGAGATAAAAAAGTTAAGAACAGCTGAATCATATGTAATGAAATTCCCTGGTGCAAAACATAGAGATATGTTTCTGAGATACAAACTTAATGTCTGTCACAGGAGGGATGTACTAGCCAAATGGAAACTAATCCCTGAAAAGCTGAGTTTTTGTAGATTTTGTAAAATCACTGGAATGACGGAAACATTATGGGGGTAATTCATAGAATTCAATGCACAAGTGGCGCACACAACTGGCGCACAGTGTGCGCGTGCGGCAGTCTGCGACAGCCGCGTGCGGCATAACCCATTTCGGCACACAGCGTATTCATGGATTTTAACATCCCTAAGCAGCTGTGGTGCAGAGTGGCACAGCGACTCTGCAGCAGTGCCAGTTACGCCTCTAACCCCGGCCCGTGCGCCATGAACAGCGCACAAATCCAGTACATGGCGCACAGGCCAGTGGACCAGCATACAGCCCCCCAACCACGAAAACGCATGTAAAACTCCCCGCGCACCCCTCGGAATACACGTACCCCGCTCGCGCTAGGCCAATCGCGTGTAAAACTCCCCGCGCACCCCTCAGAATACACGTACCTCGCTCATTCGCGGGAAGTTTCACACGCGATAGGTCTAGCGTGAGCGGGGCACGTGTATTTCTGGGGTTCGCGGGGAGTTTCGCACACGGTAGGCCCTGTGCGAGCGGGGTACGTGTATTACTGGGGTTCGCAGGGAGTTTCACACGCGGTAGGCCCTGTGCGAGCAGGGCCCATGTATTACTGGGGTTTGCGGGGAGTTTCACACGTGGTAGGCCCTGTGTGAGCGGGGTACGTGTATTACTGGGTTTCGCAGGAAGTTACACACACGATAGGCCTTAGGCGAGCGGGGCACGTGTATTACTGGGGTTCTCAGGGAGTTTCACCCGCGGTAGGCCCCGTGCGAGCGGGGCACGTGTATTTCTGGGGTTCGCGGGGAGTTTCACACGCGGTAGGCCCTGTGCGAGCGGGACACTGGTATTTCTGGGGTTCGCGGGGAGTTTCACACGTGGTAGGCCCTGTGTGAGCGGGGTACGTGTATTACTGGGTTTCGCAGGAAGTTACACACACGATAGGCCTTAGGCGAGCGGGGCACGTGTATTACTGGGGTTCTCAGGGAGTTTCACCCACGGTAGGCCCTGTGCGAGTGGGGTACGTGTATTACTGGGGTTCGCGGGAAGTTTCACACGCAATAGGCCTTGGGCGAGCGGGGCACGTGTATTACTGGGTTTCACCGGGAGTTTCACATGCGGTAGGCCCTGTGCAAGCGGGGCACGTGTATTTCTGGGGTGCCCAAACGAATTGGCAGTGTGTGTCCTCCCAGGTGTGCCCTCACACCCCTCCCCAGGGCCTGCAGGCAGACCACAACACAGGTGAACACACTACACCCCTGGCCATGCCCCACAGGCAGCCCATCCACCCTGGAGAAGCTCCCCAGCCAGCCCACATGTCACCACGCACAAGTGAGCACTGACTCATGTCCCGAGCAGTGAAGGGCACCTGCCAGCAGGCCCCCACTCATGTCCCCCCACCCACCCACCCAGCAGTGAAGGACACCTGCCAGCAGGCCCCCACTCATGTCTGCCACCCACCCACCCATGAAGGGCACCTGCCAGCATGCCCCCACTCATGTACCCCCACCCACGCATCCACATGTGAAGGGCACCTGCCAGCAGGCCCCCACTCATGTACCCCCACCCACCCACCCAGCAGTGAAGGGCACCTGCCAGCATGCCCCCACTCATGTCCCCCCAAAGCAGTGAAGGGCACCTGCCAGCAGGCCTCCACTCATGTCCCCCCGCCCACCCAGCAGTGAAGGGCACCTGCCAGCAGGCCCCCACTCATGTCCCCCCACCCACCCAGCAGTGAAGGGCACCTGCCAGCAGGCCCCCACTCATGTCCCAAGCAGTGAAGGGCACCTGCCAGCAGGCCCCCACTCATGTCCCCCCACCCACCCAGCAGTGAAGGGCACCTGCCAGCAGGCCCCCACTCATGTCCCCCCACCCACCCAGCAGTGAAGGGAACCTGCCAGCAGGCCCCTACTCATGTAAGCACACCCACCCAGCAGTGAAGGGCACCTGCCAGCAGGCCCCCACTCATGTCCCCCCACCCACCCAGCAGTGAAGGGCACCTGCCAGCAGGCCCCCACTCATGTCCCCCCACCCACCCAGCAGTGAAGGGCACCTGCCAGCAGGCCCCCACTCATGTCCCCCCACCCACCCAGCAGTCAAGAGCACCAGCCAGCAGGCCCCCACTCATGTCCCCCCACCCACCCAGCAGTGAAGGGCACCTGCCAGCAGGCCCCCACTCATGTCCCCCCCAACACGTCAACATGACCCACAATCATGGCCCTCATGGCCACCCAAATCCCACTGCACGCCACCCCTGCCCAAATAACCAACCAAGCATAACATACACCCCACATTGAAACGGCCATTACATGAAACAACCCAAATGGCATGTATGTACATCAACACATGTCCGTCACACACGCACAATGGGTGCCAGTGAATGTGAAAACCCACATCGTGACATGCATGAAACCAATGAGAGAATACCACACACTGAAGTACGGGAAAAAATGTATTGAACAAAAAATGTGGTGAAACAAATTTAAACACCAAACAATGGCATAAGGAAAACAATGCAGAATGTCACATAATGATAAAAAAAGGAAATCAGAATCCAAAATATAGGAAATGAAAAATGTCTCCAAAGTCTCCCTCCAACAAAGCAAATCCAAACAGAAATGAAAAAGTAAAATCCATTGCTCCATGGAAAAATCAAAAAAGAAAATGCCGACAAATCCACACGCCAACTATTTACAAGGATGAAATCCTGGGTCCATGAGCCCAACTGTCCAAATGAAACCTACAAAAATACACTAACTAATGAAGAACTATATACAAAAATGTGGGGTATTGTCCAAGCGCCACAAAAAATAAATTGAAACAAAAATGAAACCTAACACTAACTAACGAACTATTTACAATGGCAGTGGGCTAGTCTGACGGCTCACTTTTTGATGTCCTGGGACAGGGCATCATCGAACTCCCGGTCAATGTCCTGGAGGCGGTCCTCTTCCATGGCCCAGAGGGTTCGCAGGGACGATGACATGTTGACCTCCAACTCCCTGTGAATTGCCTCGAGGCACTCGGCCCGCCTCAGTGCCCTCCGCATGGAGTTCTCTGCCCTGACCATTGTGAGCTGTGCCTCTTCCACCCGCTGCCACTCCGCCTCTATGGCGTGGCCCAACCGCTGCCATGCAGAAGACACTTGTAATCCTGGGTCCTCCTGCCCTCTGGCCGATGCCTGCCCCTCCGATGTTGAAGGCCCCGAGCTATCATTGCTTCCACCATGTTGCTGCTGCTGCTGTGCCTGCGCCTGCGCCCTGGCTCTTGCTGCCTGCACGTCCTCCTCCGGCTGGGGTGCAGTTGTCGTGGTGGCCACCCCTGCTGGATGTCTGACTCCCAACTGTGGCAGGGATGTGTCCTCCACCAGCCTGGCCGCTGGGTCAGAGGCAGCTCCACAGGGTACCCAGGTGATACATGGGTGGGAAGATGGCATGGAAGAGGACTGGTGCGTAGGGGGTTCAGGTGAGGAGGGGGTCGCAAGAAGGTCCAGCACACGGAGGAATCCAACACCGTCGCAGTAGGTCAACACGGTCAAAGAGGCACCCGAGATGACATGCAGTGTCTTCTCGAAAGCACTGCAGGCTCAACCCGGTCCCGGATAGCCACGTCCGCATGGAGAGGAAGGCCAGTTGTTGTGCGCCCATCCCCTCCCTGAAAACGGGTCTGGACGTAGGCATTCCTGCTGGTGCCGGATGATGCAGTCACGGGATCAGGGACAGGATTACACACAGGCACCTCCACGGCAGCCTGTGCTGCCTCCTGTCCCTGCCCCTTCACTGCACCCCTAGCACCAGTGGAATCCCCACCTCCAGACCCCGTGTGTGTCCCTTCCACGGCCTCCTCCTCCACCAAACCCCCCACCAACCTGGATGACTCCATGCCATCTTCCTCTGTCGGACCCTGTGGGGTCTCAGCTGCCCCTGCTGCTGCCGAGGAGTCCATCTCTGACCTCCGCCTCTTGGACCTACCCTTGGCAGCTGAGGCCTGGGACGTGGCACCAGACTCCTCACTCCCCGAAGAGATGACAATCTGGGAGGGGAGCCGCGCCTTGTGTCTCCGGCTGGTGGTGCGATCCCTGCCACTTTGCTCCACAGGACCCTCTCCGCCCTCTTCATCAATTGACGCTGCAGACAGGGAGAGATAGAACACAGGCATCAAGGCACCGTACAATGGACTGATACACACATGACAGTTGTACATGAGTGGCAATGTCAAACTTCAGACATGGAATCACACTCCCTAACACATATGTCATTTCTACTCACACACATGAGCAATTCCACAGCAATATTGCACCAGGCAGCACCATCCATACACATACAACAGCATCAGCATCCAAAGGGGAGCCTGACATCACATGAAACACGGGGAGTGCACAACACATGCACACACACCAACACAGTTACATGCATGTGTACATGTCCACCAACTGTCACAGTGATGAGATCGCCATCCATGTCACATCTGGCATTCAGCCTTCTACATGTCAGTGCCACATGCATCCATGTTGCATCACAGTTGCACATTTGTCAAATACACACACATGCACATAGTGCAGATACATGCAGCTGGAACCACCATCCATGTGTGACACCACAACCATGCCAACGTACATACACAGCAATGCAACTTGTGTGCTCCCACACCAGCATTTGACCTGCATGCTTACCAACACATACACCATCCACGTGTCTCACACATGAGAGGACTCACATGTGTCATTCTCACGCCTCTGTACATACACATCCATACATGGCCCTACATAAACATATGTATAACCTGCACACTACTGGCACACCACAACACGCACAGCGTCCAATCAGTATGCATGTACACTTACCGCTCGACTCCAGACGGGTCTGCCTCTCAAGGACCTGGACGTGGAGCGCTGGGCGTATGCATTCCAGGACCCTCATTTGGTGGTCTGACAGCTGGACCCGGCGCCCCTTGGCATCCGCTGCCTTCAAGAGGTGCTGGGCCTTGTCAAGGGTCCTGGACCTGAAGTCCTCCCAGCGCTTCTGGACATGTTTGATGTCCCGGACTGCCACGCCCTCCTCGTTGATGGCAGTCACGATGTCCATCCAGAGCCTGCTCCGTCCTTCATAGTCGGCGCGCGAACTTCCAAAGAGGGCATCATACTGCCCCAGGACTTGCTCCACCAGGACACCAACTTCCCTGGCACTGAAGCTGGTGGCCCTCTGCCTCTCTGGCTGGGGGTTGCCAGTGGTGACAGATGGTGTTGTGCCCGACATGGCAACCCCAGAGGCAGGTGTGGGTGGGCAACTGGGTCCTGGGGCTGGGCTGTGGAGCGATGGTATCCCAGTTGGGAGTCTTCAGTTCCAGCAGGGGTTGTCACAGCAACTGCACCCCTGGCTGACGTGCAGGCAGCAAATAGCAGGGCACGTGGGCAGCAGGCATGCAGGCAGCAGCAGATGGCAGGTGGGAGCGTGCTCGGGGCTCTTGGGGGCAGTAATTCAGCCTTCTGGGCAGGAGCGTGGTCGTCCGTGTGTTGTCGCGTAGCCAGCTTGATACGGAGTGATTTGGCACATGAAAAAATTGCACGTCAGCGTGTAATTCGAGGAAAGGCCCTTAGCACGTAAGCGCGTCTGTGACGTTACGTGCGCGGGTGTCTCCCTCGTGACGGGTGCATAGTGAATCAGCACGTGAAGACACAGTACGTACGTGAATTAATTGGACCAAAGGCCCTTAGCCCGTAAGCGCATCTGTGACGTGACGCACAAGGGCGTTTCCCTCAACACGGGTGCATGTTCATTGTACACGTGCAAAAACTGCACGTCTGAGTGTCAGCTCGTGTAATTGGAGGAAAGGGCCTTAGCGCATACATGCGTAAGTGACGTTGCACGTGTGGGCCGGTTGAAAAGGTACGTGTAGGACGCCATTTTCGTGTACATGCTTTTCGTGGATAGCGAGTGGGTGAATTTTGTACTTCTAGTCGGTTCACACGCAATTACTTCACAACGGTTCAAGTTTGTACTCCCTGTTACCTCTGACAGCGTTCAATTCTTATTTTGGCCTGTTTCCTCAGACAGCATACAATTCTTCTTTTGGCGGGGGTGTTGCCAACGCGCACACGCGCGTCTTTTTCACGTTCTTTTTCCAGACATATGGTGAGTAGCGCACGTATTTACCAACTGTGCTTGCCCCGTGTGTCGCAAACCCCTTCAGAGGTCATTGTAGGCTGCGTGTATTACGCGTACGCTTATTTTTGTGTTTCTGGGTGCCATAGCGTAGTGCAGGTTCATTTTTCTACGCACCTGGTCTACGAGCGGTTGCGTGCACGTTCATTTTTGTTTTCGGGGTGCCTGTGCATTGCGTGACCCGTCATCTTCCCCCAGGGGTCACAGACAGCCTTGCTAGAGCACTAGGGTACGAATTCCATCTAGTACCTTACCCCTTTCACCCCCAATTGCCCAGGACAATAGTTTACTGCTACTCCCATACGCACAACAACATCAGTGTCATGGTTGGGAGGCGACCAAGCGGTAAGGGAGGCAAAGGTGGCCGACCTCCAAAAGGTGGGCGTGGTGGGCACGGTAGGGGACGTGGCCAGGATTTTCAGGGTGCCCCTAGACCCCCGTGTGTGGAAGACCAATCAGGGACACCCCTGCCCCCCCCATGGTTGTGGGAAACGTAGCTGACACCATCCCAGCTCAGCCCTTGTTGGACCAGCCCATTTTGGCACCTGAACCGGCACAGGATGACTCCCAGGCTGACTTCCAGGTCAGCAAGTCTAAGCCACATGTGGCGGTGCAAGTTGCTGTCACCAGGCCACGTGGATCTGGGAACAAGAAACAGACCAGACTGACTACCCCTCTCTCAAAGGCCTGTCGAAGACACAGGTGCAGGTGCAATGGAACTGCTTCATAATTCTACAGTAAAACAAACCTATAGGGAGCCAATTATTTGACTAAGACCGGTGGATACAAATGTATAAATCACTTTAATAGTTGCTTTAAACCACATCATAAAAACATTAATAGGCTTTTTCATACATCAATCATACCTTTCATTCCAATTCATATATTCTGTGAACTGAGGGTTCAATAAATTACAACTTTTTGGGCAAATTGGCTATTTACAGTATGCATGACATCGGAAAACACATTCGATTTTCCTCTAGGTCGACATATGTTTCGGCCCTTCTTATAAGTACCATCGTAGTCTGCGATGGTCAAAATGGTAGGTATTGGGCCATCTTCAGGACAGTCGTGCTTATATTGAAGTTTAGTTTCATTCCCCTTTTCACATACGAAAAGCCAGATCTATGGTCGACTTGGATTATTGCGGACCATGGAGCTGTGGATACTGGATATCTTCAATATTTCCCAGTATCTGGAACCGAAGGTAAATTCAGAGTGGTTGATTCTTCAGAAAACTCTTTTTTCTCTTCTTTCAATATCGCGTGATCCGCTGTCATTAGTTAGAGCTGGTATCGTCGGCGACATCCGGTAACATGCCTGTGCTTCCGTCCTTAATACGGAGCTGTAACAAGGCGGCGTCCTGTTAGCCGATCGCGCGGTTACACGTGGATCTGGGGCAGCAATGTCATCTGCTGCCCAAGTAGACAGGGTGGGGAGGCTGCAGGGGCAGCTGCAGCTCTATCCACCCCAGCTCTGAGTCTCCCAGCCGGGACAGTGTCGGTCCAGGTCCATCAAACCGACTTTGGCCCTGCCAACATCACCCTGCAGCCAATGCCTGCACCAAGACCTATGGTCATTGTGTATTCGCACACTCCTAGTACCCAGTCCACCGGCGCTTCTGCCTCTGCTGACCAGAGTGGTGTAAGCCACTCAGGATCCACACCACCTTTGAAAAAGAAGAAGAAGGGTGCTCTGGCACTACAGGCTGAGACCCCAGACAGGGCTACACACTCCAGCACGTCAAGGAAGCCTAGCTTTAATGATGCCGAAATTGATACACTTGTGGCCTATGTGTCAGCACATAGCCGCAAAATGGTGGTGACTGCCGGGTGCAGGACCACACCTGGTCAATGTAAGGCACACTGGCAGACCATCACGGAAATCATTAGTGCCCTTGGATTTGTGAGGTGCACAGCTGATGATTGCGACAAGTGGTGGAATGACCTGAAACGCAGAGCAAAGAACAAGCTGGCCTCAAATCATGCCTGTACTCTGGTGACTGGCGGTGGGTCTCCACCAGAGGACAACCAACTCACTGAACATGAGTCTGTTGCTGGAACCTTCGTCACAGAGGAACAGATCCAAGGCGTGGGAGACCTACCAGATTACGACGCATTGTCCGGTGAGTGCCTATGCATGTGTGTGTAATCCATGTGTATGTTGTTTGGGTGATGGGTTCTGATTGAGTGCCAGGTGAGGGTGTGTACTCCTGAGTGGTATGGGTCACCTATGTGCTTCCTCCAAAACATTCACCGGCCTTGAATTTGGTTATGACAGTATCCCATCTGCCCACAGTAGCCAATTAGTGCAACATTACTGCAGTTGCCCTTGAACTGTCATCTTGCAACAACATTGTTCAGATTTTTTCAGGGTTCATTCAGGCTGATTGTTTCAATTCTCCCATTTTTGCAACACATTTATCAGCCCTAATGCCACATATGTGACATGCTTCTGTCATTGATTACAACCCACATTGGCCCACATTTGTTACGTGAATGATTAGACCATTCAGGCTGATTGAGTATTGGCCTGCTCACATTAATATTTGGGGCCTGTTTAAATGTGGTACATGATAGTTGTTTCCTGTCATGTTGAAGTGACCAACCATTGATTTGTACATCTGCCTGTCATCACTGTATTATTGTACACTGGATGTGTTGCAGTGTGTGGCACATGCATATTTTGTCACACTATGTAGCATTTTTCATCTCATCATGTCCATCACACATGGATGGGTGACAGTACTCATTCACTGACATATGGCTGTACTTGTCAAATGTACCATGGCTATGCTACATGCCATCTGTGTGCTGGCATGTGTGATGTATGTGTATTGGACATGCCACTCACAGGCTAATGTGTGATGCCAGTGCTACCCAGCATGCAGCAAATGTGTTGCTTTTCCATCTTGGTGTCCTCAGTGTCTGCTTTTTGCCTCCCCTTCCAACTCATTGCCAGTGCATGCATGCCAGGGTTATAGTCATGTGGGACATGTGTAAATCATGTACTGGATCTCTGGCTTGTCAGGCCTATGCGTGTGCTATGGTGCTAATGCCTGTTTCCATTTTTTCTCTTTCATGTTTTTGCAGGTGATGACACACTTCATGCTGTTGAGGTTGAGGAGATGGTGCAGACCCAGGAGGAATCTCAGGCATGACCGGGCACCAGTGGGGGACATGGTGTGGTGGTGGGTGAAAACCCAATCTTACTGCAGACCATACTGTCCAGGGGTGTCTCTGGGTGCACCTCCCCAGACCTCTATTCAGGTGCTGAATCGGATGATGAGACTTATGTGCAGTTGCAGGTGAGTGTTTCTGGCAGGGATTCTGTTCTGTCCAACCCACCTGCACCAGAGGTAGAACCCTCTATGGGTATGTCAGTGTTGGTAAATCCGCCTTTGGCGGTTACGGATGCAGGGTCACACTCCACAACATCTGATCCTGTTCCTGGGCCAGCAGATCAGAGGGGGAATGCAGTCCTGCAGCCTCAGGCAGTGCCAGCACAGCAAGGTGCAGATCTTCTTGCCCCGAACAGGTGTGGTGCCCGCCGACGCGGTGGCCGTACGCCACCAGGCAATACTGTATGGGAAAACTCCATTTGCAGTATAGCAGCCCTACAGGGAGCATCGGTTGAAATGATGGCTCATGCAATGGAGAGAGTGGCCACTTCCATTCTCCCCCCTGAAAGGCAGATGGAGCAACAACATCAGGCAACATACTCCATTTGCCAATCACACAGGGAAGACATGTTGGCGTCGAACAGGGACCGACGGGCGGCACTGGAGACTCTGCACAAAGACATATCTATAGAGTCACAGGGCCACAGGGAAGCCCTGATGGTAGAACTCCATAACCTCAGGGAGACTCTGGGTGAACTTAAGGCTTCCCAAAATTTAAGGTCAGACAGCAGCTGGAGCAGCTCACACGTTCGCTCTCAGCTGAGCTCAGGCAACTCGGGAGGAGATCTGGGCATCACGGGAGGCCATGCGTGCAGAAATGCAGGCAACCCGTCAGGTGCTGCAAGGGGATCTCCGTACTATCATCCTCCTGAACGAGACCTTCCACACCCGCATGCTTGCTGCCATGGAGGACCATACCAGGGCTTTGCGTGGGCTGCCTCCCATAGCACCACCACCTCATGATGCAGCAGCAGAGGGTGATGAGAGCGTCAGCAGCACTCCTCCCACACTAGCGTAGCCGTGCAGGCCATGAGCCCATGGAGGTATATTTTTCTCTCGCAACATCCATGCAGGTGGCTGTTGGTGTGCACCCTGTCCTCGAACCTCCTGGGTGGCCTCCCCCCCGGCCCCCACATGGCCATTTTAGATTTTTTTTTTTTACAGTGTGTTGCCTTGTGTGGCTCCCGTGGGCATCCACTGTGTATTCCGGCAGCTAGGCACATGCAGGCTTGTCCTGTGTTTGGGTTAGATGCTTGGGTTCCTGACACACACACCCCTCCTGCTTCCCGTTTCCATGGGCTTGCAAAGGGTGTGACCAAGTGACAGTGACTTGCACAGTGACATTGGTCTCCCATGAGCTGTGTGGGCAGTCTGTAGTCATAACTGTGTGGACATTCCTAGTGGGGTTTATTTTTGTATTGAACACTGCATGGTATATTGATATGTGCTTGTGCATCCATGTCTTTCTCTTTATTCGCTGGTACCTTCTTCATGTCTGCTAGAATAGTCATTGAATTGAGTCTTGTCTGCACTCATCTTCTGTTGTGCTACAAATCAAATGTCATCTGTATCATGGGGCTTTTCAAATCAATATTGCCTAGGTCCATTTGTAGGATTCTGTTAAAGATTGATGGGACTCACAGTACCCTTGAGGCAAACAAGATCTTTCAGATGGATTTGACATAACGTAAACACAGTCAAATCATGTGAGTACTGGTATGCTTTATAGTATTGTTGCTGGATTAGGAACTAATGGAAACTCTGCCTCTAAAATCTGGTGTATCGGTCTCATATCTTGTATAAATCTCCACAACCATCCATTTGATTTTTTCACAGGGTACATTGTGGTATTACACGATGACTCTGATGGTACCAGAATACCTTGCTCCATCAGTGCTGAAAAAGTCTAAAAAATGCTCTCATCTGCCTCTCGAAACATTGGATACTGTCTTGCTTGAGGTAAAATCGCTCCTGGTTTCAGCTTTATTTTAACCTCCCCATCTCCTTTTAATAGGTCTACATCATAAGGGCCTGTAGTCCATAAAGCATTTGGCACTTTCTCCAAGCCTTCATCAAAAAATGCTGGGTGCTTGCGCATTATCGCCATACACTGTGGGATCTACCTTTTCTCTATTCTGATCCAATATGTAATGCTCATAACCAACACTACTTCATCATCTGATGGATCATCTCCAAACATGTCATTGTCAGTGACGTCCGTCAATCTGCACCCGTCCCCAATGGCAATCACTGTTCTCCATGGCTGCATCTAACTCTAGTGCAATGGTATGTCCCCCCTCTTCGTCCATAGGTATCTGTGGTCTAAATAGAAATTCATCAGGTATCCTCATAGTCTTTCCCACTAAGCCAGGTAGCCATGTAAACAGAATGCTCACCCCATAAAGGAAAACTTCTGGTTCTATGAGCACACCTTGCAGAGCCATTTGCCCTGTAAAGGCCAATATAAATTTGCCCACATTCATATAGTGTATCCCAGGAGTGGAGCACCCTGTACCTTTGTCAGTAAAACAAATTGTCATTTTAAGTTTTGTCGTTAAGACTCTTCCCAAAATATTAACTGGTGCCTGTCGTGAATACAACAATGGAACAGACATATTACACTCTCCTATAGAGATTGGTAATTCATCAGTAAAAGGAACTCGACTCGTAGCTCTAGCAATCCTTGAGCATTCATGGCAATTCCCGACATTGGATATTTTCCCTCTCTTATACATAAACAAGTTGCACTAGTGTCTACTAGAAATTAAAAATATTTGCCTCCTATCGTCACATCAACCCTTGGTTCCTCTTGGGGGTCTGGAGTCACAGATATTACTGAACACATCAAGTGACCCTGTGAGCTGTCCTGTTATGGTTACATGCATACCCCTGTACCTGTGAAAGTATTCCCTCCTACTACAGTGGCACCCCTTGTTCTAGGAGACAATAATTGTCCTGTGTTTGCATTCTGCTGTATCTGAATGGGGGCGTGCTGCGACTGCCCTTGTGATGGATTCAATGGTGCTTGCTGTGGTTGCTGTGCCTGTTGAATTTGCGGCGCTCGCGCCTGATACACTGTCTGATCTTGGGCAAAGCCTTCCCTAGCTTGTGAGGTATATACTGGGAGGATACACTGTGCCCCCTCTTGAGAATTGGCCATTTTGTACATACCCTTGGCTATCGCGCAATGTAATGTGTTACCCCACATGTCCAACACATTGGAGGACCCCGTCTGAATGATCTCCTTTGGTTGAACCCTCCTTGCACATTCTGATTCTCATTCTGTGTGTTCTGAAACCCACTTTGATTGTTTTGAAATCCACCCCTTCCTCTATAGCCCATGCCTCTACCTCGTAGTACAAACCCATTCCCTCCTTGTTCCATCTGGCGCTGATTACTCCCCTGCGATGAACCTACTGTTTGCTGTACTCCAAGTCCATCTCCGCTTGTCAATACCCCCCTTCTATGGCATATTTTGACAATTTTTTCCGAGCTAACCTGGCTGCCTCAATTTTTCTAGCATCGTCTTTCTTCCTGTTTTTCTCCTGTAACAGCCAACAATGATGCACTATAGTCAACTGGATTTCAGCCCATGGCTTTGATTCCACTCCCACTTGCTTCTTGAGTTGCCTCTGTACCTGCTCAGTCAATCCATTACATAAAATGTGGTAAAATACTGCCACTGTTTTTTCCCACGGCTCACGCATTTCAAGAGTCTAGTGTTCCTGAACATCCGAAATGTAAGCAAACGGATCCTCGTCTTCTTTCATCTTTCATGTCATGATCTCATCCATGTCTGATACATCGGGATACTGTACTCTGAGAGCCCTCCAGACATCTGCCCTGCAATTATTAAATGGTGCTCCATTGTGTGCTGTGTTTTGTGCCATGACACTTGAATGGCCTGCTCTTGTCCAAATGTCATCAGCTCTTTCCCCAAGAATGGCTTCTAGGAGACCCTTAATATCTCCTATTGCTAAAATATTTCCTCCTGTCATTTTTTCTAACTCATAAATCTATTTTCCCACACCCGTAGTTAAACTGGGGAGTTTGCACCTTGTCCATCTGTGGCCATGGAATATACTGTGGTCTTGTTCCCCCTTTTTCCAATAAAGGAAACTGCGTATCGTCTGCCTATCCATAGCGGGGATGATAGTTACTGATTGCCTTCATCCTGGCAATGACCGTAACCTGCTTAAATATGGCAGTGACTCTCTCTTCTCGCTGTAATATTTTCCTTTAGGGCACTCTGGATATGCTGTAGGATCTGGTGTCCTTTCCTTAGGTTGCTCTATGTCAGACCATCTTAATTCATTGTCTGCCTTCAGGCCTCCCTCAGAGACACATGAACCTTCACCTTCTCCACTAAAGTATTCTCTCTCTTCGTCTGACATATCCAGTCCACAACTAGTGTGAATCTCATCCCCTTCACCCTTGTCTACTTAAAGACAAGGCTCTCTGCTCAAGACAGAATGGATTATTCTATTCGCTTCTTGGTTGGAAGACTAGGGTTTGATCCCCCTTTCCTCGGCTTCCTGATTTCCCACCTTCTCTTAAGTCCTGATAGGCTTTATCAATCTTATCTCCGATACTTCCTATATCGAAATCCTCTACTAGAGTTACTCTAGATGTCCCTGACGTTGCTCCCTGTAACGGGAGGAATTCTTCTATACTGCCCCATTGTGTTGCTGAGATTGGCTCTATTCATTCCTTTTGAATGCAGTCAATATTGCGCTCCTGCTGTCTTCTTTTTAGTTCTAATTCTTCATCTACTTCTGTTTGCTTTTTTGCTTCCCATCTAATTCTTTTCTCATCTTGTCTTATCTCATCTCTCCTTACCCCTGCTCTTCTCGCTTGCTCTTCTCTCTGTCTCTGTATTCTTTTGTCCCTTAATTTCTGCACTGCCTCCTCTTGTCTTTTCCTTTCTTTCCTATCCCGTTCTTCTATTGCTGTCTGTCTGTTATCATACTTCCTTTGCTCCTCTGCCCTTTCTTCTTTCTTTTGTTGCTCCTCCTGATACAATTGTTCTCTCCATTGTCTGCTCCTCCTTTTATGCTCATCTTCTTTTAATCTCTTTTCTCGTTCCCTGTCTTTCCGATCCTGTTCGTCTTGATCTTCCCTTTACCTGATTTCCTCAATGCTCTTCCCATCTAGCTTGAGTAATCTCTGCCCCCAATCCATTTGTTCTGTACGAGCGTTACTTCGTCAGCTTTATCCTTCTCTCCGTTCCATCTCTTGATCTCTCATTCTATATCTGTTTATACATTCGATCGCTCACTTTTTTCTTCCCTGTTTTGTAAGACCATAAAGATCTCCTCTTTTCACTGAACAATCATTACTACTATAAGCAGGTGGTTCGTATATCGGATTACTATACCCCGTCGCCGCTTTCAGTTCCTTCAACTGACACAATCCTATATCTTCCCCTCAGGTGGCAGATCCTATCTCTCTTCTTGGTATATTTTCCAAAGTTCTAAAATAGCTAACCCTTTCTCCAATTTCTTTCCCGTGTAAGCAGCGTGCAAGTATGTAGTCATGTGTTGCAATACTGCTTTCGACAATAATCCCCCTTGTTGCCATGGCATGAACATCTTATCTGCTGTGCCTTTCACCCATTCTGCACTGTACTGTTTGAGCTTGGGCATGTGTTTTGGCAATGTTTTACATAAATGCATCAGAGGAGTAATGTCTCCAATTGTGACAAGTCTCAATTGACCGTCCATACTTACCAGTGTTTACAAAAATAAAAAACAACAAATATGAGCGTGCTCCAACATTCGCCGTTCAAAATCTCTATTTTTCAATTATCTCAATCTACCTCTGAGTCGGTACTGACAGTTTCTCTGGCTAGACACTATGGGCCTCATCACCAGTCTGGCAGTAACCCTCAAATGCAGCGGTAGCGCTATTATCGCCGCATTTAAGGGTCCACCAGATCATGGCCTTGGCGGATTTCCCCCAGTTCTGAGCTGGGAACAAATCTGCTGCAAATTTGCTGATTTTCGGCGCTATTACCGCCGACGGGAAATCCGCCGGCGGTAATAGAGTTAAAATTCCCCATTGGGCCCAATGGGGAATGAGAAATTCCTGAATGGGCACAATGGGGAATGAGAAATTCTGAATGGGCACAATGGGGAATGGGAACTGACCGTTCCGCCAAACCTGTGATCCGGCGCTATTAGCGCCGGGAGGTTTGGCGGTAGCGCTAATAGCTAATATCGCCGGCGTTACCGCCCAACTGGTAATGAGACCCTATATCTCCTTGATCTTTTCTCAATTTTCCTTACACAATTGTCGCTCTTCGACACCTTAATTTACCACAAATACACAAAGAGGGAGAATAGTAGACCCTTCTCATTAATCCTCAGTGATCACTCGTTATCTCCGCCCCTAATAATACCCTGATCAAAGGATTTAATTTGTTATTTTATATGGACCTGTCCTATACATAGCCTATTTTACTTTGACTGAAGTGTATAACAATTTCTTCTGGACCCCCTTGGGTTAGGACTCTCAGGCTCTCTCTCGTTACACAAAAACAATCTCTCGTTACTTTTCCCGTTAATTTCTAAACTACCCGTTACTTTCCCCGTTACTTTCTGAATTACCACGCTATCAAGTCTGTCATTAATGTCTTCCTCTTCACTTAAGGATTGGAGCTCACCTTTTCCCCCTTCCTCCTCACCTGATGTCGTTGAGGAATAATCCAGCTTCTGTCGTCGAGATCTCCGTGTATCTGGTTTCTTTTTTTTGAGTAGATAGGGTCTGCCTCAAAAGGAAGCCACTGTGATTTCATTACTGAAAATCCCCGGTGGCTCCTCTCCGCAACAGCCGAGAAGTTGCAGGGGAAAAAGCCAATGGCAGAAAAACCCCCCAAGATCTTGTAGGAGTGAATATGTCGGCTGGACTTGTATTGCTCTTGATATGCTCGGAAGGTTATAAGCAAGATGAGCACAGGTTGCTCTACGAAGAGAGCCAGAAGTACAGCAAGAAGGAACTAGGGTAAATCAGAGAGCTGGGTAGAAAAATGGGAGGACCGGTAATACAAAGAATACGGGAACTCACAAGAAAGCCACAGAATCAAGTAAAGAGGAAACAGAGTAAGAGGAGCACGTAACAAACAAAAAATGGAAGGCACTGGAGATATAAGAGGAAAGAGAAACTTGAGCGGAGTACCACACGAAGTGTGCCAAGGAAAGTACAGGAGTGGGTGGATCACCGCCAAGGGAAATGATCCGGAGCGCTGGCAACGAGGGAATCCGAGAAGTTGCAACGCGCCGATCTGCCGAGTGAAGTGTAGTAAATACACTCGGCGGCGGCCATGTTGGAATAGACTAGACCACAACTCAACGTTGTAAGGACAACGTGATGGAACAGTCTAATGGCGGCCATACTTCCACCTATTCCAAACCCGCCAGTTTCCCCGGTTCATGACAGTATGCCCCCCTCGAAGGCGGCGTCCTCCTGGTTTACCTGGGTGTAGGCCATGGAACTGTTTCAACAAGCAAGGGGCATGGATATTGGAAATGGGTTCCCAGGTATCCTCCGAGGTGGGTTAACCTTTCCAGTGAACCAAATATTCCAAGCGACCCCTGTGATACCGAGAATCACGGATCAGAGAGACTTCATACTCCTCAGAGTTTGAGCTGGGAGAAACACAGAGTTTGGGAGCAGACTGTCTTTGGGTGCTGGGCACAAAAGGATGTAGAAGGGAGGAATGAAAAACTGGATGAACCCGTTTTAGTGTCATTGGCAACTTAAGCCGATAGGCAACTGGATTTATCTTTGAAAGTATCTCAAATGGCCCTATGTAATGGGGAGACAGCTTTGAAGGGCGAACCCAGCGAGGTAAGAACTTGGTAGAAAGCATGACCTTAGTACCTTTATCCTACTCAGGCACCGGTCTGCGATGTTTATCCGCTTGTTCTTTAGAGCGTTTGTTAGCCTCTTGAAGACACTGTCTGGCTGTGCTATGTGCCTCTTTGATCTGGTCCAGGGTCTCCTCTATAGATGGTATGTTTTGATTTCTCCAAAAACGTAGGTACAATGGATTGGGGGTGGATACCATAGGTACAATAGAATGGACTTATCCCTATTACAGTATGGACTGAGTTGTAAAGATACCCAGTTGTCTTGTTGTCGGTTTATGCAGCATCTGAGATATTGTTCCAATGTTCCGTTTAGCCTCTCGGTCTGGCCTTTGGTTTGGGGATGGAAACCGGAAGAAAGCGCTCTTTCTATCCCTAGTCTTTTGCACAAGACTGACCAGAACTTGGAGGTGTATTGACTACCACGGTCCGAGACTATCTTTTGAGGAGACCATGAAGCCTAAATATGTCTTTCAAAAAGACGTCTGCCATAACAGATGCGGAAGGTACCCCGGCCAGAGGAGTAAAATGCGCCAGTTTGG
Source organism: Ambystoma mexicanum (assembly GCF_040938575.1). Classification (NCBI taxonomy): domain Eukaryota; kingdom Metazoa; phylum Chordata; class Amphibia; order Caudata; family Ambystomatidae; genus Ambystoma; species Ambystoma mexicanum. The sequence continues at coordinate 135,895,715 of NC_090928.1, forward strand.
AAAAGGAGTCCACTGTAACCATGATACAAGTGTTACCCTTAGATACAGGTAAGTCTACTATAAAGTCAGTTGAGATACATTTCCAAGGTCCGAGTGGAACAGGTTCCTGTTGAAGCAATCCCAATGGTTTCTGACAGAGATGTTTGCTCTGCAAACAAACTAGACAGGTTTGTACATATTCCTGTGTATTTGCCTTCATGTTGGGCCAAAAAAAAGACCTTTGGAGTAATTCCAAGGTTCCTCTTATGCCGCGATGGCCAGCAACCTTTGTGTCATGACACCATTTAAGTACTTTTTGTTTGAGTTCCTCGGATGGAATCACCAACCTCCCTCGGATAAAGTACAGTCCATCCTTCTTCACTATGGGTAGTCTCGAGATGGCAGTGGAAGGTCTTTCTAGAGAAATGGATGCTTCTTTGACCTGCTGTAGAAAAGACGATACTGACGACACAATCTTGGTAAGAGGAAACATCAGTTATTTTCTATGCGTAGGATCCTTGTCTGTATACTCCCTTCTGGACAAGGCATCTGCGATCAGGTTTTGGGAACCAGGTATGTATGTTATGGTGAAATGGAATTGAGCAAAGAAATGCGCCCATCTAGCTTGACGGGTAGTGTAACATTCCTGTTGTCTGAGGATTTGAAGGTTTTTGTGGTCGGTTCTGATCTGAAACGGAAACAGACCACATTGGAGTAGATGTCTCCATTCAAGACAAGCCAATTTCATAGCCAAAAGTTCCCGCTCGATCACAGAATCATTCCGTTGGCTAGGGCTCAAAGTCTTTGAGTAGTAGGCTATGGGGTGTTCTAGTCCTTGGTTAGACTGTAGAAGAACTGCCCCCACCGCTGCTGCTGAAGCATCAGTCTCCAATATAAAAGGTTGACTCTGGTCGGGCTGTCTTAGAACTGGAACTGTACAGAATCTTTGTTTTAGGACAGTAAAGCTGTCGTCGGCCTCCTTAGACCAGTTGAACGGAACAGAGGACTTCCTCAGTAGAGAGGTAATCGGAAGTGTAAGTTTGGAGAATTCGGGGATGAACTTCCGATAAAAGTTTGCCAATCCCAAAAATCGTTGGATATTCTTGACTGAGGAAGGGGGTGGCCAGGCCAAAATCGCTTCAACTTGTTTTGGGTCCATGGTGATTTCTTGGTCTGAAAGGATAAACCCCAAGTAGGATATAGAGGATTGCTCAAATGCAAATTTTTCCGGTTTAACCAGGAGGTTATGCGACTGAAGCCTGCGTAGTACTTCTTTTACGTGCTGTTTATGCGCCTCTGGATCGTGGGAATAGACGAGTATGTCGTCCAAGTAGATCACTGTGGTTTGACCCAACAGATCAGAGAACAAACGATCCATGAATCTTTGAAATATGGATGGAGCGTTGACTAGCCCGAACGGCATCACCTGATATTCAAACAGACCGAATGGAGTGCGGAAAGCTGTCTTCCATTCATCACCTTCTCTAATACGGAGCAGGTGATAAGCGGTGCGTAGGTCCAATTTTCTGAATATTACAGAGCCTTGAACCACTTCTAGTACCTCAGATATGATAGGCATGGGGTAACGATCCTTGATGGTTAACTTGTTTAGCCCTTGGTAGTCAATACATGGCCTCAATTCCTTGGTGTCTCGTTTAGGAATGAAGAACAACGATGCCCCTGCAGGAGATCGGGAGGGTCTTATTAGTTCGTTTGCGAGATTTTCATCCAGATAGTGCCTAAGTACCTCTTTTTCGGATACAGAGAGGGGGTACATCCTACCAAAAGGGACCAAGGCATGGGGGACAAAGTCGATTCTAAAGTCATCCGGTCTGTGAGGAGGAAGTTTGATGGGTAGTTGTTCCTGGAACACTTCAGAAAACTCGGTCAGATAACTCGGAATGCAATGAATAGAGTTTGTATCAGTTGAGCTTATGGTCTTCACGGTTTCAAACATGGGTTGGGGTAGACATTTCTCTTTACAGTATGTAGAATGGAAACTCAAGAGGTTGTTAGCCCAGTCTATCGTAGGGTTGTGTTTTCTGAGCCAACCTATACCAGGATGACCGGAAAATGGGCTGCGCGGATGATATGGAACCTCATCCTCTGTGAATGTTGTCTTATGAAGACTTGCACCTCTTCTGCAGTATGAGTGATTAAGCCGGAACACAATGGAGTTCCGTCCACTCCTTCCACTTTCTGGTCTTCAGTCTTTGCGATTCTTTGTAGAACCACCTTGTCTGCCCATATGGTGTCCACGAAGTTACCAGCTGCACCGCAGTCTAGTAGTGCTTGAGTCTCGAATTCTCTTCCTCTGAAATAAAACTTGACTGCCACCCCCATGAGGCGCGAATCATCAGAAGATGTGGCTGAAGTGACCAAAAGAGTGGTATAGGGACTGGAAGTCGCCCCTCGATAGTCTGTTCTGTTAACTATCGAGGGCGTTCGTTTCCCAGTCTCCTAGGGGGTATGTCTGAACAGTCCCTCAATAGGTGGTCAGAAGAACCACAATACATACAAGGGCTTCCATCTCTTCTTCTCTTTCTCTCCTCCGGAGTCAAGGGAGCCCATGTTGTACCTATTTGCATCGGTTCGTCTCTGGAAGAACATGTGGCAAGTGAGGAAGGCGATGGGTTTGCTTCTGTGAAGGGGGCCCGACTGCGATACTTCTTCTTTTCGTTTCTTCGCTCTGTTAGCCAGAAATTGATCCTTAATACTGCAGTGACAAGATCTGTGAAGGTCTCTGGGCGAGGAATCCTAGCAAGCTCGTCTTTAAGTTCTTCCTTCAGCCCACGGCGGAATATGGTGTATTGGACTTGTACCTGCCAGCTGCCTCTGCAGCTAATTTCTTGAAGTGAGATATGTAGGTAAGTAAATCCGTACTTCCTTGACGTACGTCAAGCAGGTCTTCACTGGCCACATGGTGTTAAAGACTGCGTCACGAGGACGTTGCGTACCTGTTCGTCCGGTTGAGGACCTTGAAGATGATGCCAGGCTGTCAGGAATCCTGCGGTGATGTGGTGGATGACGCGGGAAACCAGCCTAGCTCCCGCCCGAGTGGAAACCGGGTTGGAGGTGAACCAGCTCCCAACGCCACGGGTGCGCTCTCCCCTGATTAGCATAGCGTCAGGACAGTGCAAGCACTGACAGGGGGAGCCTTTCCAGAAGACAGTACTGAGTTCCAAGGAAGACTGGATCCAGAAGAAGGAAGACCCAAGTATCAGGTCTCTGTGGTAGTGGTTGACCCACAATGAAAGGTACCTAGGCAGAGGGAGGCAGAGCAGGCAGGCAGACAAGATACGGAAGGGTGAGAACCAACTAAAAGGAACAGAAGGGGAACCACCCCAACCCAGAAGGAAAGGAAAAGGGAGCCCCAACCACAGGACAAGGAGAAGGGAGGACAGGACAACACAACCAGGGAGTGTACCAGGAGGGTACCAGGAACAAGGAAATCAGGCAACAGGTAAGGAAGGCACAAGGAACCGGTGAGGAAACACGATCCAATTCAAACCGCGTTGAGACGCGGTTTGAATGAATGGCCGGGCTCCTTAAATAGGGCTACCAACACCCGGGAGGCTTGGAACGCAAGCCGTGCTGTCTCCCAGGCGTTGGTTAGTCCGGAGAGAGGCGTGGACCGCAAGACTGTCCAAACCAAGTGCCCCGTGCAGCGCGCATGCGCGGAGAACGCGAAACGGCCGCCCGTGCATGCGCAGACCAGCATGCCCAGGGAACCCGGAAGAGCCAGAGGACCAGGACAACCCGGACCCCCCAAGCAAAAGCGCGGGTACATCCTCCAGGATGGGGCGCGCCGCTTCAGGTAAGTGACCCCAAGGCGGGCGGCGTGACACTATGCCCCCTCCCAGAAAGACCCGGAGTCCCAGGCTTCCAGGGACAACGAAGGAAAAAGTCACGGACAAGATGGGGTGCATGCACATGACAGCGCGGCTTCCAAGTACGATCACAAGCAGGGTAACCCTTCCAATCGACAAGGAACTGTACCACGCCCCGACGAATCCGTGAGTCACATATTTCCTGCACTTCAAATTCAGGGACCCCCCGTACTTGAATGGAGGATGGCCGAGGACTGGAACGCCTAAAGACATCCTTCACAAAGGGTTTCAAAAGGGAGACATGAAACACAGGATGCACTCGGCAAGATTGGGGTAACACCAGTCGAAAAGCAACTGAGGACAAACGTTTGGAAATCCTGAAAGGCCCATAGAATCGGGGTGCCAATTTGGTGGGCAGATTACGTACCGGCAGGTTCTTGGAGGGCAACCAAACCAAATCGCCCACCCAGAAATCAGGCTCCGTGGTCCGACCCTTATCTGCCTGCTTTTTCATGCGCTCCTGCGCCTCAACCAGGGTTCTCCGGGCCAGGTCGTGTTGCTTCTGGATGTCGAAGACCAATTGATCTGCAGATGGAACAACGCTGGGCAGTACTGGACTAAAAGGAACCAACTTGGGATGTAGTCCGGTAGTGCAAAAGAAAGGGCTGACACCAGTAGCAGTATGAGTTGCGTTGTTATAGGACACCTCAGCCAAATCGAGATTCTTCACCCAGTTGGTTTGAGTTGCATTGGCATAACAGCGTAGGTACTGCTCTAGAGTTAGGTTAGTTCTCTCTGTCTGTCCATTAGTGTGCGGGTGATAACCAGAACTCAAAGCTCTGCGGATACCAAGATGATTGCACAACTGATGCCAAAATGAAGAGAGAAACTGCGAGCCACGATCTGAGATGATCTTCTTCGGTAATCCATGCAGACGGTAGATGTTGTGTAGAAATGCCAGAGCCATCTGAGAGGAGGTAGGTATTTTAAGAAAAGGTAGAAAGTGTGCATACTTCGTGAAACAATCCACTACCACCATAATGCAAGTGTAGCCCTCAGAAGGCGGAAGCTCGACAATAAAGTCAGTGGCGATGGTGTGCCATGGGTAGGGCGGTGTTTCGGTAGGCTGAAGTAGTCCCAAAGGTTTTCTCCTTGGTGTCTTGGTCTGAGCGCAGATTGGACAACCCTCCACATAACTCTTGACCTCCTTGGCCCAACCCGGCCACCAGAATTGTCTAGAAACCAGCTCCTGAGTAGCCTTGATGCCACGATGACCACCGACTTGCGAATCGTGAAACCCCTGAAGAATGTCTAACCGAAGTGAACACGTCGGTATGTACAGTAGTTTCAAAAAGAACAGAAGACCGTTGCGTTCAGTGATTTGTGGTCGTTTCAGAATGTCGGCTCGATCTGGGTCAACCAGTGTTTCTTGTACGATTCTCTGCAGATGAGGAGAAATTGTCAGAAGAAAATGCTTAGGAGAAATCAATGGAGTGTTCAAACTGCTATCCTTCTCTTCCTTCTCCAGAGAGCGAGATAAGGCATCAGCCTTCAGGTTCTGAGAGCTGGGGATGTAAGAAATGCTGAAGTCGTAGTGAGAAAAGAAAAAGGCCCACCTGGCCTGTCGAGCGGTGCGACACTGCAAGGATCGTAAAAACTGCAAGTTGTGATGATCAGTACAGACCTCTGCAGGAAAATGACCACCCAGCAAATGGTGCCTCCCCTCCTCAAACGCAGTCTTGATAGCCAGGAGCTCCTTCTCTATGACTGCGTAGTTCTGTTCACTTGGAGCGAGCTTTCGTGAGAAATAGGCCATCGGGTGTTCTTCGCCAGATATAGGCTGCTTCTGTAAGAGAACAGCGCCAACAGCGAAGTTGGAAGCATCAGCCTCAATGATGTAGGGCATGTCATCGTTGGGATGACGTAAAACAGGAGCTGTACTGAACGCCGTCTTCAAACGGTCAAAGGCTGCTGACGCCTCTGAATCCCAAAGGAACGGAATCTTGACACTGGCCAAACGTGTCAACGGGCCCTGACACGAGAAAAATGAGGAATGAAGTGCCGATAAAAATTGGCGAATCCCAAAAATCATTGAAGGGACTTCAAGTCGTGAGGTTGTTTCCAATTTCGGATTGCTTGTACCTTATCAGAATCCATGTGGATTCCAGCCTCGCTGATCACGTACCCCAGAAACTCCATCTTGTTCCGATGAAATGAACATTTTTCAGCTTTGGCGAACAACTGATTCTGTGACAGACGTAGAAGAACCTCTCGTACATGGAAAACATGTTCCTCCAGATTGTCTGAGAAGACCAGGATATCATCCAGATAAACCCAGACCGAGATGCCAATCAAGTCGCTGAAGATGTGATCCATAAACCGCTGGAAGACGGCTGGGGCATTACACAACCCGAAGGGCATTACCCTGTATTCGTAATGCCCAAATGGAATTTTAAAGGTCGTCTTCCACTCGTCGCCCTCTTTAATTCTGACCAGATGATAGGCTCCGCGAAGGTCTAGTTTGGTGAATACTCTGGCTGATCGTAAGGACTCCATGATGTTCCAGATCAAAGGTAACGGGTACCTGTCCTTAAGGGTGATGTCATTCAGTTGGCGATAATCGATACATGGCCGTAGGGTACCCTCTTTTTTCTTAAAAAAAAAACAGCGGGAATCCCGCGGGGGATTTGGAAGGTACGATGTATCCTTTCTTGACACAATCGTCCAAGTAGTTCCGAAGGACTAGTCTTTCGGTCTGAGTCAAGGCATAAACCTTCCCATGAGGGATCACCGCACCCGGGATCAGGTCAATGGAACAATCAAAAGCTCGGTGAGGTGGAAGGGGTATGTCTCCAGGCTCAGAAAACACGGTCCTCAGGTCAGCATACGCATGTGGAATCTGGGACAAGGAACACAAACCAGATGGGTTCTTACCAGAAGTAAGAGAGGTTGAGGTTGGTGACTTCAACGACGTGCCGGAACCACAACATTCTTGAAGGCAAAGAGCAGAGGTAAACACTAGAATTCGGGACTCCCAATTGATCGAGGGATTGTGTCGCAGAAGCCAAGGTAATCCCAACACCACTTGATATGAAGGCGACTTGATGACATTGAGAGCAATTCTCTCCTCATGACCCTCGATTCGCAATAGCATGCCAACTGTATGCAATCGTATGGGTCCGGAAGATAAAGGTGTTCCATCAATGACCTCCACTGGTATCGCATTTCTTCTGGTAAGCAATGGTATGCCACTGTTGATGGCGAATTCCTCATCAATATAGTTACCGGAAGCCCCACAATCCAACAAACCATGGACATCAACTGTCTTATCATGCCACTTCAGATTGATTTTCAAAATCATCAAGACGGCCGGCTGCATAGGAGGAAACGCCGTACTGGCACAAGAAAGGTCTTGTAGCAAAGAAGGACCTGTCGTAGCCTTTCCAGTAGACAACAGGTCTCCTAGTTTCCCCCTTTCTTGATAGGACGCAAAGGACAGGTACTCAGATAGTGACCTGCAGCTCCACAGTATAGACACAGTCGCAGACTTCTCCTGCGCTTCTTTTCTTCTTCAGATAAGGGACCTCTTACTGCACCCAATTGCATAGGCTCTGTAGAGGAATCCGAAGGTGCTGGCATTCCAGTAGGTAGAGCTGACGGCTTGGGGTACACCTTCTCAAACCGACATCTCTCACCCTTTCTCTCGGCCAATCTCTGGTCTATCCTCAAAACTTGTTCAATAAGTTTCTGAAGATCTTCGGGTTCAGGAATGTGCAACAACTCATCCTTGTATTCCTCTCTTAATCCCCAGCGGAACAAGGTCTTCTGTGTTATCTTTGGCCATAGGGAATCAGTCGCCAGTTGACGGAAACGGCCGATATAAGTGATTATATCGGTATTGGCCTGTTGAATATCCATCAATTGATTCTATGCTGTAGAGGCCAGATTAGGAGACTGGAAGACTTCCAAGAACGCTTTCTCAAAGGCCACGAAATCACTAAGAATGGGGCTATTAGTAACAACCAGGGGTGTAGCCCAAGCAAGAGCGTTTCCAGACAAGTTGCCCAATATGTAGCGATCTTGGCTTTATCATTATTGAAATGAGTCGATCGGTAGAGGAAATGTATCCGACAATGGTTGCAGAATTCACCCACACCTCTGGGATCGCCATCGAACTTGATGGGTACAGTGTGGGCCATGGTGTTTTCAGACTGTGGGATTGCCCCAATGTTCTGTGTCACCATTTGACGTAATGTCACATTCTCCTGACGGAGTGCAGTCATCTCAGCACAAAGAGCTTGTACTTCATTACGAAGACCTGGGTCCTCTTCCATCTCAGAGTCCGAAGTATCCGAAGGCAGGCGTCTCAATCTGTTAAAGACTGCGTCACAAGGACGTTGCTTACCTGTTCGTCCAGTCGAGGACCTTGAAGATGATTCCAGGCTGTCAGGAATCCTGCGGAGATGTGGTGGATGACGCGGGAAACCAGCCCAGCTCCCGCCCGAGTGGAAACCGGGTTGGAGGTGAACCAGCTCCCAACGCCACGGGTGCGCTCTCCCCTGATTAGCGTGGCGTCAGGACAGTGCAAGCACTGACAGGGGGAACCTTTCCAGAAGACAGTACTGAGTTCCAAGGAAGACTGGATCCGGAAGAAGGAAGACCCAAGTATCAGGTCTCTGTGGTAGTGGTTGACCCACAATGAAAGGTACCTAGGCAGAGGGAGGCAGAGCAGGCAGGCAGACAAGATACGGAAAGGGCGAGAACCAACTAAAAGGAACAGAAGGGGAACCACCCCAACCCAGAAGGAAAGGAAAAGGGAGCCCCAACCACAGGACAAGGAGAAGGGAGGACAGGACAACACAACCAGGGAGTGTACCAGGAGGGTACCAGGAACAAGGAAGTCAGGCAACAGGTAAGGAAGGCACAAGGAACCGGCGAGGAAACACGATCCAATTCAAACCGCGTTGAGACGCGGTTTGAATGAATGGCCGGGCTCCTTAAATAGGGCTACCAACACCCGGGAGGCTTGGAACGCAAGCCGTGCTGTCTCCCAGGCGTTGGTTAGTCTGGAGAGAGGCGTGGACCGCAAGACTGTCCAAACCGAGTGCCCCATGCAGCGCGCATGCGCGGAGAACGCGAAACGGCCGCCCGCGCATGCGCAGAACAGCATGCCCAGGGAACCCGGAAGCGCCCGAGGACCAGGACAACCCTGGACCCCCCAAGCGAAAGCGTGGGTACATCCTCCAGGATGGGGCGCGCAGCTTCAGGTAAGTGAACCCCAAGGCGGGCGGCGTGACACATGGGCACATTCAGTCCTGAGAAAAGTCTGCTTCAAGAGATCTTTGAAGGCTGTCAAGTCTTGTAGTACTGGATTGGATTGAGATACCAACTTAGTAGCCCAGGCCAAGGCGTTACCCGCCATATGGGTGATCATAAAACCTACTTTGGTATGATCTGTAGAAAAGGCGTTCTTCCTGAAAGCGAAGTGGATGTTACACGCTTCCAAGAATTCCTTCACCTTCCTTTCAGAACCATCAAATTTACCTGAGACCAGAGGTAAAGGGGGAAGATCCGTGGACTGCTGTTCTCGAGCGGCCACTCTCTGCTGCCGTGCTGCATTGTCCGTCTTAAGCGTCTGAACCTTGAGATTGAGGGTTTGAACTGCAGCCACTAGTTCTTGTAACTGCTGCGGGGTGACCATAACTTCCGTTTGGCATTGCAAGCTATCAGGCCTGTCACTCATGTCTTCCTCTTCACTTAAGGATTGGAGCTCACCGGTTCCCCCTTCCTCCTCACCTGATATCGTTGAGGAGTAATTTTTTCATTACTGAAAATCCCTGGTGGCTCCTCTCCGCAACAGCCGAGAAGTTGCAGGGGAAAAAGCCAATGGCAGAAAAACCCCCCAAGATCTTGCAGGAGTGAATATGTCGGCTGGTCTTGTATAGCTCTTGATATGCTCGGAAGGTTATAAGCAAGATGAGCACAAGTTGCTCTAAGAAGAGAGCCAGAAGTACAGCAAGAAGGAACTAGGGTAAATCAGGGAGCTGGGTAGAAAAATGGGAGGACCGGTAATACAAAGAATACGGGAACTCACAAGAAAGCCACAGAATCAAGTAAAGAGGAAACAGAGTAAGAGGAGCACGTAACAAACAAAAAATGGAAGGCACTGGAGATATAAGAGGAAAGAGGAACTCGAGCGGAGTACCACACGAAGTGTGCCAAGGAAAGTAGAGGAGTGGGCGGATCACCGCCAAGGGAAATGATCCGGAGCGCTGGCAACGAGGGAATCCAAGAAGTTGCAACGCGCCGATCTGCCGAGTGAAGTGTAGTAAATACACTCAGCGGCGGCCATGTTGGAATAGACTAGACCGCAACTCAATGTTCTAAGGACAAGGTGATGGAACAGTCAAATGGCGGCCGTACTTCCACCTATTCCAAACCCGCCAGTTTCCCCGGTTCATGACACACAATCCCATCTCCTCAGTTTGCCATTGCTCTTAGTCTACTCATCATTCGTTCTTTCAGCTCGAGGCCTTCGGTATCGACTCCCCCCTCCAATAGACCACTTTCACAAAGCGCATGTGGAAAACAGGAGGGATTTCGTCAAAGTGGGACCCGTCCCACCATCTCGTTTTTCTTGCAAGAATTCTATATCGGCCACACTCCACAGGAAACCTTGCCATCTTCCGGCTAGATGGCAGAGGGTGCCCAATCCCCCGGAGTACTGGAGTCTACTTGGTGATGGGTCTTACTTCAAAACCATCCAACATGCTACCAAGTGTACCCTTATGGTCCTTTTATTCGAGGAAACACATTGTACGATGGATCTGATGGAGAATAATTCTCACTCAAAATAAAAAGACCGACTCAGGAAGGTGGCAAAATGTCTCTGTTATATTCTCAATTATATAAAACAGGGAGTTACAACAGACATCAACGGATGTCGCACAGCATAGTCTCAACGTATTTAATAAAAAACAACACTTTTATAATGAACATTTGTCATATGTAATGTCATACTATGTGGCAATCTAAGAAAACCTACATGGGATTGTGGTTGGTTCAAGGAGAATATCTAAGTATACTTTTTATAAGGGATTTGATTGTGATTGGGGCTCTATAGTCAGATGGGCGTCTTAAACCCTCCCTTAGTGCAAGTCATCTTTAACAGTTATTAGAAACACGATACATCATTGGCTCTCAAGCAATAAGGCCCTTCTTTATATGGCCTTTTTCAATTGATTGGCACGCTTGTATCCTTCTGGAACATTTGATTCTCTAGCAGCACGTAAGCTGGTGCTGGTGAGTGAACTTGATCGTACCTACCCACCCAATTAGCCCAACATCTCTCATTGCTCATGCCTTCTGCCATTCATATTGTCTTTGAACTTGGCCTTGTAGTCGCTTTTCTTCTCTGGGAATATAAGGGAGTGTGAGCATGTTCTTATCAAGGTTCAGGTGTGCATGGCCACTTCTATTTCCATCTTTGACTCAAGTGACAGGAGACCGTGAATCGGCCCATTTATAGCATTTAATTGTCTCGAAGAAAGAAACATGGCACTCATGGTGTTCTCTCTTTGCAACTTAACAAGGGGTGCCACAGCGTCTCACATTCACTGTTCTTCAAGGACCGATAACCAGTTTTAGCTGCTTTAGCCTTTGACACCAGGCCAAACAGCCTTCCTTTGGTCCATCTTCGCGCCTTCGGCTTATTTCTTTGCTGCAACACACACACAGCTATTAATTCTCCTTTCTCCACGCATTGAGCTTACTAAAATTGTGACATCAAATGTCCAGAAATCTATATACATATATATATATTGGCGGCACCGCCTGAAGTATGTTCACTACGTATAGCCAGCCTTTACGATTACTTAGTCTACTTGCGTTACAGCATCTGTACAGTTATAAAAAGGCTTGCATTTTCTGCAGTGCTCCTTCACACGTGCAATCTTCATTCCACGCATGAAAGTCTTCTCGATTCTTTACTTCGCCATCAGATTCTATAAGGTCTATGCATTCTCTTCTTCAGTCATCCTTCTCAGTGCATCACGCTCGTTTCTTGTGATGTCATCAGCCTCTCCTTTTAACATATTCACACTTCTTCAGGGACCTCCCTCAGGAGACCGTCATCTCTTCAGAGATACATCATGGAGGGTTTTTTCTCAGTGGATACCTTGTCTAAAAGGCTCTTCGGGTAATAGGCACCATTACAGGCATTGCACATGACGCAATTTCCGGTGGCCAACATATAGGCAGAAAGTGGCAGGACTTCATGCAGAGGATTCAGCTGCTCCTCTATATTGGCCTTCCAGACAACATGCGGTTTCCAGGACCTATGATGATGATGCATCATTGACAAATTCCTCCACCAGGACTTTAAGCTCTGAGTCAGTGAAGGTAGGCCGGCAAGACAAGGTACTGGCATTGTTGGCCCTTGAGTGGGCCATAGTAGAAGGCTGGCTGGTCAGGTGCTGGGTGGGCCATGGGTTAGGGTCACATGAGTGGGTAATCACTTGTAATGGAGCCAGGCTGCTTGAGGATGAGGCTGTTAATGATGTGACTCTAGGGCAAGCTGAGAAGTTTGGAGGCAGTTGTGGCTAAATGGTGGAGCCAGTGGGCAGGGGTGGGAACAGGAGTGAGGGTGAACATAGTATTCAGGGGTCAAAGGTGTAATGTATGGGATGTTTGCACAAGGGAAAGAGGAGGTGCAGAAAAAGTCAGGAGGGACAGCAGCAGTATGTTGGTTGTCTAGGAGGAAGAAGGAGCAGGCTCTGGGGGGTTGTGTTTTTCTTACAATTGATTTTATTTGTGGCAAGTGGGGTGGGGGTTAGATGGGTGCCCTGGGGCTACTGGGCTTATCTGGGGATAGATGGTGGTGATAGTAGAGTATCTGGCAGGGTGGGGATTAGCTGGCTTTGGGGGTTCAGTGTTTTAATTTACATTTGTGTATTTGGGTGGGTTTGAGTGGGGGGTAGAGGAGTGTCCTGGAGATACTAGAATTGGGTGGTATACGCCCTGAGAGTTTGGGGTGGGGAAAACTGGCCTTGGGGCTGGGGGGGCTGCTGTTTATTTTAGAATTTATTTTGGTGGAGTAGGGTGGTGGGATGCCACGAGGCTATTGTGCTTATGAGGGGAAATTGTGGCATAAGTGAGCTAGCATTGAGGGAGGTCTGTTTTTTTATTTGGATGTGGTGGACTGAGGGTAAGGCAGTGCCCTCGGGCTGGTGTGATTATATGGGCATGGGGATAGTCTGGGTCCTGGGAGTTTAGGTGAATTGCCCAGGGTGGTCTCTTGAACATTTTCATTTTCTTTTTCTGGAGGAGGTGGAGGGGATGGGACCCCTGGGGCTTGTGTGTTATGTTATGTTATGGTATGTTGATGTATTCATATCGCACACCACCAAGGCCAGGAGGCATAAAGGGGCTCTTCTTACAGATGTTACACATAGCATGCAGGGCAAATTAGTAAACAAACACTAGTAATTACATGTTTAGACTGGTATCTGGATGCATCCAGTCTAGACTTTCCTTACTGTGGCATTGTATATTATTTTTTCTGTTCATCTGTGACAAATTATGCATGATAAGTGTTATTAAGTAGTTAGACTGGCATTTTGGTGCAGCCAGTCTAGGTGTGTCTTACATGGCATTTTGTACTGTGCATCATCAAGGCTACAGCAAACATGATAAGTGTTATTATGTGTCTGGCCTACATTGTGCAGCAAGCTTTGACATATTTCCTCATTGTGGCTTTGCATTTTCAATAGAAAAGTGGTAAGATAGCTCAGTGGGTTTAGTGTTGGCTTCTGGGATCTGTGTGTGAACCCGCACGTCGCAGGTCTGAATCCCGACAAGGCCAACTCAGCCTTTCTTTCTTCTGTAGTTAATAAATGAGTACCAACTTCGGTTGGGATGACAATTGTATGTAAATATGTGCTATTTTAAAGCACTTTGGAAAAAGTGCTATCTAAATAACAAATTATTAATTAAAGCATTAATGGTCCTGTGCACTGTTGGTGACTTGCATCTTTTGGATTTTTGGAAACTGTATTAGCACAGTAACTGGCAATGTATTGACATTCTTATCATATAATGACAATATCTGACATGCAGCCATAATCGGCATAAAATGAAAGTAATTGGCCATTCAATGGTGATGTGGCATATCTATGGCAATGCCACAACCTATGTTGATTCTATTGGGTTTAACCCTGTCATATCATGACCCCATATATAGTAAGAAGAGAAGAGTCATAGGCTACCCCTGTTCTAACCGTTTGTAAAAGGTAGGCTTGAGAGAAGCAGGTTGCCAGTGTATAGATGCCGGCAAAGGAGGGTCAGGGGAAAGAAATTTTCAAAACAAGTAATTTTATTCAAAACATTATTGCACACTATAAAAACAGTGATTATATAGAAACAAAACCTATTAAAGGGTTTACTTGAGCCCAACTTCAACACAAAATTAGAACTGTTTTAAACATCACAGTTTAAAGTGGAGGTTAGTAACATATTGTGTGAAAAGGGTTTACATTACTACTTTTAAACAAATAGTAGTATTGGTTGCAGACACAAGAATATGTTTCCAGTCCGGGGTGGAGTAAGCCTTCACTTGAGCGCAGTGGTGTTGTAAAATGAAGGGTCTGGACTTTCATCAGGACGTGGTTCAAGGGAGAAGTTTTCTAAAAGAAGATAGCAAAATTTAAAATAGTGTTTGAAAAGAGGGGGGGGGACCACAAACACTGAGCAGTCAAGGCCTACCTTTGAATATCAGCGGTTAGACTGGAAAGATTTTTTCAAAAAGAGCTGCGCTGTTTTCTAGGCGAGGCACTGTAGCCTGGGTCTACAGGGATAAATGGATAACAGTAAGTTATCATATATGTAAAATAAATTACAGCATGGTGATAATTTTAGAAGAAAGGGGTACCTTTTCCAGGTGTAAGGCTGGAAAGCAACGTTTGTTGTAGGCAGCACCCGATGAGTTGAAGGCATTGAAAAGAAGAGAACCAATTCAGTAGGGTATAGGAACTAAACCGGCAAGGTACTGTAGATAGTGCCTGCGTTGATATTATTAGATGTGAAGGAGAGATGAAGTGCCAATTTGTGCTCGGCCAGAATTGCTGTCTGAGGCGGCTAAATGGGAGTGCTCAGAACGTTGTGAACTACGGTGGTTGAGTGGAGTATTTCGGGTGTGTAGCCACAATGTATTAGTTTTTGTGACTAGCGCAGAGTGGAAGGGCTGATTAATACACACGGCTATCAGTGAGGCATGGTAGCTAAATAACTGGCAAAATGACTCATGCGGCGAGCATAATACGGGTGAACCGCTCGTGATTTTCTACAGGGTTCTGAAAAAGCCAAAGGATCTAGCATTACCGAATTAAGAATGTGACGCTTACCTGGTGGAGTAAAGAATACAGCAGTGCTGGTTGGTGCGCGAAAAAGAGCTGTGGTTCTCTCTGAGTGGGACAACAAAAAGTATTGTCGCAGTGCATGCATGCATTGGGGCCGTGGGAAAGCTACCACCACGCATGTGCGGTTTGGGAATACTATTTTATGGAGCATGCGCGATGATTGCTGTGGCAGCTCCAAAAATGCTCATATAATGGGACCGTTGTCTGGGAGGGGGGGGGTTTCCTAAATAAACGTCTGTGCCAGATGTACATAATTGAATCATTAGGAAAGGGAAGGAAAGGACAACTAGTAATAACGCAGCACTAGATGTGGAATTGTCGCATTCTGTTGTGATTAACAGTATATTACTTATTGTGAAGGAAGGCAAAAGGAAATGTTGCTAGTATACATTAGTCACATAGCCACTAGGTATTGTATAATGTGGGCACGGGTGATAGCATGTTTAAAGCAACAGAAAACCAAAAAAGGCATATACATATTGCGAAATAGCAAACAACGTTTATGTCCGGATAAATACAGCGGAAATCCATTCATTATTTTCAGGCATAATATTTAGTGAGTAGTTTTAGAATATATTATTGACACATAGCCACTAAGTATTTATATGGCATAATGTGGGCACAGGTGATAGCATGTTTAAAGCAACAGAAAACCAAAAAAGGCATATACATTTTGCAAAATAGCAAACGACGTTAAAGTCCTGGTACATACAGCGGAAATTCATTCATTATTTTCGGGCATAATATGCAGAGGGTAGTTTTAGAATGTGTAATTGGCACAAGACATGACATGGTTTGAAAAATGTTAGCTTATGGCATTTGGATTACTGAAAGAGGAAAACATATAGTCAATTAGATGCCAATCATGTTGTATATGGAAGAGAAGAGATTAAATTAAAGGGCCGTAGTGGGGGGTAATCATTTGAAGAAAAGGCTCCATTTGATGGCGACGTTAAGGCCTTGTTTAACTGAATTTAGGCGATATATCCAATGTTGCTCCAATTTTCGTAGGGCCAGATCTCTGTCACCTCCTCTGAATGGGTTCTTGGCTGTTTGCAAGATAAACCAGAAAATGTCATTATGTGTGTGTTTCTTTTCTTGGAAATGCTCTACCATCGGTTTGTCTTGGATGCCATTCTTGATAAATGAGCGATGCTCACAAATTCGTTGTCGTATCTCGCGTTTGCTTTTGCCAATGTAGAGTATCTTACAGGGGCATTGTATGGCATAGACCGTCCATTTACTTTTACAGTTGGTGAAAGTGTTGAAAATCCAGGGTTTCCCATTGAGTTTGACGGATTTCATGTCTTTTGTTAGGCAGCATATGGAGCAAGATCCACATTTGAAGTGGCCTTTCACCGGTGGTAGGTTCCATAAGGTATTTTGTCTTTCATTGGGTTTAGTGGATTCGGTATAGGTGTTGACCAGTCTGTGCTTTAGATTTCTGCTTCTTTTGAAAGCAAAACGAGGTTTGAGAGGTTTGAAGGTTTCCGTGTGCAAAATGCTCCAATGACGTAAAATGCTTTTCTTAATTTGGTTGCTTAAAGGAGTAAAAGTGGTGATACAGGTTATTTTTTCCGTACATTTGTCCCGTGGTGTCAGTGTGAGACAAGACTCTCTGCTCCTGTTTTTCGCTTTTTTCCTTGCTTGGCGAATGATATGACTTGGGTATCCTCTTTCTTTGAGGCGCAGTGAGAGGTCTTCACTGGTTATGTTGTAGTCTTCCCGGGTTATGCAGTTACGCCTAAGGCGTAAGAATTGGCCCAGAGGTAGATTATCTTTAAGTGTTGCAGGGTGAAAACTCTTGAATGCCAAAAGGGTGTTTTTTGCGGAAGGTTTACGATAAAGAGTGGTTTGCTAGAGTGTTAGTAACTGTTTTGTATATCGTAAGGTCTAAGAAGGGAATGGAGATTTTGTCTGATTGTATGGTGAATTTAATACACGGGTCTTTGCTGTTGAGCCAGACGTAGAATTTTTGCAAGTCTGCTTCGTTGCCCTTCCACGTCATAAGTACATCATCAATGTAACAAACCCAGAAACCTATCTGGTCTTTGAATGGATTATTGATGTTGTAGATTGATTTGTCTTCAAAAGAGTCCATAAAGAGGTTCGCTACATCAGGTGCGAAAGTTGCTCTCATTGAAGTGCCATGGCACTGTTGATAAAAAGTTTTTTCATAGATGAAGAAGTTTTCTGTGAGGGCAAGCCGGATACATTCAAGTAGGAAAGCAGGATAGCAGTTGGGGGCTCCATGTTAGTTCTACGGTTGAGGTAGGTGGCTAAAACATCTATACATTCTTCATCTATGAAAAAACTTTTTATCAACAGTGCCATGGCACTTCAATGGGAGCAACTTTCGCACCTGATGTAGCAAACCTCTGATGAAAGTCAAGTGAAGGCTTACTCCACCCCGGACTGGAAACATATTCTTGTGTCGGCAACCAATACTACTATTTGTTTAAAAGTAGTAATGTAAACCCTTTTCACACAATATGTTACTAACATCCACTTTAAACTGTGATGTTTAAAACAGTTCTAATTTTGTGTTGAGGTTGGGCTCAAGTAAACCCTTTAATAGGTTTTGTTTCTATATACTCACTGTTTTTATAGTGTGCAATAATGTTTTGAATAAAATTACTTGTTTTGAAAATGTCTTTCCCCTGACCCTCCTTTGCCGGTATCTATACACTGGCAACCTGCTTCTCTCAAGCCTACCTTTTACAAACGGTTAGAACAAGGGTAGCCTATGACTCTTCTCTTCTTACTATATATGACTTTCTGAGTCAGGTCCCCCTTCAACAAAAAAGAAGGCTCCAAGCCCCCCCTGTTTCTACCCATATCATGACCCCATCCATGTCATATCAAGGCAGCACCTTTGCTAAAATGTGGTTGGTGTCTAAAATATTCTTGTTTCTTTTAGTACCTACTAACAAAAGGTGCACGTACTTCGCACAGGTTCTGTAGACAGACATGATAACACACTCACCCATTGTTGACAATCAATAATCCTGTAGGTCCCTGTTTGGAGTTGCTTATCATTTGATGTGCTCTGCACTCTGAAGTTAACTGCACTGAGAATGGGCACGTGTGACTGGCTTACATACTCCGGAGCAGACGTCAGGGGGAGGTGAGAGTTGGCATGCAGCAGCATGATGAGAGCTTCTGTTCGCTGTTGCCTCACCCTGGAGTGGTGCAGTGTGTTACGTGGCAGAAATTTGGGAAATGGTGCGTCTTAGGGCAATGAAACGTGGCTTTAAGGCCTTCAAGTTTTGTTTCTGGTGTCGAGGCGCTTAAAACTGATCTTTGTCTGGTCATTTTATGACCACATTGATGTTTTGCTGATTTTGTGTGTTGCAGTGCAAATATCTCGGAAATGGTGTGTCCTAGGGCCTTGAAACGTGGTTTTCAAGGGAACCTTGAGTTTTGGTCCTGGCGTAGAGACGCTTAAAATTAGTTTTGCCCGGTCCTTCTATGACCTCATTGATGTTTTGCTGTTTTGTGCATTGCAGTGCACATATACCCATACTCCGCGCGGGTTCCGTAGACAGACATGATGACACTCTCATCAAGTGGTGGAAATCAAAGATCCTGTAGGTCCCTGTTGTGAGTCGCTTATGAAAATCAATGATCCTGTGGGTCGCTGGTCCGAGACGCTTATCGTTGGATGTGCTTTGCACTCTGCACTGAGAATTGGTGCATGTGGCTGGCTTACATACCCTGGAGCAGACATGGAGAGGAGGTGAGAGTGGGGGTGCTGCAGCATAATGGGACCTTCTGTGCGCTCTCTTCACTTGTCACCCCACCGTGCATGGTGCAGTGTGTTGCAGTGCCGATATCTCAGAAATGGTGCATCTTGGGGCCTTGAATTGTGTTTTTTAACGTTGCATACCTTTAAGTGTTATTCGTTGCATTGATATGCTTAAAATGTGCTTTGTTCTGGTACTTCTACGACCACATTGATGTTCTGTGAGTTGCGGTGCAAATATTTCAGAAATGCTGCATCCGAGGGACTTGAAACATAGTGCCCATGGTCCCATAGGGACCTTTAGTTCTGTTCCTGGCATCCAGACGCTTGAAATGAACTCTGTCGGGTCCTTGATGTTTCACTGCTTCCAAGAAACCATCTCATTTGTGCAGGGGCTGAAATCCAGGGAACAGGGTGGAGTGTCCACATGTAATGTAGCCAGTGACGTCTGGATGGTCCTAACAGGTAACTATGCAAACTTTGGTGCAGATTGGTGGAACACAGTCCTCTTCGATCAGGCCTTGATTGCCCTTGCACCAATATGTGAACAATACATTTACAAAAAAACAAATGTCATGATCTTAGGTTGTACTAAGAAGAAAGGCAGTGTGACTCCTAGATGGTTTGAGATTAATGCTGAACTGGAGGTGGTTAGGTCCTTAACTTATTTGGGTTTAAATCTAACAAGAACCTTGTATACAAAAGATCTGGTTCTTATGATGAAGCATAAGATAGTAAGGTTAGCGGGCCAGTCTAAACTCATTAACATTAAATACAGCCGCTTCTCGAGTATCCCCCTCTGAAGGTTTTATGAATCCAAGGTGATAGCTATCATTACTTATGCTGCGGATACCCTCTTCGATATTGATACTTTCCCTCGGTTTATCTATGAAAGGATTTTCTGGAAAGGTTTCATTTTTATAAGGGAACACCAACAGCGATATTGAACTTCAAGTTAGGTTTATTGTCTGTTAGGGTGATCGTTGCATGGAAACAGCGGGCCCTATTTAGTAAAATTCATGTAGCACATAATGATATAGTGATATAGTGGTTCTTTGGATTAAAGAAATATTTATCAATAGTAAATACGTTTTGATTGATTGATATTTTATTTCTATCGCGCTCGTACACAAGTGTTTCAGAGCGCGACAAGGCAAGGGAGGGGAACAGGAGAGAACAAAACAGCGATCTTACTAGGCCCACTGACATTGAGAACGCGCAAGTGCATGGGAGAGGGAGGAGGGGAAAAGTGCATGCAAGGGGGAGAGGTGGAAAGTGCGAAGCAGAGGAGAAACAGATAAATAACAATAAATAAATAATAAAGGCAACAAACAGTGGTAATGCAGCCAGCAATTTGCAAGTGCTAGGTTTAAGGCAGCAGACAGGGTAGGTCTGATGAGTGCAGGAAGAAAAAGGGGGGCTGTATGGGTACAGATACAGACCCCAGTGCAAGGGGTGGCCCGGAGGCAGTGCGGGAGGGTGGCAGGATGAGCAGGTACCTGGGCCCAAAGGACAGAGGGTGGCCAGGTGCATGGTGCCAAGAGAGAACAGATCAGCAGAGGAGAGGGGGAGCGAAGGCAGAAGAAAAGAGGAAGGTCATGAGGTGCTTCCGGAACCGGAGATGGTTCTCCTCAAGTTTTAGAGTGGCAGGGAGGCTGTTCCAGAGGGAGGCAACAGCCGAAGACAGAGATCTACCCCCAGCTCGTTTCTTAGAAAAACGACTGACCCTGAGGGAGTTGGAGGTATAGGAGCGAAGAGCTCGAGAGGGGAGGTAATTTGCAGAGGGATAGCTGAAGGTATTTTGGACCCAGGGCCCAGAAAGCCTTGTGGACAATGCAGAGAGTTTTGAATTTAATCCTTGCATCCACTGGGAGCCAGTGGAGAGATTTCAGAGCTGGAGAGATACGATCCCAGGGCTTGAGGCCAAGAACAAGTCTTGCAGTGCTGTTCTGGATTAGTTGCAGAGGGAAGAGAGTAGAGGTAGGTAGATTTAGAAAGAGGCTGTTACAATAGTCCAAGCTAGAGAGAACCAGAGCTTGGGATACCATGAGCTTCTGGGGGAAGGAGAGGAAAGGCAGAGTACCTCTGAGGAGGTGCAGTCGGAAATTTGACTTTTTGGAGACCTCAGAGATGTGGTCGGAGAAGGAAAGGGAGGAGTCAAAGATTACTCTGAGGTTCTTAGCCTCGCAGGTGGGGGTAGGAGGAGGGCCAAGGGAGGCCAGCCAGAGAGTGAGGGGAAAGGATGTTGAAGGTGTGCCGATGAGGAGGATCTCCGTCTTGCTGGCATTCAGACAAAGATCATTGGCGGCACACCAATCTTGAATGGCAGTTAGGCAATCTGAGATGAGAGAGGGAGAGGAGGTGGCAGAGGGCAGCCTGAAAATGAGTTGAGTGTCGTCAGCGTAGCACTGGAAATTTGAGCAGAAAATGGCAATGCAGTGGGTGAGAGTTGCCAGACATTGGTTGAAAAGCCAGGGCGAGAGGTTAGACCCCTGGGGAACACCACAGGTAGAGAGGAAGATAGATGAAAGGAAGGACCCAAGTTGGACCTGAGAGGGTCGATCTGAGAGGAAAGAGGTCAGCCAGGCCAGAGCCTGATCAGTGATACCCAGGTTTTCACAGAGACGGTTGAGCAGGATGGTATGGTTGACCGTGTCGAAGGCAGAAGAGAGATTAAGGAGGATGAGGACAGAGGGAATATTAGAGTCAAGGTTGGAGAACAGATCCTCACGGATGTTCAGGAGAGCAGTGTCCGTGCTTCTGGCAGCTCTGAAGCCAGGCTGGTGGTCATGGAGACAGCCAACTGAATTGGAATGAAGGTTAAGCTGAGAGATGGCCAACTTTTCCAGGAGTTTGCCAAGAAAGGGAGTAATGGAAATAAGGCGATAGTTAGCTGGACAAGAAGGATCAGCTGTGGGTTTCTTGAGAAGAGGATGCAGAAAGGAGTGCTTCAGAGGGGAGGGGAAGGATCCAGAGGCAAAGGAGTGGTTGCAAAAATCAGCAAGGGCCGGAGCAAGGGTGTCAATGTGGTCCTTGATGGTTTTAGAGGAACAGGGATGAACCTGTTTTGAAGAGGCTGGAGGAAGGACTGGATTCAAACAATAAGTGACTCCAAAAAGTATACGTTCCCGCGTAGCATCGTGTTGGAAGGTAAAGTATATAACAGCCTCCTAATATACATGAAATTTCCGGATGCTTGCTGGAGGCTTTATTCTTTAAGGATTTGGTTAAACCTTTTACCAACAGATGAAATTTTAGGAGGTCGAAAGAAAATTGAAAAGAATTGAAGGACTGGTCGACATTGTAAAAATGTGAAGGTAATTGAAAGCTTGCAGCATCTTGTTATAGACCGTATAAAACTTAGGGAGCTGCAGCATTGTATTATTAGGGTGCTTTTTCAATTAATTTAGCTCCTGTTCGTCAGATGATTTGTAGTTTAAACTTTTAGAGGGTCTCCGAATTTCTTGGAAAATAGCACTAGTTAGATTTGTGAAAATGCTGTTTCCGTTTAACATATCTTGATTTCGGTTAAAGGCACTTTCTAAGTTCTGGTGACTGCCAAATAGGAAGGAGGTTCTTATGTTCTTACTCAGCTTATCCCTTAATGAAATGTTATCAGGAGATGTGTGTGCTGTTTTATATAAACTATGATCTATAATTGTATTTTATGTCTATTTTTTTTAGTTCTTTGTTCTTGTTATGTTTTTCTCTCTAATGTGTATTATGCTGTAATTTTATTTGTATTTTATCTTCTTTTGTGTTGTGAAATCTCACTGTTTTGAGCTGTTGCACACTTAAATAAAAACAAATTTAAACAAAATATGTTGTCACCTGATCAGAGACGAAGCCAAGTACCTCACCAAGCTCCTTATATCATATCAGGGATTACACATCCCCTGGGTGGTTTGGAAATTAAAGCAGATATGTGGCATGTTATGCGCTCTTGACTAGCCTCAACACCATGGACCAGTTGATCCTGTAGAGCAATGATACCTTGAAGATAGTACCCCTGCCATTGCTGTCCTGGAATGTATGGACTGAGAGGAAAATACCCCACACACATCTACTGTGAGAATGTGCTTCCTCCTCTGAGAAGATTTTGAGGGAATGCAAGAGGATTGTTCATTGCCACTTTGGGTAACCTGTATCTGATACATGTATTATATACAAGCATGCGGAGCGGAACTCTCAAATTCTGCTGATCAACAAGAAATGGGCCTGGTCAACGCATGTTCATGGCGTCGGATACTGAGGCATTCAGAAAACAAACACGATTGCCAATCCAATGGGGTTGAGGACGAATTCCCTCCGATTCCCAGGCATGCGAGTCTTGGGAAGATAAAACGTGCTCATCTGCCTCCATATTGTCTGCTTGCTCTGAAGCTGCTAATCATAAAAACGCTGTCTTGTTAGAGTTGTTGCAGTGAAGATGTAAAGGACCTAAAATGTGCCCACGTTCCGGGCCACCTCAGCCTCAAGAAATGCCCAGATACAAACTCATATTGTTTATAAAGGCATTAGGGTAGACCGGGAAAATGTCAGTGGGCATGTGCCAGGGAAATAAAGTGGAGCAGTCTTGTGACTGAGCGTGCAAAGCGTGATGAAAATGTATCTATCTATAATGAATCGATGCTTTGGCACTGCCAGATGAGGAGGGATGAAGAGGTTATGGCTAACCCCACCACTTAATGAAGATAAGAAATATTTATCTGACGACTGCAGCAGCCAGCAAAGAGGATTTGTGAGGAGGTCCTCAAAGTCTCAAGGGACTTTAGGGATGAATGTATGGGGAATACTGCTTCAAAGACAAAATTGAGGGAATGTGAATATATTGTTGACTAAAGAGGAGAGACTGCACACTGAAAGGATTCTGTGTCTGTTATAAGAGCTCCGGCCTCCAACCAATTCAAAAGTAAACAACCTATCCTAATCCTACCACTCCGTCAACTTGCCCAGTGTAACTCATAGTGTTCCTCTTCCTGTCTACCTGCAGCAGGCACATGCTACCAAGCACTGCCTCTGCCTGAAAGGCCGACCATAAACTCCAAATGCAGGGGCCTTTCATAACCTGCCAGTCCAAATTCACCCTAAGTCCTCCGCCCTCGAACCCTGGTAAATTCGGCTTATCCCATTCTGTGCCCATTTTGGAGGTTGATTGTCCACCCGAACAAGTTCTCAGAGGCTTAATGGTGGGAGTAGGTGCATATAATATGGGGATAACTGGTAATGATGACAGCACCTGCGCATGGAACATACAGTATACTGAGTGCTATGGCATTTTGTGGCATTAATTTACAAATTATGGTAGTACGTAGAAATATTATGGCAATAACCGACAAGTAGTCTGAATACCTGGGCCTATAGTAGAAATACCTGGAAACAAGTGGACGTACCTGGGCAAATAACATTAATATAGAAAGAAATGTCTACCTAACAAAGTAAAAACTACTGGCTTTGTATCTTTTTATGGAACAATTTCCAATTGACTTGGAATTCACAGTTGGCTCCTGAATAGCTTTTCCGGATGTTGCGTTGGTGGTTGATTCCCTCTTTCCCATAGCACCCACAGCTACGTAGAGGAAGTACCGTCTTCATGGGCAAGTATGCTTTCTTTAGACCTAATACTCGTGTAGCCATGTTCACTGTTGCTCCTTTTACTTCATCCGAATGCTCCACACCTTTCATCTGTCACTGGGCCAAAATGATTTGTCTAGGGCTCTTATTTCATCAGAACTGTCCTTGTTTTCGATATACCTGAACCTTGTGTCACTCCTGTGCAGGGGTGTTGCTAGGTCTGGAAAAGATCAGGGGCTAAACTAATGTCTGGACTGGCAGGATCCAGGGCTAGCTATATCCTTTTTGTTGTAGCCCCTGAGCTTCTATCCGGGACTACAACCAAAAGACCTGGGGCTATAGCCCCCGTAGCCTCCCCCTAGCAACGCCTCTGCTCCTGTGCTGTTGTTTGTATTACAGCCGCAGTCCTGCTAGCTTCCTTTTAAATGTGCAGCTTCCCTTCGCCCTATGCCAGCCACACCCCTATGCCAGCCACACCCACTGCTTTCCTTCTGCTGTATTGTTGACAATGTCCCGTCGTTATACCTGCAGCCTCTTTTACTCTTACTCTATAATTGGTTCCGGTTTCTCCTTTGGTTATTTCGGCCCCTGTGTCGCTTCGGGTGATTTTTATGATGCATTTCAATGTACACATGATTTTCAAAGTGACTTAAGTCTTAGCACCGTTTGTGCCGAATAATATAAGCCAATGCCGCACTTTATCAACAACCAGTTGCCAGAAATACCCTGAAGTTCCTTAGATTATTTGGAGCGCCTGCTTTATGTTTCATTGTACGAGCAACTCGGCCAGAAATCGCCTCATGCCACATGACAGGGTCGAGTCAATCTCACAGAATGGATCTGGCAGACTTTCCGAAATATTTGAAACACATTTTCAGTTTTCCTCGTAAACTTGGGAACAAGTCTGTCAACTGGCTGCTCTACACCGACACCATTGCCCTCTTCCATACTACACAAATAGGCCTTCAAGGAATAAGAAATACTTTTGAGACATACGACCTGTGGATAACGACAGACAAGAAAAAGTACAACCAGTGGCTTAACACCACATTTGGGGGCCAACCTGCGAGCCATGCTGAGGGCACCCGCCCAACTTGGCAACAAATCACAGGTCGTGCCACACTCTGGGTCGGCCTAGATTAACACGCTTGCACAATACGAAGGAACTTGCTGTTGCAGGGGTACGCCACACACTGCACTAGGAGAAAGATATAAATATGTGTTTTAATGCATTATACAAAAATTGGCTAAAAGGCCAGAGCGATTGCAATTGTTTTGTAGGGTGACACCAATATAAAAATCCAATACATGCAAGCCACGAACAGTGCACAGGAACATTAATGCGTTCATTAACATAATGCTTTGCTATTAAAAATGCCATACCACAATGAAAACATGTCCAAATGGCTGCACAATGTGGACCAGTCTAGACATGTAATAACATATTACAGTAAAGCATGTCAGGCCACATTTAGACATACCTAGACTGGTTGCACCAAAATGTCAGTCGAAGCAATAACACTTATCATGGTTATTTTATCACAGATGACCAGAAAAATATTCAATGCTGCATTAAGAACAGGTTAGACTGGCAGCACACAAATGTCAGTCTAGCCAGATAATTAGACTTACCAGGACTGCTTTATCAGAGATGCCCAGTTAAAAAAAGTCATCAAACGAAGTGATTACTAGGCTGGCTGCACCAAAATGCCTAACGCCACATAGCAAGCCTGCTTAGGACACGGATGAACATTACGATTTATTGCACAATCCCCATCCCACCCCAGCCCTACAAACACCTGAAACATCCCCTTTCCCTCCCACCCCCTGCCTCAACCCCCAAAATCAGCTTCTCGGCCCAGAATTACCTCCATGTCCCATTTCCTTGTCCCAGTGCTTACGTGTGAGGCTCCTTGACTCATACGTAAGTACTGGGATGGGGAAGAGTGGGACTAGGAGTAATTAAGTTTACAGGTAATTAAGCCAGGCCTTACCTCCATGTCCCTCTACCTCATCCCAGTACTTGTGCATGAGTCAAAGTGCCTCATACACAAGTACTGGGATGAGGAAGAATAAGGCTAGGAGTAATGAAGATTACCAATAGGTAACCAAGGGATTAAATACAGGTAGTGGCACAACACCATTGAGCTGGCTGGGCTTCAGCCCTCCCCCAAACCTTGACATTTTGGGCTATGTTGACTCGACCTGGCTGACCGACAGAGACTTTGCAGGACAGAACAGAACACACATGTTAAACAGCACCTGGGTTTCGCTGTTAACAAAGGCTCAGCAATTACTAACATAAAGCATTTCACTGTTAGTACCTGCATTCAAATGCATAATTCTTTAGGCAATTGAAATCTTGATGTGGGTTTAATACTTGCATGCCAGGGAAGTGATTGGAAGGGTGGAGAGGGGACAGGAGATCACTCATTCTCACAGCAGATCATACATGGATGCTTTCAAACTCAAAGGAGAGGGTTAACTGCTTGTAGCATTGCGGCTGCACTAGAATAGTCTCATTAGAATGCATAGAGAAGTTAGCTGCCCTAAACAAATAGGTTTGCCCCTCCCCCAATGCCATGAAGTTAGCACCTCTCCCAACATTTGACGGGTTAGCACCCCCTCGAAATGTAGGTTTTGTAGGTCTGCTGGAAGTGTGTACCCTTTCACCATACAGGCACACCCCCCAGGCAACCACTAATACATTTAAGTGTGCACCCTTTCACCATACAGTCACAGACAACCACCTATAGATTTAAGTGTGCACCCTTTCACCATACACTTGACATGGACACCCAGCCACCCATGCATTTAATTGTGCACCCTTTCATCGTACAGTCATACAGGCAGCCACCTATACATATAAGTGTGCACCCTTTCACCATACACTCACACACGCACATGTCATGGGGTTTAGAGGAGCCCTATTACTTCAAAAAGAAATGGGTTCTTTTTGGAGTCACTCCGACTTCATAAAGAAATTATTTCCGTTAATGAACAAACCATAATGGAAATAATTTCTTTATGAAGGCAGAGTGACTTCAAAAATAAACTATTTCTTTTTGAAGTCTATGGGCCTGATCACGACTTGGCCCTACCGCCGAACTCCCCGGCGCTAATAGCGCCGGATCACGAGTTCGGCGGTAAAGTAATTCCCCATTCCCCATTGAGCCCATTCGGGAATGCCCCATTCCCAATTGGGCTCAATGGGGAATTTTCGCGCTCTTACCGCCGGCGGATTTCCCACCGGCGGTAATAGCGTGAATTTTTGGCGGATTTCCCCCAGCTCAGAGCTGGGGCGAAATCCGCTGAAACCCTGATTCGGCAGACCCTTAAATCCGGTGGTATTAGCGCTACGGCCCGATTTAAGGGTTACCGCCGAAGTCGTGATCAGGCCCATAGAGCTTGCGCACCCATGACATGGAGGCCTCTGGCCTAGAGGCTTCCATGTCATGGGGTTGGGGGAGCCATCAGACTTCAAAAAGAAATACTTTCTTTTTGTAGTGACTCTGCCTTCATAAAGAAATTATTTCTGTTAAGTGGTAACAGAAATACTTTCTTTTTGTAGTCATTTTTTTTTAGTCCAAGGGGGTCCCCACCCACGACATGTGGTGGCGGGGGTGGATGGGGCCCGTTACGCCAGTGAGTAGAACTTTGAGGTTCGCTCCTCTATGGCAAATGCAATTGTTTGACTGGCATATACACCAGAAAAACATTGAGATTGCACAAAATGTTAAGTATTTAGGGCACACCAGAAGGCATCTAAATCTTCTCAGTGCATGCATGCCTTGATATAGTTCGACAAAGGGGGTCATTTTCGTCAGGGCAGAGCATCAAATTGAGGTGTAAAAGACAAGCCCAATACGTTCACGCCTGCATTTCACGCTCTTCCCCATTTCCATATCCTTCTGATGTGTAGACATTAGCAAAGCAGAGTTTGCATCGCCTTCTTTGGTTTCCTTCACTGTCTCGGAATAGCACGCAGTTCTGCGCCTCCGAGAGATTTTCATGAGTGCGTGAAACCGAAGGATTCTAATGAAAAAAGTCTTGGGTTAGCACCTGCTAAAGACCAAGCGGATTCCTTTGGAATCCATTATAAAACGTCACCTGCAAAGCAGAATTTGCAGGAGGTGTTTTATCTCCTCCGGGCCACCCCTTGCACTGGGGTCTGTATCTGTACCCATACAGCCCCCCCCTTTTTCTTCCTGCACTTATCGGACCTACCCTGTCTGCTGCCTGAAACCTAGCACTTGCAAATTGCTGGATGCATTACCACTGTTTGTTGCCTTTATTATTTATTTATTGTTATTTATCTGTTTCTCCTCTGCTTCGCACTTTCCACCTCTCCCCCCTTCCATGCACGTTTCCCCTTCCCCCCTCTCCCATGCACTTGTGCGTTCTCAATGTCACTGGACCTAGTAAGATCGCTGTTTTGTTCTCCCCTGTTCCCCTCCCTTGCCTTGTCGCGCTCTGAAACACTTGTGTACGAGTGCGATAGAAATAAAAAATCAATCAATCAATCAATCAATGTCTCACCAGGCACAGGGTAAACGTGAAGAATGAAGGTGATTTCACCTGGATTTAATCTTCATTACTAAACTCCTTTTTGTGAGTGTTGAAATGTGCAATTTGCACTTTTTTGTGATATGACCCCAATAGGGGCTTCACGCTGGATACCCATATCGAGGAAGGCAAATGCAAGGTCACAGTAGCAGAACTATTCGTTGTCGGAATCTGGGCACTGGAGGACTCAGGTTGGCTCCTGATGCTCGAGACGAACTCTTATATTTGAAATTGGGGCTGACCACATCCTGGGGAGTAGAACAAATCCAGATCGTTCCAGTTTGGTATTATGGCATTCAGGGGCCACTAAAACACCACTTCGATCCACTTGGAACAAGATTTGTGTGGCCACTGAACAAAATTCAGTACGAAATAGGGGAACATTGTAGAGACGAAACACTTATTGGCAGAGAAGAAGCAGTCCTGCCATCAAAAAAGAAATGCAGCAACTCCTACAAGATTGGGATTTTCGGGCAATCTGCGATAGTCTTGCAATAACGGGATCTGTCCAGATTTCATGCCATTGGGCCTCATTACAAGTTTGGCAGTAGCTGCCTCCAAACTTGCGATATTTTCCGGCACCCGCAAATGGGCAATTACCGGGTCATTGCGGCCCCGCCGGACCTGGTAATTACCTAATGGGGATGTCGGATGCAAAGTCACCATTTAGAATGATGCTGGTACATCCGACATGCTCTGCTTGCGGGTGCCAGTATGCCCGCCAGGTCAGACCTGGCGGGCGGGAAGGCTCCCGCGAGCAGAACTCATAGTTTGCCAGTCCGGTAACAACAGTACCAGCAAGCTTACCGGTACCGTTGTTACCGAACTGGCAAACTTATAATGAGGCACAACGTGTCCTTTGAAACCAAGACTAGCCTCAAACATAATAGTACTTCCCAGTAAACTCAGGCGACGCTTGTGCCGGCAATTTTGTGTACACCAACTTGAAACAGACAGAATTTTCTGGAGTAGATGTCAGGTTCCATATTCCGAAAGAAGATGCAGATTCTGCAAAGAAAAGGGCAAGATCGAGACTCTTAAACATCCCACCATTGGATGTGACTCCTTGGACTCATGAAAGCTGGACATTGTGGGGCAGGTTCTCAAAAATGAATGCAAACAAACAAAAGCACAGGGGAGGCAATTTTTCTCCTTTGCACTCATTGCAGAAATGCGCAGGTCACCTTATTTTCAAAGAAGACTTGAACATTTCAGGATGGGGGGCTGGACTACAGCTCAAAAGATGCACTGGCCAGCCCACTTGCATACAACTAATGTATGATTGGTTCACAACAACCCCAATGTTGCTGGGATCGCATTTCACATAGAAAGGCTCTATCTACAATGCCATTAGTAGATTTGTGATGAGAGGTGCAAGGGCATGCCATCACTTACACCAAACCAGCATTGGCAATGCCAAGAGATTTGGTTTTTGTGTAGGCATGGGAAATGCATTTGCCAGTATGTGCATAGTGGAATTAACATCCCATCAATGGTAGCAGCTGCACAATGTGGTGAGTTCCTGGGCATCTAATAGCAATGCTTGGCAAATGCCTAATACTTTTAGACAAGCCACAACGGTTTGCTTTGCCAAATCTTGTCTTTATCAGGACTTCAGTGAAGAACGTGCACAATATATTCATAAATTCGATTAGATGAAGGCAGGCCCGGTTAAGACATTTTTATTTCACCAGTAGCGCGTTTACTGCTCTAATTAAGTCATTAATTATAAGAAGAATGCTTTGAAAAAACATGGGCAGGCCCTTAGAGCACACACTTTGATGCTACTGCTTGATAGAGATAGCGCAGAGAGATCCCAGGACGATTTGTTTTGGGAGCACAGGGCAGGAAGCGGGTGGGAATGGCCATGTGGATTAGCATGCTCATGAGCAGTCAATGGGTGGGTGACAAACCGAACATATGCCATTTGCGCCTAGCTGTACTCTAATGCAATAGTTTTAGATTAGAGCTGTCAATTTATCTCCACCTAATAGCCAAAACTAAAAAAGTTTTGAGAATCTGCTCCATTGCAGTAATTTTTTGAAAAAGGGACAGATCTAAAGAATGAACTACTTTGGTATCGATGGTAGAGTGGGGTTGCAAATCTCTATACTTTTGATGTGCTTCGTTACTCGACTGAAGTGAGCAAGTGAGCGGGATTATAAATAGAGATTCTTTTTAAACTGAGGAAGTTATATATATATTTTTTTAAATCCTGTTTCTTTTTCTTTTTCCAAAGAAGTATTTTGTCACATTTTGCAGAAATTTGTATTGAAAATTTTATGAAAACCATCAAATATTTAAAAAATATATGTTGTTATTGTTTTTATTACTGTACAAATGACTATCGAATTGATCTACGGTATTTGGTCTGTCTGCATAATGTTTTATGCTACAAGTACAGCAACAAGAACCCCCCTAATGTCATCAGGCAGGGTCTTCTCAAATGTTTTTGCACAGGCATGACTTAAATTCATAGCTCTATGTACATACTTTTTGTTTTTTTATAACTTTTTTCTCACTTTTTTGTTTCTTTTCTCGTGTTGTGTCATTTCTCACCTTTTGTGTTCCTTTCCTTTCTTTTTTTTAATATCTAACGACAATGGACATGCTCAAAGAATCCCACACAGACTTTTTTGGTGTGATTGCTCGCTTAATCCATGTGGAAAACATGTTGTTTTCTCTTTCTGCTTGTAAGACAAAATGCTTTAATCAAACAAGAAATTAAAGCAAAAACAAAAATGTCACGTCATATCAGCCTTCTGGCCCAACGACAGGTGCACACCACAGTCATCCTTGATTTTGGAGGCAGCAGAAATAGGGATTCGTAGACTGTTCACAGGGAAAAGTGAAACTACAAGTCATAGAATGTAAAGTGTTGTTAGTTTAAAAGTTGGGATTGCCTCTCATGACCTGATGCTTGGTAGCTGACAGGTGAGGTTTCATTGTAGATGTTGATGACACAGACATCCTTATTTTAAATCGAGCCGAGTGGTAAATCAGGGGGTACAACCAAGGCATCATTCTTTTGCGCCATCATTTAACTCTCTGACCCATTTGCCAGCATCAGCAACGGGAAGGAGGGGGCGATAAGGTTGCTGCTGTGCTTTCCTGAAGAAAATGGATTCCGACGGAATTTGCCTGAATTTAGCACCTGCTAAAGAACAGAAGGATTCCATAGGACACCGTTAATGAATGGGGCCTGCAAGGCGTAACATTCAAGCTGCATTTATTTCTTGACAATGGGGAGAGGAAAATTGAAGAGTAAACAGGAATACGCCCTGTTTTAGACTTTAGTGTCTTTTGAACATGTACCACTGCATTCAGGGGACCAAAGCAACATGTAATAAGAAAGAAGATAGTGCCGCATGAGAGAGTCCCAATCTCTTATCCACAGAAGAAGTACACCTAACAGAAATGAAAGAGAGCCTCAAACACTGCAAACATTTACACAATTTGAAAATCATAAATAAATATATTTACTTTGATGTGCATGTATTTAAGAGAACCATGTGATAACATCAAAGCAATAATGGCACAAAAGTCAAACGTATCATATATATATACACAGCAAGTGAATTGGCTAACGTCGACCGATGATGTTGATGTCAAAATGACTTTAATGGCTGTAACTCAACAACCTATTGGACGATTGGACGCAGGAACATACAATAAAACACATCCACACATGAATATATAAACGCATGAAACATTTTTTTAGGAAACAATTCATCTAATGTTCTGTTATTTATGGTTGAAGTGTAAACTTGACCTTCTCTTGTCTACATGTGCTATTACTGAGTCATGTGCCAAGGGGGTAGGGAGCGGGGGCGGGGGGCATAACATTCACCCCTTCTGAATGTACTTAAAAGTGCAATTGAAGAAATTGCTAGTTGTAAGCCAACTCGAGTTTCGGCAGAGAGGCCTGATGAATCCTTGACCCAGCATTTCTCAGGGCGAAAGATTTCTCATATAGGGTATAATCAATTCTGAAAAATACAGAGCAATATAGGAAATGTGTTTCAGTATAGATGCTCTACCTTTGAAAAAATATCCTAATGTTTATGAATGTTCAACTTTCCTTACCACATATAATTATGTCGATAGTACTGCCTGCGGGAATACATAGTCAGAGACCACAGCTGGTTAACTTGATCAAATCAATAACCGTTGTCAGCCCTGTTCTCCACTGGGGGGCCTACATGGGAAGCAAGACACAGTGGATGAATTTTTCAATGGCCATTACTGAATGGCAGGAACAACCAACGGATAGAATGCAACTTAAGTATAGCGCCTTCCTATTTTTTTGCGGCCGTTCTTGAACTGATTTACTTTGTATCTATGTCTAGAATGACACAGACACAGAATGTGTCAGCCAATTTAAAGTGTTAATGAGCACAAGCAACAAGCCTGTACCTGTTCAGAAACTAACTCAAAGATTATTGGAGTACTTACCGACTGCACATCAGACTCCCGTGACTGCTTCAAGAGCGGAGCTTGTTCTTTGTTGGCGTGGGAGGACACTGACATGCTATCGCGAGAGCATGCAGAGTGTGTGATTAAACTACTGGTGCATACCTAGTCTGCTTAAAACACTGTTTTTACTGCAACGCCTAGTCACGACCATATTGGATTTCTACCTGCTGCCACAATAAGGGTGGGAGCTGCTGAACATTCATTTAGTGATACTTGGCAGCGTGCATTTGGAGAATTGACTGATTTACATCCTAGGTCATAAACATTACATTACTGATGATCTTGATATTGGACTGCTTTAAAAAAAAAAACACTGAAAAAACACTGTGCCACATGTTGGTCAGTGCTGAACGCATGGAGAGGAAAACTTTAAACGGCCTGTGTGATGGAGATTACCAGGTCACAAGATTAAACTTAACAGAGAGGACCAGTGTATTTCCTCATTCAATCGCATCTTATGTGTTTTGAGACAATACATATACTTCTGCTCTAATCACAATAAGCTATTGGCAATGGAATAGTCATTTCTATCCATATTGATGCTGTCAATGACCATCCATTTTAAATCACTATCTGAGTGGTTCATTTACAAGTAGTCATTGACTAACGAAGCCTGCAATGTTTTAGAGCATATCTTGGATCAGCGTTCAATGATCCTGGTTGAAATATTACATGTGGTCATGCCGATGTATATTTTTAAACAGGGACATCAAATCATGTAGATGACATTCTTCAAATTGCAATTTGTGGAATGCTTAAGCACCCAATGAAAGTGGTCATGTACAAAAATAGTGGTTTTGTTGGTGAAGAGCATGCAGAGCAATTGACACATGGAAAGTGTTCTGCAATTTGAGAGCTCTGTAAATTCCAGCATTTCTCTAAAGTGTGTTGTGTCTGCCCCATGCTCAAGGCTCTATATTCTGAGTGGACTAATCTGTCACTGACATTCCTGCCTCTCTTTAAGGCAAACAGAGGAACATCAGACACACAACCTGTTGTTCTGACCAGATTTAAATACTTTTCTTTCATACCAATTTCTTTAAATTTGCTGTATGTTTGGAATACTTTGTAATACAAATAATGTGGGTTTTTGCATTGTCTTTCGGCACAGGATTTAATAAAGTCTCATGGTTTGTGTAAAAAAACCTTTTTGGCAGAATGCTTCAGTACTTTAAGGGAAAAAACCCTATCATCTAGTTTGTCAATCAAATAATTAGCATGTAGAACATAATCCTCCTTGAATGTGCAATGGTGGCGTATACGTAGAAATAGACTGTACGGAAAGTTACCTTGCAAGACTCTCGTATGTTGGCTGGAGTACAAAAAGACTGATTTCCGGTCCATCTCTTTACGAAAAAATGTGTTGTATAGCTGTCCATTCCTATGATCAGTCATCAAATCTAGAAAAAGGAGAGTGTTTCTGTCCAAACTGCTGGTGAACTATAAATTACAGTTGCGTGTATTAAGCCAATTGATTCATTGATCCAGCGCACTCACGTCTCCCTTCCTAATGAAAAACATGCCATCAATGTAGCTCTTCCATCATTGAATGTGTTGTAGCTATGGCTTACTAGAGACAAATATGTGTTTCTTCAACCTCAGCCATATACAAATTGGCAAGGGAAGGGCGAAGTCAGCTCCCATTGCCATCCCCTTCATTTGATGGGACAGATCCTTGCCAAAAGTGAAGAAAAATTACATTATTATTCTTTCATGATTTTAAATGTCTGTGTGTACATGTTTACATTGTTTGAGGATCTCTATCAATCCTGAAAGCAGATACAACTGTGCAAAATTAAGTTGGACAACTACAAAGGATAACATTTTGCCAAAGTACACATACCGCAGAAGGGAAAGGGATTTGTATATCTCATGTGGTTCGAGACAACGCGAACACGTGTACACACCATATCATTTTTTGCTGTTGCTTAAGGGGGTCATTTTCAATGAAGTCGAGTGCACAATTATGGAGTAAAAGCAAGGCTTTAGCAATATATGCCTTAATTGCACACTCCATGGTATTTCCGTACCCTTCTAAGGCATAAGCAGGGCACAAAGCAGAGTTTGCATATCTGCTTGTTTTCTTCTTCCGTCTTGGAAAACCACCCTTTTTTAGGCCTGCATGAGATTTTCATTTAAGTGTAAACATATTGGATTGCTATGGAAAACACCTTGCATTTGCACCTTGGTAAATAGCAGACAGATTGCATAGAAATGCATTATAAAATTCAGCCCAAATGCCGGCTACTCTGTACAGCACTCCGCTGCTCTTGAGCTAGGTCTGCGCTTTAAACAAAAAAATAAAAAAAATTAAAAAATAAAATAAAATGCATCCTGCAAAGTTCAATTTGCAGGCAGCATTTCATTTTTTACACAACGGAGCATATAAGCTAAGAGTAAATGTGATTTTGGTGTGATTTACTCTTTACAATTGCACTCCGCTTTGTAAATGATTAAAATGAAATGCAGAATACCCAACTGCACTTACATGCTAATGTTGATGTTCCATTGCATGCAATTTCCATTTCTTTTATAATGACCCCATTACTGTATTTTAAAGTGTTAG
Organism: Ambystoma mexicanum; assembly: GCF_040938575.1. Lineage (NCBI taxonomy): Eukaryota > Metazoa > Chordata > Amphibia > Caudata > Ambystomatidae > Ambystoma > Ambystoma mexicanum. Next base: position 135,931,865 of record NC_090928.1, read on the forward strand.
CCTAAGCGTAGCTTCAGCCTCTTTAAAAAAAAAAATGCAAATTGCAGGCAATGGACCACCAACATTAGTACTTGCGTGCAGTTGGGTAGCCTATATATAATGTTAAATATCCACAAGGCTAAGTGGACAAGGAAACACTCTCTGTGTAAATGTAAATTCTTCTTGCAAATACGCTTTGCAGCTGGTGTTTACTAATGGATTCCTATGGATTCCGTCTGGTCGGGACCAGGTGCAAAACCAAGGCAAATTGCATAGGAATACATTCGCTGTACACCGGCATGAAAACCCCATGCAGGTGGACAACGAAAGGTACTGACGAGACAGAGGAGGAATGCACGGCAGAGACCATGTCTCCACTGTGTGCCGCTCCTCCGTCTCCTCGCTGCTGGAAATTGAAGCGGGCTGCTGAAAGGAGGCATTAAAGCATTACGCCTCACTTTAATGCCTTTATTTAACACCCACCCCTCTCATTAAAAATGTTTCTGTTTCTGTCTTAAACTGACACTTATCTGTGAATGATATACCAGTCTGTACTCTAATAAAAGAAAGGAAAAAGAGATTTAAAAAAAGGGGATGCCTCACAGTTAGGTGTGCATCTTGTACTTTGGCAGCATTAGAAAGTAAATATTGCCCACACACCTTTAGGGGCCTACATGCAAACCGCAAAGGGCCAGTAGTTCAGTAGTGGGTGGGTGCTCGCAGTGTAGCACTTGGCTGCTGGTAAAGTGCGTGCTTCCCTCTCTGACGGTCCAGTTGTCGAGCCATGTCTGACTAAAAATAGAAACTTGACACGGGAAAGCAGTTAACCTCGCCTGTTGACCGCCCCCTGTTTAAAAACGCCCCGCATTGCATAATCCCAATTTCACTGAGGCAACGATAATGACTAATATAAGCTCGCAGGTGTTTCAAACTATTTAGCAACATTCGGTGGTAGAGCTGCCGCTCGCGGAATGTGCTGTGCATTCACGAGACCCCACTGTCCAATGGCATCAGCGAATTCTAAACTGCCAATCATTCAAAATATCCTTCTCTCGACTGTCCTTGCGAATTACGCTTCCAAACTAACCAACCTTTTTCAAAATAGGCTGTTAAATATAAGAACACACTGGACAGAAACCCGCCTTACTCATTTACTGAAAGCCTGTAGGTGCAGTTGGACCAATAAAAAAGTTTTGAAAATCAATTTACAACAAAGGGTGTGATTCACAGAGCGTTTTCCTATGGGATTGCACGTTCTTAAACACTTATGTGAATCAGGCCCATAGTATCTCTGCATGTAACAATCATGAACAAACACACATGTATGTCAACTAAATTAAACCAGAACTTCACACATTTCGTAGCATTCTTTGTGATATTGATCAATAGGAAAAGATCAATACCACAAGAACTGAATTGAAAACATTTTATATTGGCCCATGTCCGGGGTCTCCGTGATTAGGAATAGCAATAATGACCTCACTGAGCTACACTTCCGGATGAACAGTGACCTGGAAGAAGTTTGTCCCCACTTTATCCACTCTAACCACTACTGTTCTAATAATGTGGCATGCACATTTAGTTTTAATAGGTTTTATTTTTCTAAAGTATTGAACTCCTGCTTTTGTTCCTCGTGTAAAGTATTGTAACCCAAATAGCTGTAATACAATAAGGTGCACATATGGAGAATACGGACATTATTTTTCAGACACATTCTGGTGCTGTAGGTGACAGATCAAAATAGCTCCTGTGATCCTTACTGTATTTTACTGTATTTGTTTATTTATTTATGTGTCTGTTTTTTTGGTAACGTGCACACTGAACTAAATCACTGCTGCACGCAGGTCAACACCTGCTGGAGGAATCAGTCACCCCCCCCCCCACACTATAGACTGGGTCTTAGATCACGAGCGCATGTGAGGGTTTTCTTTCCTCAAAGACAAAAGCAGGACAAGATGGTGCCTTGTCTTTTGTTTCTGGAATTTGGGAGTAAGCCTGGACAAACACATTCAGCTACAAACTGAAGCAGCACATTTCCGCCACTTGGCTTGAAAAGGATTTCCTCAAACTCTGTGGGTGGTTTGAGCAGGGTGAGTTGGGTGGCTTAGGCTAGATAGTAAAATTAAGCTAGGCAGAGTTTCATTTCAGAATCATTGTAATAGGATTTAGTATCGTAAATGTAGAAAATTAAATTAGAATATGTTTCAGGTAGAAGAGCTAAGCTAGAACATTAAAACAGTACTCTATGGGGTGTGAACTGGAAATTGCAATATGATAGAACTGACTGAGTGATGGCTATCACAGAAATACACCACTCAAGGGCCTCATCAGAAGTTGGGAGCGAATACCGCTGAATTTAAGGGTCCGCCCAATCTCGAGTTGGGTGGAAAGTTTGGAGTTTTACCACAAGCTCTTTGCTGGAGGTAAAACTCCAGCTTTCTGCCCGTTTTCAGCCTTTTTCTGTGCTTTTACTGCCAGTGGTAATAGCGGAGCACAATGGGGAAGGGGAACTTACTGCTGCACTGCTACTCGTGATCCGGCACTAATAGCTCTAGACTGAGTAGCGGTAACGCTATTTACATTGGCGCTATCCTGGCGGTATTACTGGACTTTTACTGGATGATAGGTTATTTATGATATGATAGGTTATTTATAACGTGCTTAATATCCAGAGGTTTCCAAGCGCGACCCGGGGATCGAACCTGTGTTGCTCTGTGTCGTCTTGCTTCCAAGGCGAGCATGTTGCCACTGAGCTAGCCTCCCAAAGCTATCGTTTGCTGACGGTAACCACTTCACCTCCAAACCTCATAGTGCTGAGGTGCAGTGATATGGCAGTAGAGTGCTGATATTGGAATTGAGGTCAATTTAACATCATTTCTACCCACACTAGTGTACTTGTACTGAGGCCCACTGTTTTTTTGTGGTCAGAGCAAATACATGTTACCTGCATATACAAGACTTTTAATTATATAGAGGCAGGAGGAGATTTTATTCAGTGGCTTCAACTCGAAGTGCCATCTATTTTGTTCATATTTTGTTCATGCATGCAACATTCACAGTTGCCAATGAAACATATTAGAATTCCTTTTGGAAACTAAAAGTCATGGAACTAATTTTAGGCAAGAGAGTGCATTCAATATCTGTAACTGAGAGTCTTCATTTAGCGGCCAGACCAACAATATGCTCCATGCAGAGAACAATCTCACAATTATTTCGATACATGGAAGTTCTTAGAATTGTTCGTAGGCAAAATAGTGTATTCATTGTCTGTAACTGACTGTGTCACCTGTTTGCAGCTATGCCAAAACGTGTTGCTTGCACTGAAATGTCTTTGAATTCTTTGGAGGCAGGTCAATATTATAACTCATGGTTTACCATCAGTGCACCATGTTTTAGTGGCCTGAGCAAATACAAGCTGCATGCAAGTATAGTAGATAACACGTTTTAGAGTTATTTTTGCAAATTTAAAGTATTACTGTTCCTTTTAGGAAACAGTTTGCATTCAGTGTCTGTTAATGAGCATGTCATATTTTAATGCCAGATCAAATATGTATTGCTTAAGTAGAAAAGTCTTTGAATTCTATTATATTCAGGGGATGAAACTCAATGTTTCCATCCTTTGTTTGCAAAGTTATAAGTAAAAGTAGTTACATTATTCTAGGTAAGAGAGTGCAACAAGCTTGTTGAGTCTTTGCTTTCTGATGAAATGCTGCCTTTTTGCATAAAAAAGCCCTATTATTATTTGGAGTATGGAAGACTGCAATTCAACGTGTCCTATTTTTGTGGCGAGACCACATACTTGTTGCTTGCTTAGAAAAGTCTAACAATTCTTTAGAGACAAGAGAAGATTGTATTCACTTGCTTTACCTGAGTGTGCCATCTTTTAGTGTCAATACCAAATAGTTGTTGTTAGCAAAGTTATGAATACAAAATCTTTGCATCATTCTCAGACATGACCATAAATGAAAACAGCACAGCAGATTTTCATACGCGCTGATTGCATACATGTGCAAATCACTTTATTCTCAAAGGAGGCCCAACACATTTCCAGGGGGCTACATGGTAGCCCAAATATGTGCTGGTCAGTCCCCTTTCAGACATTAGTGTTGGGAGCACACTTGCAACACTAATTTATGAATTAATCCCAGCAACCACAGGGTTACTAGGAGGCCATATCACAGAGACGGGAATATGACAGACTCAAAAATGCACCTGTCATGATTTGCTCATCCTCTGTGCCTGTTCCTCAACAGGTGCAGGTGAATGGGCCTCATTTAAAAGTGCATCCCGCTTGTAAATGCTGCAAAGGAGCATCTGGGTGTGTACATGTAACATGCACTCATTTGGATGCCCTTTGTAAATTGTGCTGCTCATAATTTTGGTGCAATTAATGAAATGCGCTGGTGCATCCCTTCACTTGTGCCAAAAAAGATTTGAGAAAATGGCACTTTAAATTCTCTCTGCCAATAAAATAATTGTTCATTGTGTAGAAAAATCATTGTAACATTGAGTTAAAGCCACTGAATATAATATTATTTGCGACTATATGGCCCAATTCATAAAGCAAAAAAGTCGATTATGTATGACTTATGCCATGGCTAATGGAATGAGCTACATATGTGGCTGTACTCTGACTCATCAACAGGCACATGCCCTATTCACACAAAAAAAGAATACTCCCCGCTCTCACCTTAATGTTATACTTGTGAGTTCCATGGATGTCTTCCTCGCTGCCATTGTAGTCCTCTCTTACGGTATGTAAATGAGCCTCATTAAGAGTGGTGTGGTGGGAAAGGGAAAATCTGCGAGTTTACCACCAGCGGTAAAGACCTTGTTTAAAGTTTCCTTAAACCTTTTTAGATGTTTTTTTTCCGCTGGCCGAAAGCTGGTGGAAAATCTGCACAGTTCCTCACCTATGGCAACTGCTACTGCCTGCCACATGCAGCAGGCAAGGACAATTCCATATGTTTGAAGGGACTGCTGGCAGACAACCTTTTCACCAGAGCATGCTAGGTTTGTGTTGCTACATTGACATCTGTCAATTATGTTTCAGCTATGACTGGATGAATGGTAGGTGCACACAGACCATTAAATAACCCATTCTGAGACAACATTGGGGAATGAACACACACTCATGACCATGTGCCAAGGAAGAACATGGGTTCAAATGGATACACGGCATGCCTCACCTACACTTATTTGCATGCATGCATACGTAACAGCATGCCCTGGAACTTTACATCTCCTACATCAAGTGATCATCAGAACCCACTACCTGTGTGACTACTGTGACAAGCCTCAGGTCATTGTCACTTATCCCAGGAAGGAAGGGTCCTCCCTTGAGAAGGGGCTGGAAGGACCACTCTCCAGGATTCAAGAGGGGCCTGATTTTGTAAGGAAAGACTCCAGGGCAAGAGAACCACTCTCTAGGGGTGAGCTTGGTCATACCGCAAAGCCACGATATAAGAACCCCAATCTACCCTCACATATTCACCCCATTGATCACATGACATCAATCCCCCTTGTTAAAGAGAAGGTTATATTTTACAGTAGGGTCCCAAAGATAGAGCCCGTTTAAAACACTGGGAAGAGGAAGAGAGAAACGTACTTGAACAATAGATCCAACCCAAGTACTGTCACGAGAAGGAGGCCAGGAGGTATGACGAATGAGCTCTGGAACTGGAAGATACAATCTAGTTTTATGTGGGGGAAGGTTCAACACAGTGACATAAAAATGAAAGAAGGAAGAGAGAGAAGCCAGCGTGGAAGCAGCCAAAGCCTGGAAACCCAAACCCGGGAGGACAAAGCGGAACTGCTGCAGCAGGTTCACAGGAAGAAGAAACGGGCAGACCTCTCAAACTACAAGGAATGTGTTGGTAGTGTCACCAACACAAAAAGGGTCCCAACAGAGTTCCTCAGTGAGGGGTACTTGGAGTACGAGACGGAACTGACCCCAGAGGACACTGAGCATAGCAGACCTCAATATCGACATGGCCAACGAGACACTGTGGGAAGAGTAGGAGGTAGAAAGAACAGCGGTTGGAGATGCCAAACGCAAACAACACCTTAGGAAGAGTCAGCGATGTGGTAGCCCCATGAAGGAGGTAAGGGGGCCCACAGTAAACCTGGTAGTGGGTTTTATACCGAATGGTACAATGGGAGTAATCTCCCTCATAAGAGAAGCTGGGATGAAAGAAGTGAAATATTACATCCAGAGTAACCTCCCTAGTGCCCGTGATAAATCCACAGTCATCGCGGATAGAGGAAGTGAACCAAGGGCGCCACGTGAAAGAAGAGACCAAGGGTCTGATACCCACACCCATCAAAAGAGATCAATATAACTCATCTTGTTCGTGGCAGTGCCTGGCAGGAGAACGAACCAGGTCTACCAAAGCAAATCAGTAAAGCACTGTGTTATAAATGAGAAAAGCCAGGGGAAGGGAGTCATTTCCCCTGGTGTCGTAAGGTGAGAAACCAAGTCTATGAAAAGCCAGGGGAAGTGAGTCATTCCCCTTGGTGTTATGAAGTGAGAAACCAAGTATATGAAAAGCCAAGGGAAGTGAGTCATTTACCCTGGTGTTGAGAACTGTAAATCCATGTTTGTGAACTGTGAAACCAAATACAAGAGAAAGCCAGGGAAAGGGAGTCATTCCCCCTGGTGTTGCAAACTGTAAAACCAATTGTGTCAACTGTGAAACCTAGACAGTGAGAAAGACAGGGGTCGGGGACCCAAACCAGGAAGCAAGTAATTTTCCTCAGGGTCATACTTGGCAGGAGAGTGAACCAAGTGGACCCAACTGAACCGAGAGGGAAGGCAGGTTCTGGGACCCAAAATCATTAAGTAGCATGAGTAATATTCCTCGTCGCAGCACTTGGTAAAGAGAGATACCAAGTGGGTCCAATCACAGAAGAGAAGAAGCCAGGGTCAGTGGACCCTTCTAACATTTGAGAACTGTGCATTTGAAGCTACATGAAATGTGGACCAGGCGAAGGGGGTAATTCTCCCTGGTAGTTCTGAACTTTGAAACTGAAGTGCGAGAGAGAGACCAGGAGAATGGAGTCATTCCCCCTGGTGAGCTGGAACTGTTCTAACAAGTGAAAAGATATCATGAGAAGGGAGTCATTCTGCTGGTAACCAAGACCAGGGGAAGGGAGACATTCTCCCTGGTTGTGTGGAACTACCAAGCCTGAGAAAAGGCCAGGGGAAGGGAAACATTCCCCTTGGCATTGTGAACTGTGAGAAAGGACCAGGGGGAGGGAGTCATTCCCCCTTGCTGTGTGGAACCGTTAAGAAACATTGCGAAGGGCGGCATTATCCTAGTAACCAAAGTAGTACGAACTCTAAAGCCAAGATACCAGGAGAAGGGAGTAATTCTCCTGGTAACCAAGACCAGAGGAAGGCAGTCATTCCCCCTGGTTGTATTGAACTGTTAGAAAATAGGCACAGTGTTTGTCAAGGAGAACTGTGTTGGTACTTTGCCCTTTGTGTCTTGAGCTGGGGAAGGGAGCCATTCTCCCAGGAAGATACCTATACTTGGGAACAAACTTCTACTCTCAGTCCAGAAGAAGGGAGTCATTCTTCTGGACCAAGAAGACCTACTTTATCTTTAGCTTAGGATTAAATGTAAGGGACAGAAGTAGGGTTTTTGACAAAGGACGGTAGACTATTGATTTACACAGGCATTCTGACAGAGTGATTAGTCTTTTGGTCGAGGTAGGGAAACTCCTCTTAGAGTTAGGGAAATATAGTTTTTTTCTTTATTTTCTTAAACAATAAAAGTTTGTAGCAATCACTATGTCACCTGTGTGTCAGTCTCCTCCTTCAGCTCCCTTATACTACACGTAAACAAGCTGTCTCTAGCCAAGAGCAGAGGCCCGTATCTATCCTTATAACATATTACGCACACAGATTTCTCAAGGCAATGCATCCTTCATTTCATGAGAAACGATGCAAAAGACACACCCACACTATGGAATAGGAAGCAAATGACTGATGAGAAAAGAAGCAGAACATATTGCGACACCCATTGCCATTTCATTATTAGCATGTGTGCTTTCAAGGGAAACAACCAGATACCTTTTGTGGATCTCACACATGAGTTGTAGCTTCATGTCATTTGTAGGGCGTCCTATTCACTGCAGTCCTGACTCTTACCTTAGCCATGCATTGGACGGACCATGAGTGTGTGAAGTCAGGGACATTGAACCTGCTGCAGATTCCTTACCTGTGCTGTCAATCATCAGAACTGTCCCATGATTATGTTAATTGGCCTTGCAGTGGCGCAGCGCGAGGGTTCGTCAGACAGCAAGATTCATAGTGATAGCATATAGACTGCAAACTCAGGATAAATTGCCTATCCCTTGCTCTATCACTTGCATCTTATACCCTCACTTTGTGAAACCAGTCATGTGTGTTTCTTTTTATTTGTTTTTTATACATTGTTTTACATGTTTAGTATGACTTTGTATATGTTCATTGTACTAAGCACTGAAATAACGTATATGTTCGTGCTTGTTTAATGTTTAAAAAAATTGATCTATTATTTTTGTAAAATAAACAACCTGCAACTCGCAAAGATTAAGATTAGATTTCCGATTGTCATTAAGTTGAAGTTCGCCTGCCCTGGACTGTGACGGGCAGGGTCATGTGGAATTACATTCAGCATATAGCATTCCGCCGACACCACACAAAAGAAATTGGCAGAATGTATTTCTGAAAAAAATATTTCCTGGCCGCACCCCCCTTATTTGTGGTCAATCAACAACACCACTCCCACAGTCTTGTCCCGCTTTTCATGCCAATCATTAACCTGACAAACAGAAAATGAGCCACAGTGTGAAGAGGCTGGTGTGCAACCATAGGACTTGGACCAGGTTGTCATGGAAGGGGACCCATTTGCCATAGGGACTGCCTCACCATAAGGTGAATGATACATGTAGGGAACATGTGGAATTTGCTTCTTGTATTGTTTGGCCCATCACCATCTCCCCTATCCTATCTCTTGTCAAGTCAGTAATCACCCATGATATCTACAGTCTGGGAATAAATAACCCTTTACCCAGGATAACTCTCTGAGCATCAACGGTGGTATCACCCATCTTCAGGACTGCACCAATAATGTTCCGACCTATGCCCAGGATTGTAATCACTGTGTCCTAGTCCATTTGCCTAACGGGTCATATAAGGCACTGCAGCACCAAAGCAAACTCAGCAGCAATCTCATGAATGCCACTCTGTAGACGTAAGAAACAGTTGAAAAGGGTCTTCACCACATACTTCAGCCCACGTTGTTGTGTATACGGCTCCATCTTCTTGCCCCGGTATGTGTGTCAACAGTGGTACTGGAATATGCTCCTGTGCCAAGACCCTGACCGACACTAGTGTATGGGCAAGACTGCATGGATTGGGCCTTCTCTACAGAACCATCTTCTATGATGGGACATGAGGCGGCCTGACAATGTGACATTATGAGGGGCTGGGCTGGAACTTGAAGCCTTGTTAGCCAAATGGGCGTTTGTGGGCAATGATGTTGCCAGATCGGCCGTGCAGAGTCAGACCTACTTACAAGTGATTCCTGCCTTCTCTTCCGTACTGCAAATAGGTTTGTGCTCAGTTCAGGCCCACGAAGTAGGCCCTACAGCCAGGACAGAATTAGTTATCGGTGCATCATCTGCAGCAGACACTGGTGTGACCATGTGTGTGAACTACAGCCATTCGACTTATCCTCTGTCCATGTCGTACAATAGCCATGAAAGTGGCTCCTCCCACAGCATTCAATGGAGTCCCTTCTCCTGATGTGATGTAGGAAGTTGTGTGATAACTCATGGCCAGGCAGACATCTATGTGTGGTTCCAATATCCCTGCAAAAATATCACCGTACAAGAATGGTGCCGTTTTTCTGCAGTGATATTAATCCATGGAACCTGCGTGGGACACCCCTGCAACTCCCATATTATTTTAAAGGGAGCAGGGGAAACCTCTGCAACCCCGCTCCCATTTAAACCTAATATTAATCCCATGAATAATGTCACCTATGGCCTTTCCCGATTACCATATATATAAAATGAAAATGAGAGAAAGAGGTGCTGGAGCCATCACAAGAAGTGAGAATGACGCACTAAGGAGATAAGAAGAAGAAGATGTATGGACCTTATAGAAACTGATGATGAATTAAGGAACCGAGTGAACGTTCCTATGCAGAAAGAAGATTGCACGTGTGTGTGTAACGCACTGCAGAAAAATGCAATCCGTTCAATTAATGTACAGATGCAGCAACGCAAGTAGACTAAGTGATCATAGAAGCTAGCTATACATAGTGAATAGACTGCAAACAAAGCCGTCATTATAAAGAAGCTGCACATCGATGTCACAAACTTTAGTACGTTCAAATCCACGGAAAAAGAAGGATTGATAGCTGTGTGTCGCAGCAAAGAATTAGCTGAAGATTGTGGATTCAAAGGATGAAGCTGCTTGGCCTGGTATCAAAGTTGGAGCAAGCCAAGGCCGGTTATCTATTCTCATAGGCAGCAAACTTGAGAAGCTGAATCGTTCCTTGTTAAGGTGGAAAGAAAGATCACCATGAGTGCCAAGTTTTATTCATTTAAGACAATTAAATGCTGCAAATCAGGCCGGAGTACGGTCTCCTGTCACGTGAGCCGAGGATGAGAATAACGTTGGGCATGCAGTTCCAGAACTATGATCAGAGCATGCCCTCACTCACTTATATTCCCAGAGACAAGAGTACACAGTAAGGTCAAGTTGAAAGACAATCTTCATGGCAGAAGGCATGGACGATGAGAGATGTAGGGCTAATTGGGTGGGGAGGCAAAGTCAAGTCCACCTCCTTGCACCTGGATATGAGCTTATGTGCTGCTAGAGAGCCGAATGTTCCAGACATGGAACAAGCATGCCAACCAATTGTAGAAGGCCATATAACAAAGGGCCTTATAGTTTGAGAGCCAATAGTGTTCTGTGTACTTAATAAATGTTGAGGATGACTTGCACTAGAGGCAGGCGTATGTCGTCCACCTGATAGTAGATGTTCTATCACAACCCGATCCCTTATAGAAAGTATACTTAGATGTTCCCCTTGAGCCAACCACAATCTCCCATAGGTTTTTCTTATTTGCCATGTAGTATGACATCACTTATCACAAATTTTTAGTATAAAGGACTGTGTTTATGTGATTTGCACTGAGAGCACGATCAAACATCCGATGATGTCTGCTGTAACTCCCTGTTTTAGATAATTGATAATAAAACAGAAGAAATACTTTTTGTCAGCTTCCTGAGTCAGTCTGATTATTTGGTGTAAGAGTTTACGCTGCCTCTCATCCACTGCATGACAT